>NC_092740.1:51106527-52309385 GCF_047496795.1 Chiloscyllium punctatum | reverse complement strand
ACCCTTGACTGACCATGGCTTATCCTCTGACTGACTGACTTTGTAACATGTCCCTGACTGACCAACCAGCAAGACCTAGATTGATTTTGCTTGACTCCCAGTAAAACACACACAATTTTTGTGTTACTGGTGCAATTTGTCAATGAGTCTGTTTTCACATCAACTTATGAGAATGAAACAGACGCAGGGGTAGCAAAATTCCAAGCTGCTCTTCAATACTGTTCACACCCCATGTTTCAATAATACTAAGGTTGTGTGTGTTTTGTCCTAAATGCCAGCCTTTTCTTACTCTTTTCCTTGGCATTTTTAGAACATTTTATTGATTTCCTGCAAGACTATACAGATGTTAGATGTCATATTGATCTTTGCTTTCACTTCTACATCCTGTCATCAGTCACAGGCTTGATCTCAATTGCATCAAATGCTTCAAGCAGTGAATTCACGTTTCCATACCTAAGTTATGTTTAACATTTTGTTAAGTGTCTAATAAATGAAAGCACCCTAATTGTTGTGTATAAAAACAAACAAAGAACTATGGATGCTGGAAATCAGAACAAAACAGAAATTGCTGGAAAAAACTCAGTGGTCTGGCAGCATCTGTGGAGAGAAAGCAAAGTTAAGCATTTTGGGTCCAGTGACCTTTCTTCAAAAATGCTTCTGTATTTTAGTTTCCAAGGACTAAAATGTTTTATCGACAATGTAAAATGTTATTTATTTATATTATCCTTCTTTCAAGCTAAAAGTTTATTGTTACTGTATTTATTTTTGAATCAAAGACAATAAGCAAGAGGTTGTGTTGAAAAATCATACTGTACTGAATGTCTAAATTTTTAATATATTCAAACATCAAAAGGTAGCCTCACAAATGCATAAATGTTAGAGCAGATGTTCTGTTCTAAAGAGGACCACATGTAGCAACTGCTAAAGAGAAGGAGTGTGCATCAAAAACCAAGAAGTCTGTACACTGTACGGGAGGTGGAAATCTTCATTACAACAGTACATAAGGAAACATCAGCTGAATAATAAGCCTGGAAGTAACACACAAATAATTTAAACAAAGGGATTAGTTTAAAGTTTACTGTACACAGAAGAATAATTCCAGTCATGATTCATAATATAAATACTATTAGCTCAATTAATGTAAAAAGGTTACGTGCATAAAAAATGAACTCTGCTTAGCAATTACTCCATCCATTTTCCAAACATATTTCATGTTGTGTCCCAAAAAATCTAAAACTACAATTGAATTTATTATGAGTGCCTTTTTATGAACTATCAATGTTTCATGGCTGTAATTAATTGTGCTTGTCTGTACCATTTAGAATGAAAGAATGTGAGTGTATATTGACTGAGTTTCAGAGCAAGGAACTGTTAAATAAATAAAAATGTACTCTGGAGATATCTGAGCTAATAACAAAGGACAGTTTGCCATGAAAGAATGTAAGCAGGTTCTGCAGATGTGAATCTCTGACTTTTAATATGTATTTACACAAGAAAGTAATAAATTTCTGATCTGCTCGGTCCTGTCAGTAACTAGAATATGCTACTTCTGGTGATTACAGAACTAATTGGCTTTTAGACCTGTCTAATATACAACAAAAACGAAGCATTATTTTGAATGATGTAATTATTTTGTACTAATCAGGATCACACACTTCTTGTGTAAAACAAAAGGGTATAATGTTAACTGCATAATGCTGAATGACTTGAACAATAAAGTAAATGTATAATATGACCATCTTCACAACATTTAATGGCAGCGCATGAATGCTATGACTAATCAAGTACATTCACCAGAACAGTACCTTCTACTTGCAGTACTTACACAATAAAATAGCACATAAAACATACTCTAATCTTTTTAATACATTTAGCATAAGCTGAAATTTCTCAGGACAATTTCTCAAGGTATTGAAGAGCAGTGAGGAGCGAAGTGCAATGGAGGAAATGGATTGGAATTACTGTTATACAAACATAAAAAAATAAAAAAGGATTTTTAAAAATGGTAGTAAAACCAGAAAGTATAATAGTTAGTCTGATCAAAACTAAGGTTGAGTTAGCCCAAAGCTAAAATTATCTTCAAGCTGTGATGTGAATTGCTGCAAATCTCTAATTCTCAGCACAGATGACTTAGTGTAAAGGTTTGTTTGTCTTGTGCTTCTGTTAAAATGATAACTTTCCGGTGTCACATGCACAATTAATCTGATTAATATAGATTTGGAGCTTGATAGCTCTATCTGATAATTTTTTTAAAAATTGCATGCTGTCCTTAAGATGTTTGCCTCCATCTCGAGGATTTTTTTTTTTGCCCTGATGCACTGGTTAACTTGAGCTTACCATCCTCCATAGTTTTCTGAAGCCTGCATCCAAAACGTAATGTGATTAATGGGCTGCAATGGTTCAAGGAGACAGCTTATGATCACTTTCTTCAGGGCAATTAAAAAGGTGCAACAAAAACTGGTCTTGCCAGTGATTCTCAGGTTCCAGAAATGATTTTTAAAAAAAACCTGCTTCAAATCTAGCATCTTGGCTTTCAAACTCGGCTTCTCCAGGGTAATATTCCTTCTCAGCTCCACACCCCCTCCGAGGGACCATGCATGGCAAATGAAAAGTTGACACAGTCAATTCTAGTTTCACTTGTCATTGTCACATACAAGTAGTTCTCAATAATGTGTATTCTAGAAGTGCGATTTGCTTATAATGTCTCTGAGGAATTATGGAACGGTATTTTTGAGAGCGTTTATATCTGTTCACAATAGTTGAAAAATGTGGTGCTGGAAAAACACAGCAGGCCAGGCAGCATCCGAGGAGCATGAGAATCGATGTTTTGGGGACTTATGCCCGAAACGTCAATTCTACTGCTCCTCAGATGCTGCCTGGCCTGCTGTGTTTTTCCAGCACCACATTTTTCAACTTTGGTACTCCAGCATCTGCAGTCCTCACTTTCTCTGTTCACAATAGCACAATTTCAGCGGGGCTTGTTTTGCAAGCTTCGTTCTGCGCGTGCACTGGTGTCAGCTGCCGACAGAGCAGTTTTCTGTGAGGGGTACTGTACAGCGAGCAGCTTTCTGAGAGAGATACATTGAGCAGCTGCCTGTGAAAGGCACACTATTCCGAACTTATCCCTTTTTTTGAAAAAAAATCGAGGGCCATAGTGACAAGAATGTTAGCAAAAAGCATCCTGGTGATAAAATTGCAGGTGGTGAACTCAAAAGAAAGGCTATACACTAGAAGAGACGCTAGATATTCTAAAGCAGTGAGGAGAGAAAAAGTGATATAACACGTTTAACAGGAATGAGGGAGTCTACTTTACACACCATGATAATCCTCTGTCCCTGCATTAACAATATTTTTTAAATGTATTGTGTTAAATTTATTTTAGTTTCATTAATAAATATGATTTATATGTTCATTCAGGCTGTGGCTTTATAGGAGAACTACTTGCATGGACCTAAGATATCCATTCAACAGCTGGAGATATTAGAGGGAAAGTAGTTTAAAGTTCCTGGTTTTGTTGTTCTTTTAAACATCCATTTCGATTTCATTTTATGAACCTATTTTAGGTAAGCTTTTTGTTACTCTTACAGTTTGTGACAAATATTGTTATTTGACGGAATGTTAGGGGAATTGTTCTCAAAATGGAAACAGCCCACTGTATAGGAGGGGCACTAACAGGAAATCCACATAGATTGATGCTAGCATGGAGAAACAGAGGCAGTTGTGTCTGCTGTAGAAACATGTTAAAGTGAAAAGGCCTACTCAAGGTGACAGTGTTAGTTACTGGGCATGTCTGGAAATCTTTGCACTTGCTTTTTGTTGCATCACCAGGGAGCCAGCCTAGCAAATTTGCATCTCCTGCTGTCAGAACTCTAAATCTTGTCCGTGTTTGAGACAGCTCTGCCTGAAGCATTACAAGTCATAAATGCCTTGAACTTCTACTGAACTGGTATTTTTAAAGTTGTATTGGGAGATCTCTTCCAGCTCCAGCACAATGAATGCACATTGTCATTGCCTATATCAGGTCATTAATTCACTGCTGGCGAGGGGAAACTAATCATCACTTTTTTTTTATGCAGAGTGAACAGCAGCTTTTGTTTTGCTTTTCCAAAGGATATATTCTAAAGTGTACGAAACCTCTTGAAAAGAACCTAAGCAACCATGTTTAATGTATGCTGGAACATTTCTAAACAATTTCAGTCAGGTAGGGTCAGGTTTTCTTAGAAGAGGGAGAAAGATAGAATAAGGGGGGCTATATGTGTATAATCCTTTAAAAAAGGTTTTGAAACTGTTAATCAAAATGTGAACAAAACCTCCTTCCAAGAAGAATTTTTTGTATATTTTGAAATGCAGCCAAGCATTCATAATGGTTCAACTGTTTTTAAAAATCCTGCGAAATCTAAATAATAGAGTCAATTGAAAAGTAAAAACCAGACTGCCTTTTTTCTAAGCTATAACAGATGTTCTGTCAATCAAAATGGTCAGGGAGCGAGTGTTTTTTTAATGTAAATGAAAGCTACCAAAGGTTATTTTTTATTTAAAAGGAATCTGAGCATTTAAAATATTCTAACTATTGCACGAAAGAGCCTAAATAATGTTTTCTCAGGTTTTGAAAATATTTCCATGTTGATCAATGCAATGATCAGCTTATCTTTAAAAGTTTCTAAAATGAATCATTGCAGTAAAAAAAACCAGATCTAATTTACAACATCAAATCTAACTATTAAAACAGAAATAATGAATATGCTTTATTTACATCGAAAACTTTGCAATGAAGTATTTCCAGGATTTTCTTTTGGTTCAGAGTTTGGGACAGTTTTCCTGAGTCATCAATAACTTATAGAAGAGCCATCAACACTTATAGAAGAGTCTGACTCCTCTAACGCGCAGGGGGTTTGAACTGTCCGGCAACCCTCGTTCAATGGAGCTTGCAAGGAGGGGAGTGTCATGTATAGATTTGGTACATGCACCCTTCACTGTGCTCATGAAAACATCCAGAAATGAAATTGAGAATCAAGTCCCACCCATCATTTTTAATGCCTTGCCAAGTTGACTCAACTGAGCAAAACTTGAGGCTGTACAATCCTAAAAGACCTAATGCACTACATATTATTAATGATGCTTTCAAGGCAGGCAACACCACATCAAGATTTTGTTCCAACAAGGGGTCACTAGACTTGAAATGTTAACTCTGCTTTTCTATCTAAAGGTGCAGGCAGACCTTTTGAGCTTCTCCAGCTTTTGTTTCAAGTTTCCAACATCCCCAGTATTTACCTTTTAATCACAATTTGAGACAATGTTGATGTCAATGGCATTTGGTCTCCTTTAATCAAGAAAACTACAGCTTATTCAATATTGCATAGAATCCAGTAGTCTGGGGTTCAGAAGCAGTGGAGGAGCCGAGAGAGGTAACAGACAAGTCCACAGTGCAAGAAGCACCTGGATATACAGCAACAGAAATAGAAAATGCTCCCTTACCTAAGTTGCTGAACCTTTATCAATAGTCAACTAATCAGAGACTTAGACTTATCAAGATATATGAAAGGTGAAGGCATCAGTACAATTTTTACTTAGTCAACCTGATCAGACATATAATGATACAATCAGTGACAAACAAATACTTTAAACAATTAGGCCTTTCATAGCAAAGCTTGTGACCCACTTAATAAAACTTGCTTCAAATTTCCAGTAGAGTTATTTTGTTTTGAAAAGTATTTTCAGCTTTCCTTGAAGATGAACTCATTAAGCTATCAAGCTTAACTGGAAGATTCTGTATGACTGCTTTCAGTACATAAATATTGATGCTATTTCTTTCCCTTCAGATCTTGGGTATATATGATTTATGGATTTTGGCAAAGATCCCAAGTGAATTTATTTTCTAATAAAATTTTGCGAAAATATTTAACGAGATACATGCACATGAGCATTACCACTCTGAGTTATTCATTAGGTTTCTCTGATATGAATATTGTTAATTCTGAAAGAATTGGATTGTAAAAATTGCATGTATAGTGCCACTTTATTGTACTGAGAGGTCTGAACTTTAAAAAAATAGAGTAGTATAGCATAGGAACAGGCCCTTCAGCCCCACGATATCTGTGTTGACCATAATGCCATTCTACACTAATCCCATATGCTTGCACATCCCTCTATTCCCGATATGTTCACGTAACTCTCCAAATGCCTCTTAAATCTTGCAATAGAATCTGCTTCTACCACTTCTCCTGGCAATGTCTTCTAGTCCCCTACCACCCACCCTCTGTATAAAAGGATAACCTCACATATCTCCTTTAAACTCTCCCAGTCTCACTTTAAACCTATACCCCTTAATATTTGACATTTCCACCCTGGTAAAAATCTCCAACCATCCACCTTATCCATACCTCTCATCATTTTATATACTTCAATTAAGTTACCCCTCGTCTCCAATGCCCTAGTTCAAACAATCCAAGTTTGTTGAACGCCTCCTTCTAGCTTATACATTCCAATCTGGACAACATCCTGGTAAATGTCTTTGTACCATCTCCAAAGCACCAACATCCTTCCTATAATATGGTGACCAGAATTGCACACAAAAAAAATGTGGCCTAACTAAAGACTTAGACTTTTTAGCTCAGCAAGCAAACCTACATCCAAAACCTCAACATGAGCTACAAATCTTCTCAAAACTTGTTTTCTCCATTACCCTTTCCAATAAATTTCCTGAAAGGAAGCTGTAATTAGTCATCTATGAATGTGAAATACTGTTGATGCTCAAAGTATATGTTCTTGGCAAACTAGCTGGACCACTGATCTGGTCATCATTCAACACTGTGAAATGGTAACATATTCTTCGTCACTCTATTACATTTTTCAAAATTGGTTAAGACTGTCCTGATGTGCTGGCCACCATTTCTTCTATGCCATATTAAAAAAATTATTTGATGCCTTTATAAATACAATCAACAGATTATATCTGAGCTTTGCCGTGAGACAAGGAAACCCCCAAAAAAATCCTTTATAGGATGCCACTTGACCAATTGCTTGATAACAACTTGGTTTTTGGACCAGTTGTTCTCCTGGAACCAGTGGGATTTTATCAACCCCTTATGGATATTGAGGTGGAAACATATATACCGTCTCAAAAGTGAGGAGTGTTGATTACATGTTATGTAATCATTTTCAACTGTCTTACACTCTGTGTTTTGCAGTGTCACTTGTAGCCGAAGCACTAAACTGTTATTCCACCTATACCACATTGGCTCAGCTTTGTTATATTCTTAAGCCATTGTAATTAGTCCAATAGGATAAGCACCCCATCACTTGAATAAAACATAAATTTAACAATATGTTCAATGATATAAATAAGTTATGTGAATTCCAAATCATTGGGATCATCAATTTCCCACATGAATACCTCAGGTTTCTAATCACGTTAACTTATTTGTATGAGTAAACATTTGTTTTTTACCATTCCAGAATTGTCCAACTTTTCCACTTCCAATGTGTATCATCATCAGGTTCAGGAGGTAATATAAATACAAGACCAAATCTTTCAGAATGATTACCTTATACAACACTTCCATTGTTTTCCTCAAGTTAGTCTGCTTTCCCAGTTTCTCAGCACAAGGCTTACTTGGTGGTCTGAGCCTGTAAATGCCGAGAAGAAACTGTAATTACTCAACACATCAGATTGATCCTATTGTCCTGGACAGATATAGAGCATTTCACAGGAACTTCGACAACCAGAAAATGATAGACTACTACACATTTGAGAACCTCTGTAATGAGTTCAAGAGAGAAACAGAAAGAAAAAATCCTCGAGTCAATTTTACAATCCAATGTAATCTTGATCTGTTGTGCCTCATTCCTGGCTGATTTCTCTGCAACTGAATCCAACAAAAGTTCAGTCACTTATTTTGAAGCTAATTTGATAAGATTTGATGGCCATTTCTGCTGTGGCAGGCATCTCAAACGGCTGATATTTTTCCTGTCTTTCAGAGTACAAGGCCTCACCATGTATATCAGTGAATTGTTCAATCATGTCCTTAAACCATAACAATAGATTTAAGTCTCTACAGGTGAGGAACAACAGTGGAGGAAACGAGTGCAAATTTGTGCTGGAAAAAATCTTTCAAAGCAATGGCTCACATGTGGATAATTTCAGAATTTCAATTCTATGATAGCATTGCATATAGAATCACAGAATCACACAGAACAGAAGAGGCTCTTTGTAAATATTATCAACAGATTCTTTCTGAGTTCTGCTATGAGATAAGGAAACCCCCCCAAAAAAAATCCTTTATAGGATGCTACTTGACCAATTGCTTGATAACAATTTGTTTTTGGACCAGTCTACACCAACAAAAAATAATGCCCTAAATCTAATCTAACCATCCCACTTTCCAGCATCAAGCCCATAGTGTTGAATGCTATGACATTTCAAGTGCTTACCCAACTACCTTTCAAACGTTGTGAAATTAACTACCTCAACCACACTCCCAGGTAGTGCATTCACTGATTGAAAACCTCCTATTTTTGATCCATTCTGTCTATATCCCTCATAATCAGGTCTCCCTTCGGCTCCCTCCACTCTAATGGAAACAACCAGAGCTTATCCAGTCTCTCTTCATTGCTTACTTGTTATATCCCAGGAAACATCCTGGTGAATCTCCTCTGCATCACGTCCAGTGTACATGGAACTTAGAACATAGAAAAGTATAGCACAGAACAGGCCCTTTGGCCCACGATGTTCTGCTGAGGTTAAATCTTAATGTAAAATATAATAACTTAATCTACGCACCCCTCAACTCACTGCTATTCATGTGCATGTCCAGCAGTCGCTTAAATGTCCCTAATGACTCTGCTTCTACTAGCACAACTGGCAACGCATTCAATGCATTCACAACTCTATGCATAAAGAACCTTCCACTGATGTCTCCTTTATATCTTCCTCCTATTATCTTCAAACTATGACTCCTCGTACCAGTCAATCCTGCCCTGGGGAAAAGTCTCTGGCTATTGACTCTAACTATTCCACTCGTTATCTTGTACACCTTAATCAGGTCTCCTCTCTTCCTCCTTCTCTCCAGACAGAAAAGTCCGAGCTTATTCAACCTTCCTTCATAAGGCAAACCCTCCAGTCCAGGCAGCATCCTGGTAAACCTTCTTTGCACCCTCTCCAAGGCCTCTGAATCTTTCCTAGAGTAGGGCAACCAGAACTGGACACAATATTCCATAATGTAATAACATCCTTCCTAGAGTACAGAACTAAAACTGTTATTTCAGCTGTGGCATAACAAAATGTTTGTACAGCTCCAAAATAAACTCCTTGCTCTAATAACCAATGGCAAAACAGATAATTGCAAGTATTCTATATAACTTCCTAACTAGCATTTTAACCCAATCTACAGGGATCTGCATTCAAGCACTCCAAGATCCCTCTGAACTTCCTAGGGCCCTGCCATTTATTGAATTCTCCCTTGTCTTGTTAAGTATTCCCTTGTCTTGTGTCCACTACCATCAATGCTGGTTGTTATAGACCAGACCAGAGCCTCTCAAAATATTTTAAGAAGATAGCCTAGACCCTAACTTTTCTTATTTTAAAGGTGGATGTGAAGAATGTGTTCCAGATGCGATGCAACTAGTCAAACCCCTCAACATTAAGCAATATGCAAATTATTTAAACACTGGAGTTAAAATACAAACAAAGGAAAGAGGAATCTAAAATAACTTAACTATTGAAAAAACTCAACTGAATAATAGATACAGTATCTGTTACTAATTAACTGTTCCAATATAGTAATGACCCATTAACACATCCCTTGGCAAAAAGGTAAATTCAGACATAAATCCTTCCAGGCAATTCTCCAATCCAGGAGGAAACAACCTCAATAGATATTTCAGAGAGTGTAGCTGCTGGGAATCATTTTACTGAAGCTCCAACTCTTCTGGGACCCAAACAACTTCTGACTGCTGCAGCTAAAAAAACTAGAAAGCTTCATCTGTAAGAACTGGCCACTCCCTTCCATTATAATGACTGTTTTTAAAAAATATCTCAAGGCCTCCTCTGATTGTTGATGTAGGCGGTCTCCCATTGCCACTCTGACTTTACAACCTCATTTTTAAAGAACACCCAGGACAAAATAACCTTTATAAGCTGACAGTATTGTCACAGGTATACTTCTGCTTTTGTTACACAATGCTGATTAGGACCTAGGCATAGAGAGCATAATACTGGTACTTGTTGCTGAAACCCAAAGAAATGCATTTGCAAAACATGAAGTTGATTGTAACAACTGCAGGAAAACATGAATATAATCTAACTCCTGGCTTTTCTTCTGTACATTTACAATAGCCAGGATGTTGCTGGGAATAGAGGATTTTAGGTATAAAGATAGCTGGATCGGCTGGAAACTTTTTTTCACTGGAGCATAGAAGGTTAAAGGATGACATTGTAGAGCTTTATAAAAGCATGAAGGGCATAGATAAGGTGAATAAGTTTTTTCATGAGGGTGGTGTGTTCAAAACTTGGGGGTATATTTTAAGGTGAGAGGAGAAAGATTTATAAAGAACTTGACAGGCAACATTTTTACACAGAGAACAGTACGAATATAGAATTAATTGCCAGAGGAATTGATGGATGGAGGTATAGTTACACCAACTAAAAGACATTTGGATGAGTACATGAATTGGAAAGGTTTAGAGGGATATGGGCCAAATGCAGGCAAGTGCGATTAGCTTAGTTTGGGAACATGGTTGGCATGGACTGGTTGGACCAAAAGGTCTATTTCCATGCTATTTGACTCTTCGAATCTATGAAGACTAGCTAACCACTGAAAGAGTATTGAGTCAATCTTTCCCTGGTGTTACCTAGAGTCAATCATTCCTGAAGGAATGTGGAGGTGTCGACAGTTTGAATAATTACATTTAAAGAAAAGGATAGTGGTTAGCTTGTGGTGTGGAGGGAGAGAAAGCTGAGTGATAGATGCAGGTCATCCAGCAGTACATGCGAGGTGAAGGACAAAGGGAGGACAGAATTTGAATTATCATGTGCTGAACCATGAGGCTACAGATTGTTTTGGAGTACGATTCTGCTGCTGATGATGACACACAGGCCAAATGGACACTTGTTTGACTTGCTAGATCTTTTTGAAATCTATCCAATTCAGCACAGTGACCGTGCCACACAACAAATTATCAATGTGAAGGCAGATCTTTGTCTCCACAAGGATTGTATGGTGGTCACTCTTACTGATACTGTCATGTACAGATGTATCTGTGGTAGGTAGACTAGTGAGAATGAGGTCAAGTATGTTTTTCCCTCTTGTTAGTTCCCTCATCACGTGCCACAGACACAGTCTAGCAACTATTTTCTTTAGGACTCAACCAGCTCAGTCAGTAGTGCCAACACCAAGTCACTCTTGATGGTGGACATTGAAATTTCCCACTCAATGTAAATGTTGTGCATTTGCCACCCTCTGTGCTTCCTCTGCATGATCAACGTGCAGGAGTACTGATTCATCAGCAAAGGGAGGATGGTACATTGTAACCAGCAGGAGGTTTCCTTGCTCATGTTTAACCTGATGTTGAGATTTCAATGTATTTGATGTCAATACTGATGGCTCCCACAGCAGCTGTCTCCTGACTGTATACCACCAACTCAACTGGGTCTGCCTGACAGTGTGACAGGTTGGTGATGGTCCTATCAGAAACATTGTCTGTAAGAGATGATTACATGAGCATTTCTGGCTGTTGCTCGACCAGTCTGTGACACAGCTCTCCCAGTTTTGGCACTAGCCCCAGAGGTTTAGAAGGACGACTTTGCTGTTGTTGCTTCTGGTGCCTAGGTAGATGTCAGTTGGCCCATTCAGTTTCATTTCCTTTTTGAGAATTTGTAGAGAATGTTGCAGCTAAGTGGTTTGTTGAGCCATTTCAGAGGGCATTTGAGAGCCAGTGTGTTAATGCGTGTCCGTACACATACATAGGTAAGGATGACAGATATCTTTCCCTGAAGGATATCAGTGAATGAGATTTGTTTTGTCAGCAATCGACAATGGTTTCATAGCCAACATTTAACTCTCAACTAATTGTGTATAAAATAGTTATTGAATTTAAATTTCACCACCTGCTGTTAACAGAGCATTCCCTGAGTTTCCAGTTAACAATCTAACGATAATTCCATAAGGCCATCGCCTCCACATCAAAACTTGGCTGAAGCATTCAAAGGGATGTCATGAAGAATTGGCCAGAATAGATAGTGAGTAATTGTTCCCATTGGTGAGCAAAGTGAGAACTAGAGAGACAAATTTATATTCAAAATAGGAACGTTCCTTTTCCTGCTATGTCAAGGGCATAAATCAATCAATTTCTACCACTCGTTACTTCCAAAATAGAGTCACATTGGACTGGAAATATGAACTCTGTTTCTCTCTCCAAATATGTTGCCAGACCTATTGAGTGTTTTTAGCCCCTTCTGTTTTTATTTTAGCAATTGTTGAAATTTGATAGATTTAAGGCAATTGGTACAATAGATCATGGCAATCTAAGGAAAAACTTTCTTCTGTAGTTCATATGTATTACGACCATTCAAGAAGCCGTTTGGTACGCTTTCCTTTATTGGTCAGTGCATTGAATGCAGGAGTTGGGAGATCATGTTGTGGCTATACTGGCATTAGTTTGGTCATGTTTAGAGTATTGCATGCAATTCTGGTTTTGCTCCCACTGGAAGGAAGTTGTGAAACATGAAAGGGTTTGGAAAAGATTTATGAGAGTCTTGCCAGGATGGAACATTTGAGCTACAGGGAGAGGCTGAATAGGCTGAGGCTATTTTCCCTGGAGCATCGGACGCTGAGGGGTGACCTTATAAAGGTTTATAAAATCATGAGTGGCATGGATAGGGTAAACAGGCATGGTCTTTTACTCAATGTGGGGAAATCCAAAACTAGAGGGCATAGATTTAAGGTGAGGGGGAAAGATATAAAAGGGACTTCAGGGACAACTTTTTCACACAGATGGTAATGCATGTACGGAATGAGCTGCCAGAGGAAGTGGTGGAGGCTGGTATGATTACAGCATTTAAAAGGCACCTGGATGGGTATATAAATAGGAAGGGTTTAGAGGGATATGGGCCAAATGCTGACAAATGGGGACTAGATTTATTTAGGATAGAGTTGGAGAAAGTTGGACTGAAGGGTCTATTTCCATGCTATGAATCTTTGTGACACTAGGACTCTAAATATGGGGGACTGTGATGAAGAAGCTTCACTGAAGGCACATGTTCTTTGGTTTGATCAGCATGTCTGTCACTTCTTAAAAATATCTCTAACGTGAAACAGTTTAGGAAGCCAATGGCATAGCATTCACTTCTGGGGTGCTAATTGGTCACTTCAGCCTCCAATATTGTGTACAAGAACTAAACCCTCGAACTGTGTTGGAACAGGCAGGCAGAGCTATGAAAATAGTCATACAGGGCCTGAGGCATTTTTACATGGTTACAGTGGTAAGTAAAACCTCAGATTAGGAAAATAGCTTCAGTTAGCAAGGTCAAGGTCCAGCTGTAGGTATTAGTGGGTGCTTGGAGCTGAATTGTCAGTTTCAAAGGGTGGAAAGGATCAGAGAAGTTGAAGAAAGGCCGATTAGGATTGTATTCTTAGCACACAACTAATTGTTT
This sequence comes from Chiloscyllium punctatum, assembly GCF_047496795.1. Taxonomy (NCBI): domain Eukaryota; kingdom Metazoa; phylum Chordata; class Chondrichthyes; order Orectolobiformes; family Hemiscylliidae; genus Chiloscyllium; species Chiloscyllium punctatum. The sequence goes on along the minus strand of NC_092740.1, from coordinate 52,295,737 downwards.
GACACACAATTTAAAGAAGGACAAAAAGAAAGCAATATAATCCAAGAGTTGCCAAGAAAATTGGGCAAATATCAAGCAGAGAGGGGAAATGAGTGGGTACATTGCTCATTGCTGCTACTGTCTTCATTGTGAAACACTATGACATAAATCTGAAGTCACGTTGTTAATGAACATTACACACTTCAATATCAGAATCCCTTTGGATTAAAATATTAATTTAAGTGGAATCTTCTTTTGTGGATAGTCATGATTTACAATGACATGGTAGGTAGCAGTTAGCCAACCTCATTAACGATCAGCCACAATTAATGTAGTTTGTCTATTTTCCACTGCAGACAGGATACAATTGGAGATTAACTGTCAGAGTAAGTCGAAGTGTTTCATCAGGAATTAGTTAAGATAAAAGTTGTCTTTGAACTGATGCTTAACTGAGCTCAGGGATTTAAAATGCTGGTTTAAATATTCAACATTCAGCTTGAATTATGGTTTATGAGTGCTGTGATGTGCAAAGTAGCTTTGGTCATGATTTCCCAACATCATATCTGAACGTCTTGTACAAGCGCCTGGCAGCAACTAAGTGAAATATCTTTGCAGAGGCCAATGTAAAGGTAATTATCCAGCTACAGAGTTCTGCCACATCTACTGTAACAATAACATTCATCAGAGGGGCAGAATAACCACAAAAATCAGTGTATTTCCTCTCTAAATGATCACAGTTCTCAGATAAACATAAAGATCATATGCTAATAGGTAAAGAGATTAAATTAACTTGGTTTCAGTAATTATCAAAGCGCAGGTAAAGTTTGACTCCTGAAACCTCAAGTTATGGAGGAACAAAACATTTGAGTAGTTAAAGAATTAACCAAAAGGTTCTGTGGAGGAAGTTTCTATATAATTTGTATCTGGATGTTATTTAGTTATTTTATTTTATGAATTAAGACAATGTGGGACACCTTGCCTGTGCCAGAATTTATTGTCCATCCCTAATTGACCAGAAAGAAATGGTGGTGAGGTGCCTTCTTCAATTGCTGCAGTCATTGGGATGTAAGAACACCCACAATGTTCTTAAACAGGGAGTACCAGGGTTTTGACCCAGCAACATGGAAGAAATCTCAACATATTTTCAAGTCTGGATGGTGGGTGACTTTGTCACAATGTTGGTCTTTTCACAAGGTTACTATGCCCTTGAGTATTTTTTTCCCCAGATAGGGGGTAATTGGCCAGGCTCCAACCAGGCTGGGTTTGAAAGGTTTATTGGGGCCCTTTTTGTTTATACCTAACAGATAATGCTTTAGTTAGGAAGCATTAAACATTTTTTTAAAAAACCTGGTATAATCAACGGGGGGGGGGGGGGGGGGGTGTGCAGGTGGCTGGCTGTCTAGCTGCACCTGTCAGTTCAGTTCAGGGTTAGTTGAGTCAGAGTCACAGTTGAAACTGGAAGTTCTCTCCCTCCTTTTGTCTTTTGACTTTGTGATCTGTAAGCTCTTTGTGTCATTTTTACTGATTGTGCTAAGGGTTTGTTTTTGAGGGTTTTTGAAAGTATTTTTGGAACAGCTTCATTAAGTTGGGATAACCTGCTGCGTTCAGATAGAATAAGTTATCTGGTATTGTATTTTCTGTTCTTTCTGTTTCATTCTGTAATTTAGTAAATAAATTCTGTTGTTTAAAACTTGGTAGTCAGATCAGCTAATTCACTTTGGGAATATCCACTATATACTTACCCAAAACAAATAGCAAAGTTACAGTCTGGGTTATCTGATTGGGTCTGGTCCATAACAACTTGGAGAGGAACTTGGAGAGTACCTTACAGATGAGGATGTTTCCATGTATCTGCTACCTTTGTCCTTCGGGATGGTAGAGGTCAGCGGTTTGTAAGGTGCTGCAAAAAGAGACTTAATGGGTGCTGCAGTGCATTTTATAGCTGTTGCTGTATGTCAATGGTGAATAATGAATGCTAAAGGTGGTATAGCAGGTGCCAATCCAATAGGTTGCTATGTCCTAGGTTGTGAGTTTGGTGCTGATAAAGCACAGCAAGGTCAGGTAGCATCTGAGGAGCAGGAGAATTGACATTTCGGGTAAAAGCCTTTCATCAGGAATGCAGGAGAATCTATGTTTTTGGCAAAAGCCCTTGCCCAAAACATTGATTCTCCTGCTCCTCAGATGCTGCATGACCTGCTGTGCTTTTCCAGCACTACACTCTTGATTCTAATCTCCAGCATCTGAGCCCTCACTTTTGTCTTATCCTGGGTTATGCCAAGTTTCTTGAGGGTTGTTGGTAAGGCATTTGTCCTAGCAGGTGCAGAGTATTCCATCACACTCCTGACAAAGAGTCATAGAGAAGTACAGCACAGAAACAGACCCTTCGGTCCAACTCGTCCATTCTGACCAGATATCCTAACCTATTCTAATCCTATTTGCCAACACTTGGCCTTGTAAATGATGGTCAAATTTTGGGGAGTCAGGAGTGAGTTACTTGCTGAAGAATTTATAGCAACTGACATTTGTAGCCACTGTATGTATATTACTGGTTTAGCTGAATTTCTGGTCACTGTAACCCCCAGCATTCAGTGACAGTAATTCCATTGAATGCTAAGGTGTAATTGTTGGATTCTCACTTTTTGGAGTTTGCTTGATACTTGTGTTGTGTAAATGTTACTTACCATTTATCAACATAAGCCTGGATGTTGCTCAGGTCCATAAGACCTTAAGGCAATTAGAAAGAGGAACATGAGTAGGCTGTTCAGCCCCTTGAGCCGGCTGATCCTCACGGCTAATCCAACATTCCACATACCCACTTACCTGCATTTTCCCCATAAGCTTTGACTCCCCTACTGATCAAGAATATATCTATCTCAGCATTAAAGATACACAAAGACCCTACCCCGCAGCTCTCTGTGGCAAGGAGTTCCAAAGGCCCACAACCCTTTGAGAGAGGAATTCTTTCTCGTCTCAGTCTTAAATTAGCACCCTTTTATTCTGAGACAATGGCTTCTGGTCTCAGTCTCTCCCATGAAGGGAAACATCCTCTCAACATTTAATCTGCCAAGCCCCTTGAACATGCTGTCTATTTCAATGAGTTCACCTCTCATTCATCTAAACTGTGGTGAATAGAACCCCAACTTGTTTATCCTTTGCTCCTAAGTTAATTTCTCCATGATCATAGAAGGGTGATCACAGTGAATCATCTCTGAACTGCCTCCAATGAAATGATTACTTTCCTCAGATACAGGGAAAAACAGTTGTAGTCAGACTTCTCTACTTTTGTACTTCAACTCCTTGAAATAAGGGTTAACATTTCACTTGCCTTCCTAATTACCTGACAAACTATGTGCAAGCTTTCTGTTTCTTGAACAAGTATCCACAAGTAGCTTTGTGTTGCAACTTCCTACAGTTTTTTTCCATTTAAATAATTCTGTTCTTTTGCTCTCCCTTCCAAAATGAAACTTTACAATATTCCACATTTTACTTGATTTACCAACTGTTTGCCCACTTACATCACCTATCAACATCTCTCTGTAGACTGTTTGCATCCAACTCGCAACTTGCCTTTCCACCTATTTTTATGTTGTCTGCAAATTTGGAACACTTACTTCCTTCTTCCACATCATTAATATATATTGCAAACAGTTGCGATCCTAGCACTGATCCTTGTAGACTTCCGCTAGTTATAAGTTGCCAGTATGAAAAAGAACTGCTTATCCACACTTGCTGTTTCCTACCCATAAGCCAATTCTCTCTTTGCACAATATAATATAATGTAAGTTATGCTGTGTATAGGTACAGGCTGTTTCAGGATCTGAAGAATGTCCACTATTTTGTGTATATGTCTGTGTTTGGATTTCTGATATTTGGCACTTACATTGGTATTTGCCACATGCTGATGAAAAATATGAAAGAAAATAATATAAATTGGTCAAATATTCTGTCAGTTCAGAAGAATTTGGCCTACTAAGCAGTCGGTATATGGCACTGACTCCCTGCAAAAATAACTAATGTTCAGTCAAATAATTCCTTCAAAAATCACTGTGACTTCCCTTCAGAGCAATCAAGTCCCATTCCCTGTTCTATCACCATGGCACAGCAAGTTTATTTCCCTTAACTGCTATTTCAATTTCTTTTTGAAATCTTTGATTTCGTCAGCATCCAACAGTCTCATAGGCAGCAAGTTCCAGGTCATTATTGTGTGACATAATTTTTTTATACCCATTGTCTCTCTTGTCTAAAATCTTCATTCTGTGCTCCAGTTTTTATACCATCAGTTATTGGAAAGGTTTTTTTTTGCTATCTGATTTAAACTATTGATAACCTTGGACACTTTTATCCAATCTCCTTTGCTCCAAGGGGAATAGCCCCAGCTCATTCAACCTTAAATTGTAGCTAAATTCACTCTTCCCTGGAACCATTATGGTGAATCACCTCTGCTCCCTCTCAAGGACCTTCGCATCCTTCCTAAATTATGGTGATCAGAACTTGACACAATATTTTTGTTGTAGCTTAACAAGAGTTTTATAATGCTTGAGCATAACTTCTCTATTTTGTAATCAATATCTCTATTTATGAAGTCTGAGATCCTATATGCTTTGCTTACTACTCTCTCTTCACTGTTTGGCACATTTTGGTGTCATCAGCAAATTATAAAATTGTTTTCTGCATTTCAAAATCCAAGCTCCTTACATATCACAATAGCAGCAACTGTCCCAGCTCTTATCTTTGGAACACCATTACTTACTGTTCTTCAGAGTGAAGAACAGCAATTAACCCTGACTCACTGCTTTCTTCGCTTGAGGTAATATTTTTTTTCCACTGACTTTCCTACTCTATTAGCCTAAGTTTGCTTAACCAGTCTTCTGTGATTCTTTGAGAAAGTGAGAACTACTGATGCTGGAGAGTCAGAGTCAAAAAGTGTAGTGCTGGAAAAGCACAGCATGTCAGGCAGCATCTGAGGAGCAGGAGAGTTGATGTTTTGGGTATAAGCCCTTTATCAGAAATTATATATGTGCATATAACTTTTTTTCACTGATTAATGTTTACCTGACCATAACTTTTCCCACCACTGGTGTTAAACTGACTGGCCTGTAGTTCATAGATGTGTTACTACACCTTTTCATGAATAAGGTCATCACATTTCATACTGTCATTGATACATTGTTAGTCAAACAAACACCACCAACATTACCAGGAAGGCAATAGTGTTTATGCACATATCCATATACGCATGTAGCAGGGGAACATGGGTACATTAATGCACCAGATGAATGCTATACGAGAATATACAAATTGAACAGCTGAATTGAGTGCATGGTCATGCAACAGACATACAGGGGAAAAGAAACAGCACTACCCATACTTGGTAGTGGTTTCCATAAGTGTAAGTCAATGTGTCAGCCAATTGATCAGAATGTATGGGACCTCTGAGCAGCCATGCAACCCTGTTTTGTTTGAGGAAACATTGAATAGGAGCCATGTACTTTTAGAAAGACAGCCCATTTCATCTACTATTATTCAGTAGAATTGTGCACATGAAAGAAACTTGAAAATTGCTCTCACTTTCAGAGACACATGCACAGAGTATCATTGTGAAACAATAGAAAAGATTTTAACAGTGTAACTGTTGCCTTTCATTTTTATTTGCTGATTGTGGGTCTTATTGGATCTGTTGCACAATTTTGGTTACATTCTTGTTCGAGAGTGACTGGTTGAGTGATACATTTTATTTTATGAATCCTATCTTGCCTGTGGAACTTGTTGCTGCAGAACCCATGTGTGAAAGATTTGTTTTAAGATCTTTTGGAACAAAGTCAATTTTTGCTTTGTTGAATGTTGAAATGATTGGTGATTTGAACATAATGAGTGGAATTGTCCCAGTCGCCAAATTAGGTGGGCAGGGGAAGAAATTTTAGAATATCAGTTGAGATTTCCAATGAGGACACCCCTAATATCGAGGTCCACAAGTTCCATTTCCAACCAAGTGTTGGACAGCAAGACGAAATTCTCACTAGTGAGTGGCAAGAAGTCTATTTGTATGCATTATTGCTCACTATTGTCTCAGTACTATTTAATCTCACTTATTTAACGAGCAGTTTCCCATTCTCCCACCTGCTAGATTGAAAAGAGGTGCCAAGAATTGCTGACATTGAAGTTAATACGGGTACCTGGTATCTCCAGTTCACCGCTTGCTCCTCTGAACCTGCATCTTAGACACTTGGCACCAATAACACAGGGCATATTTCATGGGCAGCAGCTACACACATTCCAGAACATCATAAAACTATCAGACATATGAGCAGAAATGAGGTCATTGAGCCCATTGTGTCTGCTTTGCCATTCAATCATGGCTGATAAGTTTCTCAACCCCGTAACCCTTGATCACATTGATACTCAAGAACATATCTATCTCAGTCTTAAATATACTCAATTACCTGGCCACCGCAGCCTTCTGTGGCAATGAAATACATAGATTCGCCACTCTCTGGCTGAAGATGTTTCTCCTTATTTCTGTTCTAAAAGGTCTTCCCTTTAATTTAAGGTAATGCCCTCAGGTCCTCGTCTCTCCTACCAATGGAAATATCATCCCAACATCTACCCCATCCAGGCCATTCAGTATTCTGTAAGTTTCAATTAGATCCATCCTCATTCTTGTGAATTCCATCAAGTATAAACCCAGAGTCCTCAAATGTTCCTCATATGTAAAGTTTTTCATGCCTGAGGCCATTCTCATGAACCTCCTCTGAACACGGTCCAGGACCAGTACAACCTTCCTGAGAAATGGGACCCCAAACTGCGCACAATACTCCAAATGTGGTGTAACCACAGCCTTTTAGAGCATCAGAAGTACATCCCTGCTTTTATATTCAAGTCCTCTGAAAATAAATGTCATCGTTGCATTTGCCTTCCTAACTACTGACTCAACCTGCACATTTACCTTGACAGAATCCTGGACTGGAACTCCCAAGTCACTTTGCACTTCAGGCTTCTGAATTTTTGCCCCATTTAGAAAATAGTCTATGCCTCTATTCTTCCAACCAAATTGCATGACCCCACACTTTCACACGTTGTACTCCATCTACCATTTCTTTGCCCACTCTCCCAACCTATCCAAATCCTTCTGCAGCCTTCCTGCCTCCTCAATGCTACCTGTCTCTCTACTTTATCTTTGTACCATCTGCATACCTAGCCAAAATGCCCTCAGTTCCTTCAACTAGATTGTTAATGTATAAAGTGAAAAGTTGTGATCCCAACACTGAATCTTGTGGAACACCACTTGTCACTGGCTACCATCCTGAGAAAGGCCCTTTTGTCCCCAATCTCTGCTTTCTGCCAGACAGTCAAGCTTCTATCCATGCTAGCACCTTGTCGCTGACGCCTTGGGCCATTATCTTACCGAGTAGCTTCCTCCGCAGCACCTTGTCAAAGGCCTTCTTTAAGTACAGATAGCTCTCCTTTGTCTAACCTGCTAGTAACTTCCTCAAAGAATTCTAGTCGACTTGTCAGGCATAACCTCCCCTTGATGAAACCATGCTGACTTTGCCCTATTTTACCACATAGTCATTCCCTTGACCATTGGCATCATGGCACATCTCTGATCTCCTTATAGTAGCTTCTGCACTTTAATGCTATACTTTGGAGTATACTGTCACCTTGTGTTGCAATGTTACTGTAAGGGTACCTTGCACTGAGTGGTGGGCACCCAGCCCACGATGTGGACCACTGACTTCTCAGGACTGTCCACTGTCTGAGAATTCACTCACTTTGAGCCTACACAGATGTTCAGCATCCCTGTCTTATCTCGTACTTTGGTTCTTTGCCCCTCAGCCCCATCTTAAAGGCTTCCAGTACTTTTGTCTTGGTTTGCCATTTACTGCAGACATAAAAGCTAGGCTCCTGGTCACATTTGCCAGCAATCATCAAGCAAGGAGGTAGATTTATTGCTGTATGTCATGATGGTCTGCCAAACTCACAACAACAGCCTAGAGAGCAAACACACTGCATGAGCTTCAATCAAATATCCATGTCCAGAAGACACTGGGGATTAAACCTCAGTCAAGTTAGGGGTCGGCAGGGGGAAGTAGGGGAGGGAGTTGCCATCTGTTACAGAGTGCTGGTAGAGACAGTGTTTGTAGTCAGTGCTGGGCCTTAGGCATGGTCAGCTGTCTGATTGTGCATCATGGTCAGGGGGTCTTTTCACTACAGTCTGGGGATTATGACATGGTTAGTCCTAAAAGTCCCATGCCAGCTGAGAGGATTTACAGTTGTTGTGCTGCACAGACACAAGTCAGAAGTCTGGTCAGTGATTAGTTGTGGATGCTCGTCTAAGTTGGTGGAGTGAGCCACAGTTCAATACTGGGGACCATTGAAATCAAACTCTGGGGGATTACCAGAGTACACTGCTGCAATAGGGGAGTAAGGGGAGACAACTCTGAAGATTAGAGGCAGCAGCCTGGGAAGGGGAGGGACAAGAATGGTAAAGAGGGAAACTTGGTATGTGATTTTCACAGAACACACAGGGACATTTTCACAGAAATATGCCAGCTGCTGGAGTGGGACCTTTGGCCTGAAGAAATGGGTGGCCATGTATTCCTGATAGTCATCAAGGTGACAGCCTTGTTGAATATTTTGCAACCCATTCTTTGCAAAAACCACTGGGCACATATCTCTCAATCACTCACTCACATATGTATCAAGGTAGGTACTGATGTTATTTGTATCAGATCACACTGCTTCATCGTGTGTTCCAATGATGAGTTCAGTTCTGCAGTGGGAAACCTCATTTGGCCTCCATACAGCTCAATGAAAATGATATAGCTGATTTCTGTTGATATTCAGCTCTGTTTCTCCCTCAGGAGAATAAGGATATAGGTACAGAGTTTAGGACAACTGACTGCGAGGTTCTTGAGCGGACTGATACAGAGAGTGAGGAGGTATTGAATGCTTTGGCAGGTTTAAAAGTGAACATTCCCCAGTTCTGGATGAGTCATATCTCAGACTGATGTGCAAGATAAGGGAGAAAATCACAAGGGCCCTAACACAAATATTCCTGTTTTCTCTGGCCACAAGAAAAAGGTGCCAGAGGATTGGACGACAGCTAACATGGTTTCACTTTTCAAAAAGAGATAAACTAATGAATTACAGACCTGCAAACATCAATGCTAGGGAAACTATTGTAAAAGGTTCTGAAAGAGAAAATTTATCTCTTGTTCAGAGAATCAAGTTTTGATCAGATACAGCCAGTATGGCTTTGTCAGAGGGAAATAATGGGAGAAAGTGAGGACTGCAGGTGCTGGAGATCAGAGGCGAGAGTGTGGTGCTGGAAAAGCACAGCAGGTCAGGCAGTATCCAAGGAGTAGGAGAAGCGATGTTTTGGGCATAAGCCCTTCATCAGGAATGAGGCTTGTAAGCCGGGGCTGAGATAAATGGGAGGGGATGGAACGGGGGTGGGGGGAAGGTAGCTGAGAATGCAATAGGTAGGTGAAGGTTGAGGAGAAGATGATAGGTCAGAGAGGAGGGTAGACCCCTGGTTAGATGGGAAAGACGGTGGAGAGGTAGGACAATTCAAGAGGGCAGTTCGGAGTTGGAAGGTTGGACTGGGATAAGTTGGGGGCAAGGGCAATGGGGAAATTGGTGAATCCCATATGGTTGCAATTTCCCAAGGCAGAAGATGAGGTGTTCTTCCTTCAGGCATTGAATAGTAACAGTTTGGCGATGGAGGAGGCCTAGAACCTGCATGTCCTTGGCAGAGTGGGAGGGGGAGTTAAAGTGTTCAGCCACGGTGGTGTTGGTTGGTGTGGGTGTCTCAGAGATGTTTTCCGAAATGATCTGCAAATTAGCGTCCGGACTCCCTGATGTAGAGGCGACCACATCGGGTGCATCCAATACAGTAGATGACATTTGTGGAAGTACAGGTAAATTTCTGTCAGATGTGGAAGATAATGCCTAACAAGGTTTGTGAGAAGATTTGTAGCTCGGGTGCTCGTTGTTGTGGTTCTGTTCGCCAAGCTGGGAATTTGTATTGCAGACATTTTGTCCCCTGTCTAGGTGACATCCTCAGGGCTTGGGAGCCTCCTGTGAAGCGCTTCTGTGTTGTTTCCACTATAAATGCCGGAGGAAACATCACAGAAGCACTTCACAGGAAGCTCCCAGGCACTGAGGATGTCACCTAGACAGGGGACAAAACGTCTGCAACACAAATTCCCAGCTCGACAAACAGAACCACAATAATGCCTAATAAATAAGAAGGAAATAATGTCTAACAAATCTCGAAGAATTCTTCGAAGAGGTGACCAAGTATGTAGATGAGGATAGTGCAGTTGACAAAAAACCAAAATAACTGTCGATGCTGGAAATCAAAAACAAAACAGGAATTAGTGGAAAATCTCAGCAGGTCTGACAGTATCTGTGGAGAGAAGTCAGAGTTAATGTTTGGGGTCTAGTGACCTTTCTTCAGAACTGATGCTATCTGGAAAAAATATTTTCTTTTAATCCAGAAGATGGGGTGTGAGGGAGTGGGGAATGTAAACAATAGAGCAAAAAGAGAGAAAAAAAAAGTTGCACAGACAAAGGAGTGGTAAACGTAAATTGGGAGAATGAAAAGCAACTAATGGGGCCATTAGTGGCTGATAATGGGTAGCGTGATGTAGCTGCCTGTGTAACCACATGGCCTGGTGTGTGAGGGTGAGGGAAGGTACTCAAACACTAAAATTGTTGAACTCAATATGGAGTCCAGAAGGCTGCAGAGCTCCCAAGCAGAAAATAAAGTTGCTCTTCCAGCTTGCACTGAGCTTCACTGGAACACTGTACCAAGCTTGAGACAGAGATGTCGGCCAGAGAACACAAAGCTGGATTGAAGTGGCAAGCAAATGGAAGCTCAGGGACTTTTTTGCAGACAGAACGTAGGTGCTCTACGGAGCAGTCATTAGGCAGTGCTTCATTTCCCTAGTCCAGAGGACACCATATTGTGAGCAGCGAATACAGTAGTACAGTTGATGTTATGCTTATATGGATTTTAACAAAGCTTTCGCCAAGATCCCACATGAGAGACTGAAAAAGAAGGTAAAAGCTAATGGGATCCAGAGTATGTTGGCAAGTTGGATCTAACATTGGCTTAATAGTTAGAGACAGAGGATGGTGGTAGAAGGCTGTTTGTGTGACTGGAAGCTGGTGCCCAGTGATGTAACATAGAGATTAGTGCTGAGTCCCTTATTGTTTGTGATTATGTATAAACAATATGGATAAGAATGCAGAGAAGAATAATAAGTAAATTTACAGATGACATGAAGATTGGCCAGTTAGTTGACAGTGAGGAAGAAGGTTGTTGGTTGCAGGAGGATAAAATGGGATGGTCAGATGGGAACCTCGGCTGCAGGTGAAATTTAACCCTGATAAGTGTGAAGTGCTGCCCTTTGGAAGAAATAACAAGATAAGGGAGTATTCAATGAATGGCAGGGAACTATGAAGCTCAGAGGAACAGAGGAATCTTGGGTTGATTGTCCACAAATTCCTGAATGTGGCAGAGTAGATTAATAGGGCATATGGGAGTACTAGTCTTTATCAGTCAAGACATAGATTATAAGAGCAGGGAAGTCATGTTGGAGCCCAACAGGACTTTAGTTAGGTCATAGCTGGAATTCTGATCTCTGCACTATAGGAAGGATATAATCACACAAGAAGGGACGCAGAGGTGACTCACCAGGATAGAGCACTTTAGACGTGAAATGATATTAGGTTAGCTTGTATTTTCTTTGTAACAAAGAAGGTTGAGAGAGGACTTAATAGAGGTATATAAGATTATGAGCTACATGGAGAGGGTGACTATCAAGCAGCTGTTCCCTTAGTTCAAGGATTAATAATAAGGGAGTAATGTTAACATTTTAAGGTTCAAAAGGGATTTGAGGAAAAATACTTTCACCCAGAGGATGGTAGGGTATGGATTGCACTGCCTTGGAGAATAGTTGAGGTGGGTAATCCCACAATCTTTAAAAATCTTTGGATGATCACCTGAAATGACACACCATTCAAGGCTACAGATCTAGCGATGGACTAATGTAGATTTAATATAGCTTTGACATTTTTGACTTGATGGGTCAATGGGCTTCTTCTGTAGTGTATGATTCTCAAAGCTGAGATAGTCCCTTGAACTGGTTTTATCCCTTGACATATAATGTGATAGAATTGAAGTTCTATAAAACAATTGGTAAGAACTAAATAGAAGGGAAATGATGAAGAGTCCTTTCCATGAGTTCTCGGCCTGGTTTTCAACTCTTTCCGTTTTCCATCACCTTTACACAACTGACAGCTACATTTATTGGGTACTTGAAAAGAGCTGGAAGTAGATTGGCAGATTACTGTTTACTTATTAATGAGGCCTGAAGCCCAGTTTCATCTTCTGACCCACAAGGCAGGCTTCTGACAAATGGTGGCAGATGAGGCTGAGGCCTGATCTGTCTAGATGCCAATCTACGGAAAGCAACAAATGCTGGAGATCACAGCAAGTCAGACAGCATCCATGGAGAGAGACCAAGCTAACATTTCAATTCTAGATGATTCTTCATCAGAGCTGAAGTGAGTGTGGAGGGGTGCAGCATTTATGCTATAGTTGCCAGGGGTGGGGGAGAGGGGGGTGTCGATGTGGCAGTGGTGGGGTGTACAGTGCTGGTGGAGAAAAGATTTTGATACTTCAGATTAAGTGATCGGAATGTTGTGTCTAACTGCCAGACTGGAAAGTGAAGACAGACCCACTGGGATAGGGGGAAGGAGAGACAGTGACAGAGAAAGTAACAAGTTACGCTAAAAGAAAAAAGAAGGAATGAGAGTTGGTTCACAATTTGAAGGGCTACCATCCTTGCCCCTTACCATCACTCACAATAATGTGATCTGGACCCCCTTGACCTAATGTTTCATTCTGCCAGTCTCTGTATTCAAAAGATCATTCTCTGCCATTTCAGACAAATCCAGCAGAATGTCACTATCAAACACACTTCCCCCTCTCTGCATTTTGCATGATTGTTCCCTCCAGGACACCCTAGTCTATTCTTCCCATAGCACTTTCCCATGTAACCACAGAAAGTGCAGCACTTGCCCGTTCAGGTTCTCCCTGCTCACTATCCAAGGGCCTAAACAGTCTTTCCTGGTGAAGCAGCATTTCACCTGTACCTCCTCCAATCTTGTTTATTGTATTCACTGCACCCAATGAGGTCTACACTACATTGAAGAAACCAAACGCAGACTACGTGACCACTTTGCAGAACACCTCCAGTCTGTGAGCAAGCAGGACATCAACCTGCCCAAAAACTGATCATTTTTACACAGTGTCCTGCTCACACGCCCAATTGTCTGTCCTCGCCGTGCTACAGTGTTCCAGTGAATCACAGCACAAACTGGAGGAACATCTCATCCTTAGACTAGGCACTTCACAGCCTTCTAAGTTTAATGTTGAGTTCTACATCTTCAAATTGTGAAACAGTTCCCATTTCTTCCCTTTCTTTTAGCTTTACCTGTTACATTCTCTGTCACTGCATCCCCAGTCCCCTACCCCCACCCAAGTGGGTCTGTTTTCTCTTTCCAGTCTGACAATTAGATACACCATTGCTTTGCCAATCTCACATTCTGACCACTTAATCTGAGGTATTAGCACCTTTTCTCCACCAGCACTCTACACTCCCTTACTATAACATTAATGCTGTTCCCTCCACACTTCACTTCAGCTCTGATGAAGAGTTACCTAAACTCAAAACATTAGTTTGCTGTCTCTCTATGGAGGCTGTGTGGCTTGTTGTGATCACCAGTATTTGTTGTTTTCAGTACAGATTCCAGCCTCTGCAGTAATCTGCTACTCCCAATTTATAGACCTTTCTGAATGAGATCTCCTGAAAAAGATTGGTAAGAACTCTTGGGTTCAGCAGAAAGAAGTGTATCGAAGGTTTTTGCCAGAACTGTGAGTGGCAAGAATGGTGGAATTTTCGAAGCACCTGAAGGACATTGACAATGGTAAGAAAGTTAGGAAAATTGTGTTGAATGGCCAGCAACAACCTTCTTGCTGCCAAGAGTTGAAGATCTTATTCTCCAAATAAGTATTGAAAGGCAAGAAGTGGTTTTGGCCAGTGAGTGGCAAGAGGCTATTTTCACAGATTAGCATCTGTTTCTTACCATTACCTCATCTTGCCTCAGCAATATGCAGTTTCCCATTCTGCCACCTGCTGGATAGAAACCAAATAGTCCAGGCAAGAAAGTCAGAGTGGGTGCCTGGTGACTCAAGCTCACAGGTCCTAATTTGGATACCAGGCACCGCCATCACAGGGCACACTTCATTCACAGCAATCTCATGCACCCCTTACCCACAGACATTGGCATCTGACACATTTCAGTCTCACTGCAGCATTATGGCATATCTCCAATCCAGTTTGCTTTTGCACTTCAGTACTGTACACTGACACCATTTGTTACAATACTGCTGCCAGAAAACTTTGTGGAAAGGCATAATCACCAAGGATTTGACCAGACTGAATATTAGGTGTGCTCACTTTCTTAACACTCATCACTTTGTGACTACTTTGATATTCACAGCAACCCTGCCTTGCCTTGGCTTTTTGCATTTTGACTGCTCAGCCAGAACTTACAGGCTCACAGTACGTCAATGTTGACTTGCCCTTTCGCATAGACAGAAAACAGCGCAGCTTTTCATGCTTGTCAGCAGTGATCAATCACAGGATGCCTTGTTAACTTGCCACACCATGCTATATCAGTCTCACACCTGCAGCCTGTGTGTGCAAACTCTGTATGTGGTTTACTATCTCAAGTCAAGAGAGACAGCCTTCAGCCAGGCCCTCCGTATTAGTCCAAGGATATTGACGTAGTCAAGTCATCACTTGGTGTGTTCATAATTAGGAGATCCATATCTCGACAATCCCCCAGGGAATCATGGGAAGTCAGGGATCTGATCACTCATTTGGAGCTTTTCATCGAAGTCATTCAAGGGCAGGTATGAGGTGATGCATTTTGGCAGGTCAGGTACAGTTGGAAATTATACAGTGAATGGCAGAATCTGTAGGACTATTGATATACATAGGGATCTGGATGTGCAGGTCCACAGATCACTGAAAGTGGTAGCACAGGTAGGTACCGTAGTAACAAAGGGAAGGGGCATTATGTATAAGGTTAGGCAAGTCATTCTGTAGCTTTACAGAACTTTAGTTAGGCTGCACTTGGAATATTGCATCACCACACTAGCAGAAGGCTATGGATGTTTGGAAAGGGTACAGAAAATGTTTACAGGATGTCGTCTGGTATGAGGGATTTTAGTTATGAAGAAAGGTTGGCGAGACTGGGTTTGTTTTTACTGGAACCCAGGAGGTTGAGGGGCAACCTGATAGAAATTGATAAGATTGTGAATGGCCTGGATAGAATGGAAAGTGTGAGGTTTTTCCCAGGGTGGAGGGATCAATTACTGGGGGACACAGATTCAAGATGGGGGAGGGAGATATCTAAAAGAAATGTACAAGGCAAGTTTTTCACACAAACAATGGTGAGCACCTGGACCACGCTGCCAGAGGAGGTGGTGGAAACAGATACAATAGCAGCATTCAAGAAGCACCTGGGTGCAAACATGAATAGGAAGGGAGTAGAGGGATACAGATCCTGTAAGCAAAGGCAGTTTTAGTATGGAAGGGCAAAATGTGTCCTGCAGACTTGAAGGTCCAAAGGGCCTGTTCCTGTGCTTTATTGTTCCTTGTGTCATGGTCAGTCTTGAGGGTCTATCCATTTAAAGACGTTTTCAGCAGTCACTGCTGTGGGAGGGAACTTAATTGTCTAATTAAAGGCAGCATAATGGGATGCAGAGGGAATAACAATTGTAAAGGGGGTCAATTTGATATATGAAAATGGGAGATGATCAAGCGTGGGGATATTCAAAGCCAATGGTGTTGACAAGGATGACAACCAGGAATAGAATATTTACATTTGGGAGTTCACCAAGATAAGAAGCTGAGTCCGAATGATCACAGTTTCCATCAGTCATGCTGTAAACAAGTTTACAAATGCACTGAAACTGGTTGCCACTACACCCACAGTGGGGAGAGTAAGTGTTTTGATCTTTACTGGGTTGGCATGGAGGGAAGAGCCACTTTTGAGTGATATGAGGCTAATCAAGAATAAACAGCATTGTATAAGCACATTCTCCTGTACAAAACATGCGAGCAATACAAGGTAGGCATTGACTTACCATGTGGAGTTCAAGTCCTGGCCCAAACACTCTTGACCACATCATGAAACATCAGGCATCGGTATCCCACTAGTGGCTGTGACACACAAGTAATGTTTTATAGACTGGAAAGATTCACCTAAAAGATTCATCAGAGTAACAAGCTCCTTCCAAGTTCCCTTCCCATGCACATGGTGCTGCTGTCTTCATAGCTTGGAGCCAAGAAATAAGGTGTAGCACTAAGGATGGCCAGGCTATGAGCCTTCATTGTTGAAGTTGTGGTGAGAGAGATGTTCACTCACACAACAGAAAATGAAAAGGGAATATACATTTAAAAATGTGAGAATGTGTTTACAGTGAAATTGCCCATGTGCCACTGTGTTCCCTCAGAAGGTCTTATAACTTTCCCATGCACTTCAACTCAATGCGGTTCCAAGGTCTACAGATGGGGTAGGGGGAATTTGCCGTTCAGTGGAGGCTATTGATCTAGAAGCTCCAATAAGGCGACCCTGGGAGCATTTGTGTCTTGAAGCCTCAGCCATGCTGAGTGTGTCCTGCCCAGACGGAGGTGCACCTTCCTCAGTTTGAACTTTCACAGGACTGAGGGCGGCAGGCATGTCTGGCCAACTCTGGAGGGTCCTGAGAAGAGATTTCAGGAAGACCGACATGTATTTCCATCCCTATTACCTGGCTATTGGGATAGAACAATGACGTGCAGACTCTGAGAGTGTTGGTCCTGGTTCTCCATGGTAATGGCTAATTTACTCATGCAGATAGCCAGTTACTCACATGCCAGAGGCAGCAAGAGCCTGAAACATTATTGCAGTCAACTTGCCCAGTACCCCCAACAAATCTGCCTATAGCTCCTATATGTACTCCATTTTGCTGATTGTCCTCGTTAACCTGAGACTGAACTATTGTTTGGTCTTTTGAGTGTGAACAACCTGGAGAGCTTTTTTTTTTGTCCAGCAGTAAAATAGCAGTGATGTGCTCACTAGCATGTGCTCCAGACTCTAATCTAGCTAACATACCCACCGAGGTATCATTGCCTGAGCTGGTAAGATGCAGGAGTTGGCCTTGCTCGTACATCCTCTGAAGATCCATGCTCTCTTCCACAGATATAAAGGAGATGGTATCTTGTGAGGCTGGTCTCCTAGCCAAGAAGCCATGGTAATATCATTCATGCCTGCAGGTGACAAAAGAGTAAATGCGTTGAAATGAGGGGTAGATATTTAGGCAGGTTAATACATGCATGGTGGCAGGAATAGGATTGAACAAGTCTTCTTTCTTGATTGCCAGGACATGAACGTTTTGGCATCTTCAAATGAGTGGTCTCAGTCCTCATTAGTAAGAGCCAGAATCTTCTCTTTGTCGGATCCCACTACCTGCCTCTATCTCCTCCCTATTATCATTTAATTTCTCCTGAAATAAGGCATTGGGAGAGTTGAGATGAGATGAAGCAGCTTTAAGTATGGAGTAGATAGCAGAGCATGTTAAGGGCCAGTGAGTAGAAAGTGTAGAGAGCATGCAGGGTTAGCATTGTGGGAATAGCTTTAATAAGGATGAGTAATGGAATGTACCACAGGTAATCGTGAGAGTAGTAGACCATTGTTGCAGGTGGATACAGTAACGGAGGTAGAGTGACTGTGGGATATCGGGAGAAGATGGTCGCTTTTACCCTGGCAGAATGAAGAAGGTCAATAGCCATTCCAACACTGCTGGTCATTTCTCCAGATCATTGAGACCATATACTCCAGCACAACTGGCAACCTCATGGCCATATCCCCACTCTCCCACTGCCATCAAGCCAAAAGATCAACACTGGTTCAATGATGAGTGCAGGAGGGCATGCCAGGATCAGCACCAGGTATACCTAAAAATGAGGTGTCACCTGGAGAAGCTACCAAACAGGACTACTTATGTGCCAAACCGCGTAAGTAGCGATAGACAGAGCTAAGTGAATCCACAATTAACGGATCAGATCTAAGCTCTGCAGTCCTATCCCATTCAGTTATGAATGATGGTGGATAATTAAACAACTCACTGGAGAAGGAGGCTCAACAAATATCCCTCAATGATGGGGTAATGAGCACATCAATGCAAAAGATAAGGCTGAAGCATTTATAACAACCTTCAGCAAGAACTGCTGAGTGAATGATCCATACTGGCTTCTTTCAAATGTCCCCAAAATCACTGATGCCAATCTTCAGCCAATTTGATTTACCCCACATGGTTAATGACCTCCTCCGTTCCATGAGGGTAAGTGTAACTATCTTTGCTCCGCTTTCCCACTCTCACTCTGCCTCTGCTACTGTGCTCACCTTCCATCAAGGCTCACAGTCTACTTCTGTCACTATTGCATACAGTATGTTTTACTATTCACTTTGGCTACCCCAAACCCTCACACAACTCTCCCTGCATGCCCTCTGCACTTTCTTCTCACTCACTCAGGATAATTACTGCCACCTTCACAGCCCCAAATGTTGTGCCACCCACTTTCATCTCATCTAAACTCTCCCATTGTCTTATATTCTGCCAGGTCCACTCAGCACCTGACCTCATACAACCTTGATTCAAATATGGACAAAAGAGCTGAATTCCAGAGATAAAGTGAAAGTGGCTTTCCTTGCCATCAAGGCCATGTTTGACTAAGTGCATCATCAAGGAGCTCTAGGAAAACTGGAATTAGTTGGAATTGGGGGAAAACGCCCCGTTAGTTGGAGGCATACCTGGCATGTAAGAAGATTGTTGCAGTCATCTAAGGTCAGTCATCTCAGCTCCAGGGAATGTCTGCAGGAGTTCCTCAGGGTAGGGTCCTAAACCTAACTATTTTTATCAATAATGTTCCCTCAGCATGAGGTCAGAATTGAGAATGCCTTCTGGTGAATGTTCAGCACCATTCACAACTCTTCAGATATGAAGCAACCCATGATCAAATGCAACAAGACCAGGATAACATCCAGGCTTGACTGGAAAGTGGCAAAAAGATAAAAACAATGACTGCAGATGCTGGAAACCAGAGTCTAGATTAGAGTGGTGCTGGAAAAGCACAGCAGTTCAGGCAGCAACTGAGGAGCAGTAAAATCGATGCTTCGGGCAAAAGACCTTCATCAGGAAGGGCTTTTGCCCGAGAAGTCGATTTTCCTGCTCCTCGGATGCTGCCTGAACTGCTGTGCTTTTCCAGCACCACTCTAATCTAGAATCTGGAAAGTGGCAACTCATGCCACACAAATGGCAGGTAATGGCCATCTCTAATAAGAGATGATCTAACTATTGCCACTTGACAGTCAATGAAGTCGTCATTACTATCAACATCATGGGGGTTATTATTAACCAGAAACTCAACTAGACTTGCCACATAAATATAGTCGCAACAAGAGCAAATCAAAAGCTAGGAAACTGCAGTTAACTGCACTTCCCGACCCTCCAAAACCTGTCCACTTTCTAGGGAGTGGCTAAATAGGCTGAGTTTTTTTTTCTCTGGAGTATCAGAGGCTAAGGGGTGACTTTATAGAGGTTTATAAAGTCTATAGGGATATGGATAGAATGAATAGCCAAGGTCTTTTTCCCAGGGTAGTGCAGTCAAAAACTAGAGAGCATAGTCTTAAGGTGAGAGGGAAAGATTTAAAAGGAGCCTGACAGACGACATTTTCACACAAAGAATGGGTGCCTGTATGGACCAAGCTGCCAGAGAAAGTGATGGAGGCAGGTACAATTATAGCATTTAAAGGTATGTGGATGGATATATGAAAGGGAAGACTTTAGAGAGATATAGATCAAATTCTGGCCAATGGGACTAGGTCAGGTTAGGATATCTGCTCAGTGTGGACAGAAGGCTCTGTTTCCAAGCTATATAACTCTATGACTCTCAGACGGAATGCTCCCAATTTGCCGTGATGAGTGCAGCTGCATCAATATGCGAGACACTTGACACCATCTGGGATAAAGCAGCCTGCTTCATTGTCACCATGTCTACAAACATCCATTTCCTCCCTCACTGGTAATAGGAGCAGTAGTGTGTACCATCTACAAAATGCACTGCAGAAATTCATCAAGAATCGTTTGACAGCACCTTCCAAACCATGACCATTTCCATCTAGAAACAGAAGGACAGCAGATATTTGGGAATACCACCACCTGCAAACTCTCCTCCAAGCCACATACCATCCTGACTTGGAAATATATCATTGCACCTTCCCTGTTGCTGGGTCAAAATTCCAGCAGTCTCTCTCTAATGGCATTATGGTTTTACTTATATAACATAGATTGTCACAGTTCAAGGTGGCAGCTCACTACCACCTTCCCAAAGACAACTAGGATGGGATGCTCAGCCATCAATGGCCACATTCCATGTTCCATGAAAGAATATGAAAAGAAACACTAACCCAGATGGTTACCTCAGGTCAGGCTGGCATGGTCGAGTGTCGTGGCTTCCTTTGTCAGCCCTGGAGGAAGAGGACAGCCCTCTGCTTCACTATGTTGTCCACCAAGATTTCCAGGTCCTTATTGGCAAAGTGTGGCTCCACATTCTCCTTATCTGCCACATCCAGGAAAAATAATTCAAACAGTGAAGGGCAGCTCCATACTGACTGCACTTGACTCCATATATAATGGCTTTTCAAATATGGTACCAGTGCCATAAATCTGCGATGTCCTGGCAGCAATCAGTTCTTCAGTTTATGGGATGTAGGAAAACAAGACAAAAAGGGGATGATAGAGGTGTGGGTCATTGTTAATGAGGTGATTTTGGGGTAACAGCATGAGAAAACTTAATAGGCCTCACAAAAGAAACTCTCTGTTGGAACACATTTACAGAAAAGGTGATCTGTTAAATGCCTATGAGGCATGGTCAGAATTTGTTAGATTTTGGAAAAGGATGATTATTCCATGAAAAAATATATTATGAATTTTTACTGACCATTTTAATACCTTAACAAAATTCAATTTGTGATCTCTTAAGGCTAACATTTAAATTACTGGATTGTGCCAGTGTGTACCATCCAAACAAGAAATTGGTTCTTAGCATCAAGAATGGCCAGTCTTGTCTCTGAGTCACAACATTCTGGATTGAAGTATGTCTTTCAGGTAGAAAACCAATAATTAGGCTGATGATGCAGAAGAATGTTGCACTCTCAAAAGAGCTGTCTTTCAGATGAGATGTTAAATTGACAGCCTATCTATCTGCTTGGGTGAATCTAAAAGTTCAAGGTCAATACCCGTCCTCAAGCAACATGACAAAAACAGATAAACTGATCATGACCACTTGATATTGGGTGCAAGTTTATCCTGCATGAAGTGACAGTCATATTTCCTAAAATGCAATCATGACTACATTCAAAAATACTCTAAAGTATTTTGAGATATCTCCTAGTCAGGAATATTGTCACATCATAGGAGCCTTTTTTTTTGTTTTCTAATGAAAGTTTAAATTAATGAAGAAGGAGATCCTCTTAGATCGGATGTCTCCTGCCAAAATCAAAACAAAAAAAAATCTTCAAGAAACAATAAGTTCTTTCAATCTTCATGAATTAAATAATATGTTTATTTTCACAAAGAATAGAAGAATCAATAGTTGACATTTTCCAAAATAATCTAGATTTTGGATTTAAGTGTAAATACAACAAAATGATTAAAGGTGAGCAGAAATAGGAAGATAACTCATTCTTTACATTGCGTAAGAGAAAATTGAAATAAAAATAATAAGTAGTTTAGTCCCAAAACTGTGCAAGAAAATATTAATAAGGGCTTCAGGTGTGATTTGTAGTATAATTGCGAAGTGAGCTACTCAAAGCAAAGAACTAAGTCATCAGGGTAACATTGACAAAGTGAATTTTGAGGAAGGGAAGGCTATATTGATGAATCCAACAAATTACACGTTCACAAGGAGTTGTAGTCCAGTGATGAATGTGTTCATTGGGGAGTCCTTCAATTTTATAGCGTTAAATTGTCCCTGTACATCAACAGCATGTCAGATCAATTAGTTAGTTAAAATGTTATCTTAGTGCTGTAAATAGTGAGGATTGATGCAACTTTAAAGGAATATAAATGTGCTACTTGGTAATGACAACCAATTGAGGCCATGAAAGTGAGTTTTAATTCCACTTAAAACAATTGCATTAAGTAGTGATATTTCTCTTCTGAGATACCTATGCTATTAAGTAAGCCTTCTACGAAAAAAGCACAAATAAAACTTGAGATATAGAATAAGGAGGCAGTTGTTTTTTGAAAAATTAAGTAAATCAATAGTTTACCATCAAGATATTACTGGGAAGAATTTAATGTCCTCCAATCTATCCCACAAGCTATTGATGTACAAGAATTACCCACCACAACACAATTAAAGCAGCCTCCCAAAAAAACACTCATCACAGTTCTAAACGTCTTTATGAGAGTCTAATTCGTTGGATCCATTATTCTACACATCATTAATATACTTCTGTCCTTGGGTGAGTTTAGTGAAAGGGTCATTTAATTGGTTAGGAGGATGGCATATGCAACACCAGCACCTACTGTTCTAGTATGATGACAAAGCTTGCAGATGGTCTTCCTATTCCAGTTCCAACTGATTTTATAAGCTTCCAAAGAGTTGGGAGTTTT
This sequence comes from Chiloscyllium punctatum, assembly GCF_047496795.1. NCBI lineage: Eukaryota > Metazoa > Chordata > Chondrichthyes > Orectolobiformes > Hemiscylliidae > Chiloscyllium > Chiloscyllium punctatum. The sequence goes on along the minus strand of NC_092740.1, from coordinate 52,272,951 downwards.
TGATCATCAAGCAATCAGTGACTGCTCAAAGGGACCATTAATCGAAACATTGGAGGCCTATTGAGAGCATCACCACCACCTCATAACTCTCCATGCACCATTATCCACTTGTTCCTGAGCAATGGTGATCCTTGAATTTGGAATATATCTCCGAAAGCATCCAGTAGTGGCATTACCGTTCAATGAAAAGCTGCCCATTTCTGATTGGCCAGTTACTCTCAAGAAGTGGGAACTTTTCCTCAGGGACTTTGATCCTAGGGAAAGCATCCTCACTGCTCAACTTAATGTCCATGATCTTCATTAAATATCCATTGTGACCTCTTAATAAATTTGATACTTCTTATTAGAGTATTAGACAAGTATCAATGGAATCAATTGAAAGGAGTCAAAGGGAAAAGGAACTAGTGTCTCAAAATTACAATGACAATTTACTTCCTGTAACACCAAAGATAAAATATCCTGTAGATATAGTTAACGAAAAGTATACAATGCCAATGGATTAAGGAGAACATGAAATCCACAAAATGTACTACATGACACTGCCAAATTCTATTATTAGCTTCCCTTTGGCATATAACTTCAATGAGGCAATTACCAAGGAAGAAATACATTCAACCTTTTATAGACTTTGATTTAGTCTTTTTACAGTAATACATAAATTCACGGAGAAATGGATAAGGTCGAGACTTGGACCATCAACAAAGCTGTTGAGTGTAATGGAAGAGGATTGCCAATGATATGCTCAGAGACATATGTGAACATCTGGCCTTCATGATCATGAACAGCACAGCTGGAAACTTCTTTTAGCAATGGACTTTGTGAAGGAAATCATATCGTGAGCACTGAAATTCTGCATAAACATTTAGCACATCACCAGGTTGCAATTTAAAATCCAGCCTAGCATAGATGACACATGCATGGAATTCACCTCCAGGTGCTTCATCCATCAATTAAACTATGGATGAAACTGTGTCGTGTACGTTAGCCCTCCTACTCAGAAGGTAGTGCAATTAGCCTGATTTTGTTTTAATGCAAGGTTGAATTTTTCCAAGAAGGGACATGTATCCTCTATTAGACTGAGATATTTGAGAAAATGTAAAGACTGCTGAGACTTCATAGAAGACTATACAAACTAGGTTAATTCAGAAGGTTCAATATATGAAAGACAGATGGATTATAGGATATATAAAGTATTTGGTGAAGTAATGATTTGGAATGGTCAGAGAGTATTATTCAAAATGGCAATCAAACAGCTAATGTTCATTACTCATTGCTTATGATCAATCAGAATTAATTGTACAATCTCACATTTTCAACAAAGTTTAGAAATAAACAAGGACTTTGTCTTACAATTTCTTGTGCATTGCACGAAAGCCCAGAGGAACAGAATGTAGTCAATAAAGGTTTAGATCGTGATGATGTGAGTGACAGTCATGACAGAACCATCAAATCCATATTCAATTCGCTAGTTTGGAAGCTTAGACCACATAAACTCCAGAGGAATCTTGTTAATGGAAAGAAACAACAAATGTAATACACACAGGAAAAGCTATGTGCTTTTGAATCATATCACTTACTGGTTGAATTTTCAAAGTGGGGCCAAGAACTGAGGTCTGTGGACAGACAGAATGTAGGCTCAGTATAGAGAGGAAGAAATCACACTGTAATTATTGATAGTGATTCTGGAAGTGAATTCTTTGTTAGAATATGATCGCATGCCAGAGAAAGATCCTCCAACAATACAGAAGGCAATCCCACAGCAGAAGTCCTATCTGGTAATGAAATAAAGACACAGAACCAGAAACAGAAGTCTTCATAATCATGAAGTTGACTGCCAATAAATTTGGGTTTAAACTAATTAGAGAGGAGTTGGAAAGGGAAGGAGTTCTCTCCGTGGAGTGTTGGCAGTGGAATTCACATTTCCAGGCTCTGAGAGACTGGCCCAAGCTCACCAATTGTATCAGTGCCATCTCAGTGGTGAAGAGGCATGGCCAACAGAGCAGTAAGAAAGTCAATGATTTTCTCTGCTGTGTCACGGTAAGGGCAACACTCATTCTCTGCTGCAGTAACACTCACTCCATGTTTGTTAATGCACCTATCTCCCAGCAAGGCTCGTACTTTAACACTCTCACCATTGCCTCTCACCATTTTCCACCACTTGCTCTCAAACACTCCAACCTCCCATACTACTAGTACTGAATGCCCTCTGTCTAGCCAAATCACTCTCTAGGAACATCTTGTTACCTGTCACCCACCTTCAGCAGCACTAATAGCATGCCACTCACTCTTACCTCATTCAATTTCACCTTTTCTCTCATTACAGGAGAAAACAGCCTACATTAGGGCAGAAAGAGCCTGTGCAGGTGAAGAGGTGCCTGATGTAAGTTTCCTTAAACCTAGGAGACCAGGATCACTCCTGCAGGGGTCTCAAACTATCCATGATGCCTTCTCTCTCTCTTTTCTCTTGTACGTATTATCAGCATCTCCACCACCACAGCAGGAAGGGGACCAGCTCAGAGTATGATAGAATCCCACAGTCCTGACGAGACCCTTTAGCCCACTGAATCTGCATTGACAAAAGATGATGCTAAATCTACATTAGTCCAATTTTCTAGCACTCAATCCATAGCCTCGAATATTATGACATTTCCAGTGCTCATTGGAATATTTTCTAAAAATTGTGAGGTTTTCCACTTCAGACAATGTATTCAAGACTCCCATCACCTCTGGTTCAAAAACAAAATCCTCAAATCCCTTCTAATTTTCCTGCCTTTTACTTTAAAATTGCTGACCCTTCGACTAAGGGGAAACAGCTACTTTCTAATCACCCTCTCCATGTCCCTCATAATCATATACACCTCTATCAAGCTCCCCCCCTCAGGTTTCTCCGGTCCAAAGAAGACAACCCAGGCTAAACCATTCTCATTTCATAGCCAAATCAATCTATCTCAGGCAACATCCTGGTGATATTTTTCTGCACCCCTTCCAGTCAATCACATTCTTCCCATCATGTGGTAGCCAGATCTATATGCAATACTCCAGCTGAGGCCTATCTGAAGTCCTGTACAAAGTTCAATGTGACCTCTCTGCCCTTATAATCTATGCCTCAACTCCTAAAGGCAAGTGCCCCATCTGCCTTCTTAAATACCCTATTGGCCGGCCCTGCCACCTTCAGTGATCTGTGTGTAAGCATCCCAAGATGTTCAGCTGATCTTCCTGGTGTTCTGCTATTCACTGAGTACTCTCTTGGCTTTTTACTTCTTCCAAAGTGCACCTTCTTATACTTATCAGAGCTAAATTCCATCTGCTACTGATCTGTCCACCTGACCAATTAATCTAAATCCTCTTGTAACATAAGATTTTCTTTTTCACTGTCAATCGCCAGGCAAATCTTGGTGCCATCTGCAAGTTTACTTATCATCCCCCTCACATTTGATTCCATATCGTAAAGAATAAGGGACACAGCACTGATCTCTGTGGAACACCATTGGACACTAGCCTCCTGTCACACAAACAGCCTTCTACCACCATCTTCTGTCTCTTACCACTAAGCCAATTTTGGATCTAGCTTGCGAGTTTATCATGGATCACATTTGATTTTACCTTCTTTGCCAATCTTCCATGTGGGACTTTGTCACAGGCTTTGTTGAAATATATCCAAACATTCACCAAGGCTCCTTAGATAGTGATGCTCACATCCTGTGATGAATACGAAAAGTTGGTTTCAACACCACTGGACACTTTAAAGATAATGCTGCATTGTACCTCAGAGCATAGAGTGATAGAGCCATACAGCATAGAAACAGATCTTTCAGTCCAACCCATCCATGCTAACTAAGTTTCTCATTTACCTGCATGGCCCATATCCCTCCAACCTTTCCTATTCATGTACCTGTTCAAATGTCTTTTAAATGTTGTAACTCTACCTGCATCTACCACTTCTTCTGGCAGTTAATTCCATTCACTGTGTGAAAAAGTTCACCCTCAGGTTCCTTTTAAATATGTCTTCTCTGATCACTAAAAGACGCCCCCTAAATAGGAAAGATGTAGAGGGATATGGGCCATTGAGGTAAATGGGACTACTTTAGTTTGGAAAACTTGCTTGGAATGGACGAGTTGGACCGAAGGATCTATTTCTATGCCACTTGACTCTCTGACACTATGCTCTGAGGTACAATGCAGCATTATATTTAAAGGTTCCAGTGGTGTTGAAACTATCTTTTTCTATTCATTCACAGGATGTGAGCATCACTGTCTAAGAAGCCTTGGTGAACTTTGGACACATGTACCATAGTGAAAAAATCTTTGCTATTCACCTTATCTATGCCCCTCATGATTTATAAACTTCCACAAGATTACTCCTCAACATCAAACACTCTAGTGAACAAAGTCCCAGCCTATCTAATCTCTCCATATAAGCCATTCCCAGTAACATCCTTATAAATCTTTTCTGAGCCCTCTCTAATTTAATAATATCCTTCCTGTAGCAGGGCAACCAGAACTGTACACAGTACTCCTAAATGCAATTTCATCAGTTGACCCTCCCAGAAAGTAGTGTTCACTTGCAGGAGACACTTAAGAGTAAATTTGACGATATGGAATGAATAGAAAAATTATCTATTGTGTCCATTGGTACAGGTGTATGTTGTTCTATTGTATGTTTGCTGAAGAAAGTGTGGAAATGTGTTCAAATAATGACTGAAATTGGTGAGTGGTGAAAATAGACTCTTTATTGAACTTCCACAGTAGCACAGTATGAGGCAGCAATAGGATCGGAAGTACAGTTTTTACAGTAGCTTCTTTATATGTAGTTCTTACATACATTAACATTTTATCACTAAGGTGTTACACAATTGCATCTATTGTTCACAAACAATTGTGTGACATCTGTCCTGGGGAAGCAGGAGATGATTTAAACATTTTCTAAATGCTGGCTGTTACTTCTGATGGGATTAGAGTATCTTGCATAATTAAGAGGTGTTAGTCCTTTTGTCTTTTAAGGTAGTGAATGCTCATAAAAATACGAGACCTATATGATTAGAATGAGTTAGAAATTATATGTGTACTTAATAAAAGAATAGAAGATATTAAACTGATCTACCACAGCTGGGTCATGAGATTTTATTTACGATTACTTTCTTTTACAGTTCTTTACACATTCATTCATGCGGTTTCAAAGACATGCCACTTTGGTTGTAAGTATTTTAAAGGGGATAGCGGCCTGATTTAATATGCATTTAACGGTTACATATTAGTTGAGAAAACTGTTTGATGCTCTGCAATCTATTCAGATTCCAAAAGACGGTTGCTAAAGAGATGGTTAATATTATAATCTTTCCATATTTTCATTTGAGTCGTGGGGACATGAGGGAGAGGATGGCATTGTTCTGAGTAGTATAAATTATTAACACTCATTTAGGGGTAGCCTTTGATATAGAAACAGGACTAAACACTGCCTCCAGCATGGGGCTGATAGGACTGAAGGTGTGAAGAAGCAGTAATGTGTTGGAATGGATGTTTCAGTTTATCTTGTAATCGCAAAACATACTACAAAAATGCAGTTTTATGAACGAAGACACAGTATAGTAAACAGTACGGTGATGTATGAGCTAGTAAAGAGTTATTAATGAATGATTGGGAATGCTGTATTAGTAAAGATAGAATGCTTGTGAGTGAGTTGGTAAAGAGACCAATAATACAATATCTAAAAAGGGTTTGTTTGAACTTGAGACATCTCTACTTTTCCCTTAAGTGATGCCCACATAAAAATCCCAACATTAGAGAAATTCAAGCCAAATGCACAAGAGATAATTTCACCTCCAACTGGATGCTAATCAGGGAGATGACTTTCTAATAAAAGCAAAATACTGTCAATGCTGGAAATCTAAAATAAAATGGTGAAACATTCATAGTTCTGGAAAAGAGTCATACTGAACTTAAAAAGTTAACTCTCTCTCTCCACAAATGCTGCCAGGCCTGCAGACTTTCTTCAGCACATTCTGTTTTTATTATGGGCATTAATCTGTTCTTTTGGCAAAGAATCTCAAGAAACCACTACCTACAGAACTCCATTTGGAAGATATTGTTTCCAGAGACTGCCTTGCAGTCTGTCAGTCAGGATGTGGTCCAGAAGAATATGGGCAAAATGACAGAGCAGTTTCCAGGATGTGTATGTATTACCAATGATATTATGATAATTGTCAAGGAGAGCAGAGACAAGTCTACACTCACCTCTCGCAGCAGTTCATCATGAAGGATTTTTCTTAAACACCAAGAATTGACAGATTAACGTAGGTCGCATCAACTTCTTGGCTTGTCTATTGAGATTATAGGATCTGTCCCAGTCCAAGCGAAGTTGAAGATGTCACAACAGCATTCGAGAAGTTTGACATCATCCAAGACAAAACAGCTGCTTGATTTGCACACATCCACAAACACATATTTCCTGCACCTGTGTATTATCTACAGCTTGCACTGCAGACATTTACCGAAGATCCAGAGACAGCACCTTTCAAACTGATGACCACTTCCATCTAGAAGTACAAGGGCAGCAGATACATGGGAACACCAGCATTCCCAGGTTCCCTAGCCTGACCATAAAATATACAACGACGGATTGGAATTCTCTCCCTAATGGCATTGTGGGTCAACCTACAGCAGCAGTTCAAGAAGGTAGTTCACCACTAAGTTCTCAAGGGCAACTAGGAATGGGCAATAAAATGTTGGCCCAGCCAGTGATGCCCACATTTCACGAGTGAATAAAAAAATTGAGATATATGTCTACTTCAAGATAAAAATGGCATTCAGAGATGTCTCAGATTTGTAACTTCCTGGCACCATACATAGCAAAATATGGCTAAAGTGGCATTGTTAAAATAACCCTTGAGGAAAGATCTACCATGCATATCGCAGGTGTACCATCAACATGTGCTTGCCTCAAACAAACATTATCAGCAGAAACCTGTATCCGTACTGTACTACAAATTAAGGAAGAAGATAATCTTGGAGGTTGTGCATCTTAGAAGGGATTCAGTGTCTTCATCTTGAAAAATGGCAAACCAGTTGCTTTTGGACCTAAAGATCTCTCAGCATGCATAATCCAAATATTATAACGTAGACTGTAAACCACTGATTATGAGTTATGGGATCACAACATTTTATACACGCTTATTTGTTAAACAATTTGCTGTGGAAACTGGTCTCAAATCATTGGAAATAATTTTGTGCATGTGTGTTACCTGGACTGCAACGACCTGGGGGAAAAGCAAGAGATGATTTTTCTGTCAGATATGAACCTGTTACCAAAATGGCTACCTCTCTGGAGCTTGGCTGAACATTTTGCTTACATGCCAACCTAGGACAACCTTGTCAGGCTATCACCTGCCCAAGCTCTCACAGATACAGGACAAATTTCTTGAAAAACCCAGAAAGAATGAAGATGGTGCATGACTCACATACAGGTTCAGGAATACATAATCTGTGCATACATTGGATGGTCAGACTCACGTGTTCTACGTAGGGAGCATGTGTCCCTGCAAAGACATCTAAAGTATGTAGTGAGTCTGATGAAGGGCTTATGCCCTTAATACGAACTCTCCTGCTCCTCGGATGCAGCCTGACCTGTTGTGCTTTTCCAATGCCATACCTTTCAACTTAGATCCTGCAATGTCAACACCAGGTGGGGCAACATGGAAGCAACAGAAGCCAACTCAGGGCATTGTATACTGCTCTGATTGTGGTCAAAACATTCAGAAAATATCCTTAGATAATGAAGGCATGGAATACCATCAGGATAACAATCATCAGAATAATAACATTCAAGATTCCAACACACCTATATGTGGATAATACCTAAGTGTGAGGACTACATATCCAGATGGTGACACTATCACAAGATCTTGGAAGATTGTTTAAACACCTACATGGTATACAAGCTCTTAAAAACTTAAAACTCTTGGTTATATCAATTACTGTTTTTGTGTAAAGTGTCATCACAGTGTCATGCAACTTAAGTGATATGTTGAACAAACCTAGATTGCTGTTCGATACATCACTGCCATTGCATGACATGGCGATCATTTGATATAAATTCTGTATCTTATGATCCTGCTCCATAATGTCAGGATAAGGGAACAGTGCCCTGAAAGTGCTTCGAAATAAACCTGTTGGACTATAACCTGATAATAGACAATAGACAATAGACAATAGATGCAGGAGTAGGCCATTCTGCCCTTCGAGCCTGCACCGCCATTCAATATGATCATGGCTGATCATTCCTAATCAGTATCCTGTTCCAGCCTTATCTCCATACCCCTTGACTCCACTATCTTTAAGAGCTCTATCCAATTCTTTCTTAAATGAATCCAGAGACTGAGCCTCCACTGCCCTCTGGGGCAGAGCATTCCACACAGCCACCACTCTCTGGGTGAAGACGTTTCTCCTCATCTCTGTCCTAAATGGTCTACCCCGTATTTTTAAGTTGTGTCCTCTGGTTCGGCACTCCCCCATCAACAGAAATATGTTCCCTCCTGCCAGAGTGTCCAGTCCTTTCATAATCCTATACGTTTCAATCAGATCCCCTCTCAGTCTTCTAAACTCAAGGGTATACAAGCCCAGTCGCTTCAGTCTTTCCGTGTAAGGCAATCCTGCCATTCCAGGAATTGACCCCGTGAACCTACGCTGCACTCCCTCAATAGCCAGAATGTCTTTCCTCAAATTTGGAGACCAGAACTGTACACAGTACTCCAGGTGTGGTCTCACCAGGGCCCTGTACAGCTGTAGAAGCACCTCTTTGCTTCTATACTCAATCCCTCTTGTTATGAAGGCCAGCATGCTATTAGCCTTCTTCACGACCTGCTGTACCTGCATGCTTGCCTTCATTGACTGGTGGACAAGAACACCCAGATCTCTCTGAACAGCCCCTTTACCTAATTTGATACCATTGAGGTAGTAATCTGCCTTCCTGTTCTTGCCACCAAAGTGGATAACCAGACATTTATCCACATTAAACTGCATCTGCCATGCATCTGCCCACTCACCTAACTTGTCCAGGTCACCCTGTAATCCCCTAACATCCTCATCACATTTCACCCTACCACCTAGCTTTGTGTCATCAGCAAATTTGCTAATGTTATTGCTGATACCATCTTCTATATCATTTACATATATTGTAAAAAGCTGCGGTCCCAGCACAAATCCCTGCGGTACCCCACTGGTCACTGCCTGCCATTTCGAAATGGAGCCGTTAATCACTACCCTTTGTTTCCTATTAGCCAACCAATTCTCTATCCAATCTAGTACTTTGCCCCCAATCCCGTGCGCCCTAATTTTACTCACTAACCTCTTGTGTGGGACTTTATCAAAAGCTTTCTGAAAGTCCAGGTACACTACATCCACTGGATCTCCCTCGTCCATCTTCCGAGTTACATCCTCAAAAAATTCAAGAAGATTAGTCAAGCATGATTTCCCCTTCATAAATCCATGCTGACTCTGTCCTATCCTGTTACTATTATCCAGATGTGCCGTAATTTCATCCTTTATAATAGACTCCTGCATCTTTCCCACCACTGAGGTCAGACTAACTGGTCTATAATTTCCTGCTTTCTCCCGCCCATCCTTCTTAAAAAGTGGCACAACATTAGCCGCCCTCCAATCCTCAGGAACCGACCCCGATTCTATTGAACTCTGGAAAATAATCACCAGGGCATCCACGATTTCCCGAGCCACCTCCTTCAGTACCCTGGGATGCAGGCAATCAGGTCCCGGAGACTTATCAACCTTCAGACCTAACAGTCTCTCCAACACCAATTCCTGGCAAATAGAAATTCCCTTACGTTCAGGTCTTTCAGCCACTGTTACCTCAGGGAGATTGCTTGTGTCTTCCCCAGTGAACATAGATCTGAAGTACCCATTTAATTCCTCTGCCATTTTTTCGTAACATATTCCCCTGCTTCTGTCTTCAAGGGCCCAATTTTTGTCCTAACCATTTTTTTGCCTTGGACATACCTAAAAAAGCTTTTACTATCCTCCTTTATATTCTTGGCCAGTTTACCTTCGTACCTCATTTTTTCTCTGCGTATTTCCTTCTTACTAATCCTCTGTTGTTCTTTAAAAGCTTCCCAGTCCTCCGTTTTCCCGCTTATCTTGGCTAAGTTATACTTTTTCTCTTTTAACCTTATATGTTTCTTTACTTCCTTCGTCAGCCACGGCCGCCCTTGTCTCCTCCTGGGATCTTTCTTCCTTTTAGGAATGAACTGATCCTGCATCTTCTGCATTATACACAGAAATATCCGCCATTGTTCCTCCACGGTCTTCCCTGTTAAGGTATTGAACCATTGAACTTTGGCCAGTTGCTCCCTCATAGCTCCATATTTCCCTTTATTCAACTGAAATATTGTCACTTCAGATTGTACCCACTCCCTCTCAAATTGCAGATTGAAGCTTATTGTATTATGGTCACTACTTCCCAATGGCTCCTTCACTTCGAGGTCACTGACCAATTCTGGTTCGTTACACAATACCAGATCCAGAATCGCCTTATCCCTGGTCGGCTCCAGCACCAGCTGCTCTAAAAATCCATCTCTGAGGCACTCCACAAAGTCTCTTTCTTGAGGCCCGATACCATCCTGATTCTCCCAGTCTACCTGCATGTTAAAATCCCCCATAACAACTGTAGTAACATCTTTGCGACAAGCCAATTTCAGCTCCTGATTCAACTTGTTGTATGATTTTTAACTATGTCTACCCCAGTCAAACACTGGCTCCTTGTGTAGCCTTCAGCAAGAGTCACAGGCCAGAGTAAAAATCTCCCCCATTGTCAAGACGATTGCCTATTTCCTTGAAATTTCTGACTGAATGTCAGCACCAAGATTGATGCTCACTCATTTAGAGTTCACTTTCCTGCATAAATATAAATTATATTACCATGATCATTTTAAAAGTCAATTTTATTTTAGAATCTTCCTTTATTTTCTGACTACTTGCAAAATTGATTTATAAGAATCGTTCAGTGATGGGAATAAATTAAAGAAGTTCTCCTTGAAGAGCAAAACTGGAAGGAGATTCGATAGAGATTTTCAAAGTCCCGAGAAGGCTACACAGAGTAAATAGGGAGAAACTGTTCCCACTCGTAAAAGAGAGATGGACGAGAATGCATAGTTTTAAAGTAAATGAAGCAAGAGTCATGTGAGAAAAAAACCTTTTCACACAGCAAGTCGTTGAGGTATGGCACATCCTTCCCAGAAATGGAGTGGGGGAAGGTTTATTTGAGACATTCAAGGGGTACTGAAGATCATTGGATAGAAATGGTATGCAGGGATATGGGGAAAAGGGGATCAGCACTGGGTAAGAGAATCACTGTGGGCATGATGGGCTAACAGCTTCCTTCTGCATTGTAACAATTCCTGGGAGGCTCAGAATTTAAATGGCTGGGAATGGGAATGGTGATTATGCTCTTAATAATTGCAATAATTAAACAAGAATAAATTACAGAAGTAATCTATACCAAACAGAGATAAGCATGGGGAAGATAAAGCACAACATTAAATGTGGGTTCATTTGGCAGCTAGGAAGGCAAATTCACTTTAAGAGGGCAAGAATACAAGTAAAGGGATGTACTGCTGGGGCTGTAAAAGCCCCTAGACAGATCTCATTTGGAATATTGTGAGCAGTTGTGGGCCCCCTATTTAAGGAAGAATGTGTTAGCATTGGAGGGAGTTCAGAGGAGGTTTACACGGATGATCCTGGGAATTAAGGGTTTGTCATACGAGAAGTGGTTGAGGATTCTGGGTCTCAGGGAGTTTAGAAGGATGAGGGGAATCTGATTGAAACTTACAGAATACTGAGGAGCCTAAATACAATGGACGTGGAGAGGAAGTTTCAACTAGTAGGAGACACTAGGACCCGAGGGCACAGTGTCAAAGTGAAGGGACAGCCTTTTAAAATTGAGATGAGGAGGAATTTCTTCAGCCAGAGGGTGATGAATCTGTGGAAATAATTCTTGCAGAAGACTGTGGAGGACTGTGAAGTTATTGAATGTATTTAAAACAAAGATAGCCAGGATCTTGATTGGTACAGTGATCATAGGTTACGAAGAGAAGGCAGGAGAATGGGGTTAATTTTGTGTTGTAAATCCCTATGACTCCATATCAGCCATGATCAAATGGCAGAGCAGACTCAATGGTTCGAATGGCCTAATTCTGCTCCTAGTTTTTTAAGGTCTTATGATGATGATGCAACGAATGACATGACACTGACATCAAAAAGAGAAATTGAGAGTGAACACAGACTAGAAGAAGCATATAAAGAAAGGGGTTTTAGACACCAGCTAGATTGCATTATTTAGTATCGTGCAATGTATAAAGGTCAATAAAGGTAGTGTTACAATATATCAGGACTGTAAGAGTCTTATTTAAAAGCAACAGGTTCATGGTCATTATATATGTAAACAACCATAGTTCAGAGGTAATAAGACTAATATCTAAATATGCAGGTAGCAATATTGATTCAAAGTATCCAGTAAAGCAACTATAACATCAGACATTGTCTATATGGACTTTCAGCAAGGTGTTCCACAAGGTTCCACTTGGTAGACTGATTAGCAAGGCTAGATCACATGGAATCAAGGAGGAGATAGTCAATTGGATACAAAATTGGCTTGAAGGTACGAGATAGAGAGCGGTGATGCAGCATTGCTCATCAGACTAGAGGTCTGTGACAAGTGCTTGGACCTTTGTATAAATGATTTGGATGTGAGCATAGGAGGTATAGAACATAGAATATAGAGCATAGAAGAGTACAGCACAGTACAGGCCATTCAGCCCTTGATGTTGTGCTGACCTTTATCATACTCTAAGATCAAGCTAACCTACATACCCTATATTTTACTATCAGCCTTGTGCCTATCCAAGAGTCATTTAAATGTCTCTAATGTATCTAATTCTACTACACTGCTGGCAGTGCATTCTATGCACCCACCACTCTCTATGTAAATAATCTACCTCTGACAACTCCCTTCAACCTTCCACTAATTATCTTAAAATTATGCCCCCTCATGATAGCCATTTTTGCCCTGATAAAATGTCTCTGGCTATCCATTTTATCTATGGTCTAACCAGGGCTTTATCGAGCTGCAGCAAAACCTCATGGTTCTTAAACAAAATTCCCCTGCTAATGAAAGTTAACATACCATATGCCTTCTTAACAACCCTATCAACTTGGGTGGCAATTTTGAGGGATCTTTGGACATGGACTCTAAGATCCCTTTGTTCCTCCACACTGGTTCATATCGTTAATAAGTTTGCAGATGACACCAAGTGGAGAGTGAAGAAGATTATCTCAGAGTACAATGGGACCTTGATCATTTGAGCCAATGGGCTAAGGAGTGTAGATGGAGTTTAATTTAGATAAATATGAAGGGTTGCATTTTATTAAGGCAAAGTCAGGGCAGGACTTATACGCTTTATTGTGAGGTCCTAGAGAGTGTTGTTGAACAAAGAGACCTTGGAGTAAAGGTGGATAGCTCCTTGAAAGTAGGTGAAGAACGCATTTGACATGCTTGCCTTCATTAGTCAGTGCATTGAGTATAGAAGTTGGGATGCCATTTTGCAGCTGTTCAGGACATTGGTTAGGCCACTTTTACCATACTGCATACAATTCTGGGAGAAAGTGAGGACTGCAGATGCTGGAGATCAGAGCTGAAAAATGTGTTGCTGGAAAAGCGCAGCAGGTCAGGCAGCATCCAAGAAGCAGGAGAATCGACGTTTTGGGCATAAGCCCTTCTTCAGGAATGAGGAAGGTGTGCCAAGCAGGCTAAGATAGAAGGTAGGGAAGAGGGACTTGGGGGAAGGGGCGTTGAGAATGCGATAGGTGGAAGGAGGTTAAGATGAGGGTGATAGGCCGGAGAGGGGGTGGGAGCAGAGAGGTTGGGAAGAAGATTGCAGGTCAAGAAGGCGGTGCTGAGTACCCTAGGAACCCTCCAACCACAAGGGATGAATGCAGATTTCTCCAGCTTCCTCATTTCCCCTCCCCCCACCTTATCTCAGTCCCAACCCTCGGACTCAGCCTTCTTGACCTACAAGCTCCTCCCTACCTTTTATCTTAGCCTGCTTGGCACACCTTCCTCATTCCTAAAGAAGGGCTTATGCCCGAAACGTTGATTCTCCTGCTCCTTGGATGCTGCCTGACCTGCATACAATTCTGCCCTCCCTGCTACAGGAAAGATGTTGTTAAACTTGAAAGTGTTCAGAAAAGTTTACAAGGATGTTGCCGGGACTGAAGGGATTGAACTATAGTGAGAGGCTGAATAGACTAGAGCAATTTTCTCTATAGTATTGGAAACTGAGAGGTGACCTTATAGAGGTTTATAAAGTCATGAGGGGCATGAATAGGATGAATAGCCTCGGGCAGGGATGTTTAAAACTAGAGATCACAGGTTTAAGGTGAGAGGGGAAAGATTTAAAAGGGATCTAAGGGGGCAACTTCTTCATGCAGAGGGTGGTGCGTGCATGGAAATAGCTGCCAGAGGAAGTGGTGGAGACTGGTCCAATAACAAGGCAGTTTAAAACGCATCTGGATGGATACATGATTGAGAAGCGTTTAGAGGAATATGGGCCAAATGCTGGTAAATTGAACTAGATCAGTTTAAGATATCTGGTCAGAATGGACCAGTTGGACAGAAGAGTCTGTTTCCATGCTGTATAATTCTGTTAGTTCCCTTAGACCATTAATTATCACAGTGCACCACAGTCCATTAATTATCCACACCACAGATTCCAACACACACCCCACCACTTGATGCTGACAACTGATTCTCCAACCATTGAACTCTTCCAACTTTTAATCCCCAATCATTGGTTGCCCCATGTTTACCAAGTCTCCCCATTGAACCAACAATCTCCCAGGCCATGGATTACTCAATCTCCCAGAGTACAGGTCTATAACAGCACCAATAACACCTTCCCCAACCTAATCGCCAATCACTTTTGACCACCAATTTCCCCTAAATTTTGACACACAGGCACAACCACTGTTTCTCACATTTGTGGGGTTTCTATAGTCATCGCATTGTCCTGATTGTTAATAATATTAACTGGCAAATTTATGCAGTAGTCAATAGAAATGAAAGTGAAGTCTGCAGATGCTGGAGATCAGAATTAAAACGTGTGACACTGGAAATGGTCAGACAGCATCCGAGGAGCAGGAGAATCAAGTTTCGGGCATAAGCCTTCATTAGGAATGATTGATGACCCGCTGTGCTTTTCCAGTGCCCCAATTTCCGACTCATAGGATCATAGAGATTTACCGCATGGAAACAAACCTTTTGGACCAACTCATCCATGCCGACCAGATATCCTAAACTAATCTAGTCCCATTTGCCACCACTTGGTCTATATCCCTCTAAACCCTTCCTATTCATATACCCATTCAGATACCTTTTAAACGTTGTAATTCTACTAGCCTCCACCACTTCCTCTGGCAGCTCATTTCATATACAGCATGAAAAAGTTGCCCCTTAGGTCCCTTTTAAATCTTTCCCCTCTCATCCTTCCCCTCTGAATTCTTTCAAGTTTACAACATCCTTCCGATAGGAGGGAGACCAGAATTGCACACAATATTCCAACGGTGGTCTAACCAATGTCCTGTAGTGCTGCAACATGATCTCCCAACTCCTATACTCAGTGCTCTGTCCAATAAAAGAAAGCATACCAAACGCCTTCTTCACTATCCTACCTACCTGTGACTCCACTTTCAAAGAACTGTGAACCTGCACTCCAAGGTCTCTTTGTTCAGCAACAATCCCCAGGACCTTACCAATTAGTGTATCAGTCCTGCTCTGATTTGCCTTTCCAAAATGCAACATTTCACATTTATCAAAATTAAACTCCATCTGTCATTCCTCAGCCCATTTACCCATCTGATCAAGATCAATAGAAATGAAGTCAATGTAACATGAGTTTCAGATCTCACTATTCATACCTTCTGTCCCCTTTCTTCAATAAAAGTCTGTTCTCTTTGTATTCCTCTCTCCTCCTCATCCAGGAAACCAAACATTCTTTCCAAGTGAAATAGTAATTTACATGCACATTTTTTGATTTGGAATTCCATACTCATAACATGTCTCCTCTACATTGTAGAGACCCAATTCAGATTAACTGATGGTTTTGCACAGCATTTTGTTTCTAGTATCCCGTCTTTTTAAGTCCCACCTTTCTGTCACACTGACCTCTCTACTCTTAATTTCCTATAGTTTTTTGACAAAGCTTAATGTAACAACAACAACTAAGCTCAAGAAATAGCACCTAATCTTTCAACTTGGCCACCTAAACTCAACACTGAATTCACCAATTTTAGGCTGTAATCTCACTCCCCATTTTGTTTCCTTTCTTTTTACAGGTTTTGCTTATATTCTTTATTTTCTCTTTTTCTTTGTTTTTGGACAACAGCTATTCATCATTTTGTTATCCTCACTTTTACTAAACATTTCTTTGATTTCCTTACTGGCCCCATTACCATTTGCTTTGATTTCCACCACTGACTATCTCTTTCCAGTTTTCCACTGATTACTTTTGCGATTTTTCTGCAGTCTCCTTTGCACTTGCTTAAAAACTACCTTATTTTTAAATATTCTTGGTTCTGATGGAAGATCATTGGGCTCAAATGTTAACTCACTTCCTCTAGCCTAAGTTACTATCTTATTTCTGACTTCCAGCATCCACAGTATCATGCTTGGTAATGTATTTTCTGTTGAATTGTGACACATGAAACTGATATCAGGTCCACAATCACTAGCAATAAATATCCATCGTGAATATCATTCCATTTATTATGTTCAATGCATTGTTGGGAAATTCTATAGCTAGCATAATGGACTCTGCATGCTAAACAAAGGATGTAATGCATTAATAATTTGTGTTATGGAATGACTAAGATGCCACAGTCCCCGACAAATGCACTTTACTTTCTTCCACTTTTGGCAAATAAATAGCTATTTTGAAATACAGCAGAGGCCACTTTCTACTCAATGGTGCTTTTGTAATAATACAACCATGATTAAGTGGTCCAAATATGCTATCCTTATTGAGAAGCTATTATGTAGTGCAATTCTTCTCATTTATCAATCACTGTACCATATACCCACACGAGATAACTTGCTTTGGTAATCATTACAGAATTCCTAACCCTCACTTGTTCTGCATGCCTGCCCAATAGATTGATGGATTGCATTCTTGCCATGCTGACTTAAGGGACATAATACAATCATAAGGCTTTTACGTGCATTATAATCAATAGTTGTTTCATTCTTTGTAGCATTTTTAAAGGCAGAAGTACCTGTCATCATTGATCGAAGCAATTAGATGAAGCATAGTTGGTTAAGGATAAAAAATGAAATCTGTTTTCAGGAACACCAGCCATCCATTTCTACATCCCCCTGGTAAAGTTTTATAACTGTGGAAAAACTATTCGAGTCGATCTTCTGATCTATGCTAATTGCTACAAATCAATTTCTGGCTTGTTGAATGTATTGCATCTCCATCCATGGTTTATTTAATTCTTGATTATCATTGCTACAAATTTTAACTCCTTAAATTTTAACTCATTAGCTTCTTCCTCTAAGGAAGAGTGGTCTTATTAAGATAGACACAATGGGAAGTAGTGGATGGTAGATACGGGCATTGGTTTCTATCCCAAAAGCAAAAAAATGATTGAAGATTGAGACAAATAATAGCACCACTGAACCAGATGGATGCAGTGCCAGGTGGTTCCGCGTACGATGTCATTTAAGTAAGGTGCCAAGTAGAGTGTCAGACAGATAGGATTCCCAGTGAATAGGGTGCCAGGTGAGTAGGTACCAGTTGAATGGGGTGCAGGTATGTAAAGTGCCAAGATGAGTAGGATGACAGAGCATAAGAATGCAATGGTGCCAGTGTTTAAAATAGTTTGATGTGGGCAGGAGATATCATATTCAGTGTGACAGAGGTGTGTTTCAGATTCCTGGTGGGGGGTGGGGGTCAAGGGATTTGATTCCTGTGAAGAGGAACTTCGGTCTAGTAGTGGGGGAAAGAATAGCAACTCCTGTGGTTGAGTGGGGGCTTGTCAAAACTGGTGGTGAGGGGCAGTTGAATCCTTGGGGTAGAGAGAGTGAGTTCATATCCCATAGGTGGAGGAGGGGTGAAGGGTGTGGGCGAGAGAGGTGGGATGTTGGATCTAAAAGTGGGGATAGTCAGACCCTGGAGTAGATGGGGGCTTATTTGGACAGGGTCCGGGGGATGTGTGGGACTCGGGGTGGGGGGGAGGTGCTACATTTGAGGGGAATAGCATAGTAAGTTGGGATTCAGTTTCCTAGTTACTCAGGAGTTAAACTAGTTATTTAAAAGTGTAACTACTCTCTTAACTACAATGGAATCCATCAAATGTTTTGATTTGTATGGATACTTTCAGAAGTTTCCAGGCACTGGGATATCAGCCAATGGAATCTTCAAATTCCCAGAGAATTCCTTTGGATTCTGGTATATTGAGGATTTTCCTGGTTCCCCATGCACTCCCATTCACTGTGGAAATGATTACTTGACCATTGGAAAGTCTAGACCATTGTCTCCCCTCATTCACCTTACCAAAATTAATCACAGCCTACATTTTTACATTACGTTTAATGTGCCATGTGCCTACCCACTCATCCAGTTTGTCTATGTGCTTCTAAAGTTTATCACTATCCTCCTCACAATTTATAAACTTTCAATGTTAAAAGCAGCAATGTCAGTCAAAGCAGTATTTTCCATTTAACACTCGGGCAGGTGATAGTGCTATCACATGACCGTTCATCCAGAAACCCAGATCAGGTACTGAAGACCTGGGATTGAAACCTGTCATGGCAGATGATGGGACTTGAATTCAATAAAAATATCTAGAATTAAGCATTTAATGATGACCTTGATGATTATTGGAAAACCCAACTGTTCATTGATATCCTTTTGGGAAGCTAGCCTATGTGGCCTACATGTGACTCCAGACCAAGAGCAATGTGGTTGACTGTTAACTGCACTCTAGGCAATTAAAGTTGGGCAATAAATTGTAGCCTAACTATCAATACCCATATTTAAAAAAAAAGGAAGCCCTGTAAACAACAGAACCTTGAAAGATTTGTTTCAACTCCACCTCCAAGTAGCTATTAAACCCTATGATAATTGATAAGTATTAACTGGAGAACTTTAGCTGGGTCAGTGCAATTAACAAAGTTGCATACCATCTGCAAAAGAAATGTGATAAACGTCATCTATAGGCAAACTTTATTATTGTTTAAAATTCCACTCAACTTTAATGGAAGTCATCATAGATATTACTCATGGAAAATAAGCAGAAGATTCTCAAGCAAATCTCAATGTTGGATACTTCCTTAATAAGAAAATAAAATATTTTAGCAATAATACAGAAGATTTGTATTTCAGAACCAACCACGTCTCTAACCAAGCTGTTCTAAAACAGATACAACACTGGTATTTAGTGACATCATTGTGGAAAATTCCCCAGTCATGTCCTATATGCAAAAAGCAGGACAAATCTACACTGGCAAATTGTTGCCCATTAGTCTATTCTCTATCACCAGTAAAGTGATAGTTAGTGTAATCAACAGTGTTATCAAGCAGCATTTACTTAGCAATAACTGCTCATTGAGGTTCAGTTTAGATTCCACCTAGAACCACTCAGCTCCAGACCAGGCCCTTGTCCAGACACAAACAAAATAATTGAATTCCAGAATTGACTTCCCTTGACATGGGGCTGTTTTCCTTGGAACGTCGGAGGCTAAGGGGTGACCTTACAGAGGTTTACAAAATTATGAGGGGCATGGACAGGATAAACATACAAAGTTTTTTCCCTGGAGTGGGGGAGTCTAGAACTAGAGGGCATAGGTTTAGGGTGAGAGGGAAAAGATATAAAAAAGACCTAAGGGGCAACTTTTTCATGCAGAGGGTGGTACATATATGGAATGAGCTGCCAGAGGAAGTGGTGGAAGCTGGTACAATTGCAACATTTAAAAGGCATTTGGATGGGTATATTAATATGAAGGATTTGGAGGGATATAGGCTGGGTGCTAGCAGGTGGGACTAGATTGGGTTCGGATATCTGGTCGGTATGGACGGGTTGGACCGAAGGCTCTGTTTCCATGCTGTACATCTCTATGACTCAATGACTCTACAAGTATGAATCTAACCAAACTAGTGCCAATGGGAACTGAAGGAAAACTCTCCATTGGTTGGTCTCACATCTCACATAAAGAAAGATGGGTATGGTGGATGGAAGTCAGTCCTTTCAACTTTAGACATCACAGCAGGAATTTGTCAGGTTATTGCGATTGGCCCAACTATCTTCAGCTGCTCCAACAATGACCCACAAGAACACCATCAGTTCCACTCTAAGTTCCTCGCTGCCATTCCTTCAATGTTATTGTATTAAAATCCTAACACTCCCTCCCTCACTTGGACTACAATGATTCAAGAAGGCAGCTCACCATCAGTTTCTCAAAGGCAATTTGGGATGGGCAATAAATGGTAAGCCAGCCGGAGGCACATTTGTCCCACAAATGAATCAAAGAAAATTAGCCTGGACAATTAAACTACCCTGTTTGCATGCAACAATTAGCTAAAACTCTATATTGTATTTGCAGTATTAAGACACGTAACATTCAACAATTATATTAGAAAGTCAATGAGTTTTGTACAATTATATGCTGAATAGGAGAAAGATGAATGTTGTCACTTACTACATAGATAAAAGCTGGAAACGAGATCATGGCTGTCCTCAAATATGGGTGAAATATGTATCAATAAGAGTATCCATTGTATCTGGCACCCATCTCTGCTGTACAATGATTAAGTCAAGTTATATAAATGAATAGCATATGTCATTAATAGTGTTAATTGATGTGAGACATGTTTAGAAGTGGGAAATGACATGCAAGAAACAATGAATGCTCTCTTCTGCTCCCTTATGTAGATAGAGAAAAACCTATTAAAAGAACGTTATTCACAAATATGAAGATAGACTCCTTCTCTTTACATCCTTGGCATGACCTCACACCAGCCTCCATGAGAACTGAGTGCACTAAACTTGATGATTGGATAAAGCTCGGTGATCCTGGGCCTGGCCAATAGTAGAGTTGCAATTGATGCAAAAAACAGAAAAGTATGTTACTGAATAAAAATAAGAATGCTCCCATCCAGGCTGTAAAAATCAAAATGCAAAAATATGGGGTAATTAATTAAGGGGTAACTCAAGGGTAACTTTGGATTGTGGGAATGAAAATTAAGAAAGATGTCTTATTTAGGAGTGCCCAGTTTATACTATGGTTGTCAAATCAAAATTAGACCCATTCTTCTAACAAATCAGTGCTAATCACCAAATGAGCTGTATTTGCTCCTCCTTTATGGAATATAATGAACCAAAATTTATACAGTGTTTCACATGACACAAGTCATAAGCACTAAGATCTCCAACTGAATTCCACCTTAGTTCGTGCCTCTGCAGTTCAGTTTGATTCCACTTACAAACACTATGGAAATTAGCTCTGAACTAATACTGCTGCTAATAATTTAGTTAAGATATGAATAACTGCATTGACTGTGACAAAGAAAGAAAAATAAATGGAGAGGCCAACTGAAGTTCTTCAGCTGAGTACCTAATAATGATCTTTTAGAAGTCTATCAAAAGGGAGACAGTTTGAACAAGAAAAAAGGTCTCTGGATACCTGCAACATCGTTAGGTTGAATATAATGTTTTTTTTTCCCATTGCAGACCTGAGGAGTACTGTGGATAATTTAAGCTCAGAAGAAAAAAATTCCACAGGCAGTTAGATTTAACAACAACACACAGAGTTTGTGAAAATATGGAGGACAAACCCTGTTGGGCATTTGAAAATTCATTATAAAACATACAGAAGAAAACAAGGCAGATGGAAAATTAAAATTCAACAAGGGAAATAATCACATTAATGCTTCTGGCTTTATTTTTTTTTAATTAGTTGACCTTTCAGATATGCAAAGTGCTCAGGCAGAAGTATCATGCATTTATTTAAATTGAGGTCCTGTTAGATTACCAGGACCTAAATGACATCTGAACCAGGAAGATAGCAAGACATCCTAGCTCTTATAATTATTTGTCATTACTTTTAGACCACTTTCTCATTCAAGAATTAGAGTTCTCACTTGAGTCTGTGGTAGTTTTAGGTTTGACAATGACCTGTTGTACACCTTACATTCTTATCTTACTATTTCAGTGAAATATGTCAACTATCCCAACAGCCCTGGGTGCATCTGTGCCCATGGTCACCAGCACAAACATGAGATTGGCCTTGCTGATGGTGAAGCCATGGCAAGTGACTGGCCTGGATAGAATCCCTGGCTGTGCACTCAGATCCAGCTAGTGGAAATATTTGCAGACATTGAAAGCTTCAAGTATATAGCAGTAACTTTCATCACCAATCTTGGTCTGTTACAGTCAACACTACAGTCAACATAGCACACCAACACCTCTACCTCCTGAGAAGGCTAAGGAGATTTGGCATGCCCACAGTGACTCTTTGCAATTTTTATAAATGCACCATAGAAAACATCCTGTCTAGATGTGGTACAGCTTGGTATGGAAACTGCTCTGCCCAAGATCACAAGAAACTACAGAGAGTTATCAACGTAGCCCAATCCATCAAGAAAACCAGTCTTCCTTTCATTGACTCTGTCTACGCTTCCCGGTGTCTCAGGAAAGCAGACAACATAACTAACAAAACCCCTCCCACCCTGGTTATGCTCTCTTCCTCAATTGGGCAGAAGGTCAAAAATCACACAACACCAGGTTATAGTCCAATGGGTTTATTTGAAAATACTAGCTTTCAGAGAGCTGCTCCTTTATCAGGTGCTAACCCGGTGTTGTGTGATTTTTGACCTTGTCCAACCCAGTCCAATACTGGTACCTCCACATCTGGCAGGAGATACAAAAGGTTGAAAGTATTGTACCAACTGAACATGAACAGCTTCTTCCCCACTGTTGATTATCAACATTTTAAAGATTATAATGAGAACTTGATAATTGAATTGATGATATATTATAAGCAAAAATTTAAAACAATGAAGCATCAACTCTCCTTAAATTTCTATTACTCTAATGTAATTTCTGCAGCTGGATTTTTTTTAGGAGTAATTTAATATCTAGGTAATATGGCATTGTTTTCCACTTTCATTCTTCAACTGAATTCTTAACTTGTTTTTCATGAAATTGATACTTTTCATTTAGGGTGGCACGGTGGTTCAATGGTTAGCCTCAAAGCGTTAGGGACCCAGATTCGATTCCACCCTCCGGTGACTGTCTGTGTGGAGTTTGCACATTCTCCCCATGTCTGTATAGGTTTCCTCCAGGTGCTCCAGTTTCCTTCCACAGTCCAAAGATGTGCAGCTTAGGTGGATTGGCCATGCTAAATTGTGTATAATATCCAGAGATGTACGGGTTAGCAGGGATAAAGGGATAGGGTCGGGGGTGGGTCTGGGCAGGTTGGTGTGAACTTGATGGGTCAAATGTCCTGCTTCCACACATGGGGATTCTATTCTATGATTTTCTCATGTTGAACCTGAATTTATATATTCAATCCACCAACTGGTGTATCCATTTTCACTGTTCTGGACATTATGGTCTTTACAGATAAAGGTGTGCCTTTCAATTTTAAATAATTCTATTTTTGCTTTTAATATCACTATCTGATTATTTTGAGACTTTGACAAAGTGCTCTTTTTATATATTTATCATCTGTCAACAGTTCTTGTTTTACAATATCCTGAGCTTCCACAATAACAGCAGTAGTTTAATTACCTGAATACACCAAACTATTGTACATGTTTCTCAGTTTATCTGCCTTGCTTTTTATATCCTCCACTAATTTCTTTTAGGCTTCTCCAGCTGGATAACATGTAGCTAGAGCACTGTGCTTTACAGTGAAATGTCTCTCAAGTTTAAATTTTTGTTATTGGTGTATTTCTCATTGCAAAAGAGAAACACAGAGAGGCCAGCCAAAGTTGGGATTAATGTGAATGATTCAGTCTATTCATTATGAAATTCTTGAATTTCCTCTTCAACTCATCTCTTCTTTGCAACTTGTTCCAAAGATACCTCAAATCAACAGCCAGAGTAAGTTTATCCCTTTGTTTTTTTCACATAACATCTTCAACATCAGAGCCAGAGTAAATGTGGTCTTTTATTGATTAACTTGCCTACCTGCACATAATAACCAGCACAGCAACTAGAGCAATAGGGCAATAGATTGTTACCTAAAACTGATCAGCATTCTACTATTGTACATTCACCCAGTCGCAGATCATTTACCCATTGATGCCAGGTTCTGAATATAGTAACCAATTAGAATTCACCTTTAGGGCTGTTCTTTCAAAGATACAGGCCAGAATGTCTGCACTAATTAAAATGCCTGCCTGCACGTAACCTATGTGATTGGATGGGGTGATGATAAAAGCTGGATGCCATTTTTCTTGATGAAGTATTCAATGTCCAAGATTTGTTCGATAGTTAGTTTTAAAAGATACTTGGGGAGCAATTCTCATGTGCTCTCAGCTAATCAGTGTTTGAAAGATCCATAGGTAAGAGATCCCCTGGGGAACCACATATTGAGCTCCAGGAAGCTGCATGGTCGAAAGCCATAGGTTGTCCAATTCCTGTTCTGGACCTTAATTTGAATCAACCTTCCTATACTCGAGTTATTGAGAAAATAAAATTTCCTTTTTATTAAAAAGTACATAATAATATCAGCTGTCTAATCATGTGAGGATGTCTCCTCCAATCTGACTTCAACTGGAACAGAATGCAGAATTCTGGGCACTACACTTTAAGAGGGTTGTGACAATTAAAGATAGGGAGAAAAAAGCTGTTTATTGAAAATGGCTCCAATAAACAGGACTTCAGCTACTTGAAAAAAAACGAACAGAAGCTTGAGAGGGGATTTTCTAGAGATGTTAAAAATATTGAGGGGCTAGCACATAGTTGTTACAGAAACACTGCTTGCTTTGGTAAGGGAATGAAGGTCCAGAGGATGAAGACTTAATGGGATTGGTAAAAGTATCAACATTGATAGGAAGAAACATTTTATTTGAGACCCAGTTAGTGATTAGTATTTGGAATGCAATGTGAGAGAGGGTGATGGAGCAGGATTCAGATTTGTGTTTAAAAAAGTAATTAGGTAAGCACCTGAAGATGAAAAAAAAATTGGAAAGGTAAAGGATGTGAGAATGGGACTGGTTGAATTGTTTCTGCAATGAATACAACAATCTAAATGTCTTATTTCTGCACAGTGACAATGCTATATTTCTACGAAAGTAAATATGGTATTTGTCAAGTGTTTGTGTGGGTCAGATCGAGTGATATGCAATGATTTTTTTTAAATGAAAAGGGGAAATAAGGGAGTATGGTCAGTGTGAGGGCGACTTCATGTGAGTAAGATAGAGGCCAAGTAAGTATTTGTGGGAGTTTAGTTCAAAGTGAAAATTCAGTGCATGAGTGGGAGGAAGAAGTGCTTTCAGTAAGGTTCACAGCAAGATATAAAAAATACAGAGGGATGATTTTAGTGAAGAGTGGGGAACAAGTCTTTTCTCGTACCTTTTTTTTAACAACCTCCAACATAGCATGGCTTTGTCCGTGGGAAATCATGTCTCACCAACTTGATTGAGCTTTTAGAAGAAGTAACCAAGAAGATTGATGAGGGCAGAGTGGTAGATGTAATCTATATGGACTTCAGTAAGGCATTCAACAAGGTTCCCCATGGGCGACTGGTTAGCAAGGTTAGATCTCATGGAATACAGGGAGAATTAGCCATTTGGATACAGAACTGGCTCAAAGGTAGAAGACAGAGGGTGGTGGTGGAGGGTTGTTTTTCAGACTGGAGGCCTGTGACCAGTGGAGTGCCACAAGGATCGGTGCTGGGTCCTCTAATTTTTGTCATTTACATAAATGATTTGGATGTGAGCATAAGAAGTACAGTTAGTAAGTTTGCAGATGACACCAAAATTGGAGGTGTAGTGGACAGCGAAGAGGGTTACCTCAGATTACAACAGGATCTGGACCAGATGGGCCAATGGCCTGAGAAGTGACAGATAGAGTTTAGTTTTGATAAATGCGAGGTGCTGCATTTTGGGAAATGCAAGTCTTAGTGGACTTATACACTGATGGTAAGGTCCTAGGGCGTGTAGCTGAAGAAAGAGACCTTGGAGTGCAGGTTCATAGCTCCTTGAAAGTGGAGTCGCAGGTAGATAGGATAGTGAAAAAGGCATTTGGTATGCTTTCCTTTATTGGTCAGAGTATTGAATACAGGAGTTGGGAGGTCATGTTGCAGCTGTACAGGACATTGGTTAGGCCACTGTTGGAATATTGCATGCAATTCTGGTCTCCTTCCTATCGGAAAGATGTTATGAATCTTGAAAGGGTTCAGAAAAGATTTACAAGGGTGTTGCCAGGGTTGGAGGATCTAAGCTACAGGGAGAGGCTGAACAGGCTGGGCTGTTTTCCCTGGAGCGTTGGAGGCTGAGGAGTGACCTTATAGACATTTACAAAATCATGAGGGTCAAGGTTAGGGTAAATAGACAAAGTCTTTTCCCTGGGGTCGGGGAGTCCAGAACTCGAGGGCATAGGTTTAGGATGAGAGGATAAAGATACAAAAGACACCCAAGGGGTAACTTTTTCACACAGAGGTTGGTATGGGTATGGAATGAGCTGCCAGAGGAAGTAGTGGAGGCTGGTACAATTGCAACATTTAAGAGGCATTTGTATGGGTATATGAATAGGAAAGATTTGGAGGGATATGGGCTGGGTGCTGGCAGGTGGGATTGATTGGGTTGGGATATCTGGTCGGTGTGGACGGGTTGGACTGAGGGGTCTGTTCCGTGCTATTCATCTCTATGACTCTATGATTCTATAACATGACCTGCCAGCTCTTATACTCAATACCCCAACCGATGAAGACAAGTATACCATATGACTCCTTGACCTCTCTATCTAGCTCTGCAGCAACCTTCAGGGTACAATAGACCTGAACTCCCAGATCTCTCTTCTCATCAACTTTTCCAAAGGCTCTTCAGTTTACTGTACAATTCGCTCTAGAATTAGACTTCCCAAAATGCATCACCTCACGTTTGCCTGGATTGAACTCTATCTGCCACTTTTGTGCCCAACTCTCCAGTCTATCTATAGTCTCCTGTATTCTTTGACAGTCCCTATGCTTTCTGCTACTCCACCAATCTTCATGTCATCTGCAAACCTGCTAATCATACCAACAGTGCCCTCTTCCAGGTCATTTATGTATTTCACAAACAACAGTGGCCCCAACACTGACCCCTGTGGAATACCACTGGTAACCTTTCTCCATTTCAAGAAATTCCCTTCAATTACTACTCTCTGTCTTTGGTTGCTCAACCAGTTCTTTATCCACCTAGCTAGCATACCCTGCACACCATGCGACTTCACTTTCTCATTTAGTTTACCATGGGGAACCTTATCAAATGCCTTACTAAAGTCCATATATATGACATCTACAGCCCTTCCTTCATCTATCAACTTAGTCACTTCATCAAAGAACTCTATTAAGTTGGTAAGCTACAATCTCGCCCGTACAAAACCACATTTTCTATCACTGATAAGCCCATTCTTTTCCAAATATAAATTGATATTTTTTCCCTCAGTACCTTCTCCAGCAACTTTCCCACCACTGACATCATGCTCACTGGTCTATAGTTATCTGGAATATCCCTATTACCCTTCTTGTACAGGAGGACAACATGAGCAACCCTCCAGTCCTCTGACACTCAGCTGTGTTTAAGGATACTGCAAATGGGACTAGATTAATTTAGGATATCTGTTCAGCATGGATGTGTTGGACCGAAGGCTCTGTTTCCCTGTTGTACAGTTTTATGAATCTGTCAGAAGGATGATAATGTTGAACTTTTAGTTTTATTTCTTTACTTTTCTATTTAATGCCTAACATTTACAGGTCTACTTTGCAATTAATGGGATCATGACTTGTCTGAAAATCATGGATATGAATTTGTTTGAGGAAGTACCTCAATGGTGTACCTATAAAAGTTGGCAAGGGTATTTGCCATCATGCCAAATAAAAAAGTTAACCTTTGGGCAGCACGGTGGCTCAGTGGTTAGCACTGCTGCCTCACAGCACCAGGGTGCTGGGTTCGATTCCCGCCTGTGTGTGGAGTTTGCACATTCTCCCTGTGTCTGCGTGGGTTTCCTCCGGGTGCTCCGGTTTCCTCCCATAATCCAAAGATGTGCAGGTCAGGTGAATTGGCCATGCTAAATTACCCACAGTGTTAGGTCCGTTAGTCAGGGGTAAATATAGGGTAGGGGAATGGGTTTGGGTGGATTTCTCTTCAGAGGGGCGATGTGGACTTGTTGGGCATAAGGGCCTGTTTCCACACTGTAGTGAATCTAATCTAATCTAATCTTAACCATGGCACTGGGCAGGGAACAAAATCTTCCAGATTCTCATTCACGATTGTAGAAAACAATATCAATTCCTCTAAATATACTTAAAATAAAAATAGAAAGTGCTGTCATTCAAAAGATCTGGCAGTGACTGTGGAGAGAGAGGCAAAGTGTATGGAGGACATAGAGGTTAGGCTTTGAAGCTGTGGAATGTAATATTGAGTTCTAGAGGCTTTAAGGTGCCCAAGCAGAATATAGGCTGCTGACTTTTCAGCTTGCATTGTGTGTTATTGGAACACTGTAGAAGACTCAGGATGGAAATGTTTGCATGACAGCATGGTGGTTTATTGAAATGGCAAAAACCTAAATGGTTAGGGTCACTCCTATGGATAAAGCAGATATGCTGTGCAAATTAGTCACCCAATCAGTGTTTGGTCTTGCGAATGTAAAGGAGACCACATGGTGAGCAATGAATACAGTAGACTGGATTGAAAGAAGTACAAATAAAATGCTGCCTCACCATGATGGGGTGTTTGGGACCTTGGATAGTAAAGTCATATTATGCCCTGCTATTACTACATTCCTATTTCCTCCTCTGAATTTAATGGCTTCTTGTACCAAGGTGCCATGGTCAGTTCACTCATTCTCCCTGTAGATACCCCTCTCATCCACACAGCCTACAAGAATCTCAAAACTGGTGGATAATCGTAGGGGTCAAATGCAACACCCTGAGTCCTCATACCTGCCTTACCTGCAGATACAACTACCTGCCCCTGATCACAGAGCAATTCTGAATTACATTGTCTGAGGGGTGTGATCACCCTCCTGGAGCAAATTGGCCCTTTTCCCTGATGTAGCACAATGTAAGTGCGGATCAGATTTGAGATTCACAACTCAGACTTGGAAAAATGGAAACATAACATGGGCAAACTCAAATTGCCCCAAATCCGTTGTGCACAAACCAGTCCATGGTTTTTATTGTTCACTGTCTCGGCTATTTTGCCTCTCTTAGTCGACCACCAGTCAGTGCTGCAGGCTTATCCATCTGATAGCCAGCTGGCTTCTCAGTGTGGCTGCTTGTAACTGAAAAACAGAGGCAAAAAGTAGAGAGGCCCACCAATGAAATTGTAAGATGCTTATCATTCCTATTTGCTCTCCCATCTCCATCTTGCAAGGATCAGGTGCAAAACTGCTGAAACATATCCTCTGCAAGATAATGGTTTCCACATGCTTTAAGCAGATAAGAGTTTATCTCTTTGCTCTTCAACAATGTTCTTCAAGCATTTAAAGGCAGTGAGTAATATCATTTCCCAGTTGATCACAGCTTGTCTGCTTAGCAAGAGGCACAGGGGTTGAAGACTGAACAATTATGCCTTGAGCACATTGGCTTGTTTGGCTTAGAGTAATCGATAAATAATGACTAAATACTAGCCTGCACTCAGTACTTGCAGACAGAGCATGAAACCATCTTTCCTTTAAGAAAAGAGAAATCAATATCAATTTGCATCAAAATCCTCTCAACCATTTGAATTTTACCGAGAAAGAACCCTCTCCCACAGCAGTTATCATTCGGAAATGCAAACAGTAATATTACCACGGGAAGATATTAGATAATTTTTTTCTGATGATATCCTGTTCAAGGACCAAACTTTATTATTCTTAAGTTTTAGAGGAAAATGTTCATTATAGATATTTCTAACGTATAGTGAGATGAAAGTATTAATGAGAAGAATAATGGTAAAAATCAATCTCACAAAATTTGGAAGCCCTGACCAGAAATTGCGAGAATTGCACAGTATTTCACTTAGCATTTGAATGAGTAAAAAGGGTTAACAAATGTTATCATGGACCATGTGAGGAAATTCAATGATGGGTCCCTGAAATACTGATCTCTCTTTGTCTTTAATGGCTAGCTTGCTGTACAGTATCAGCATTTTCTCATTAAAATAATTTTTTTGTCACAAGCTTCAAAGGCAGCTATTCTCCAATCTCCTCAACCAAACAGAGATGAAACTGTGGACACACTCTGTTTCAGGTGATCTACAGAGGGATGTTAACGAAGGAATATGAATGCAAACTGGAAATCTCAGCCTGATGTTGCTATCTTCAGCTAATTATTTTCCAAATCAGTGAATCAGTTCTCATCCCTAAACCTTTACTCAAATGAAGGAGAAACCCCAGTGGTGCAGTTAATTTGCACGCGTCCAGTTGTGCTGGAAGGGAATGTTAATGCAGAAATGCATATGGAAACAGTGAACTAAATAAGAGGAGCTGTTAAATTTCATCTCATCACTTGAGAGTTAATCATGAATTGCTCAGTTATTTACATGGATTTCATTTATTCTGGAAGTAAGTTAAAGTTCAAACACAACTTCCAACTCATGAATTAGAAGTGGAAGGTCATGCGTTTGAAAGGCAGATTTGGAATTAATCAGGAAATTAGGGTAGTTGCTTCATTTTCTAAACTTAATTAGACTATATATTTGGAAATATTCAACATCCTTGAAAATCTCAGCCAGCAGTTGCTATCTGTAGCTAATTATTTTCCAGATCAGTGAGTCAGTGCTAGTCACAAATCCTTTTTTCAAAGGAGAAATCCCATTGGTGTAGAGCTAAAAACATTTTAAGCTTTGCCGGATGAATATTTTAGAAACTTAAAATGATTATGCACAGAAAATAATATATTATAAATGGATTGCATTCACGTTAAATGTTTCAAGTGCATCAGATTAAAAACTTCCAAATATATCAAGGTCTGTTCCACAGATGGCAGGGAGAAAAGCACTTGGAGGATCCCTCAAATGCAATATATGTTGCAGAATCATTGCCAGTTGATGTCAGGGTGTCACCAGTTACAGTGCTGCAATGTAAGACAAACATTGCTGGTTAGTTTTGGAGGAATGTAGAGCCAGATTTTCAACTGGCTGGATAGTCTTTGCACTGGCATAGATAGACCTGGGGATTCCTGTTAATCCCTATCATATAGAAATTGAACTTTCCTATGGGTATTTCCACTATGCATGGAACGCTTAGAAAGTTCTCCCACAAATCAGAGGCTTTGGATGATTACATTGAAATTAAGTAAAACATTTCCTCAGGAAACGTTGTGCTGTTAAATACATAACTAAATAACTGTGTGGCAGATGGAGTTTAATTAAGATAAATGTTAGGTGTTGCATTTTGATAAGGCAAACCAGGGAAGGACTGATACAGCTAATGGTAGGGCCCTAAGGAGTGTTGCCAGACAAAGAAACCGAGGGATGCAGGTGCATAATTCCTCGGAAGTGGAGTCGCAGTTGACAGGATGGTGAAGAAAGCATTTGACATAGAGTCATAGAGTCATAGAGATGTACAGCACGGAAACAGACCCTTCCAAGCTGACCAGATATCCTAAATTAATCTAGTACCATTTGCCAGCACCAGCCCATGTCCCTTCCTATTCATATAAACATTCCGGTTGCCTTTTAAATGCTGTAATTGTACCAGCCTCCACCACTTTCTCTGGCAGCTCATTCCATACACGCACTACCATCTAAGTTGCCATTTAGATCCCTTTTAAATCTATCCCCTCTCACATTAAACCTATACTCTCTAGTTCTGGACTCCCGCATCCCAGGGGAGAGACCTTGTCTATTTATCGTATCCATGCCCTTCATGATTTTATAAACTTCTATAATGTCAGCCCTCAGCCTCCAGTAAAAACAGCCCCAGCCTAATCAGCCTCTCCCTGTAGCTCAAATCCTCCAACTTTGGCAACATCCTTGTAAATCTTTTCTGAACTTCCTCCTAAGTGCAAAAAATAGACTGCCGTGGTTGATGAAGACAGCTCACCACTGTCTTCTCCAGTTCAGTTAGAATAGGCATTAAACACTGGCCCAGCCAGCAAAACCTAAATCTCATAAAATGAATTTAGAACAAGTTGTGTAGTCAAATACTTGGCTCTTAAAACCCCACATGCTCAATGAATTCTAAAGCCTGATAATGACAGCAAGGGGCCTTTACAATGTTAGCTGTGATATTACCCCTCTGCTGCTCCATGATATTCCGGCCTACAGTACCAATTCTTGAACCTACAGTTATGTATTTACAGCAAGGTGTGATTCATAGTCCATTGCAAATACAACTGCAGCAAAAAATAGTTACTTTTTAATATTAGCACTTTTATATTATTAAAGCTTCAAAGTGCACTATAATATTGCATAAGATCCAGCTATAATGCGGCATCTAAAAACAAGACATTGAGAACTGACCCTAAACGTAGCTGCAAAGCTAAAATGGAGCAAGGAGAAGAGTTTGTGGTCAGGTTTTAATCTTCCTTTCAACTTTAATTAGTCTCCATTCTGCTGTACCGACACATGCCATTGGTCTGCACCTTATGATATTTTGGCTAAGTGCCATTTTGTTGTCGAGTTTCTTGGAAAGCGTTCTTTCCAGTAACTCTTCAGAGGCCGGCATCCCATCACAATCACCCTTTATTTACAAATGCATACCCATTTATAACAGCACTGCCTCTCATTGAGTCAGTCACTCCAAGGCTCAGTATTTCTGACATTCACTCTTTTATGTCAGCTAGGGCTCCCTCATTGGACCAGATTAACAGCCCCAATCAGGGAACTCCTAATCAATGATGTCCAGCTGGCTGACCCCGTTACAATCACTGTCGTTTCTTTCTTATGATCATCCCAATCCCGCCTCAGTAATGGCTTAACACACCCCTATGGTGCTCATGTCATCTAATGTGAGTTGGATTTTCCTACTAACTATAATCAGAAGTACTTACCATAGCTGGGATAACCCAGGATTAGTGGCATAGCTGCCATTCTTAAAAGGTCACTGTGTACCTTTATTACCAGTTAAGCATTATCAATCTGGAGAAACTCTGCAAGGTTTGTGACATTTGCCCCAGATATGGTAGATAAGGAGAAATTGGGATTGTTGTATACCTTGAGAACCTGGTGGTTAGGTGTTATATTATAGAGACATCTTGTGTGCCTAGGAGAGATAAGGAAGCTTCAATTCCAGCCACTGTCACACTGATCTGAGTTAGTACCTGGATCAATGCAATTTCAACCATCTGGAGGAAAGCCTAACACTGTGGGAAGGTGCTTAATGACTTTCACTGCTCCTCCAAAGTAAGTGCCACCAGCTTCTCCCTACCACCTCACACTCACTCCATCTCTGTAACCGCACCGACTTCACACCAATGTTCATTTCTACCACTCCCACTAGTGCATGCAACATCTTGCCTCACTTGCTCTTACTAACCTCAGTCCCCAGTATTACTAACTTTCATGGCCTTTGCACTGTCTACGCACTCACTCACCTCACCAATTTTCTTCAACTTGAACCACCACTAACTGCTATGGCAGCCATCTACATCTCACTAAATCCCTCCCTTTGTCTCATTGCAGGGAAGCACAGTCCATGGTAGGACAGAATGAGCCAAGCCAGATGTTGTGGTGCATTGCATTCACCTTCTTATCACCAGTGAGGAAAGGATCCTGACCCAGAGTGGCAGACTGGCCCTGACTAAACCTCTAGATTGATATTGGAGACTACCACTGACTTACTGTTTCAAGGCCCCCTATCTGAAGACTGCTTCCCTTGACCTGACAGAGAAGTACTCCCTCTAGACTTTGATGTATTTGGTTGACATGCATGCAATGTGCTTGTTGTGTAAGTTGTTGGTGTGGAGCAGGGCTGGGATTGCTGAGTGTGGTGGTGTACAGCAAATTTTCCACCCTTTTGACTGATTACTTCTGACAAATATGACCACAGTGCCTGGCATTGCATCTGGAATGAAAGGTAAGGTAGGGCAGATGTAATGTGAGCCTGGTAGTTTTGGCTGGGTGTGGTGGCAATGAGCAAAAACGCAAGGTAAGGCAGGGATGATTTGAGCATCCAGTTTGTTGCTCAGTGGGTAAATACTAAGAGAGCAGGCAAAGAGTCCTAAGCTGTTTCTTAGCCTGTTCTGTGAGCTAGGTGTCTGTCCAGGTTTGCACATTGGCCTTGCAGCAACATTCCAACAATGGTGCCAGTGTGCTTCAAAGGACTTTTAAACTTAATTCATGCTATATGGACTTCATTACTGGGCCAGCATTTGTTGCCCATCACTAGTTGCCCTTCAGGAGAGTTCTGGGATTTCTACTCAGTGGCATTGAAGGAATAGTGAAGTATTTCCAACTAGAAGTTGGCATTAAATGATGGCCTTGCCAGTAAAGCTTCCATATCCCGTGAATGACTTTTAAAAAGTCAGGATGGTGAGTGGCTTGGAGGAGAATTTTCAGGTGGTGGGGGTATGTGTATGTGTCTGCTGCATTTGTCCTTCTACAAGTTGTTAAATGTGGGTTTTGAATGTGCTGTCTCGGAAGCCTTGATAGGTTTCTGCAGTGTAACTTAAAGATGCTACGCACTGCTGCTACTGAATGTCATTGAGGAAGGGAGTGGATATTTGTAGATGCAGTGCCAATGAAGTAAGCTGCTTTGTCCATGATGGTGTGTTGCTGGAACTGCACTCATTCAGTTAAATGGGGAATATCTCAAAGCATTCTCGACTTCTGCCTTGGAGATGGCAGGTAGGCTTTGGGGAATCAGGAAGTGAGTTACTCTTGGGATTCCAAGCTTCTAACCTGCTCTTGGAGACATGGTATTTATTTGGATTTTTCAGTTCACTTTCCAGTCAATGATACTCTCCAGAAGGTTGATAGCGGGGACTTCAATGTTGACAATGCCATTGGATATACAAGGGTGATAGTTAAATTCTCTCTTTTTGTAGGTGGTCATTGATCGGCATTTGTGTGGCATTAAAGCTACTTGTCACTTCACCATTCCTGATGAAGGGCTTTTACCAGAAGCGTCAATTCTCCTACTCCGTAAATGCTGCCTGACCTGCTGTGCTTTTCCAGCACCACACTCTTGACTCTGATCTCTAGCATCTGCAGTCCTCACTTTCTCCCAGGATGTTTTCCAGGTCTTGCTGCATTTGGACATGAACTGCTTTAGTATCTCAAGAGTCCTGAATGCTTCTGAACATTACAAAATCATTGACTAACTTCACTTCTGACCTTATGATGGAGGGGAAGTCATTAATGAAGCATCAGAAGGCTTTTGAACCTAGCACACTAACCTGATGAATTCCTGCAGAGATGTCCCTGGAGCTGATATAATTGACCTCCAACAGCCACAATCATCTCCCTTTGATTCCAACTATCAGAGCATTTTTCACAATGTCTCGTTTAGTAAAATCGGAACCTGCATATTACTGAAGCATGACGGTAATAATGAACAATAATCCCCATTAATAGGTCTCTTGCTGCTCCCTATAGAGAACCTCTTGATGCTGGGATTCTGGTGGAAAATATGAATTATTGCCCTCACCATTGAGAAACAGCTTACTTGATTTCTCATGTCATTCTCTCACATTTCTTGCTGTAGCCAATGTGGTTTAGGATCTAGTAAAAGATTCCATCCATCATTTCATCCACATGTATTGTGAACATCCCGCAAATGGTACTGAACCTTTGTCATCACCTCGGTGTCAATTGTATAGGAGCTGCTTAAAATAAGTGTCATTGCACACTGCTGTATTTGCAAAATTCAAAACTTACCTGATTGAAGTTGCCTGAAATATTTATATTCTGACTGCCTCCTGCCAGCAGCCAAAAAACAATCAAAAAGGGAATGCTAAGGAACTTCCTTCATTGAAATAACTGTGTGGAACATGCAATGTCAATCATCATGGCTAGAACTGGCAGGAAGTTATTTTCAATAAATGCAGTGCAAACAAGCTGTTTGAAGCTGTCCAAAATCACCACTTCCCAAATGCTCCCCATAGTTATTAGCAGCTAACAGCATGAGCACTTAATGGAGACTTCAGATAGTTTCAATCAGCTGTTCACACCATTAACAACTACAGGAGGCAGTCAGAAGGTGGAGATTTCAGGCAATTTTGTTCAACTGGTTTTACCACTAACAGTGGGTGAATCACATTAGACTGAATGTTAGCATTAAATGTGGTGTGGGCTATATTGTCAAGCTGAAGAAAAATCAAATTAAGTTTCAGCAATCAGCCATGTTTTTCAGAACAATTTCACAGATGACTATGGTTAATCGAAATTTAGTCAGTATTTTTATGGGGGGGTGGGTATTAAAGGTATTTTTAAAACACTTCCACATAGTTGCAAAAAAGCTGAGAAAGATTGCTCAAGAAATGTTCTTAAGCATTTTCCACACTTGTCCTTAAAGTTTAGCAGGAACTGGCTGGACAGAGTGATAATTGTTTTATTACTGAACATTTTGGTCACTGCTTATAAGTAAATGGCTTTAGATAACATTATCTATATTCTGTGCAATTAGAATCACAAGTAGGCTAGACTAGTCTCTGAAGAGTTGTCCAGCTTTTCAGGGACCAAAACAGAAATTGCTGGAAAAGCTCAGCAGTTCTGGCAGCTTCTATGAAGAGAAATCAGAGTTAACATTTCGAGTTGAGTGATCCAACTTCAGTACTGCAGATTCACATTATCTGCAACTCTTTTGGTTTTATTTGGTCCTGTTTTTAATGTAAATTCAGTATCTGTTAGGATATGATTTGCTAAGAGCAAGCAACAACTTACAATAGTAGGATTTGGACATATGAATCTTGAGCTGCTAGTCTAGCACTTAAAACTATTGCAATTCCACAGACAATTTTCAGTTAATGCATACCAATAAAATCACAAGCTCCTTAAGAGGTAATTGGTATTTGCACGATCTGTAACAAACAACTTTGTTACATTCTATGGAATTATTCTCCAGAAGGTTATCATAAATAAGTGATCACGTCAAACACTGATAGTATTACAGTCCATACCATAATCCTGAAGTATACAGGATTAGGGTTTCAGAAACCAGATACATTCGAAGAATCTGATCACTTTAGAACCAAAGTAGCCCTTGTTTTGTCCCCTTGTTTAAGAAGGGTAGCAAAGAGAATCCAGATAATTATAGGTCAGTGAGCCTGACATCAGAGGTAGGGAAGCTGCTGGAGAAGATACTGAGGGATAGGATCTATTCCCACTGGAAGAAAATGGGCTTATCAGTGATAGGCAACATGGTTTTGTGCAAGGAAAGTGATGTCCTATTAACTTAATAGGATTCTTTGAGAAAGTGACAAAGTTCATTGATGAGGGAAGGGCTGTAGATGTCATATATATGAATTTCAGTAAGGCATTTGATAATATTCCCATGTTAGGCTGATGGAGAAGGTGAAGTCACATGGGCTCCAGAGTATAGTAGCTAGATGGATAGAGAACTGGCTGGACAACAGGAGACAGAGAGTAGTAGTAGAAGGGAATGACCAGTGGTGTTCCACAAGGTTCCGTGTTGGGACCGCTGTTGTTTATGATATACATAAATGATTTGGAGGAAGGTATAGATGGACAAGTTTGACACCAAGATTGGTGGAGTAGCAGATAGTGAAGGGGACTGTCAGAGAATACAGCAGAATATAGTTAGGTGGAGAGTTGGGTGACAGATGAACTTCAATCCAGGCGATGCATTTTGGAAGATCCAATTCAAGAATGAACGATACAGTAAATGGAAAAGTCCTTGGGAAAATTGATGTACAGAGAAATCTGGGTGTTCAGGTCCATTGTTCCCTGAAGGTGGCAACCAAGATCAATGGAGTGGTCAAGAAGGCAAGCACATGCTTTCCTTCATTCGACAGGGTATGGAGTACAAGAGGCGGTAGGTCATGTGACAGCTGTGTAAAAGTTTGGTTCGGCCACATTTGGACTACTGCGTACAGTTCTGATTGCCACGTTACCAAAAGGATGTAGATGCTTTGGATAGGGTGCAGAGGAGGTTCACCTGGTATGGAGGGGGCTAGCTATGAAGAGAGGTTGAGTAGATTAGGATTATTTTCATCAGAAAGACAGAGGTTGAGGGGGAACCTGATTGAGGTCTACAAAATCATGAGAGATATAGACAAGGTGGATCGCTAGTAGCTTTTTTCCAGAGTGAGGGACCCCAATTACTAGGGGTCATGAGTTCAAAGTGAGAAGGGAAATGTTTAGGGGAGATATGCATGGAAAAGTGATGGGTGCCGGGAACACATTGCCAGTAGAGATGGAAGAGGCAGGCGTGATAGAGTCATTTAAGATGTATCTGGACAGATACATGAATAGACATTTCGTCCCCTGTCTAGGTGACCTCCTCAGTGCTTGGGAGCCTCCTCTGAAGCGCTTCTGTGATCTTTCCTCCAGCATTTATAGTGGTTTGAATCTGCCGCTTCCGGTTGTCAGTTCCAGCTGTCCGTTGCAGTGGTCAGTATATTGGGTCCAGGTCGATGTGCTTATTGATTAAATCTGTGGATGAGTGCCATGCCTCTAGGAATTCCCTGGCTGTTCTCTATTTGGCTTGTCCTATAATAGTAGTAATTCAAACCACTACAAATGCCGGAGGAAAGATCACAGCAGCGCTTCACAGGAGGCTCCCAGGAGGAAGCAGAGGGATACAAACCCTCAGAAAATTGGCATCAGGTTTGGATAGAGGATCTGGATCAGTGCAGGCTTAGAGGGCCAAAGGGCCTGTCTAGTGCTGTAATTTTCTTTGTTCTTTGTTTATACAGATATTGCAACCTTTATTGCAATACTCCAAGATATAATTATCACAATTGGTAAGATTTTGATTTGATGTATTGCAAGGTATCTGAATCCAGTAGTCAAATTATATCATATTTGGAGTCTTAATAATCAGCCAATTATAGCTGCACGGCATCAGAATGACATTTTTAGGAAATCAATGTTTTGGCTGTTGCACAGCTTTCCCTGAAAATTATTATTTCTTTTGAATATTTCAAGGAACATAGTAATGTAATGATAATGTCACTAGTTTAGTAATCCAAAGACTTAAGCTAATGTTGGGCAGGTATTGGCCTAATTGTATTATCACTGAAAAGTGATGTTCTGAAGACTTGGTTTTGAATCCACCATGGTAATTGATTAGGTTTAATTTCAATAAAAAATCTGCAATTAAGAGTCTAATGATGACCATGATTGTTACGGAAAATCCATCTAGTTCACTGATGTCCTTCAGGGAAGGAAACCACTGTCTTTATCTGGTCTATCTATGATTCCAGATCCACAGCCATACAGTTGACTCTTAATTGCCCTCTGGTGATTAGGGATGGGCAGTAAATTTTGATCTAGCCAGCAACATGCATGTTTCATGAGCAAATACATTTTATATTTGTAAAATGCTCTGGGATCAAGGATTCAAATCCTATCAGAGCATCAGTAATGAATAAAGTTGTGCTATAAATCTAGTCTTCCATAATATGGCTGACTCAGAAATGGCCTGACAAGAAACTCAGTTCAAAGATAATTAGGGCTTGGCAACAAATGCAGACCTAGCCAACATTTTGTGCAAGTGTTGCCAAGAAGAATGGACCAATTAATGATGATTGACAGTTACCTGCCTGGCTTTGTTTAACTTTTAAACCAGGCAGGTTGAGTCTCATTAGTTGGAGTCATGCTTTGAGAAGTAAACCAGCTAATCACTGTCATCAATTTTGCTAGTTTGAAAAATACATTTTGCAAATTGTCCTGATGAGTACAAGACAAAAAGCTTCAACAAGATGTGGACATTTCTTTTTTTCAGAATTGGTCAAATTCTGTCTAATGACTATTAATTATAATAAATATTTCAGCCACAGGGTTTTATTATTTCTTTTATGTGTTTCACTGAGGGTGGGTGGTCAGGTACAATGGTGCGCTGAATTCTAGATGCAAGCGTAGCTCAAATGGGCGATTCAGCAAAGAAAATGAAAACCAGTGGTATGAATCTTCAGATCTCATTGGCAGTAACAGGAATGTGTTTGAAGCATTCACCCCCTCAGTGTTCTGTAGCATAGCTTCTATCCATCCATTCATAATTGGCCTATGAAAGATATAGAAACTTCATTTATTGCTATAGAATATAAGTCCAATGCTCTGCTTGCTCACAAACAGAGAATTTATACATATTTACAGAGTTTTATCTCTCTCCCTAACCTGTCATAATTATTGTACATTAATGATAAATATTGGTGCAAATTAATTGTATTTAACTGAATGCATTAACCGGGAGTTCACTTGTGTCCACACAAGAAAAAGTGAAACTATGGGGTTAGAAGGTGCATTAAACTTCATCTCTAACTCTACTTTTTTTTTGAGTAGGATATTACATGACAGTCTGTGTCTAAAATAATAATAACAGATTTTACTGAAAAACCACCTCTCTAGACATCCTAACTCTCTGACCATTCCAAAGTTTTAGGCTTTTAAAAAACAGTTTTCATAGACCATAAAAATAAAATTCTATTACATCACTGACTTGGAAGAATATTAGCTGTGCACATCTCTTAACACAAGAATACAAAACAAGGTACACTTCAGCTAGATTTTTTTAGGCCCTTGCTGACAGGTTGAGAGCTGGAAAGAATATCAAGTTGGTATGGGGACACATTTGGCTGGTACCTGAACACTTTCCACCACTATGGCATTTTGCTAATTGCAGGAGTGTTGTCAGAGAGCACACCCACAGACAGGGTAAAAACAATGACTGCAGATGCTGAAAACCAAATACTGGATTAGTGGTGCTGACACCCACAGACAGGTCAATTGATCCATAAGAACAACAGATTAACAAATATTTCCACCTGTGCGGGCATTCTTCCCAGATTGTAAAGGTCCACCACCACATGCGGACACAGCCCAGTGAAACCTGATGACCTCCCAGTGTGCTGTGAAAGCGCAGGCCTTCTTAATCCTGCCACCATGGTAACTACAGGACGACTGCTGAATGAGCCCTGCAACATTTCTGCAGACCTGGATTATTGCCCAATCCCATTTGTCTGTTTTTGACCGTGTCTGGCTATTGACATAACCTTTCCTAATACCTACAGTCTTAGCAATGGCCAACAATGGCATTGGCATTGGCATTGGCATTGTCAAGGCTGTTAAGATGCTACCTCTTTGATTGAACCAGAAGCTCTTGGGAGGGGCCATCATCCTTAATTGAATTGTGGTCCCTGCAAAGGCAACTCAGGTTGGCAGCGTTGATAAAATCCAGTACCATGTCCTATCACTCATCAATGTGTTGCTGGAAAAGCGCAGCAGGTCAGGCAGCATCCAAGGGCAGGAGAATCGACATTTCGGGCATAAGCCCTTCGTCAGGAATGAGGAAAGTGTGCCAAGCATGCTAAGATAAAAGGTAGGGAGGAGGGACTTGGGGGAGGGGTGTTGGAAATGCGATAGGTGAAAGGAGGTTAAGGTGAGGGTGATAGGCCGGAGTAGAGGTGGGGGTAGAGAGGTCAGGAAGAAGATTGCAGGTTAGGAAGGTGGTGCTGAGTTCGAGGGTTGGGACTGAGAGAAGGTGGGGGGAGGGGAAATGAGGAAACTGGAGAAATCAGAGTTCATCCTTTGTGATTGGAGGGTTCCTAGGCGGGAGATGAGGCGCTCTTCCTCCAGACGTCGGTGTTGCCATGGTCTGGCGATGAAGGAGGCCAAGGACCTGCATGTACTTGGTGGAGTGGGAGGGGGAGTTGAAGTGTTGAGCCACGGGGTAGTTGGGTTGGTTGGTCCGGGTGTCCCAGAGGTGTTCTCTGAAACGTTCCGCAAGTAGGCGGCCTGTCTCCCCAATATAGAGGAGGCCACATCGGGTGCAGTGGATGCAGTAAATGATGTGTGTGGAGGTGCAGGTGAATTTGTGGTGGATATGGAAGGATCCCTTGGGGCTTTGGAGGGAAGTAAGGGGGGAGGTGTGGGCGCAAGTTTTGCATTTCTTGTGGTTGCAGGAGAAGGTGCCTGGAGTGGAGGTTGCGTTGGTGGGGGGTGTGAACCTGACG
Source organism: Chiloscyllium punctatum (assembly GCF_047496795.1). NCBI lineage: Eukaryota > Metazoa > Chordata > Chondrichthyes > Orectolobiformes > Hemiscylliidae > Chiloscyllium > Chiloscyllium punctatum. The sequence continues at coordinate 52,230,620 of NC_092740.1, read as the reverse complement.
AGGGAGTCACGGAGGGAGTGGTCTTTTCAGAATGCTGATAGGGAAGGGGAGGGAAATATATCCCTGGTGGTGGGGTCCGTTTGGAGGTGGCGGAAATGACGACGGATGATGTATATGGAGATTGGTGGGGTGATAGGTGAGGACCAGTGGGGTTCTGTCCTGGTGGCGATTGGAGGGGCGGGGCTCAAGGGTGGAGGAGCGGGAAGTGGAGGAGATGATTGGAGGGGCGGGGCTCACTGTTTCTCCAGTTTCCTCATTTCCCCTCCCCCCACCTTGTCTCAGTCCCAACCCTCAAACTCAGCACCACCTTCCTAACCTGCAATCTTCTTCCTGACCTCTCCGCCCCCACCCCCACTCCGGCCTATCACCCTCACCTTAACCTCCTTCCACCATTTCCAACGCCTCTCCCCCAAGTCCCTCCTCCCTACCTTTTATCTTAGCCTGCTTAACACTTTCCTCATTCCTGAAGAAGGGCTCATGCCCAAAACATCGATTCTCCTGCTCCTTGGATGCTGCCTGACCTGCTGTGCTTTTCCAGCAACATATTTTCAGCTCTGATCTCCAGCATCTGCAGTCCTCACTTTCTCCATCACTCATCAAACTTGGATAGCTTCACTTTTGGCCTTCGCAATGGGATTTCCTAGGTTTTGTAAAATTCCGCCCCTTATTTCCCAAAACCAATTAAGCTAATTTCCCCCATTTTAAATCTTTTTAGAACTGTGACCCTGATCAGACATATAGCTGCTGAACAAATCCTCTGAACATTTAAAGTAATTTTAAAAGTAATGATTTAATGTGGAAGAGTATGCATCTTCTTTTGGCATGTGTTCTTGAGTAATCTTTAAGTGTGGGGAAAAATTGTGTTTAGTGAGTGGAAATGGATGTAGACATTTAACTATCTTTTAATTAGGCATGGAGAAGTGTAGGAAAAGTGCATTAATTATATTCAGTCAGGTAATCCCTACTTAAAAGACATGTTGAGTTTAATAAATCAGCTTGATGTGTGCCTCCTCCGTTATTATAATTAATTTCATCTGCTTTACAGCTCATGACTCAAAATAATGTGAGGTTCAACTAGCCCTTTAAGTTTATTAATTTTTTTGTTTTTCAATGTAAATAGTTATTTTGTTTTTGAATTAAGTTCATATTTAATGATCAGATCAAAAATAATTACAAATGTTACATCAAAGAAGAATTACAAATTATCTCTGCAACAAGCTATTATGGGGATAAATTCAGTTATGGGTGATAAACCCAGTGGGTGTAATTGACAAGCCTAAAGCTATAAACCAGTTTCTCATCACCCTGAAGATTGTATATTATTTTGCTGTCAAAGGAACTGCTGCTCTAGTTGGGAAACAGCTAATACAAAGCAGTGTTCCAACGATTAGGGACAGAACATGCCTTTGAAAGTATCACTCATTTAAACTCAAGCATAAATGACAAGAGCGGGATATCATCAAAAACAGAGGAATGCATAAAATTAAAATCAGTGGCAGAGCAAACAGAGAACTAAAACAATTATGTGCAACTCTGTGAAGGTAACAGCAAGATTATTTTTTCCAATCATTATGGCAGAGATCAAAACTGAAGTGCATAGTGACTGAGAGCAACTGCACATGTGCCAGTTGTGTTGGAAATTAGATCTGTGTGTCAAAGTAAACATGTATTGTCCATCTCTTATTACAGTAGCAAGCCTGAAGGACTCATTCTCCAGCAGAATACTTCTAACAGTGAAAATTGTTTTGTAAACACTTCCTAACAATTCAAATATCTAGCAAAGCATCTATATTTGCAAAATTAGATAAGGTCAATTGATCATCGTAAAAATCTTGAATTGATTGAGGGCTATACAAGAGATTGTTCCATTTTAAGTCAGGATTGCTATATTAATCAAAAACTGAAATAAAGATTGCTCCTTTTCGCAGTTAATTTTTTTTTGCATAATTGCGTGCTTCATGGTTACAATTGTTGATTTCAATTTGCTGATAACTGCATGGTGTAGTTAATTCAAAGTTTAACAAATCAATTTCAGTTAACGTGTTTGACACAGAAATAGCAATGGCTGTTCATCTTAATAAGATGAAGATTATAAAGACTGGTTTTTAGTAGTGTATTTGACTTATTTGCCAAGAACTACTTTAATGTCAACTTGCATGGTCGAATTCAATATGTAAAGATACTCTTTACTGATCAGGTCACAGAGATCTCACAAGGAAGAGCCAAAACAATAATTTATGAATTTAGGTGAAGTTAAGGCCTCCATCTGGATTTAATGGAAGTCATTGCACTGGCTCACAACTATTTATATTCTAAGCCAAACATAATTGAAACAAAATAATTTTTGAAGAGCACATTTTTAAAATGTAAATTAATCAGATTATATCATCTACATCTTAGAAATAAGAATTTGTTCTTTTTTACATAGAGGAAATGAAACTATGGCAGGTAACGGTCTTAATTAGGAAACACATTACCTGTATTGCATCTGGTTGTAGGTATGTTAATGTACATGTTTGTTTAAACAAATTGGATGAATAAATTCTCTAATCTTCATCAGAAGGATCCAGTTATACAAATGTAAACTAGGCATGAGAAAGATCAAAAAACAGTTGTTTAGAAAACTAATAATTCCAGCATGCCCTGTGTTAAATGATGTCCTCTATACAGTGCACATTCAGAATTTAAAACTTTATCTTGCGATCACCCTGGAATCATGATCATTTCTACCAGGTATTGGAATCTGGGCATAGACAATTGCAATCTCTTTTTAATAAACTATTTCATTAAATCAGCTTGTAGATATAGTGTGTGTCTCAGTATAGGCATTACTATTGCAATTTTATGTTATCAAGACAATTAATATTGTATTTGGTTGAATTGCTCCGAACATTAAATTTTCTTCCAGAATTTGTTGTAAAGGAACTTGACTTGCTGGATTGATGAGGGCACAATGTTTTTCTAGATAGTAATTTCAGTAAAATTTAATGATTTTAGTGGTGCAAGGTTTTGAAAGTAAAAGGCTGAAAACAAAGGAGCTCATTATTAACAAAGTCCTAGAGTCACCATAATTATTCATAAATAGATATTCAGTTAACTGGCGCTATCTTCTTTTCTGAACCTTCATAGAATAGTGATGTATGTGTAGGAATATCTGTGTGTGTGTGTAGTGCAATAGTGGTCACCTGTAATGTGACATGAACCCAAGGTCCCGGTTGAGGCCCTCCCTATGATAACCGAACTTAGCTATCAGCCTCTGCTCGGCCACTTTTCTCTGCTGCCTGTCTCGAAGTCCACCTTGGAGGATGGTCAACCAAAGGTCCGAGGCTGAGTGTGCTGGACCACTGAAGTGTTCCTCAACTGGGAGGGAACCCTCCTGTCTGTTGATTGTTGTGCGGTGCCCATTCATCCGTTGCCGTAGCCTTTGCTCAGTTTCCCCAATGTACCATGTCTCCGGGCATCCTTGCCTGCAACGTATAAGATAGACAAAGTTGGCTGAGTCACATGAGTACCTGTCATGTACAAGGTGGGAGGTGTTCCCACGCGTAATGGTGGTATCTATGTCCACAATCTGACATGTCTTGCAGCATCCACCGTGACAGGTTTGTATGGAGTTGTTCTGAGAGCCGGGCAGTTTGCTACGAACAAAGACCTTTCCCACACATCCACTACTTGCCTTTAAACAACCACCAAACCTCAAACAGATCATTGTTCATAGCAAACTGCCCGGCTCTCAGGCCAACTCCATACAGCCTTGTCATGGTGGACGCTGCAAGACATGTCAGATTGTGGACATAGATACCACTATTACACGTGGGAACACCTCCCACCTTGCATATGGCAGGTACTCATGTGACTCAGCCAACGTTGTCTATCTTATACGTTGCAGGCAAAGATGCCCGGAGGCATGGTACATTGGGGAAACCGAGCAAAGGCTACGGCAACGGATGAATGGGCACCACACAACAATCAACAGACAGGAGGGTTCCCTCCCAGTTGGGGAATATTTCAGTGGTCCAGGACATTCAGCCTCGGACCCTCGGGTGACCATCCTCCAAGGTGGACTTTGGGACAGACAGCAGAGGAAAGTGGCCAAGCAGAGGCTGATAGCTAAGTTCGGTACCTCAACTGGGACCTTGGGTTCATGTCACACTACAGGTGATCACTATTGCACTACACACACACACAGATATTCCTACACACACACACTCTCACATACACTCAGACACAGGTACACACAGACGCGCACACAGACACCCACACGCACCCTTATAGACACACACACTCCCACACTCACACATGCACCCCCTCACAGACTTAAGACACTCTGCACTCACTACACACACACACACACACACACACACACACTTTCTCACACTCACAACCCCCACCCCAGACAGACACACAGACAGACAGACAAAGACCCACATGCACATATATATTTTGTGGGGTGAATTTGTACTTGCAGAGTTACATTGTGCTTTGCTCAAAAAACTGCATGCATTCATGTAGAACTCTGAGCTTAAAAACTGCATGAATTTATGTAAAACTCTGTTATCTCACTTTTTAGATTAGAATCAATCTAAACATCATAGCATAGATGGAGAACACAGGGGGCCAACACCTTCAACATAATGTCTAGCTATCACCATTGTTAACAGCTAACCTGAGAATGCAACTTTTAAAAAAAGGTTTTGTGATTTACACATGAAAGAAGTGAAACCATCACTGTATTCTAACAGATGAAGGCTTAATAGACAATCAATTTTTCAATGTATAATTTCAGTTACATCACACTGTAAATTTTTGCAATAAATTCTGTGTTATGATCAAGCCCTCCACTATCACCTGATGGAGGAGCGTCGCTCCAAAAGCTAGTGTGCTTCCAACTAAACCTGTTGGACTATAACCTGGTGTTGTGTGATTTTTAACAAAATAAGGAGGCTGTGCTGAATTTGCGCCAGACAAGTAGTTAATCCTCAGTTGAAGTTTGCGCACTATTCTGGGTCCCACAGATTTTGACGGACATGAATACATTGGATAGAGTGAAGAACAGTTTTATGAAAGCAGTTCCTTTGCACTACAGACTCCAGTTCTGAGGATAGATTAGAGAAATTGGGTCAGATGTCCTTGGAGAAGTGAAGGCTAAGAGAAGATATGACAGACGCTTTCAAAATCATGAAGTGTCTCTATGGGTCATTAAGCAGAAACTGTTCCCATCTATAAGAAGTTCAAGAATGAGAAGATATGGATTTAAAGTAATTCGGAAAAGAAGAAAATGCAAAATTAGAAAACCTTTATTCACACAACTAATGGTTTGGATCTGGAATGCACCACTGCCAGGAAGTGCGCTGGAGACAGGCTCCATCAAGGCAATCAAGATAGAAATAGATGATTATTTGAAAACAAAATGTGTGGGGTTCCAGGGAAAATACAGGAGAATGGCACTACATCATAATGCTCATTTGGAGAGATAGTGCAGACACATGGACAGGATTGTCTCCTTCTAATCAATAACATTTCCATGATTCTTTGATTGTATATGCCTTTTAGGCCACTAGGTGGGAAGTAGGCCTTGAAGGTGTCAAATTTGATGGAATTCCAGCTACATCCTATGACAACACCACTCCAAGTCAGATTAACAGGAGGATAGATTGTCTTGTTTATAGTCAAGTACAAGGTGTTGAGTCTGGCTTGCTTTATTAAATTCTTGATATTATGGGATATGAAAATCACTGGCTGGGACAGCACTTATTGCCCATTCTTTATTGTCCTTGAACTGAATGGTCTGCTCGGCCATTACTTTGTGCAATTAAGAGTCAATCACATTATGTGTAGGCCAGATGAGAAAGGACAGCAGATTTCCTTCCCTCATCAACAATAGTAAAGCAAGTGAGTTTTTATAATACTTAATAGTGGACATCATTTAAGTAGCATGTTTAATTCCAGATTTTTTGTTTCATTGAATTTAAATTTTATCCGCCATGGTGGGATTCAAACCTATTATTTGAAAATTGGACAGGCACTCTGGATTGCTAGTCATTACCTCTATGCTGCAGCCTCCTCTTGATCCAGCCTGGTTCAAATTTCATTGATCTTTAGGTTCATAAGCCATAATCTCTGCCACATCTAGTGGGATGCTACCAGCAGATGCAGGAACCATTCCTTCCAGTACATACCACCATGTAGCCAACATTTCTTTCTTAAGCTCATTGCAGTACTTCAGCATTACAGCCTTCAGGACTCAATATCAGGTTTAATCATTCTACAGCATGAACAACTCTTTCTATGTCTACTATCACTCCCAAATCCTCAGTCCTGTCATGGCATGGGTTGCTCTCACCACAGACAACCTATTTTTAACCATTCATTGTCTCAGTTGTCACAAATGTTTTACTGTCTCAAACCATTTGTCTGCCACCTATTCATGCGCTCCTTCTCCCCTATAACTCCCACTCCTATTATCAGTAAAAACATGACCTTTTCCTAGCTGCTATCAGTTCTGAAGCAGGTCCCTCAACTGAAAACATTAACACTGTTTTTTTCCTTCACAGATGCTGCTGGATCTGCTGAGTTTCTTCAGCAGTTTCTGGTTTTGTTACATTGATCTTTATAGTTGGGTTTGGATACATAGAAGCTGGGATAAATGTTGTTAGCTCAACTGGCCAAATGGATAGCATGTAAATCAAAGTATTACATAGCATCAGTTACAATTTGCATTCAGATTGAAGTAGACCCAGGATGACATCTATTGTTTTTGCCTTTTGAAAAAAAATCACAGCATTTTGCCACAGTTTGTGGCTAAAGACCTGCCTTGAGACAAAGAATACAAAAAAAGAGAAAATATTAGATGAATGAACCTTTTTGAAACTATTAAATCATGAACAGCCTTTTCTTTCATAACACATTGTTGATAACTAAATTAATAATACTTTGATATCTATCAATAAATGTAGTTAAAATGTATAATATGAACTCAAAAAAAATTTACATTACAATGCAGTCCTAAAAAATGACACCAACTCAGCATTGGTTGGAGTTTACTTACTGCAATCTAATACTAGATTTGGTGTTGGAAATTAATATAAATTCCCCAAATATAGTTTGGATTTTGGGAACATCTGAAAAGTTTACAGATTTGAGTAGGCAAAGCATTACACATGAACAATCTCAGTAATTCAGTTTATTTCTGACAAATCTCACCGTTTTGGTAAACATTCATAGATTTAAGCAATCTCATCATTACTAGGCAGTACAACTTTGTTTGGAATGCTTGGGTCCAACTCCAGGATATCTGTGTGATGAAGAATGTTATGTCACACTAATTTGACCTGTTCCTCACATCTATTACCTCATGGTTATCTGAGCTTTGCTCCAGTAATCAGGAATTAAACTCTTATAAACACAGGATTTACCAGTTATTTGTGTCTTTGTACCTTGTAAGGTTCTTAAATTCTTCTGAACTCTAGTAATCTCCCTCGCTGAAAAAAATATTCAGTTTGCATTTTCTGGCCAATTTCTCTTTTCTCCTGATCTTTTGTGTCAAATAAACAGTTAGAAATGTTTTTTTTTGGGTAGTATCTTTGGCTGCAAATCTATTGAGAAGGTGAAAAATTGAACAGAGCATTCATTATTTACCGGAGGTCTGCAACCCCGCAAAGGGGCAGTATTTTTTACAATGACAGCATGTGAAGAATGAATTATTGAAGCAGTAGGCAGCATGATATTGCCTGGGGCTCCCAGTTCTCCAATGAAATTATTTGAGCATGGGAGGAACAGGAAGCTGGTCCTCTTCCCCTTCTAAACCATGTTGAATTAGTCAGCAGCAAGAGGACTTGGCTGTAGTTTAGAAGAAAAAATAATGAACTCGTGAGGGTTGCCAAGAGAAAGTTCCCCTGTAACAGCTTTCTAACTCCCTATGCATTTTTGCACTATCCTATTTTAACTCAAGCATAAATACCTACGACTATTCCACATTACCCAAGTGTCTCAAATTATAATTCATCACACTTCATCATATCGCCTTCTGTTTGCTTAGAGACTCTCAGTAGTTGCGATAATTCTCAGTTTTTCTCTCTCTTTACTTTTAAGTACACTTGCTGCTTCTTCCTTTCATTATGAACACAATACTAAACTACTTCACACATCGTTAGAAACACCACTTCTTACAGGAAAAACTGTAAGATAATGAAAGGGAGGATACATGAAAATGACAATGTTCTGCTACACTATTAACTCTGCCATTAACTCTGGCACTCTTCGAGACATGTCTATCACTATCCTTGACAAAGACAAATGCAGGCTTACTGAAAGTGTTTTGGAGAGTTTTCTATTCTCTTTTATGGTGAAAGTGAGTACTGCTGATGCTGGAGATTAGAGTCGAGAATGTGGTGCTGGAAAAGCACAGCAGGTCCGGCAGCATCCGAGGAGCAGGAAAATTGACATTTTGGGCAAAAGCCTTTCATCAAGGCTTTTCTTGATGAATAGCTTTTGCCCGAAACATCAATTTTCCTGCTCTTCGAATGCTGCTTGACCTGCTGTGCTTTTCCAGCACCACAATCTCGACTCTATTCTCTTCTATACTAAGTTTTTGGAAATCGTCTATTCCTTTTTTTTCTGAAATCTGACATAAAATCATTCACATACTCCCAACATGGGCTCTTCCAAATACTCCCTCATTTGTCTATTCAGTATCATATCTACAGTATGATATAAGCATACACAAAATATTCTCAACACGACAACCTGATGCAGCATTGTATTACCAGTTACCTATCACTTCTCACCCTTAACATGATGTAAAACCTTGGTCACTCTTTATTACTTCAAATGACATGGCCCTATAGACTATGGTGAAGCACTCTCCTGTAAATATATCATTACTTGCTCTTACTCTTCTAAGAATTAGTACTCCATATGGCATAGAGCAAGATTTCAAAGGTCCCCATCATATAGTTCATTGAACACAAGTGATTGGGTGCAGGTACAGCAGCTGAGAAAATGGCTCACTTGAGTGCAAGTTTGGAACTCAACTCTGCTGCAGAGGGCAGCATTGCAGTCCTTCGTAACAATGTACGGTATGTAAAATAATGATGCTTTTAAGCACCCGCAGTTATTCAGTAAATTGGACCATCAGCCGGACAGAGTTTGTCAAAGAGTATGAAAGAGTCTGTGTGAGGTACTCAAGTATGACACCAACACTCAGCAATCAATTCTGGAACATATGATCACCAAAACAGATACTGTAGCACGGTCATCCTCAATGAGATGTCATAGGGTTGCGAATTGGACAATACAGACAGTGGGATGAATGGAACATCAGTGGACTGTGAATAAGCCATCATTAGTGTGTGATGGTAGGGCCAATGATCCCCCTAATTTATTTTGTTGTGTGAGGCCTGTTAATTGCAATAAAGGCTTATACTGGGTTATATCAATGGTGTATACCTAGTCTATAGGGCCAAATCACCTGAAAAATTTAGTAACAAACAAGAGTGACCAGTGTTTTATATCACATTAAGTGATAGATAACCAACAACGTAATGCTGCACCAGGTTGTTATGTTGAGAATATTTGTATATGCATATATCAAGCAGTTGGCGTGATTTTGGATGGATAAATGGGGGAGAATTTGGAAAAGTCCATGTGGGGAGTATATACACAGTTTAGCTGCTGTTGTATTGCTACATGTATCACTAATAACTTCAGGGGAAGTATTCTGTCATCTTCATCTTGTGTGGCCGACATGGATTCCAAATTCACACCAATGTGGCTGACTCTTTATGGTGTTGACACACCGATAGTGGCATTGAGTTCCAGTTCTGGATGCGTCAGCCATGCACTGATCTCTGTTAAGAAAATTAGAGGGTATAGTGCCCATGACCCCAGCTTTAATGCCCAAGGCCATGAGCATCACAAGAGCCCTTGATAGAGCCATGGCAACATCTTACCTTCAGCGTTGAAATCTCTCATAGAACACTGCCATAGATAAGAGATCTTAGAACAAATATACCAGAGGCTCACACACGTATGATAATTAGACTTTACTAATTTTTAGAAGTCAGTGAAAGATAAATCTTTTGAAAATCTTTGAACACAAAGATTTTGTAATGCTGAGTGACATTAATATCAATATTGAACTTTGTTAAATATAATTCAGTGGAGATCGAAGGAATGTGACAAATAGTCAGTAACAGGGAATACATTATGCCCTTGTGAAGCATTCTTCAGTGCACTGCATTTAAAGTCAAGTATTGGAGCACTTCTTCATTCTTTGCGGTATCTGTGTTGTCTCCCTCAACATGCCTTTCATTCTTTTTCAGTGGTAGGTCCATGGATTGTTCCTATTGTAGAGCAGAGAAGTACTCCAAATCAATAACATGTAAGTTAATCCTTCAGGGATTGTTTTGGAGGAAGACTGCTAGTTAAAGTTGAAACCTACAGAATTGAGGGCAAAATACTGACAGAGATAGGAAATTGATTAAGTGGCAGGAAACAGTGTGTTGGAATAATGGTTAAGTACTCACATAGGTAGGGTGTGACTTGTGGTGTCCCACAGGGATCCATGCTGGTGCTTCAAATATTCATAATATTCTTTAACAACTTGGATAATGGCATAAAAAGTCAAATATCCAAAATTGCTGATGACACAAACAGGGCTGCATTGTAAACAACATACACGACAGCATAAAAAGTTATAACAGGATATTGATCAATTAGGTGATTGGGTTAAACTGTGGCAGAAGGGTTTTAATATAAGCAAGTGTGAGGTTATCCATTTTGACCATAAAAGGATAGATCAGGGTATTTTTTAGAAGGCACAAAGTTAAATACAGTGGATAACAAGATTTGGGGGCTCAGATCAATAGCTCAATAAACTACCACAAACAGGTGCAGAAAATAGTCCAAGAAGGTGATTGGAATGTTGGCCTTCATAGTTAAAGGGCTGGAGTATTGGGATGCAGATATCATGCTGCAGTTTTGCAAAAGCCTAGCTATTAGAGGACTGTGAGCAGATTGGGCACCACACCTTAGGAAGGATGTTTTGTTCTTGGAGGAAGTTCAACAAAGGTTTACAATGATGAAACATGGACTTCAGGGACTAAGTTGTGAGGAGAGATTAGGCAAATTAAGCCTTTATCCTCTAGAATTTAGCAGGTTAATGGATTATCTAATCAATGTCTTCAGGAATTTTACAGGGAACAACAGGGTAGATAAGGATAAACTATTTCCAATGATTGACTTGGGGAGTATAGTGTAACAATTGGGACTAGGCCATTCAGGAGAGATATTAGAAAACACTTCTACATGCAAAGATTAGTAGAGGTTTAGGACATTCTTCCTCAAATGGCAGTCAATGCTACCCAATAGTCAAATTTAAATCTGAGATAGACAAGTTTTAATTAAGCAAAGGTGTCAAGGGATATGGACCTAAGGTAGGTGTATGAAGTTAGGGCACAGATGAGCAATGATCTCATTGACAAGGAGAATAGGCGTTATGCACTGAATGACTTACTCCTGATCTAATCTGCCTCAGCAATTAAAAAAATAATAATTCACAAGGTGGGTGTAACACTGGCTAAGTCAGCATTTATTGCCCTGCCTAACTGCCCAGAGAGCAGTTAAGAGTCAACCACATTGTTGTGGGTCTGGAGTCATGTATAAGAATGACAGGATGACCAGACCAAGTAAGGATTACAGCTTCCTGTCCTAAAGGAAACAGATGGGGTTTTCCTGACAATCAACAATGGTTTCATGGTCATCATTACATTCTTAATTCCAGATTTTCATTGAAAGTAAAGTTCATCATTCGCCATGACAGGTTTCAAACCTGGGTCTGCACAACATTAACTAAGTCCACTGAGATAATGCCACTAAGCTGTCACCTCCCCCATTAGGACCATTACTTCAGAAGATTTCTCTTAATAAAAGAAGCAAATGTAAGGTTTAGGAAACTAAAACTGGATAAGGCCCATGAGGAATATAAAAAAAGCAGGGCAAACCTCAAGCAGGGAACTAAGAGAGCAAGAAAGGGCTATGAAATGACCATGGAAAGTAGAGTTAAAGAGAATCCCAAGGCATTCTATACATACATTAAAAACAAGAAGATCATGAGAGAAAATCTAGGACCACTCATGGATAAAAGAGGAAACTTGAGCTTGGAGGCAGAGGTTAGGAGCAAGATCCAAAATGAGTACTTTGCATTGACATTCACTCAGAAGGATAAGGCAAATAGCGAGATTGGTGTGGGGCATGCTTATATGCTAGGGAATTTTGTGATCAAGAAAGAGGTGGTATTGGTTCACGTGAAGAGCATTAAGGTGGATTAGTCCCCTGGGACCAATGCTATCTACCCAGGTTTTTTATGATTGATTAGATTCCCTACAGTGTGGAAACAGGTCCTTCAGCCCAACAAGTCCACACCGACCCTCTCAAGAGTAACCCACCCAGACCCTTTTCCCTCTGACTAATGCACCTAACACTATGGGCAACTTGGCATGGCCAATTCACCTGACCTGCACATTTTTGGACTGTGGGAGGAAACCGGAGCATCTGGAGGAACCCACGCAGACATAGGGAGAACGTGCAAACTCCATACAGACAGTTGCCCGAGGCCAGAATCGAGCCTGGGACCCTGGTGCTGTGAGGCAGCAGTGCTAACCACTGAGCCACTGTGCCACCCATGTTGTTGAGAGAGAGACAAGAAAGGAAATTGCTGGGCCTTGACCAAGATTTTTGTATCCTCGCTAACCACTTGAGAGGTCCTGGAGGACTAGCAAGTAGCTAATATTCTTTGTCTGTTCAAGAAGGGAAATAGGGATAATCCACTAAACAATGGACTGGTGAGTCTCACATCAGTGATTGGGAAGCAATTGAAGAGAATTCTTATGGATGGTATCTATGTGCATTTGGAAAAGTATGGCCTAATGACAGACATGGGTTTGTGCAGCGAAAGTCACGCCTCACTAACTTGGTTGAATGTTTTGAGAGGTGGTGGAGGTGATTAATGAAGGTAGAGTCATTGATGTTTTCGACATGGATTTTAATTGGCTTTCAACAAGGTCCCTCATGGTAGGCTCATCCAAAAGATTAAGCTGCATGGGATCCATGGTGACTTGGCCACGTGGACTGTCTTGCCAATAGAACACAGAGGGTAATGGTGGAAGGGTGTTTTTCTGACTGGGGGTCCGTGACTAGTGGTGTTCCACTGGGATCCATACTGGGACCTTTGCTGTTTATGATGCATATAAATGACTTGGATGAAAATGTAGATGGGTGGGTTAGTAAGTTTGCAGACGACACATACATCAGTGGAGTTGTGGATAGTGTTGAAGGTTGTCAAAGCATACAGCGGGGTATAAGTCAGTCGCAGATATGGGTGATGAAATGGCAAATGGAGTTTAATCCAAGGTAAGTTAGAAGTTTTTTGTGAGATCAAATGTTAAGGAAAAGTTTACAGTTAATGGCAGAACCCTAAACAGCATTAATGTATGGAGGGATCTTGGGGTTCAAATCCATAGCTCCCTGAAAGTGACCACACAAGTAGATAGGGTAGTAAAAAAGGCATATGGCATGTTTTTCTATTGTTTAGGAAATTGAGTACAAGAATCAGGATGCCATGTTGCAACTTCATAAAATTTGGTGGGCCACTCTTAAAGTACTGTGTTCATTTCTGGTTGAAAAATTACAAGAAGGATGTGTAGGCTTTGAAGAGGATGCAGAAGAGGTTTACAAGGTTGCTGCCTGGATTAGAGGATATGAGCTATAATAAGAGTCTAGAAAAACTTGGGTTGTTTTCTCTGGAGCAGCTAAGGCTGACGGAAGACTTGATAGAAGTCGATAAAATTATGAGATGCATTGATAGCGCTGACAATCAGAATCTTTTTCCCAAACTTGAAATGTCTAACACTAGGGGGTACGCAATTAAGGTGGGAGGAGAAAGGCTCAAAGGAGATGTGAGGGGAAAGTTTTGTACACACAACAAGGTAGGAGTCTGGAACACATCTCCAGGGATAATGGTAGAGGCAGATAAGATAGGGATGTTTAAGGGACATTTAGAGAAGGACATGAATGTGCAAGAATTGACAAGATGTGAACCAAGGTCAGGGAGAAGGAATTGGTTTAAATGTGACATCATGTTTGGCACAACATCGTGGGTTGAAGGGCCCATTTCTGTGCTGTACTGTTTTATGTTCTATGTAAGATGTATGTCTGTTCAATTAAATCTCTTGTCAGCCCCATAGCTGGTAGTAATACAATGTAATTACCAAGTGAGAGTTCCTGATGGGGAGCATGAACAAAAAAAACTTGCAGTCAAGTAGGTTCTTGGATCAGAGGTTGTCCACTCAGCCTTTCAAGCCTGTTCCACCTTTCATGGCTGATCCTCATCTCAGCACCACATCCTTGCATTCTCATCATACCACTAGATATCCTTAATGCTTAAAAATTAATCAATCTACTTCTTGAATATAATCAGGTGCCCTACCTCCATAGCCTCTGAGTGGAGTACTTTCCCTCTCCTCAATCCTAAATGGCTTACTTCATATCCTGAGACAATGACCTCTGTTTCTAGACTTCCCAACTAGGGGAAACATGTTCCCTTCATCTGGTCTACGCAGTCTTGTTAAAATTTTATCTGTTTCAATCACATCCCCTCTCATCCTTCTAAACTCCAGTGAATAAAGGCTCAGTTGAACCAATCACTCCTCTTCAGCCCAATAATTGTTTTGTGAACCTCCACCGCACTCCATCCACAGCGACATGTCCTCCCTTAGTTGACAAGACCAAAACTGCACACCATGCTCCACGTGCAGTCTCATCATCGATGTGAGTACCTGCACTAAGACATGGTGAGCACTTCTGCCTCACAGTGCCAGGGACCCAGGTTTGATTCCAGCCTTAGACGACTGTCTGTGTGGAGCTTACACATTCTCCCCATGTCTGCGTGGGTTTCTTCCGGGTGCTCCGGTTTCCTCCCACAGTCCAAAGATGTGCAGGTCAGGGGAATTGGCCATGCTAAATTGCTCATAGTGTTAGGTGAATTAGTCAGAAGGAAATGGGTCTGGGTGGGTTACTCTTCAGAGGGTCTGTGTGGACTTGTTGGGCCAAAGGGCCTGTTTCCACACTGATGGGAATCTAATTAAATCCCTACATCTGAGCTCAAGTCTTCATGCAATGCAGGAAACATACAATTTACATTTCTAATTGCTTGCTGGACCTGCCTGCTAACTTTAATTGACTGGTGTATAAGGATACCTCAATCCCTTTGTTCATTCACATTTCCCAGTATATCACCATTTTTGTTTTTGTTTTTCACACTGAATTATATAACTTCACATTTATCCATGTTCTTCTACATCTGGCTTGTATTTGTCCACATGCTCAACTTGTCCAGAATTCCTGAAGCTTCTTTGCATCCTCTTCACAATTCATAATCCCACTCATTTTATGTCATCAGCAAATTTTGAAATATTGCATTTAGTTCCCTCATCTAAGTCATATGTCTATATATAGCTTCTTTCAGACCTGAAGGCATGGCAAACACTTCACTGGTAATTAACTACTTTTAAAAATGCCTTTTAATCTTGTCCTTGTTCACTTTCCAAGGGCTCAACAAATACTGGGTGAAACAGATTTACGTGTACATTCAATTTATTATTCAGTTTTCACTGTTCACAATCTGGTGTCCTCTACATTGGGGGAATTACAGATTCCTTTGTGGAATATTTCCCTTCAGTTAGTAGATGCAATCTTGAACTTATGGTTGTTTGACATTTTACATTCTCACCTTGCTTGCAGTCTGACCTCTCTGTCCTTGTCTTCTTCACTGTTTCAATTAACACTGTTAAGCCTAATACCTTTCATACAAAAAGGTACTTAGTACTATGTCCTGAAGAAGAGTCCTATCAGTTCTCTATCCACAGATGCTGAATTTCACCAGCACCTTTTGCTTTTATTTCCCAATTACAACATCTGCTGTACTTTGCTGCATTAAAGAGGAAAAGAAATAGATCTGAGAAGACTCATTACCAATAACAACTCGATGAAGAAATGGAGGCAAATGCTATGACCTGAAAATATTAAATTATCCATTGAGTTCAGTTTAAGAAGGGTTTAACTTTCCAGTTAAAAGATGCAACACTGTTTTGAATTGAATTGAATTAAATTAAATTTATTGTCACGTGTACTGAGGCACAGTGAAAAGCTTTATCTTGCAAGCAGTAGAAGCAGATCACATAGTTAAGTAGCATAGATAAGTAAATAATAGGTAAACAGCGGCAAAAACAAAAACACAGGTATAGGTGAATGTTCAGAGTTTGTGAGTCCATTCAGTATTCTAACAACAGTAGGATAGAAACAGTTTCAAATCCAGCTGGTGTGTGTGTTCAGGCTTCTGTACCTTCTCTTTGATGGTCGAGGTTGCAGAAAAACATTGACGGGGTGGGATGGATCTTTGAGAATGCTGGCGGCCTTTCCTTAACAGAGGGCCTGGAAGATGGACTCCATAGATGGGAGGTCAGCCTTTGTGATTGTCCGGACTGAGTTCACCACTCTCTGTAACTGTCTCTGATCTTGAATGGTACAGTTGCTATAGCAGGCAGTGATACATCCAGACAGAATGCTCTTGATGGCACACCTATAAAAGTTGGCAAGGATATTCGCTATCATGCCAAATTTCCTCAGCTGCCTGAGGAAGAAGAGATGTTGTTGGGCCTTTGTAATCAGTACGTCCACATGAACAGTCCAAGAAAGCTTGTTGTCGATGACCACTCCCAGGAGCTTGACACTCTCCATTCATTCCACCTCTATGCTGTTAAGGTGTAGGGGGGGGGTGGGGGGAGCATGAGTAGCATCCCATCGAAAGTCGGTTTTCCCGGCATTGAGAGCTAGGTTGTTCTCAGTGCACCATTTTTCCAGGTCTTCCACCTCCCGTTTGTTTCTTCGTCATCTGAGATTTGACCGAATGTGGTGGTGTCATCAGCGAACTTGGAAATAGCATCAGTCTGGTATTTGGCAACGCAGTCATGGTACAAAATGATTACAATAGGGGGCTGAATACATACCCCTCCAGGGCTCCAGTGTTGAGTGTTAATGATGATGAAATATTGTCCCTAGTCTTCACTGATTGTGGCCTATGGGTCAGGAAACTCAGGATCCAGTTGCAGAGAGTGGGGCTTAGTCTGAGATCACTAATTTAGTAATCAGTCTCGAGGACATAATAGTGCTGAATGCTGAACTGTAGTCAATGAGTAGGATTCTTACGTAGCTGTTCTTGGTGTCAAGATGTTCTAGGGAGGAGTGAAGGGCAAATGATATGGCATCTGATGTGGATCTGTTGGTCCGATAAACAAACTGAAGTGGGTCAAGAGTAGTGGGGAGGCTGGAGTTGATTAATGCCATGGCCAGCATTTCAAAACACTTCCTGACCACCGAAGTTAGGAGCACTGGGCGGTAATCATTAAGACATGCTGCATGAGCCTTCTTAGGTACTGGGATGATGTTGGCCCACTTGAGACAGACACAGTGGCCTGCTGCAAAGAGAGGTTGAAGATGTCCGAGAAGACCTCTGCCAATTGATCTGCACATGTTCTGAGTGCACGGCCTGGTACACTGTCTGGTCCTATCGCTTTCTTTGGATTCACACAAAGGAAAACTGATCTGACCTCTGATGCAGTGACTGTTGGGATAGGTTCGTCAGGACTTGTCGGAATAGGTGTTACCTCTGCGCCGAAATTCTGCTCAAAGCGAGCATAGAAGGCATTGAGACAATCTGGGTTTTTGAGGTTATGTCAATTGAAACAGTGAAGACGACAAGGACGGAGAGGTCACTTTTCCTCTGAAAGGTATTGAGCTTAATACTGTCTTTTTTTATCCCAGCTGATGTTAAAACTTGACAAATAAGATCCCAGAATGAAACTTGGCTTGATAGGTCATATGTTTAATTTTCCAGGTGGTTAACATGGTTATTTGTTCCTGAAGCATTTTCATACAAGGCTGCAGATGTTCTTTATCAATAAAATATATGGTTATACATAGGCTAATTAAACAGACAATATTATTTATTTAAATGTACATAGAAAATGTTCAAATGCTCTAAACAAAGTCTCAATCTATTTCTCAAAACCATCTGATTTTGAGACTCAACTCCATAAAAATATTGTTGCTATCTCAGGTTTTCAAACTTACACTTAATGGATGCTTTCCAGTTTATTTTCCTTCAACAGTTGAGATCTTTTTAAAAGGCTCCTTTCCGAATTTGATGTCATGAACCTCTCGCAACTCTGATGAGCTAAATTTTCTCAATTTTAGCAATTTGAAGACTGCCATCCAAAGTCTCTTGACTTACAATTGTTAAACATGATAAACAACTTCGTTGAGATGAATGTTTTTTTTTAACTGAACTGAAAACTTTGATCTCCTTTCTTGAGAAAAAAAACATTCTCTTCTGAACTGAACTTTGAAATCTTTGGAGGTAAAACTTTTAGCCTTCTGTTCTGAATTCAAACTAATTGCCTTAATCTGTTTATTTTACCTGTCATAAATGCAATATTGCATCTGTTAACGTCTTATCAGTTCTCCTAGCCACTATTGCTTTCTTGGAACTGATAGATTTAGGTCACTGTTCCAAATTGATTTTCTGACCATTTGAAAATACTTTTAAAGAACTGGCCAAAGCTTTCTGCCTCTATATGGAAATCTAAATCCAAAAATATAGCATATATTACAAATGATTATCACATCAGGCCAAAAAAGCATATTTGACAAGGACATACAAACATGACAATATGAGCTGAAGTAAACCATTCAGCATCTCGAATCTGTTGTGCCAGTCAATGAATAGGATTGACCAGCTTGTGTTTCAAATTCCACATTAAAATCTATTGCTAATGACCCATAATTCCCTCATGTAGCAAACAAGTTTCTGCCTCATCTGTCTCCTGTAAACTAAATATCCAAGGATACACATCTGTCAAAAGGACAGACAGATGGGCAGAGGGGCAGGGTTGCATTATTGGTAAGAAATGAAATTAAATCAATAACAAGAAGTGATATAAGATCAAAAGGAATTGAATCTACATGAACCTAATCGAGGAATTGCAAAGGAAAAAACGACCCTGATAGGAGTTATGTGCACACCCCCTGGCAGTAGACAGGTGTGCAGCAGAAAATAAATGAGAGGGTAGAAGAAGCTCTTATCTTATCTAGTATCCTCCTTGTGTGGCAACTTGTCAAATGCTTTCTGGAAATCCAAATAGATCATGTTCACTGGCTCTCCTTTCTCTTATGGTCTAAAAACTGTAAATGATGATATCCCCAACACCTTCTGAAGCAGAAAGTTCCAAATAAATACCAGTCTCTGAGATAAATAAAATCTTCAGGCTGAATCATATTTATTTTTGCTTAACCAAGCTGTGGTGACTTTTTTGGAGGGTTTGTTGTCATGAGACTTACAAATTCTCCCATCCGAAACTTGCCTCACTATGTCCCTACTATGCTCCTACGGCATCCTTCACATTAAATTTCATGTTCAGTCTAACAACATTTCCTGGAACAACTCAGCAGTCCTGGAATATTCCAGACATTCTGAAATTCATGGTATCACTTACGCCATTAGCGTAACAAGCACTATTAGCCCAATCCTGTCTTTAAAAATAAGTCCCATTTCTGTGCACTCTGTTTTCTCTCAGCCAGACAATTTTCTAATTATGCTTGTATGCTAAACCCTACACTATGTGCTTCATTACATGAAAATCACACCATTTAAAATGTAAAGTGTAGGGAAAATAAGAGTCATAGAGTCATAGAGATGTACAGCATGGAAACAGACCCTTCGGTCCAACTTGTCCATGCTGACCAGATATCCCAACCCACTCAAGTCCCACCTACTAACACCCAACCCATATCCTTCCAAACCCTTCCTGTTCATATACCCATCCAAATGCCTTTTAAATGTTGTAATTGTACTAGCCTCCACCACTTCCTCTGGCAGCTCATTCCATACACGTACCACCCTCTGCATGAAAAAATTGCCCCTCAGGTCTCTTCTATATCTTTACTGTCTCACCCTAAACCTATGCTGTCTAGTTCTGGATTCCCCTATCCTAGGGAAAAGACTTTGTCTATTTACCCTATCCATGCCCCTTACGATTTTATAAACCTCTATAAGGTCACCCCTCAGCCTCCGACATTCCAGCGAAAACAGCCCCAGTCTATTCAACCTCTCCCTATAGCTCAATTCCTCCAACCCTGGCAACATCCTTGCAAGTCTTTTCTGAACCCTTTCAAGTTTCACAAAATCTTCCAAGTCAATAACACCCGTCTGAAACATTCTGAATAATGTTTGAAATTTTGATTGAAGTGGTTCAGCACATTCTCGCTTCAGAAATTAACTAGGTTAATGTAAACTTTCCTTGGCCCAAATATTCTGTTGGCCAAATGGTCAGAATGGAGTGCAGATTGGAGTTACATGTCTGGACCATATTGAACTTCCAAAGGAACTGAGTCCAAGGGAATTGCCTGGGAGATTGAAGACTCCAATGAACAATTCCCTTGAGTTTGGAAATCCTTTAGAGAATTAAACTCTAGTTTATTGGTAATGATTAAATTGAACCTCCTCCTCAATGTTGACCATACACTAGAAACTACATCCACCCAACCCTCTGACACAACCTAACCAATCAACCCAATAGCACCAGACTCAACATAGTCAAGAGAGATCAGACCACTCTTACCAAATGTTCAGGGGAATGAGGGGAAAGAACATTGTAGAAATAGAAGTAAGTCAAAGTTCAAAGGGTTATTGTGGAGGTCGGCACTTTGAAGGCTTTGAAATTGGCTCAGGTTGAATCAGTTTGAATCCGGCTCTAAGTAAAAAGCTCTCAGGAATCTAACCATAGTAATGACAGGAAGCAGAGAAAGAAGTTCATCACATTGAAGTAATCTCCTACAACCAAAGTAGAAAGAGAAATGCACTGTATTTGTCGTTTCCAATTGATATTTCACAGAGAGCAAAATAAATGATTGGATCCAACATGTAATATTAAAGGAGAAGCTTAAATACCATTGATAAATGTCTGAGAAATGTTATTTTAGAGTTTTTTTTTTATCATTGGAACAAATTGATATTCAATGAACATGAAAATAATCTTTCAGACTAGTGACACAGTTCAAAAGTAATTATGAATTTAGTACACCATTATAAGCCCAGTTATACCTCATTCAAGAGGAGACTGGCAAGAGTAATAACATAAAAGAGAAGTTCTCATCGGTTCAATGATTTTTACTTGATTTCAGCCAGAAAGGATTTCAACAGTGCATCCTATGGGGAAATGTTGAATCTTTGATAACAAGTTCTGAATTTGTAGACTCCAAAAACAGTTTCAGAGGAGCAGTGAAGAGAAGGCTGTCAATTTTGACATCATTAAGACAGCACAATCTGGGCCATTGCCTTGAAAGGACTAACCCAACAGCAGAATACATTATTGCTTTTAGACTCATTTATGGAACAGAAGGAGGGCATCTAGGCTATTGTATCCATGCGGCTCTTCCACAGAGCAATCCAGTCTCAACACCCCTTGCTATCCATGTATTTTGTCCACTTCCACCACTTGCATGAACAGCAGGTTTTAGGTCTCTAGCTGTAAAGGAAGAGATCTCCCTCACATTCCTCCTGTAACTCATGCTCAAAAATCTTAAAATGTGTCCTCTAGTTCTTCTACCACCAGCTAATTGGAAGAGATTTACCTTGTGTACTTTAGGTTATATCACTGTCCCTTCATTGTTGCTATGTCAAAAACCTGGAACTCACTCTCTGAAAGCACTGTTGCTGCTCCTACAGGCTAAGACTGATTTAATTTTATTCACAACTTTCAAATCTCCAGTCAATCTCCTTTGCTCCAAGAAGATTAATCTCAGCTTTCCAATCCATCATTGCAGCTAAAACTAAAATCCTTAGAAACATTCTGTAAATCTCCTCCACACCTTGTCAAAGGCCTTGACAATCCAGGGAAATGTACCTGGAAGATTTTGTAAGGAACTGTTCCAACAGTCAAGGCCAGTTCTCTCCAATGTTTGTTGCTGATTGGCTCACTTATGAGAGTTGAGAGAGAAACTCGACATGTTTGTTGGATGAATGCAAATAGCAACGTGAGCAGTGTAATTCAGCCTGAGACCTGTACCTGCAGTCTATAGGGCAGGAACAGGAAGAATGTCAGTTAGATGATGGCTTGAGAAGAAGAGAACCCAACTGATGGGATTGGAGGTCAAATGAGAGTCAGGCAGCCATCAGAATAAAGGGTAGAATGAAGATTGGGAAAACTTGGGAAAGTGAGTTGGGCATACCATTAGGTAAGCAGTGGATCAGAGTGTGGGAAGGAAGATCGGCCAGTTATAGAGTTGGGCAGGCCTTCAGGAAGGGAGGATTCGCAATCGGGAAAGCCTTTGGGGAAGGGGTTTGTGGGATGGATGAGTGACTGGGTTGTGTGTGAGTGAGTGAAATGGAATTGTGGCTGGGTGGGTGAATGAGTGACTGAGGGATTGGTGGATAGGTGAATAAGTGAGTGATTGTGCGAGGGAATGGAGTGAGTGAATGGGGTTGGCTGGAGAAGTGAGTGTACGATGGGTATAGTGAGTGAGTTCAACAGAGTCAAATGCACACCCATTTTGTTATGAATTTCATTGAGGTTAGCTTGGAGTATGCCCCGCCAGAGATTTACAAAAGTTAGATTTAATTGAACACAAACCTTAACTTGGTCCCAATATTTACTGCCTTTTCCTTTCTTGAAACTATGGTTAGATTTGTCAGGATTTTGTCAAATCTCTCCTCAGCTCTGCTTTTTGAATGCAAAAATAAAATTACTTATTATTATTTATGCGCTACTTGGCACTTTTTAATGGTCCTGTCATTTAATCACTTGTTTGAATGTTCACTTTATTGCTTCAGAAATGGTTATTTTCCAATGCTCATATTTACTGTTGTGACAAACAGTAGCTTGTGAAATTTTCTAAATTACCTTACTCAAGTGAGAGTAAAATTGAAATGCAGTGCATGTTGTGTCAGAAAACAAATAAAGCAAAAAACTGCAGATGTTGGCCAACTAAAACAAACAAAATCAGAATTTTTTGGAGAAATTCAGCAGATCTGGCAGCAACTGTGAAGAGAGAACAGAGTTAATATTTTGAGTCCAGTGATGTTTCATTTGGAACTCAAGGTGAGACTGGACAATTTTTCCTTCTTTATTTGATCCACCCAAACCAGCCATACCACTCTCACCAGCCTCATCGCCGAAACAGTCTCAGTGGGAAGAGTCAAAATGCCATCTTTAATTTTATACCCAGCCTTTTATGAGCTATTGGAGAACCGTAGAGCCAAAGAAAAGTTACAGCACAGAAAGAGACCAATCAGAACATCATGTCTGTGCTAGCTTAATAAACTAGCCACCTATTCTAATCCTACTTAGCAGCAGCCAGTACTTGGCCTTGCTACCTTCAGATGTAGATCAAGGTTCTTTTTCAATGAGTTGAAAGTTTCTGTCTCAAATACAAAACTGGGTGGCAAATTCCAAACACCAATGGCTCTCTGAGTGAAAAAGATTTTCTTCATGACCTATGTAATTTTTATGCCAATTGCCTTAAATCTATGTTCACTGGCAACTGACCTCTCTGCTGGGGAGAACAATTCCTCCCTGCCCACTCTATCTGAGTGTCTTGTTATTATGCACACCTTGATTTCACCACCCTTCAACCTCTTCTGTTCTAAGCAAAACAGCCCTCACTTCATCCAACCTTTCCTCATACCTACAATTTTCAAGCCCTAAAGTCTTTTCTGTAATGTGATGTCCAGAACTGTTCATTACTGTGTATGACAAATATAAAAGAACAAAATAACTGAGCCCTGTGGAAGGTCGCTGGATATCGCTTTCCATTCACGATAACATTTGCCAACTCTTTATTTCCTTTCACTGAGCCAATTTTAGATCTGATTTGCTACATTCACCTGCATTCCATAGATTTTAATTTTTCTTAAAATTGTCATGTGAGACATTGCCAAATGGCTAACCATAACCCGTGTAGAAAACATCAACTGCACTATACTTATCAAGCTTCCATGTTACTTCCTCAAAAAAATTAAATTAATTTAGTCAGACATGATCACCTCTTAAAAAATCATGCTGACTATCCCTAATTAATCCATGCCTCTCCAAGTAGCCATGAATCCTGTTTCTCATTATACCTGTCTATAACTACTTGACCTATCTCTCATGGGGATAATGGTACAAAGATTGCAGACCATCAGCCCTCTGGTGTCTCTCCTATATTGAGTGAGGGTTAGAAAAATATATCAAAGCATCCATCATTTCCTCTCTGAATTCCATTAACAGTTTAAGATACAATTCATCAGGCAATGGCGATTTATCCACTTTGAATGGGGTCAGTCCTTCCTTAAATCCTTCCCTTTTTAGTTTGTTTAACTATTCCTTTTTAACCAAGATAGCTGTGTTGTCACTCTCCTATGTGAAGGCAGAAATAAAATGCTCATTAAGAACCATGCCAACATCTTCTGATCTACAAGTTATGAAGTACATCTCTGATAGGATCAAAGTTTTCCTTCATCATCCTCTTGTCCTTAATATACTGACAAAATAAAGACGAATGTTATTTCATATCCTCTTTTGCTTTCCTAATTTCCTGTTTCACTTCAGCCTGTAGTCTTATAGGATTCATGGTGTATTACTCTTTTTCAGATTATTGTAAGCTATAATTTTCTGCTTTCGATTATTTTGTGTACCTTGGAATTGTCTGAAGACACCAGGTTTAGTAGTACAGCTTTTTTTCTTTGAGGGGGCATACCATATAGTCATCGAGTCACAGAGATGTACAACGTGGAAACAGACCCTTCATCCAACTCGTCCATGCCAAACATATATCCTAAATTAATCTAGTCCCATTTGCCAACATTTGGCTCATATCCCTCTAAACCCTTTCTATTCATGTACCCATTCAGATGCCTTTTAAATGTTGTTATTGTACCAGTCTTCACCACTTCCTCTGGCAGCTCATTCCATATAGCCACCAGCCTTTGGGTCAGATTCCTATTTCTGAAGCAGATCAACATACGTACAATACACATACTCAATGAATTTCTCAGGCAAAGCAGAATGGACAACATCAGGTATCAACAACGGCAACAACAGAGAGGATCAGTGTTGAAACCACATCAGCTTTTTCAGCATTGTGTTATATTCTGTAATTTAAAGAGCCTTCAGTCACTTTGACAGATATTGAGAGAAGATAAGTGCCAATTGACTGGGAAATTGGCGTTTAGATGAGAGTGGTGCTGGAAAAGCACAGCAGCTCAGGCAGCTTCCGAGGAGCAGGAAAGTCGACGTTTCGGGCAAAAGCCCTACATCAGAATTGGAGGCAGGGACCCTCCAGGGTGGAGAGATAAATGGGGCGGTGGGGGGGCAGGTAGGGCTGGGGAGAAGGTAACAACGAGTACAATGGGTGGATGGAGGTAGGAATGAAGGTGATAGGTCAGAGGGGAGGGTGGAGCAGATAGGTGGAAAGGGAGATGAGGATAGTGCTGAGCTGGAAGGTTGGAATTGGGGTAAGGTTGGGGAGGGGAAATGAGGAAACTGGTGAAGTCCACATTGTTGCCCTGGAGTTGAAGTGTTCAGAGGCAGAAGGTGAGACGCTCTTCCTCCAGGCGTCGGGTGGTGAGGGAGCGCCAGTAGAGGAGGCCCAGGACCTGCATGTCCTCGGCAGAGTGGGAGGGGGAGTTGAAATGTTGGGCCATGGGGCGGTGGGATTGATTGGTGCTGGTGTCCCAGAGACATTCCCTAAAGCACTCTGGGAGGAGGCGTCCAGTCTCCCCAATGTAGAGGAGACCGCAGTGGGAGCAATAGATACAATAAATGACATTGTAGGACGTGCAGGTAAAACTTTGATGGATGTGGAAGGATCCTTTGGGGCCTTGAATGGAGGTGAGGGAGGAGGTGTGGGCACAGGTTTTGCAATTCCTACGGTGGCAGGGGAAAGTGCCAGGACGGGAGGGTGGGTTGTTAGGGGCGTGGACCTGACCAGGTAGTCATGGAGGGAATGGTCTTTGCAGAAAGTGGAAATGGGTGGAGAGGGAAATATATCTCTGGTGCTGGGGTCCATTTGGAAACGTCGGCAGATGATGCGGTTAATGCGAAGGTTGGTAGGGTGGAAAATGAGGACCGGGGGGTTCTGTCCTTGTTACGGCTGGAGGGGTGGGGTTTGAGGGCAGAGGTGTGGGATGTGAATGAGATGCGTTGGAGGGCATTGTCAGCCATGTAGGAAGGGAAATTGCGGTCTCTAAAGAAGGAGGTCATCTGGTGTGTTCTGTGGTGGAACTGGTCCTCCTGGGAGCCGATATGGCAGAGGCGGAGGAATTGGAAATAAGGAATGACAATTTTGCAGGAAGTAGGGTGGGAAGAGGTGTAATCCAGGTAGCTGTGGGAGTCGGTGGTTTGTAAAATGTCAGTGTCAAGTCGGTCGTCATTAATGGAGATAGAGAGGTCCAGGAAGGGGAGGGAGGTGTCAGAGATGGTCCAGGTGAATTTAAGGTCAGGGAGGAATGTGTTAGTAAGTTGATGAACGGCTCAACCTCCTCGCGGGAGCACGAGGTGGTACCGATGCAGTCATCAATGTAGCGGAGGAAGAGGTGGGGAGTGGTGCGCTTTAGGGAACATCTCTGGAACACCCGCACCAATCAACCCCACCGCTCTGTGGCCCAACATTTCAACTCCCCCTCCCACTCTGCCGAGGACATACAGATCCTGGGCCTCCTCCACTGGCGCTCCCTCACCACCCGACGCCTGGAGGAAGAACGCCTCACCTTCCGCCTCTGAACACTTCAATCCCAGGGCATCAATGTGGACTTCAACAGTTTCCTCACTTCCCCTCCCCACCTCACCCCAGTTCCAAACTTCCAGCTCAGCACCATCCTCATGACCTGTCCTACCTGACAATCTCCCTTCCTACCTATCCGCTCCACCCTCCCCTCTGACCTATCACCTCCATCCCCACCCTATTCACTTCTTGTACTCTTTGCTACTTACTCCCCAGCCCCACGACCCCCCCCCACCCCCCCCAACCCTCCCACCCTCCCCACTTATCTCTCCACCCTGGAGGCTCCTGCCTCCATTCATGATGAAGGGCTTTTGCCTAAAACATCGATTTTCCTGCTCCTTGGATGCTGCCTGACCTCCTGTGTTTTCTAGCACCACTCTAATCTAAACTCTGGTTTCCAGCATCTGCAGTCCTCACTTTTGCCTGGGAGATTGACGTGCCCCAGATGGCCTTCTTCCAAGATCACAACTTCCCTTCCCACGTGATTGATGATGCCCTCTAGTGCATGCCTTCCACTTCTTGCACTACTGCCCTTGAACCCCATCCCACCTAGCGCAACAAGGACAGAACACCCCCGTCCTCATCTTCCACCCCACCAATCTCCACATGCATCGCATCATCGTCCACCACTTCTGCCACCTCCAAATGGACCCCACCGCCAAAGATATATTTTCCTCCCAAACCCTGTCAGCATTCCGGAGAGACCATTCCCTCTGCAACTCACTTGTCAGGTCCATGCCCCCCACCAGCCCACAACCCATTCTTGCCACCTTTCTCTGCCACCGCAGGAAGTGCAAACCCTGCCTCCATACCATACCCCTCACCTCAATCCAAGGCCCCAAGAGATCCTTCCACGTCCATCAGAAATTTACCTGTACCTCTGCCAATGTCATCTACTGCATCCATTGCACCCAATGTGGTCTCCCCTACATCGAGGAGACAAGACTCTTTCTTGCAGATCATTTCAGAGAACATCTGTGGAACACCCGCACCCACCAACCCCACCGTCCCATGGCTGAACACTTCAACTCCTCTTCCTACTCCATCAAGGACATGCAGGTCCTGGGCCTCTCCACTGCCAAACTGTTACCATCCAATGCCTAGAGGAAGAACACCTCATATTCTGCCTTAGGACTCTGCAACCACAAGGGATAAATGTGGATTTCAACAGCTTCCTCATTTCCCCTCTCCCTAACATCATCCCAGTCCTAAGCCTCCAACTCAGCATCGCCTTCCTGACCTGTCCATCACTCTCCCCTCTGACCTATCACCTCCTCCCTCACCTTCATTCATCTATCGCCTTCTCAGCTATCTTCCGTCCAACACCACACTCCTCCCACTTATTTCTCAGCCCCCGGCCAATGCACCTCATTCCTGATGAAGGGCTTATGCCCAAAATGTCGATTCTCCTGCTCCTCAGATGCTGCCTGACCTGCTGTGCATTCCCAGCAACACACTCTCGACTCTGATCTCCAGCATCTGCAGTCCTTACTTTCTCCTAGGTTGGGGGGGGAAGGTGTAAGGTGCCAAGAAAGAGGTGGTGTGCAGATGCCAGCTGCGTGAGATGAGAATGGCTATTAGATTTCAGTGCCAGTTAGGTTAATAAGTAAGTGAGTGAGGACTTCAGGTCAGGTGGCAAGTTGGATACAGGCAAAATAGGATGGGTACTGAGGGTATGGGCAGCTGAGTTGGTGGTTTGAAGTCAGAGAGGGTGTCAAGTATGGAAAGTTAGATGTCAGGCAGGGTACAGGTTTGTAGGGGAATTGTTGAAAATGATCGGACAGATCAGGTTCCTGGAGGGGTCACAGGGGGTTGGGCTGGCAGGAGGAGATATCGTGTCAAGGGGAGTCTGTGGGGAGCCGGGGGTGTAGTCTGGTTGGAGTGTTGGACACTTTTATAGTTAGCTCAGTGTAACAGCAGGTTTTCATTTCACTAACTTTCCTGACTAACTATTCAGGGCAGTGAGTCGAAACCATTCAATAGCTCTGACTCTAACTCAGAGTTAAGGATTTTTTGGAGGGTTATGGATAAAAGATAATTGCCAATTGGAAACTTACCAAGCAATTCCTGCAGAATCAGCTGCATCCGGACTTCCACATGATCTCAGTGCACAATTGCTATCTACGCTGCTGCAATAACCATCTTCCAATGGGGTGATCTGGTTCAACGATTTTAGATTTCTCAATGGAAACAAAACTTTCACAAGCTTTCTTGGCTGAAATTTCTTTTAATATTGTAAGGGCTCCACTGAAAGTGAATCTGAACTGTTGCCTCAACTTCCCAGCATGTTAATATATCACAGACCTTGTACTTATTCATAAAATTTGCCTGGTTCAATGATTTTAATCTTACTCCTTCATTTTGCACTGCCACAGATTCTGGTAAGATATACTGCATTCACTTTAAAAAGCTGAGACTTGTTATCAGGCAAGCACCTTCTTACAGGGTCAATTTGTATTGTGTCATATAAAACAAATCAGTAAATAAAAATTGTTGTTGACCATTCTAATAATAAATGTTGGTCCATAGCAGGCCTTAAAACTAGAAAAACTATTTTCTTCACAGAATTGAAATTTTCAAATTATTTTATTTGTTAAGAGAGGTTGCATTGCATAAATGTGTTTGCACAATTGTGAAAAATACAATTATCATTTTAATCTCCATTTTTACATAACCATAATCATTGGAGATACCATGTTGACTGAGCAATTGATGTCCCGATGTTCTTTGAGTTATCTATAACACTGGCTAACATCAAAATATCAAAATTCACAGCATTATTTTAGCTAATAATATTTTAGGCATCTTCATAACCCACCAGCTGACTTCTGCACTGCTGGTCCATTGCTCCTAATTGAATTTAGTAAATATTGCTTTAGCTTGTACAGTGAAAACCTTATTTTGGATGCAAGTTCAGGAACAATATGACACTGTTGAGACTCCTGAATGATTGATGAGTTTCCTCTTGTCTGAAACAAGTATGGATAACATCTGTGTGAGACATCAAAGGAAGTGGTTCCTTAAAAATCCAACAGTGGATTATCAGGTTTTCTCAGTAACTGCAGCTTAATTCTGATAAGTTACCTGTGGTAATTGCGCAAACATTGGTTGCTTGATTGTGCAAATCAACTGCCCTTACGGTGCAATCATAGTGGCTAGCACATCATGATCACTGAATAAAGTTTGGAAGTGCTTGATAGTTATATTATCTATTATTATGAAGGAGAATGCAGACTTAGTGGGCGGCATGGTGGCACAGTGGTTAGCACTGCTGCCTCACAGCGCCAGAGACCCGGGTTCAATTCCTGCCTCAGGCGACTGACTGTGTGGAGTTTGCACATTCTCCCTGTGTCTGCGTGGGTTTCCTCCGGGTGCTCCGGTTTCCTCCCACAGTCCAAAGATGTGCAGGTCAGGTAAGTTGGCCATGCTAAATTGTCTGTAGTGTTAGGTAAGGGGTAAATGTAGGACCATGGGTGGTTTGTGCTTCGGCGGGGCGGTGTGGACTTGTTGGGCCGAAGGGCCTGTTTCCACACTGTAAAGTAATCTAATCTAAATCTAAGAACTGCTGTTCAAAGAACTAGTGCCTTTTAACATTCAACCTATTCAAATATTGACTTCATTCTCTCATATTTTTCACACCATCTCCTTCATTGCAGCCTTGCACAACCCATCTCAAATGCTCAGTACATTCCATCTTATATCACACTTTTCCTAAAGAAATTGAAATGTTGCTCTTTTATCAGGACTTCTTCCCTGTCTGGCATAGGCAAGAATAGGGAGGAGGTTCTGCCTACTTCATGTCAGGAGTTAGATACACAAAGCATTTGAGGATGTTAATGTCTGGACTATTTCTTGAGCCACATGCAAATTGCATAACGACAAACAGATCAGAAAAAATAATGCATAGCTGAAGGTACGGCCTGGGAAAATGGCACATTATCAGTCTTACTGGGAGAAGAAGGAACTAGATTAATGTGATGGACATCAATTGAGCTAGAATAAGATCGGTGTTCTAGTAGAATAGATAAAACCAAAATTGGAAATGCCTAAATATATTAAAATAGGTTGAGAGTGTGGTTGGAGGAGTTTGGTAGTAGATCATTGCAGGAATATGGACAAATCTGTAAATATATGAAAAATTAAACAAGCCCAAACATAACCAAACCAGGGAAATACAGAACAGGGCAAACTAAGCTCAGGGAAAATATTAATGACTGGGCAATGGAGTTACAGAGCAAGTATATAAGAAGATAGTTAAAAATAAAATGACAGGAAACGCCATGAAAAACAAGTTAAGCCATCTGTAAAGCAATGCACTGTGCATCCATTATAAACCAGGGGAATTGAACACAATAATACACTGCAAGGAACCAGATATAGCAGGGATTACTGAGACATGACTCCAGAAAAAAAATCTGAACTGGGAATTAAACTTACAGTTATAACATTTTTTTTAGAAAAATGGCAAGGCAAAAAATATAATAGAGCAGTAGCAGTGAATGTGAATAAAGATAATATATAATTAAGATTAAATCATAAGAGTAGAGGTAGCCCATTCTGGAAGTGGAAGGAGGTAAAGGAAGAAAACAAATAAATTAGGGAAATGAGTAAAACAGAAAAATAATATCATAATCATGGGGGGTGGGTTCAGGTATAGTGAAAGTGATTTTAAAAGAGACCTTAGAGTTCATGTTCATGGTTCCTTGAAAGTGGAGTCATTGTGTGGAGACTATCGTGAAAGACAGTGTGGTGAAGAAAGTGTTTGGTACATTTGCCTTTATCGGTCAGTGCATTGAGTATAGGGGTTTGGAGTTCATTTTGTGGCTGTATAGAACTTTTAGAATACTGCATTCAATTCTGGTCTCCCTGCTATAGGAAAGATGTTATTTAACTTGAAAGAGTGCAGAAAAGATTTACAAGGATGTTGCCAGGGTTGAAGGGTTTGAACTATAGGGAGATGCTGAATAGGCAGGACTATCAAAGGCTGAGGGGTGACCTTATAAAGGTTTATAAAATCAGAAGGGGTATGGATATATTGAATAGTCAAGGTCTTTTCCTAGGACAGGTGAGTCCGAAACTAGAGGGCATAGGTTTAAGATGAGAGGGGAAAGAAATAAAAGGGACCTAAGGGGCAAGCTTTCCATGCAAAGAATGGTGTGTATATGGATTAAGCTGCCAGAGAAAGTGGTGGAGGCTGATACAATTATAACATTTGAAAGACATCTGGGTGGTTACATGAATATGAACAGTTTCGAGGGACATGGGCCAAAAGCTGGCAAATAGAACTTGATTAATTTAGGATTTCTAGTACGCATGGAAGAATTGGAACAAATGATTCTAAGACTCTATAACTGGACTGAAATTAATTGGCCAGAAGAGGCAGGTAGCTTGGATAAGGGAATAGAGTTTCTACAATGAATGTAGGACTGCTTTCAAATCCAGTATGCATTTAAAAAAGCATACCATGGGAGGATTTAATATTGGATGTAATAATGGAGACTGAGCCAGGGCAATGAAGTAGGTGATCATCCAAGCAATAGTGCTCATATTATTACAAGCTTTGAATTAGTAATTGAGGAGGACATAAACATTAATTAAATCAGGGTAACAGATTGGAGAAAAGATGATTTTGAAAGACTGGAAATTATGTTTGAGCAATTAAAATGGATATCAATATTAGTAAACAATAACATAAAACAGCAGTAGGAAAGATGTAAAACGTTCAATAAAGTGCTAGAGAAAATATTTCCTGCTAAAAGACAAGAACAGACTAAACATTGCTGAAGTATCATGGATGATTAGAAAAAGTTGAAAATTGAGGGTCAGGCTAAAAGTAGACACACAGCAGGAATGAGAGTGATAGTGGAGAATATGAAGAAATGAGAAAATAATTGTGAAAAATAGCAATTCAGAAGATAAAACTGAACTTGAATTGCCAAGAAAAATAAAAGATTGGAAAAAGAATCCAAGTAACAAAGCCGGGAAAAGCTGTGCCACTATTGCATGCATTAGAAAAGGGTACAATGTTACAGAATAGCACAGACCAAACATTACATATGTATTAGAGAAGAAGAGGTAGATTTTAGCCTATAACTCAAGTGAGCACCAAATGATGTATGTAAAACAGGTCATGATTATGTTGTGTTGACAATATGACACGATCTCCCAGATTACGAAGGTGGGCAGATGTAAAATGAAACTCTGTCTATATTTTTAAAATTACTAATTAACAGATCAGCCAGCAAGGTTGGAGTGAACAGTTTACTTTGTTTCTGTTCCTCCTCCCTCAATCAGCAAAAAATGTAAAACCCAGAACTCTCAGTTATCTAAATATAATTGCATCAGGACAGATACTGATGCCATTTCTGTAAGATCACACTGCTCCATTTTGGTCCCCTATGACTAAGTCTGTGCTGTAAACCAGACAGTAGGATTCGGGTACATATTTGGTTTACCACAGGTGCAGGGTGCCAGCAACTGTACATGCGGCACTGAGAGGACTGTATTATCATGCTGTAGAATTTATCTGTAGAAGGGATTTCCATTCTGTTACTGTTCAGATAATCTGTGACAACAGTTACCACTTACTGAAGGTGTGTGCACTCAACAATAGCAACTATGCAACTTAGTCATAGTCATAGAGTCATAGTCATAGAGATGTACAGCATGGAAACAA
This sequence comes from Chiloscyllium punctatum, assembly GCF_047496795.1. Classification (NCBI taxonomy): domain Eukaryota; kingdom Metazoa; phylum Chordata; class Chondrichthyes; order Orectolobiformes; family Hemiscylliidae; genus Chiloscyllium; species Chiloscyllium punctatum. Next base: position 52,197,070 of record NC_092740.1, on the reverse strand, counting down.
ACCCTTCAGTCCAACTTGTCCATGCCAACCAGATATCCTAACCCAATCTAGTCCCATCTGCCAGCACCCGGCCCATATCCCTCCAAACCCTTCCTATTCATATTTCCATCCAGATGCCTTTTAAATGTTGCAATTGTACCAGCCTCCACCACTTCTTCTGGCAGCTCATTCCAAACACGCATCATCCTCTGTGTGAAAAAATTGCCCCATAGGTTTCTTTTATATCATTCCCCTCTCACCCTAAACCTATGCCCTCTAGAGTCATAGAGTCATAGAGATGTACAGCATGGAAACAGACCCTTCAGTCCAACTCGTCCATGCCAACCAGATATCCCAACCCAATCTAGTCCCACCTGCCAGCACCTGGCCCATATCCCTCAAACCCTTTCTATTCATATTTCCACCCAAATGCCTCTTAAATATTGCAATTGTACCAGCCTCCACCACACCCTCTGGCAGCTCATTCCATACACGTACCACCCTCTGTGTGAAAAAGGTGCGCTTAGGTATCTTTTATATCTTTCCCCTCTCACCCTAAATCTATGCCCTCTAGTTCTGGACTCCCTGACCCCAGGGAAAAGACTTTGTCTATTTATCCTATCCATAACCCCTCATAATTTTGTAAACCTCTATAAGGTCACCCCTCAGCCTCCAACGCTCCAGGGAAAACAGCCTCAGCCTGTTCAGCCTCTCCCTGAAGCTCAAATCCTTCAACCCTGGCAACATCCTTGTAAATCTTTTGTGAACCCTTTCAAGTTTCACAACATCTTTCCAATAGGAAGGAGACCAGAATTTCACGCAATATTCCAACAGAGGGAGAGTGCTACAGTGGACGCAGAGAGAGGGGAGCCAGAAGGTAAGCGGAGACCAGTTTAAATTAACATTTTTCTTTTCGCAGTCTGTGTTTTTTTTCAACTAGGAGCGGGAACCCGGAAGTCATCAACAGAGGCTTCTGGGAAGGTAAGACATTTGAGTGGAGTGCTGTACATAGGTAGGAAGAAGGGTGGGGAGGTCATTCAGGAGCTCAGGGAGTTAGGCTGGAAGCTAAAAGCTAGGACGGACAGAGTGGTCATCTCTGGGTTGTTGCCGGTGCCACGTGACAGTGAGGCAAGGAATAGGGAGAGAGTGCAGTTGAACACGTGGCTGCAAGGATGGTGTAGGAGGGAGGGCTTCAGGTATTTGGACAATTGGACTGCATTCTGGGGAAGGTGGGACCTGTACAAGCAGGACGGGTTGCACCTGAACCAGAAGGACACCAATATCCTGGGAGGTAGGTTAGCTAGCACTCTTCGGGGGGGGTTAAACTAATTTGGCAGGGGGATGGGATCCGGACTTGTAGTCCAGCAAGTAGGTTAGCTGTTTGTCAGGATGTCCGAGAATGTAGGGAGCTGTGGAGAAGTTAGCACTGACAGGGAATATTTGCGGACACAGAGATGGGCTCAAGTGTGTATACTTCAACGCAAGGAGTATCAGAAATAAGGTGGGTGAACTTAAGGCGTCGATTGTTACTTGGGACTATGATGTTGTGGCCATCACGGAAACGTGGATAGAAGAGGGACAGGAATGATTGTTGGAGGTTCCTGGTTACAGATGTTTCAGTAAGATTGGGGGGGGGGGGGGTGATAAAAAAGGAGGGGTGGTGGCATTGCTAATTTGAAATGGTATAACGGCTGCAGAAAGGCAGTTCGAGGGGGATCTGCCTTTGGAGGTAGTATGGGCTGAAGTCAGAAATAGGAAAGGAGCAGTCACCTTGTTGGGTGTTTACTATAGACCCCCCAATAGCAGCAGAGATGTGGAGTAACAGATTGGGAAACAGATTTTGGAAAGGTGCAGAAGCCACAGGATAGTAGTCATGGGCGATTTCAACTTCCCAAATATTGATTGGAAGCTCTTTAGATCAAGTAGATTGGATGGGGCGGTGTTTGTGCAGTGTGTCCAGGAACTTTTTCTAACTCAGTATGTAGATTGCCCGACCAGAGGGGAGGCCATATTGGATTTGGTACTTGGTAACGAACCGGGACACGTGATGGGCTTGTTAGTGGGTGAGTATTTTGGTGATGGTGACCACAACTCTGTGGCTTTCACCTTGGTTATGGACAGAGATAGGTGTGTGAAATAGGACAGGTTTTACAATTGGGGCAAGGGTAAATATGATGCTGCAAGACAGGATCTGAGGAGCATAAATTGGGAGCATAGGCTGTCAGGGAAGGATGTCGTTGAAATGTGGAACTTTTTCAAGGAACAGATACAGAACGTGTCCTTGATATGTATATACCTGTTAGGCAGGAAAGAGATGGTCATGTGAGGGAACCTTGGTTGACGAGGGAGGTTGAATGTCTTGTAAGGAGGAAGAAGGAGGCTTACATAAGGTTGAGGAAACAAGGTTCAGACAGAGCGTTGGAGGGATACAGGATAGCCAGGAGGGAGCTGAAGAAAGGGATTAGGAGAGCTAAGAGAGGGCATGAAAAATCTTTGGTGGATAGAATCAAGGATAACCCCAAAGCCTTTTATGCGTATGTGAGAAACATGAGAATGATGAGAACGAGGGTAGGTCCGATCAAGGACAGTAGTGGGAGACTGTGTATTGAGTCGGAAGAGATAGGAGAGGTCTTGAATGAGTACTTTTCTTCAGTATTTACAAATGAGAGGGACCATATTGTTGAAGAGGAGAGTATTAAACGGACTGGTAAGCTAGAGGAGATACTTGTTAGGAAGGAAGATGTGTTGGGCATTTTGAAAGACTTGAGGATAGATAAGTCCCCCGGGCCTGACAGGATATATCCTAGGATTATGTGGGAAGCAAGAGAGGAAATTGCAGGACCGCTGGCAATGATCTTTTCCTCTTCACTGTCAGTGTGGATGATGCCAGGGGACTGGAGAGTGGTGAATGTTGTGCCCCTGTTCAAAAAAGGGAATAGGGATAACCCCGGGAATTACAGGCCAGTTAGTCTTACTTCTGTGGTAGGCAAAGTAATGGAAAGGGTATTGAGGGATAGGATTTATGTGTATCTAGAAAGACACTGCTTGATTAGGGACAGCCAGCACGGATTTGTGAGGGGTAGGTCTTGCCTTACAAGTCTTATTGAATTCTTTGAGGACCAAGCATGTGGATGAGGGTAGAGCAGTGGATGTAGTGTACATGGATTTTAGTAAGGCATTTGATAAGGTTCCCCATGGTAGGCTTATGCTGAAAGTCAGGAGGCATGGGATAGTGGGAAGTTTGGCCAGTTGGATAGAGAACTGGCTAACCGGTCGCAGTCAGAGAGTGGTGGTAGATGGTAAATATTCAGCCTGGAGCCCAGTTACAAGTGGAGTTCCGCAGGGATCAGTTCTGGGTCCTCTGCTGTTTGTAATTTTTATTAATGACTTTGAAGAGGGAGTCGAAGGGTGGGTCAGTAAATTTGCAGACGATACGAAGATTGGTGGAGTTGTGGATAGTGAGGAGGGCTGTTGTCAGCTGCAAAGGGACTTAGATATGATGCAGAGCTGGGCTGAGGAGTGGCAGATGGAGTTCAACCCTGTTAAGTGTGAGGTTGTCCATTTTGGAAGGACAAATAAGAATGTGGAATACAGGGTTAACGGTAGGGTTCTTAGTAAGGTGGAGGAGCAGAGGGATCTTGGAGTCTATGTTCATAGATCTTTGAAAGTTGCCACTCAGGTGGATAGAGCTTGTAAGAAGGCCTATGGTGTATTAGCGTTCATTAACAGAGGGATTGAATTCAAGAGTCGTGAGGTGAGGTTGCAGCTGTATAGGACCTTGGTAAGGCCACATTTAGAGTACTGTGTGCAGTTCTGGTCATCTCATTTTAGGAAAGATGTGGAAGCTTTGGAGAGGGTACAGAGGAGATTTACCAGGATGTTGCCTGGAATGGAATGGATGGGTTGTATGAGGATAGGTTAAGAGTGCTAGGCCTTTTCTCATTGGAACGGCGAAGGATGAGGGGTGACTTGATAGAGGTTTATAAGATGATCTGGGGAATAGACAAAGTGTACAACAGAGTGTTGTAAGGGGACATAAATTTAAGGTGAAGGGTGGAAGGTATGGGGGGATGTCAGGGGTAGGTTCTTTACCCAGAGAGTGGTGGGGGCATGGAATGTGCTGCCTGTGGGAGTGGCAGAGTCAGAATCATTGGTGACCTTTAAGCGGCTATTGGTCCTTTTCCATCATGATTTTAAAATGAATAGAATTATGGTTGCTGGCCCCAAAGTGCTCCCCCACTGACACCTCAGTCACCTGCCCTGCCTTATTTCCCAAGAGTAGGTCAAGGTTTGCACCTTCTCTTGTTGGTACATCCACATACTGATTCAGAAAATTGTCTTGTACACACTTAAGAAATTCCTCTCCATCCAAACCTTTAACACTATGACAGTCCCAGTCGATGTTTGGAAAATTAAAATCCCCTACCATAACTACCCTATTATTCTTACAGATAGCTGAGATCTCCTTACAAGTTTTTTTCTCAATTTCCCTCTAGTTCTGGACTTCCCCACTCCAGGGAAAAGGCTTTGTCCATTTACCCTATCCATGCCCCTCATAACTTTATAAATCTTTGTAAAGTAACCCCTCAGCCTCCGACTCTCCAGGGAAAACAGCCCCAGCTTGTTCAACCTCTCCCTATAGCTCAAATCCTCCGACCCTGGCAACATCCTTCGAATTCTTTTCTGAACCCTTTCAAGTTTCACAACATCTTTCTGATTGGAAGGAGACCAGAATTGCATGCAATATTCCAACAGTGGCCTAACCAATGTTCTGTACAGCTGCAATATGACCTCCCAATTCCTGTACTCAATACTCTGACCAATAAAGGAAAACATACCAAGTGCCTTCTTCACTATCCTATCTACCTGTGACTCCACTTTCAAGGAGCTATGAACCTGCACTCCCAGGTCACTTTGTTCAGCAACATTCCCTCCAACCTTGCCATTAAGTGCATAAGTCTTGCTAAGAGTTGCTTTCCCAAAATGCAGCATCTCACATTTATCTAAATTAAACTCCATCTGCCATTTCTCAGCCCATTGGCCCATCTGATCAAGATTTTGTTCTATGTACTTGTTGAGTTTGAGGGTGCAGGTGCCTAACTGGGATATTAGAGTTGCCCCTGTGACCATGGGTATTGCACAACACCCTGAATGATACTGAGCACAGGTTTAATGCAGCCCATACTTCGACCAGGGGGTTGTGATGAAGCAGACAACAAGGTTGCTAAGGATACAGTTCCATTTGTTGGACCAGTTTACGGGGAGATAGAGCCTGGTGTGTGCCTCATCATTCTGGTGTGCTGTGCTGTACTGTGCCCAACTGGAATAAGCAATGTAATGATTACTCTATGCTGAGAAACAGGGGGAACGAGAGCAGTCATCTGATGAGGACAACAAGGGCACTAGGGAGGAGGAATCTCCTTATTGATGACAGGGGTCATCTGTGTTAGGCACTACAAGCCAGCAGAACCTCATTGACAGCCATTTCTGAGCAGTTAGTGCATCAGATCTTTATGGAGTATAAAATAATTTTTGGCCGTGATGCCAAAATCTAGCTTGCAATGTTTTGGGTGAACTTCAGCTTTGGCCTATGGGTTTTATTTATGTTTTCTTTTGTTGTCTATAAATGAAAATTTTGCTTGCCTGTACATGATGCCAACTGAGTGTGGTGTTGGGGAGGAAGGCTGATAATTGGGTACCATATTGTGAGCAGTTTTCCATTCCAAGGGCCTACCCATTTACCTCCACCACATATTTATAGTAACAAGGGGGGGCATCAGAGCACACAACATCATAGAATAATTCTGGTACAAAGCGAACCATTTACCTATTATTTTTGTGCTGACCCTCCGAAGGAGTGTTTCACCTACTGTCAATTACTGAAAGTAAAAGTAAAAATAAATCTTTAAAAAGGATCTTGCAGACTTTTTAAAAGCGACCAAGGGCAATTTAGTACACGTAGGAATTAATCTGAGCAGTGTACATTGATCAATTTCTAGAACACAGGAAGACAAGTATTGTATTAATATTCATCATAAGATTAAAATAGGTACTTCTGCTTTTTCTAACCAATTTGTTTCTTATTGTTTGCATGGGAATTGGGTAATCATCCTTAGCGTGTGGCTTGCTCAATAACATGCGGACAAGGCCAGCTAAGGATAGCAGATTTCCTTTCCTAAAGAATTTTAGTACACCAGATGGACTTTTATGACAATCAATGATAATTTAATAATTGCTAAATTTTGTTCTAAATTTTGCTAATTTGATTTAAATTCCACCAGCTGCCATGGTGGGATTTGAACCTGTTCACTCAATCATTAGCCTTGTTACAGTGATTGTAATGAGATCAGCCTGTTGGACCTCGTAGAATATGAGTTCCCTGATTGGGGTTATGAATCTGGTCCAATCAAGGAGTCTGGCTGACAGATAAGAGCAGGAGTGTCAGACATCCTGCTCACTTTGACAGCTGGCTCTGAAGGAGCTAAATCAGTGTCAATGACTCTCTGCGTGTAAATAAAGGGTGACTTGGTAACAGAATACTGCTAACTGTTGAGATATTTCACTTGTCATCTGCATTATTAGTCCAGTGAATTACTGATACCCTTCCAACTCCTCCAAAAGTCTTATTTTAATCATTAACTTTGTTTGTCTCTCCACAGAGACTGAAAATTTCCAGCAGAGTCATCTTTGACTCCTTACCGCATGTTGATGCTGCCAGACCAAGTGGAGGCAGGACAAGTGGAGAGGCACAGACAATGGATAACCTCATCAATCAAAGATGACTGCTTGTGAATCTTCTTCAGGTTGTAAAATATCAACTGGGGCTTCTCATGCCTAACGATTGTCTGAGAAGACCAACTGAAAGGCCACAGAAGCCTGGAGGTCACAGATGTGGTAAACAACTTGGAGTTATCCATTGCTGAATGATTTAATATGTTTGGCATGTTGTGGTGTCCAACATTTTTGCAGTGTGGATGAGCAGATGATGCATGTCAAGTGTCGGATTACTTACTTGCAGGCCACTTGCAGAAGAGAGAATGAAGCTGACATTTCACACTAACAAATGGGTAGTGTTGTAGAACAGAGGGACCTATGGGTTCAGATGCATAATACTTTGACAGGATGTTTAAAAAGACATTTGGCATGCTTACCTTCATTGCTCAGTCCTTCAAGCACTTGAGTTAGGATGTAATGTTGAGGTTGTACAGGACAACCTTCTGAAATGTACTATCCAGTTCTGGTTGCCTAGTTATTGTAAGGATATTATTAAGCTGTAGAGAGTTCAGAAGAGATTTACCAGGATGTTGTCAGGTATGAGAGGTTTGAGTGATAAAGAAATATCAGATAGGCCGCGACTTTTTTAACTCGAGCATTGGAGGTTGAGAGGCAACCTTCTCAAGGTTTATAAAATAATGAATGGGATAGATAGAGTTAATGGTAGCTGTCTTTTCTCTGGAATGGGGAATTTAAGACACGAGACATTTTTACAATGAGAGGAGAGAAATTTAAAATGATACGAAAGGCAAATATTTGAGAGGGTGGCATGTGGAAGAAGCTTCCTGAGGAAGTGGTCGATGTGGAAGCAATTATAAGATTTAAAAGACATTTCCGATAAGTAAATGAATAGGAAAGGTTTGAAGGGTTATGGGCCAGGAGCAAACAGGTGGCACTAGTTTAATTTGGGATTATGTTCGGCATGGACTGGTTGGACCGAAGCGTCTGTTTCCACATTATATGACTTTATGACTCTATACATTACCCTGAGGCATTCTGAGGGTTTTGTTTTGCAAGCATCAATATGAACACAAAAATGGACAAGTTGGTCACACATATCAGCTTGATATTTTCACAGAATATTCTTGCCAATGTTTGTTTTGCATGGGAAGAGGGCACAAGGCTTGTGAGAGCTCACAGGCTGGTTTGTGTGGATTGCCTTACATTTGAGTTGACAGATCCACCAAGAAATGGCCATTAGTGTTGGTGTTGGATGTTCTAAAGGGATGTAATGTTACACCCTCTGAGGCACCCCCCACCGCCCCCCCTCACGCCTCCACCCCCACCACCCCCGACTTCATTGGCGAAGTGGGTCCCTCAGGGCCAGTACCTTGGTCTCACTTAAATCTTTTCCTTACCTGGTGCAATTCAGTCCAAATACTTTTCCTGAACACCTAAGAATAATGGTGTGCACAATATAAAATTGCAGTTGACTGTGTTTTTAACAAGGTCAGTAGCTTGTTAGTTATGAAAACCGTGTCAAAATGATCTTTTGAGTCTTCCAGCTGGAAACATCGAGTTGAAATTTAAAAAGACTCTAAAGCCACACTCCAGTGTCTTCAACACACAAGAAAAGATGGCTACACAATTGGTATCAATATATCTTCCAGCTCTAACACCATTGAAACAAAGTCGGTCAGACTGGGAAGAAAAATCACAGAAGCCAGTAATCTCAGAAATGTGTAAGAGCCATATGCCCTTTCCTATTTATGCAGTATTCAGACTACTCAACTGGTTGGAGACAAACCATTAGACATTTAGGCCCTGGCCAAAAACATAGATTCCCAGATATGATCTCATCATGCTTCATTTAGAGTGCACAGTCAATAATCTTGTATGGATCCCTGGCAAATGGAGAAAGAAAGTTGTCTGATTAGATTACCTACAGTATGGGAACAGGCCATTTGGTCCAACAGGTCCACGCTGACCCTCTGAACTGCAACCCACGCAAACCCATTCCCCCACCCCACCTTTACTCCTGACTAACGCACCTAACACTATGGGCAATTGAGCATGACTAACCTGCACACCTTTGGACTGTGGGAGGAAACCCCCGCCAACACGGGGAGAATGTGCAAACTCCACACAGTTGCCCAAGGTGGGAATCGAACCCACCTTCCTGACATTGTGAGGCACCAGTACTAACCACTGAGCTACCATGCCATCATTGTGTAGCAACCAGACTTTTATCTTTTCTGATTACTCCATAAAGTAAGATAATGGGCAGAGATGCTGAAGGTAAAAAGAATGTGTTCCTTCCTCACTTGCTCTCTCCTCTCTCTCTCTCTCTTTCTCTCTGAGTTTTTCAACCTTATATCCTGATTGAGACAACTCCAGTTGCTGCAGCCAGCCAGAAGTGAAACCAATAGCTGTGTCTTCAGAATACAGAGAAATTATTCTGCTGCATCTTTCAGTTGCCTCGACATCAAGAGCATCTGGATCGTCAAGGAAATGCAGTAAAGCTGACTAAGACAGTTTTAAGACAGGCAAGTCACCAACAACCATAAACTGTATGGCACTTTAATTTATAAAGTCATTGAGATGTACAGCATGGAAACAGACCCTTTGGTCCAACTTGTCCATGCCAACTGGATAACCTAAATTAATCTAGTCCTATTTGCCAGCATTTGGCCCATATCCCTCTAAACCCTTTCTATTCACTTATCCATCCAGATGCCTTTTAAATGTTGTCATTGTCCCAGCCTTACCAGACTTGAACTTTAATCTATATCTCTCCACTCTTTGATCAATTTGAGTGCTTACATTTCAAACGTATGTGCAAAAGCTCGAGCAGAGTTTATTATGTTATTTCAACCAGGTTATTTGTAATAAAAGCTGTTATCTTTTCTGTATTAAGATACATTGGCTGTTGTAAATGTGGGTTACAGGGATAGGGGGAGCTGGCTCTGAATGGGATGTCTTCCAAGAGTTTGTGCAGACTCGATGGGCTGAATGGCCTCTTTCTGCACTGCAGGAATTGCAGTTCTCATCCTGAGAAAGCATCACCACTGCTTTCTTTGGGGAGATGGTTTTCTGATTGTCAACCTCCATGACTGGCATCCAGTAAAGGAAGAAAAGTTCCTGAAGTTCGGTGCCTGATCAGTTGGGTTTTACAGCTTGGATGGCTGAGGCGGTTTTGTCCCTGATAGAAAAGGTCAGCATGAGCAAGAAGCTCAAAATAGAAAAGTCAATTCCAAAATTCCAAAAATAAAGACTCTCAATGCCATAGGAAAGAGGAGGAAAAGTCTTCTTAAACAGCATGTTGCAAACACATGTCCACTGCCATCAAGAATGACAAGGACTGCATATATATGGGAACACCATGAACCCTGCAAGTTACCCTCCAAACCACTCACCATCCTGAATTGGGAACATATCACCATTCTTTCAGTATCGTTGGGTCAAGATCCTGAAACTCCCTCCTTCTTGGCCTTGTGGGTCTATCTGCATCTAATGGACTGCAGTGGTTCGAGAAGGCAAATCATCATCACCTTCTCAAGGGCAACAAGGGACATTGGCCAGTGACACCCAAATCCCTTGAATAAATAATAAAGTAATCCTTCCAGAAGATTAATTTAAATCATGAATAAATACTTGTACTCTATGAAGCTGCCAGATACTGCACACTCTACCGTGACACTGGGAAAATCTGAGGGCAGTTCTCAACATTCCCTCATTTAATGATTTAATTGATCACTATTTGCTGCTGCCAGACTGGTCACCATTAGCGAATTTCACCTCTATCTGGCAAGTGTGCTGGAAGGGTGCAAATCTGCCAAGATGCTGTCCCCTTGCACTTATCACCAATCATGCTCTTGGTTCCATCTTCAAATGTTGTCTCCAAGGGACAAGAAATGTTCTGCACAACTTGTACAGGATTCTGTTGCAAAAGTAATGTTTAAATGTGTCATCACAATATTTCATCCAAGTCTTTAGCTGACAAAATTCATAAGAAAAATATCTTATGTGGCAAATTATGTGAAGTTATAATTCCAACAGTGTGAACAAACGCTAATGTATTTTTTCATCAATCAAGCCTAATGATCCTTCTCAGCACTAACTATAGTTAATCTGTCAGTGAGTGAAGTGGAATTTTTGACTATTTGCTAAAGTCATATTTTAATATACAAGCATTTGGAGGAAAGGTTTAAAAGCACAAAGCATGCATAATTCATAAAATAACAAAATACAAATTACCTTTAAAAACCTTTACACTGTAAATCTTTGGAAATATGATTTTTTTAATGTAAAACTTAATGTTATTCATTGGTATGTTCTATCAGATGATTTCTTGATGAAGCATGGTACAAAATACCCTAGAAGAGAAAAAGAATGTTATTCACAAAGGTATTTACCTATAGTTACTAACAATGAATTTAAAATCATCAGTCATCATTAAAAACATCCTTGCTTGACTTTTGCAATATTTTGTAATTGCTGCTGCTAAATAATAATCTCCAGGCAAACAAAATGTTCTGGGTGTGACTAGTAAAGACATTTGACAAATCTGGCTGCATGAACTGGTTAGAAGCTGTTGAAGAAGCAGTTGTGCTGTTCCGACCATTACTACTGCTTGATAAATGTTTGATGCAGAAAGGTATAAGAATGAGTAAAACAGCTACCTTTGACATATAAGGTCTTCTTCAGTTCAATAATGGAGCATTTACGTAGCATTTTGTACCTACTCTGAAATTAAAAACTGTTAACGTTTGATTATTGTCCATTTTTATGTTTCAGGATGTTGATGTGTTGATACATCCATTTGTGCTTCCTCATGATTTTTGAATAAAGCCAAGTGTGGTCTGATTGCATAGAGGAAGGTGCTTAACAATGTGCTTTGTTAGTACACTTTTCAGCTAGCTTTCCGTTCTCAAAGTTAATGTACGTCTCTTGAAGGGAAGCTCTAATGAATTGAGAAGCCTGCTGCTGTCTTGTAGTGCCACAATTGGCAACTCGCCAAATGAAACACCAGGGTAGAGAGACAGGACTTAGCAGTTCTTGGGTGTGGCATGTATCATTAAGGTTGACGGGATCAAGGAACCTTTCAGTCCTGATGCTAAGTGAGCCAAAAAGTGAAAGGAATGTGCACCCGGATACAGGGTGGATTTTCCTCCATGATTGCTTTCCTTTAAGCTTATGTGATATTCAAGTTCAGGTTAAATGCCAAATTTTACTGGTAGACGTGCAGCAAGTTATTTCCGGCTCTGATTTCTAGATGTCAAATTTAGAAGAAATTTGTTCAGGACTTTATTCTTTCAACCCAGGTCCATAAATAGACCTCCATAACACAGAGACAAACCCTCTTTTTGATGTTAGTAAGTTTTTTTGGCATTCGTGCAGGAAGCACAGTTCGCTAATACCTATGGACGCAATACTCCCTTTTTAGATGCAATATGTTTCTCATTCAGTCTGTGTGAGGCTGAAGGTGAACTTATGATGGAGATCGGACACTTGGTATCCAGGGTTCTGCATGGCTCACTGTGTGAGGGAATGTGTGCAGCCCTCACCTGCAAGGTATGCCATCATTTACTGTTCTCAGAAATAAGAACCTGTTTTGCTCCATCTGCTCCTAACATAGGTCATTTCCACCAAGAGTGGTGCTCCCAGCTGCTGGTGAGACTCTGGTCACTGTGGCTGCCTTCCTAAAAAAGTAAAGGCGGATGCAGGAGGACAAGAGCCAGGAACAATAGCAACCCACTATAGAGGACCAGCATCACTCAGCTCATGCAACGATCACAACTGCAGGACCTTTCTGGGTGCATAGAGTCCTCAGGAGGACAAGAGTTTTTGAAGATGAACATGGTGCAATTTTAAAGCAGTCATCATATGTCCCAGACAAGGTGATGGAATTGTTGGCTGCTAGACTGTGACATGAGGGCTGCCGGAGGGCAAGTGAAGCCATTTCGTGAGTGGGTCATTCCAGGGAATGACAGGTGACCTGTGTGGGATGTTGCAATCATGCACCCACAATGCACGTGTACAGTGGCTGATGCCATGTGCGAGTGATCATATCAGTTCAATTCATTTCCCAATAGCGAGATCAGTGCTACAGCCGAGCAGGGAGATTCAGCAACATAACTGGCTCTACCCAGGCACAGGGTTCCACTGACTGCACACATGGTACTGAGGGTCATATCACAAAACTGTGGAATTCATCAACAGGAACGGGTTCCATTTTATTCATCTCCACATGTTCAATGTTCACAGTTACCACTTCCTGGAGGTATGTGCCCACTACCCTTGCAGCTGCCATGACTCCTACATCCTGGAGCACTCTCATGAACTTGGTGCATTTGAGCATTCAGGGACTTTATAAAGCTGGTTACTGGGGACGAGGGCTAGCTGGTTTGACCATGTGTTATTACACATTACACAATGCCCTGACTGATACTGAGTGCAAATACATTACCACCTCAGCTTTATCCAGGCCTTTGTGGAGCAGATAATTGAGCTGTTGAAGATGTGATTCTACTTCTTGCAGGGGTGTGGGAGGGTGCCTCCAATTATAGTCTGAATGGAGTGTTCCCCATCATCCATGTATGCTGTGCTCTGCACAAGTGGAGCAGACAATGAGACACTGTGCTACGGTACTGAGGAATCATGGGAATGTGAGCGGCCTTCCAAAGGTTTTTGGGGAGGTGGAAGTTCTTATCCATGACAGAGCTCAGCTGCTTTGGGCTTAACAAATCAGAGAGGACTTGGTTGATTGCTGTTCCAATAGATGAGAACTTGTTGCAGCAAACTAATATAGAATGTAAAATAGTCAGTGGTTATCATGTCAGCATTTCATTCGATTGTGTGGACCACCTGCCTCTATTTGTTTTATTTATGCTGTTTTTGTTGGCTTTAAATAAAAGCTCCTGTTTGGAATTCTCCAATTGTTTGGCTGTGATGTTCTCCTGCTAGGCAATGGCAAGATCTGTGTCCATTGGGCACTGAGTATAGAATAGCCATGACGTAAAGTTTGTTTAAGCAGCAGTTGGCCAAAGACTGGTAAACTGTAGGACTTGGGGAATGCACAGCAGGTCACACAGCATCCGAGGAGCAGGAAAGTCTAAATTTCAGATCAAAACCCTTCATCAGGACCTTCCCAATCCTCAGATGCTATCTGACCTGCTGTGCTTTTCCAGCTTTACGTTTATTGCCTGTTGCTTCCAGTATCTGCAATCCTTAATCTCACGGAACTGTGTGATTTGATGGTTAAACAGCGATGGAGGTGAGAGAATGCAGTTGGATATGTATGGGAGAACCAGCCATTCTAGCTGTATATGGTGAGCAGCATGGCTCTTTGGATGCTCTGCTATTATCTTACCTGGGCACAGGTGGCTTTTGAATATGTCACAGTGTAGGAACGCTGGCCTTTCAGCAGATACTTGGTGAGTAGCACATTGTTCTGGAATTGGCATGTTTTACATGGGGCTAGAATCATGTGGGAGGGGAGCTATAATGACAAGGTAGGTAGTTAATGAGGCAAGAATGAGGCGAGAGATCTTACTCGGTGATGTATTAACCAAAAATGCAAAAGGGGAATTGAATATAACACATGTCCTACCACATAAGCAGCTGATTTGGATGCCACGATCTCTGAAAATTATGAAGAAATTCTGACCATTTGTAGAAATGTCATGATACATACAGAAAATTTTAATAACTGGCCATGCAGATTTACTATAAATAGAATTCTTTATAGAGTCATAGAGTCATAGAGATGTACAGCATGGAAACAGACCCTTCGGTCCAACCCGTCCATGCCGACCAGATATCCCAATCTAATCTAATCCCACCTGCCAACACCCGGCCCATATCTCTCCAAACCCTTCCTATTCATATACCCATCCAAATGCCTCTTAAATGTTGCAATTGTACCAGCCTCCACCACATTCTCTGGCAGCTCATTCCATACACATACCACCCTCTGTGTGAGAAAGTTGCAGCTTAGGTCTCTTTTATATCTTTTCCCTCTCACCCTACACCTATGCCCTCTAGTTCTGAATTCCCCAACACCAGGGAAAAGATTTTGTCTATTTATCCTATCCATGCCCCTCACAATTTTTTAACCTCTATAAGATCACTCTTCAGCTTCCGATGCTCCAGGGCAAAACAGCACCAGCCTGTTCAGCCTCTCCCTGTAGCTCAGATCCTACAACCCTGGCAACATCCTTGTAAATCTTTTCTGAACTCTTTCAAGTTTCAAAACATCATTCCAATAGGAAAGAGACCAGAATTGCACGCAATATTCCAACAGTGGCCTAACCAATGTCCTGTACAGCCGCAACATGACCTCCCAACTCCTGTACTCAATACTCTGACCAATAAAGGAAAGCATACCAAACGCCTTCTTCACTATCCTATCTACCTGCGACTCCACTTTCAAGGAGCTATGAACCTGCACTCCAAGATCTCTTTGTTCAGCAACACTCCCTAGGACCTTACCATTAAGTGTATAAGTCCTGCTAAGATTTGCTTTCCCAAAATGCAACACCTCACATTTATCTGAATTAAACTCCATCTGCCACTTCTCAGGCCATTGGCCCATCTTGCCCAGATCCTGCTGTAATCTGAGGTAACCTCCTTCGCTGTGCACTACACCTCCAATTTTGGTGTCATCTGCAAACTTACTAAGTGTACCTCTTAAGCTCGCATCCAAATCATTTCTGTAAATGACAAAAAGTAGCCAGCTCAGCACCGATCCTTGTGGCACTCCACTGGTCACAGGCCTCCAGTCTGAAAAACAACCCTCCACCTTCTGTCTTCTACCAATCCAAACCAAAGCATCCTCCTGGTGTCCCCAGTGGATTTAGGTAATAAATTGTTCACTAAATGGTTTATTGCACTGGTTAAATCTTTTATTCATTAACATAAACCTCAATAATTAGCTTTATCACTCCATTCCGTCCCATCAAAATTTTGATTTGCATGGTCAATTTAGGAAGTGGTTTATCTCTTTATAGCAAAATATTCAAGGACAAAACCACTTTAATCCAGTTTGTAATAATTTAATTGTGAAAAACAGAAATTTGTGGATTTAAATAATAAAGGTACATATGAATGAGGAAAAAGAAAGGCAGTTTTAAATTCCAGAGGAGTCATAGAATCCAAATGGAGATGGCTTCACAAATAAAGGGGGTCAACAAGCACCAAGACAACATGTGCATGACATGAACTTTCACGTGACCCTGATGCTGGGTTACCAAAGCATATGGGAAAATACAGCCTTCTTGTCCCCTTTCACCCATCTTATCTTACTTGTAGTGTTAGACCTAACAGCAACATTTACATCCCAAAAAAATTATGTTATTAAAAAACTCTCCTCCTCCATTCCTTGATAATGAATTTATATTTGAAGAAACAGCGACAATCTGTACACCAAATTAAGAGACTTTCTTTTTAGTTTTTGGTATTTTGAAATGAATTAGAAGAAAGTGAGGACATAAAGATATTCTTATGCTGAAATTTGAGAATCAAGCAGAGAAGAAGGACTATTGGAAACCCAGAATTGAACAAAGCTAATCACCAGACATTATGTCTTCTGCTCATTTCTTAGCTTGCAGTCCTAACCTGTTGTCCTATCACTCCTGTGCTCGCTGATCCCAATTGGCTCCTCGTCAAGTAAAAGTCTTGAGTTTCAAATGTTCAGAGAATCATAGATTTCCTACAGTGCGGAAGGAGACTGTTTGGCCCATCAGGTCTGCACCGACCCTCTGAACAGCATCCCCAGACTCAGACCTGATCCCATAAAGCTTATGCAACCGTGGACACTATGAACAATTTAGCATGTGAATTATATCATGGCTTATTGTGATATACAAGATAATACAGACTGGATGGAGAATTTTGAAGAATGTCTATGCCTTTTATAGTGGTAACTGAATCTTTGGAGTGAGTTGAAAACTCTTTGATATTTATTCAACCCCAGGGCATTTATCAAATGTTACAGTCATTGTAAAAATAAAATGCTTGCTGGACTACAAAACTCATTCAACTTCTCCAGTCAGGAGTTACTTTGGAATCAATGCAGTAATTCTGGCAGAAATTGTTCCAAGGCAACTACACTACTGTGAGATTACCCTTTACTGGAGCGTTCAGCTGCCATATAGTCAGGCGAACTTTTGTATTTGAGTAAAAATGTCTTGCTGAAATCATATACGGCTTTAGTAGGATCATACCTGGAGTATTATGCATAGATTTGGTATCCGTATCTAATAAAGGATATATTTTCTTTGTAAGGTGTCCACAAGGGTTAACAAGATTGATTTCTGGGATAAATGGGTCGACCACTAAGGAAGGATTAGGTGCAATGTGTCTAGATTCCCTTTATTGACATGTAATATGATCCACCTTCACTGTGGAGGACAATTGCCACAAATTGCCATGGAATCAGGGAGAAGGATCACCAGTATCTTCCCCAGAGAATTAATGTTGAACAATAAACGTTGCAGTTCAAGACTCCACCACAATCTGAAGGCACATTTATAGAAATTCTAATGTATATACTAACATGTTAAAATAGCAACCTGTGTTTTAAGACAAGAGTTGTCCATGTTTATCCCTGATTTGGAGAAGCTGGTGTTGCACTGGGGTGGGCAAAGTTAAAAATCAGGTAGGCGAAAGTGAGTACTGCAGATGCTGGAGATTAGAGTCAAGAGAGTGGTGCTGGAAAAGCACAACAGGTCAGGCTGCTTTCGAGGAGCAGGAAAATCGATGTTTCGGGCAAAGGCCCTTCATCTGGAATGAGGGTTAAAATCACACAATACAAGGTTATAGTCCAACAGGTTTATTGGGAAGCACTAGCTTTCGAAGCGCTGCTTCTTCATCAGATGGTTGTAAAGCAGGACTATAAGATACAGAATTGATAGCAACAGATTAGTCAGGGACATTCGACCTAGGAGTTTTGGGTGACCATCCTCCAACGCAGACTTTGGGACAAGCAACAATGCAAGGTGGCTGTGCAGAGGCTGATAGCCAAGTTTGGTACCCATGAGGATGGCGTCAACCGGGACAAGTGATCCCACTGCATCACAAACACACACACACTCGTAGCCACACACATACACCTCCCATACGCACATGCATGCACGCACCCTCTCAGAGGCTTACACCCCATCACACACACATACACTCTTTACTAAGTTTGCACACACCGCAAACACACACTCTGTCATGTGCATACAAACACCCACATACACACACTCACTCTGTCTCTCTCTCCTGCACATGCACACACATACAAGTTTATGAGGTGAATTTGTATTTGCAGAATTATATTTACAGATACATTCTATTTTTCTCAAAAAATGCAGAATCTGCAAGCAGTCAATCCATATATATTTGTAAATTCCACCTGGGAAATAGAACTAATCTGACTCAAGATTTGTCTGACTCACACCTTTCAGACATTGTCTGAGCTGAGATGCCACCTTTTGTTATTAAACCTTAAATTACCTTGAGAATGTGACTTAAAGAAATTCTGGGATTTACATATTAAAGAACCAAAAGCAACAAATCCATTCGAAAAGATGAAAGACTGAACAATCTAGATTAGTTCAATGTATCATTGTATCACTGCAATCTTTTGCTATAAATTCTGTGTCATTTGGTCTTGCTTCACAACCACCTGATGAAGAAGCAGCGCTTCGAAAACTAATGCTTCCAAATAAACCTTTTGGTTTACAAACTGGTGTTGTGTAACCTTTAACCATGTTATCATATTTTCTTTTGGCTGAGTATCACAGGCCTGTAGCTTTCTGTGAAATCTTCCTATTTCTAAGATACATGATGAAAACCAACAATGACTCCTCCATTGCTTTCTCCTTTTAATTCTGAGGAAAGATTTGGTTTCCTCTTGGTTTGCTCCCAAAACATTTGGTAACAGCAGAGTGGAGAGGAACATTATCAATCAAGCTTCTGTCTTTTCACTGTTATACAACATGTTGTCACAGCAACATGTTAAATCAGTGCACCATTCCTTCATAGTAATATTTCATTACTGTGTTTTGCTCATCATTCACTCAACCTATGCACTCATAATCTATGATAGCTTAGAACTGCTTAATTAAATTATTGCCTTTCATTCCACTCTCAGCCCTATATTATCCTACTCAACATACATCTGCTAATGTGGATTATTTCTTCTGTTCAAAATTCATTTGGAAGTGTGGTGAGGTGTGAGAGTAAGCCCCTTTATGTGACCATGCTTGTTGTGCTAATGAATCACCACTGTTTAATTTTTTCTTTTAAATTGCAATAATTACACTAGTCATAAAAGAACAGAAAATAAAGGATGCTCACCACAAAAAGGATGAAGTCATGAAATAGCAATAACAATTCTCAGTCATTAAGAACAAAGAACAAAGAAAGCTACAGCATAGGCACAGGCCCTTCAGCTCTCCAAGCCTACTCTGATCTAGATCCTCTATCTAAACCTGTCGCCTATTTTCTAAGGATCTGTATCGCTCTGCTCCCTGCCCATTCATGCATTTGTCAAGATACATATTAAATGAAGCTATCGTGCTCACCTCTACCACCTCCGCTGACAATGTGTTCCAGGCACCCAGCACCCTTTGCATAAAGAACTTTCCATACATATCTCCCGTAAACATTTCCCCTCTCACCTTGAACTTGTGATGCCTAATAATTGAGTTCCCACTCTGGGAAAAGTGTCTTGCTATCCATCCTGTTTATACCTCTCATGATTTTGTAGACTTCTGCCTTTCTAATGAAAATAATCCTCAACTACTCATCCTATCTTCATTGCTAGCACCCTCCATACCAGGCAACATCCTGTTAAACCTCATCTGCACCCTCTCCAAAACATCCACATCCTTTTGGTAATGTGGTGACCAGAACTGCATGTACTATGCCAAATGTGGCCAAACCAAAGTCCTACAAAACTGAAACATGACCTTCCAACTTTATACTCAATGCCCTGTCTGATGAAGAAAAGCATACTGTATGCCTTCTTGACCACTCTATCGACCTGTATTGCCTTCAGGTTATATTGGATATGCGCACCCAGACCTCTCTGTACATCAATTTTCCCCAGGGCTTTTCCATTTACCATACAGTTCACCCTTGAACTGGATCTTCCAAAATGCATCACCTTGCATTTGCCCGAATTGAACTCCATTTACCATTTCTCTGCCCAACTCTCCAATCTATCCAAATTCTGCATTCTCTGACAGTCCCCTTCACTATCTACTACTCACCAATCTTAGTGTCTTCTGCAAACGTTCCAATTCCACTTCTTATACCTTCCGCCAGATCATTTATGTATATCACAAACAACAGTGGTCATAATACAAATCCCTGTGGAAGACCACTGGTCACAGTTCTTCATTTTGAGAAACTCACTACCACTACTACTCTCTCATTCCGGCTGCCCAGCCAGTTCTCTATCCCTATAGCTGGTACACGCTGGACCCCAGCCACTTCACTTTCTCCATCAGCATTCCATGGGGAACCTTATCAAATTCCTTATTGAAGTCCATGCATGTGACATCTACAACCCTTCCCTCATCAATCAACTTTGTCACTTCCCCAAAGAATTCTATTAAGTTGCTGAGATATGTCCTTCCCTGCACAAAACCTTGTCACCTATCATTGATAAGCCCATTTTCTTCCAAACGTAAATAGATCGTATCCCTCAGTACCTTCTTCAGCAGCTTCCCTAGCTCACTTGTCTATAATTACCTGGATTATCCCTGCTACCCATCTTAAACATGGGGCAACATTAGTAATTCACCAGTCCTCCGGGACCTCACCCGTGTTCAAGGATGCTGCAAAGATATCCGATAAAGCCCCAGCTATTTCCTCTCTCACTTCCCTCAGTAGCCTGGGATAGATCCCATCTGGACCTGGGGGCTTGTCTACCTTAAGCCTTTTGTAAAACAAACACTTCCTCCCTCCTTATGCCAACTTGGCCTAGAATAATCAAACATCTATCCCTAACCTCAACATCCATCATGGCCCTCTCCTTGGTGAATACCGATGCAAAGTACTCATTAAGAATCTCACCCATTTTCTCTGACTCCATGCATAAATTTCCTCCTTTGTCCTTGAGTTCGCCAACCCTTTTTCTAGTTACCTTCTTGCTCCTTATATACAAATAAAAGGCTTTGGGATTTTCCTTAACCCTATTTACTAAAATGGGACATCAAGTAGAAAGTCAGAATAAAAGGAAGGCTCCAACCAGAATTATTCATAAACTTTCCCAAAGTGGAAAAACAAAGCAGAATTATCTCAATTTATATTGCACAATAATCCTTGATACACCATGATCAAGAATATTTATGTCACTGTAGGCTAGATTTCATCATCCAAGGAGGAAACAGGTGCCATGTCTGTTTCTGTATCAGATATGAATGTACATTTAGGGAAACCTGAATGAAGTTAATGGGTGTGAACCAATGTGGAGACATCCACTTAATGCTGGTGAGCTCAGGAATGGAAATGGAGTCATTCAGATCTCTGAGGCAGCCATCATTGAGGCTGCTGACTTTCCAGAAAGAGAGGGGGTTTATGCCAAAGCTGCGCCACAGGGACGTTAAATTTCACAGGCCACCTGGAGGCCTGGCAAGGAGTGGCAGGAGGAGGACACGTCATCATGAGGCAGGGATACCTCTCTGTGCAGTGTCATTCTCCTTTACATCCAATTACTCCCTGTTTCTTAGCTCCTGTTCCTCTGTTAATGAGCTGTATCCAACTGAGGTCACCCTGTTCTCAAGGTTAACACATCCTTGAGGGCCATGTAACTGAGAACATCACAAACTACCACAATGACCTAATCTAGTGATGGGTATTCTCAAAACCCGGGATATTCCATTAGGGGTGTGTGTTAATCTCCCAAAATGGTAGCTGGGGGAATTTAAATTCAATAAATTAAATCTGGAATAGAATGCCAGTCTCCATAATGGTGGTCATGAAATTATCATCAATTGACATAAATAACTATCTGATTCACTTATGCTCTTTTTCAAAGGAAATCTGCAAACAATGCCTGTCCTGCCTATATATGACTCCAGACCAAAAGCAATATAGTTGCATATTAACTCACCTCTGAAATGCTGAGTTGAAAGGCAGTGAGGGATGAGCCTTGCCAAAGATGCACAATTCCATGTCATGAAAGAATGAAACAAAATTGTAGCTACAATTATTTTTCAAATTCATGAACACAGAGAAGCAGATGGATTACATTTATAAAATAAAGTGCAAAGTATTTAAATAACTTGACATTATCATAGACCTTATCCATTACTTTTTTAGATTAGATTAGATCCCTTATGGAATCAGGCCCTTTGGCCCAGCAAGTCTACACCGAGCCTCCAAAGAGTAACCCACCCTGACCGATTCCCGTACCCTAAATTTACCCCAACTAATGCACCTAACACTATTAGCAATTTAGTATGGCCAATTCACCTGACTAGCACATCTTTGGATTGTGGAAGGAAACCAGAGCACCAGAAGGTAACCCACGCAAACACAGGGAGAATGTGCAGACTCCACACAGACAGTTGCCCGAGGCTAGAACCGAACCTGGGTCCCTGGCACTGTGAGGCAGCAGTGCTAACCACTGAGCCACCATTCTGGAGCACTGAAATTTTTTTTTTAAATTACCTGAGAGGAACTGAGAGGAGGGATGGTCCCAGTTTCTCAGTAGCACTAAAAATCTTTGATAATCCCTATTCAATCCCCTTCTCCTGCCCCTCACCCTCCAAATCATCTGATCACTCTAATATTCCTGCACATCACAATACGTTGCCTACATATTTAAAGTAGAGAGATGGACAAGTGAAGAATTCAGGGTATAGGCAGATGATTGATCACTAATGATGGAGTGCAGAATGAGGAAGTCAACAGAATGGAGAACTGGAGGAAGATAAATGCAGGAGATGTTTTTCAGGAGAATCAGGAAATAAAACAGTTTCAAATCAAGTAATTAAACATGGTCATACTTCCATGCTTTATCTCTATCACAGCTATTTGCAACATAAATTATTGACAATATGGTAGATTACCTCATCTTATATGTAAATTAGATCTAATTAAAATGCAACGATAACATGCTTTACTTTTTAGCATAACAGAAATCAACTCTGGAGGTTTAACAAAGATATATAGAACACAACAACCTGTTTCCTATTACCATAACGAACTCATGCAAATTAGATTTAATGACATAATTTATTGAACGTGTTGCTCTTATTAGTTCCAAGTTCCATACAGAGACAGAAATGTGTTTTAAATCTTTATTAAACATGTTGATGAATTTATACCAATAATACTTTTTCTTTCACCTCTTAATATCAAAGTGAAACATAATTACTCTGATGAAGTACTGGTAAACAGCTGGACATGATGATCTCAGCAAAACATTGTAAATCCAGACTTTCCTCTATTATTGTACAGTTAGACACTGCTTAAATTGGATAGCACATGCTATCTAGTGAAAACATTTTATTTTCAGTATTTTTTGATGGGTTAGGTATTAAAAAATAGCAAATACAGTGACTATGACTTAGTGGTACCAACACGTACTTCAAACATGCATTACTTTGAATATTGATCACAATTTGATGTAATTATACTAATTTCCATTATACTAATACTTTTATGTTGAATAACCTTTTGCAACTTGCAAATAACATCTAACTGGGTGACTCAATGCACATGCCCCATGCCAATGCACAACGGTTTTTACATTGCATTAATGAAAAGCTAGCAGAATAATTGCAATTAAACTGTACCAAATTAATATGGAGTCATTTATTGTTTAAGTATCATCAAGTGGACTTCAATCCGCTGGAGTTTCATAACAGTCAAGAGTTAACTTCAATGGGAAACTTAACCAGAAGCAACAGAGTAAAATGTGTTACAGTGAGTCAGTAGCCCGTTTTAAATCTGTCTAGGTTTATTTAGATGTTAAAATTAGGAAAGATGAATAAGGGGAGATAATTTGCTATTTAGTATGGCATTGAAATTTGCCAAGGACACAACAAGTGGGCAACTTGACAAATATCCTAAGGTGTAAGGGATGAATCTTTGTAAAACATATACAGGTTAGTAGACTGGGAAAACAAGGCCTGATACAAATTATTATAATGAAAAAGAGATGATATATTTTTGGATGAAAAATAATGGTTAAGATCCAGGGGGGTCTCAGATTTTTAAAAAAGTCTTTAAATACTAATTGTCATGGCTCCTCTACATGCACAAAATCTCTTATATGTTTGGTGCGCACTCCAGAAGGTGAAAACTTAAGTTTCAGCTCATTTTAACATTGGCCCACAGCTCCATGATACTGGTCATCATCAAAGCCCTATTGACATTTGAAGACAGTTTGAGCCACACCAGTTTGAGTTGGTTATGATAATGGCCTTCAAGCAGGGGAAAAGGAGACCCATGAGAGCTAAGTGACGCTGGACCAGCAGCAGTAGCAGCAAGAAACATTGTTATGCATTTAGAGAGCCTGGCTCCACATTAATTAGGTTAAAAAGGAAAAAAAATGTACTGTTTAATTAGCAGCTTCCAGAGGTCTACTTTAATTTAACAGATTATTTCTCTGAAAAACAAACAGTGGTAGCAACTTACATTTGGCGTGCATCTATTGTTGCTGGATCATAGAATAAGTGTTCGGTTCCCAATTAGCATGTAAGATCATAGAAGCATGGTACAGCAAAGATCCTTCAGCCCTTCAAATCTGCACCTACAAAACTACTACTGCACTGACCTATACTAGTCCCACTTTCCAGAATTTGTCCCATAACCTTGAATGTTATGACATTTCAAGTGCTCATCCAAGTACTTTTTAAAGGTTTTGAGGTTACATGTCTCAACTATCATCCCAGGCAGTGCATTCTGAGCGACCACCATCCTCAAATCCTTTCTAAACCTCCAGACTTTCAATTTAAAATTATGTCCCTGTGGTATTGACCCTTCAACTAAGGGAACAGTTGCTTTCTATTTACCCTGTCTGTGCCTATCATAATCTTAGACATCTTAATCAGGTCCCTGTTCAGTCTTCTCTGCTCTAAAGGAAACAACCTGAGCTTATCCGGCCTCTCTTCCTCACTAAAATATCCATCACAGACAACATCCTGGTGAATCTCCTTTGCATCTCCTCCAGTGCAATCATATCCTTTCTATAATGCAGTGACTAGAACTGCACACAATACTTCAGCTATGACCTAACCAAAATTCTATAGCTCTAACATAACTTGCCTGGTTTTGTAATCTATGCCATGACTAATTATGACAAGTGCCTGCTATGCCTCCTTAAGTACCCTACTAAACTGTCCTGCTGCCTTCAGGGGTCTGTGGAAAAGCACCCAAGATCCACACATTGCTCTAAGCCTCCTAGTGTCCTGCCATTCGTTGAGTTACCCTTGTCTTGTTACTTCTTCCAAAGTGCATCACCTCACGCTTATTACAGTCATACTCCATCTACCCCTGATTTGCCCATCTGACCTGGAGAACATAGAACACTGTAGCACAGGAACAGGCCCTTCAGCCCTCCAAGCCTGCATCAACACATTTTGCCCTCCCATACTGAAACTGTCTCCACTTATAGAATCTGTATCCCTCTATTCCCTTCCTATTCAAGTATTTGTCCAGGTGCTTCTTGAATACTGATGTAGTGCATGCTTACATCACCTCCTCTGTACAGTGCATTCCAGGATCTCACCACCCTTTGTGTGAAAAGCCTGCCTCATACCTCTCTTTTAAACATCCCCCCACCATCCCCCACCCCGCATCTTGAAGCTGTGTCCCTAATAACGGACACCTTCACTCTGGGAAAAAGCCTCATACTTTGCACTCTATTCATGCCATTCATAATCTTATAAACTTCTATCAGGTCACCTTTCAGCCTCCTGCATTCCAGTGAAAACAGTGTATATAACCTTTCTTCATCGCTAAAATGGGCAATGGTTCACAGTGACATTTACAGTATTTTTTCCCATTTTGCACTTGAATCATTTTCCATCTGTGAGTGAAAGGTCATACTCGGTGGACACAATTCTGTTGAGGTACATGCTTATCTTCCAACATCTCTTAATTGCTTCTCCTTAAATCCACAGTAAAATCCATGCTCCACAGTTCCAGGACATAACTGTATCAAAGTCTTCCCTATGACTGGATGAAAAATAGTAACTAAAGGAGATTACAGATCCTTCCAAAAGGAAGGAAATGTATGATCCTCTTCTCCTTTTAATATTCATGTCATATTCAAACCTTGGAACACATGATATATTATTCCATCTTTAGTGTAGCACCAGGAGATAACAGGAACAGCTATTTCAAAATGAGTTAATTGTCAGCTTTATATTCTAATGAAGCTCCAATTTGTCAATCAAGGTCTTCCTTCACCATCAATGTTTCCCATTATAAGAAGTCAAAGTTTAAACTGTTTGTGCCCATATTAGAAGTGTAATGCGAGAACAGTTTCAAAAATTCATACGTTATTGTCAACTGGAGCTCAAAAAGCAAAACATTCTGCAATGGCATTTAAGCATATATGTTTGAGATTGTGCTTTATCTGATCAAAGAAATGAACACTATGTGATTTGCATGCACTAGTTTAGAAACAATTGGGAACAGTAATAAGTAAAGCACATGTAGTGAATCCTTTAGACATAATGGATTGAACTTTAAAAGCTGCCAGTGAAGTTCATGCATGAGGCTTTGGATAAGCAAGAAATATGAAAAGAGGAATCAGGAGATCAGCAACCTTTGGGGGTGACATGCTTTGCAGCTCATCCTTCATCAAAAATGGATTCAACTTAAATGAAGCCACTATGGAAAATGCAAAAGAACATAATGCAATTAAAGAACTAAAGACCATTTTGAAAATGAAAAATTTCAGAAACCAGCCAATGCCTTCCAGCATTCCTAGGGATCTTGAAATTCTGTCCTAAGCACAATGATTGACTATTTCAAAATACTAGTCCAGAGATAGGTGACAAAACCATCAGATTACACAACAGATCATCAGGTGAAGGCCATAATTCATAGTTTGTGGGTCCATTCAGTATCCTACCAACAGCCAGGTAGATACTGTTGCGAAACCGGCTGGTGCATGTGTTCAGGTTTCTGTACCTTCTCCCCGACGTAGAGATTGTAGAAAAACATTGCCAGGGTGGGATGGATCTTTGAGAATGCTGGCAGCCTTTCCTTGACAGTGAGCCTGGTAGATGGATCCTATAGATGGGAGGTTGACCTTTGTGATTGTCCAGGCCGAGTTCACCACACTGTAACTGTCTCCGATTTTGAATGGTACAGTTGTCATAACAGGCAGTGATACATCCAGAGAGCATTGAGAGCTAGGTTGTTCTCAGTGCACCATTCTTCCAGGTCTTCCACCTCACGTCTGTAGTCTGTTTGATCGCCATCTTGAGATTTGACCGGCCATGGTGGCGTCATGAGTGAACTTATAAATGGCATCAGTCTGGTATTTGGTGACGATTGGGGGTGTTTTCCCCTTGCCAGATTTGGGGTTTTACTGGGTACATTTTCCCCTTGCTTGTTTTGAGGTTTTACTGGGTGCATTTTTCTTTTGCCTGATTTGGGATTTTGCTGGGTGCGTTTTTCTTTTGTATGTTTTGGGTTTTACTGGGTGCGTTTTCTTTTGTATGATTTGCGGTTTTACTGGGTATGTTTTTCCCTTGCTTGTTTTGAGGTTTTACTGGGTGTGTTTTGCTTTTGCCTGATTTGGTGTTTTACTGGGTGCGTTTTTCCCTTGCTTGTTTTGAGGTTTTACTGGATGTGTTTTTCTTTTGCCCGATTTGGGGTTTTACTGGGTGCATTTCTCTTTTGCCTGATTTGCGGCTTCACTGAGTGTGTTTTTTCCCTTGCTTGTTTAGGGGTTTTACTGGGTGCATTTTTCTTTTGCCTGATTTGGGGTTTTACTGGGTGCATTTTTCTTTTGCCTGATTTGGGGTTTTACTGGGTGCGTTTTTTCCGTTGCCTGATTTGGGGTTTTACTGGGTGTTTTTTCCCTTGCCTTATTTGGGGTGCTTTGATTCCTGAATCTCTTCTTCCAAAGGTGTTATCACCCATTGTTCTGTGTGGGTGTTGTTTGTGGGATTAAAATTCCCACAAGCTTTCCTCACTGCCTCAGTGTTGTACAAGATAAATTTTTATGTCCTTTTTGACCTGTTTTGTAGAGCAATGCAGTCCAATCTAGATGACCGAACGCGCCTATTAACTATGGACACAGGAACCTGATTAACGCAGGTGGATGCTCTCTCTTTTGCGCCTAGACTTATTGAATCTGTCAGTGGGGTCTTTCCTGTCCTACATCAGCTAAGGTTGCTGATCTCATGGCCTGTGGCTCCCCTGGTTTGATTTCATTTGATTTACTACTGTCACGCTCTGAGGTACAGTGAAAAATGTTGTTTTATATGTTTTACAGACAGATTGTACTCTACAAGTGCATCACGGTCACAGAGCAGAGAGCAGGATACAATATTACAACTACTGAGATGGCGAAGAGTGAGATCAACATTAACATTAAAGAGTTCCATTCAAAATTCTGATAACAATGGTGAAGAAGTTGTTCTTGAATCTGTATGTGTATACAAACATCAATATTTTCTGCTCAATGGAAAGAGAGTATAACTGGAGTCAGAGGGGGTCATTGATTATGTTGGTTGCTCTCACATTCTGAGGATTGGGTAAGACAGAATGGATCGCAGGGCTCAGGCACGTTAAATTTACTGCCTCAACATTATCGAGCCCATGTAAAATCATTTGTTGATGTGTGCTGTTGAAAGACATATGGGGGTCAACTATGGACCCAAATACAGGGTTGTTTTTGCTGTCTCCACTAATTTGTCATTTTAAAAAGGGTTGTATGAGTGATTGGATTGTTGCTCTGGCTGTCCTGATTGGTTGAGTTCGGTGAGATCACTGGGGCAGAGTAAGATACTGGAGATACCATGGACCGATTCCCAATGGAAAATGAGGTGTGGGTCCCAGTTGTCATCACTCTCGGAGCACCTGCAGGCTTGTTCTTTCATTTCTTCCCAGTTTCTTCCATCTTTGCTTCCCCCATCTAATTCTATTGTCCAAAATCCACATATCATTCCCTTTTGCAGGGAAAGTTGGGACTTTAAGTTTTCAGTCTCACACTGGTATTTTGAATGGACCACAGCATGGGCTCTGTTTTCTTCAGCTGCCTGGTAGAGAACTCTGAGCACAACCTATAGGTTTTTACATTTGTCGATCAGCCTGTCCACAGTTTTTTGTGCTGCATCCCGATAACTGACTGCTCACTGTGCCTCCTGGTATACTCTGTCACACTGGGTCTAAAAATGGCCCATGTGCACCACTTTTACCTTGTTCCTCTGCTCCTGACCTTATCTTCCTCAGTTCCTGCTTCACTTCCTCCATCTCCTTACTTAGCTTCACCTTCTCCCATTCTCTACCTCTCGGTTGCTCCATGCAGCTGGCTATTGCTAAAACCTTACTCAGTTTTAAAGTGCATCTCCCTTTAACTTTCTATGCCACCTCCCAGCATTTCTGTCCCATGGATGTCAGACACAATATTTGCTCAGTGCAATAGTCGCCCGATCTGGGCAGCATCTTATTTACGTGCTTTCTGAGTACATCCTCCAACTCTGGGTTCTGTGCCAATTCTTCTAATTGTTTTCTTCTAATTTACTGTTCTCTCTCTCTCTCTCTCTCTCTCTCTCTCTCTCTCTCTCTCTCTCTCTCTGTCGCTCTCTTTCTCTCATGGGTCCCTGATCATTTATTAGCTCTTTTTTCTTTTCATTTCTTCATAGCTCTGGATTCCTGAACGTTTTCACTAACTCTTAAATTTCACTAAACTCTTAAACTCTCTCTCAACCTATCTCTTTTTGAATTGACGGATCCAAAACTCTCAGGTTCTGGATTAGAGTGGTGCTGGAAGAGCACAGCAGTTCAGGCAGCATCCGAAGAGCAGTAAAATCGACGTTTCGGGCAAAAGCCCTTCATCAGGAATAAAGGCAGAGAGCCTGAAGCATGGAGAGATAAGTTAGAGGAGGGTGGGGGTGGGGAGAAAGTAGCATGGAGTACAATGGGTGAGTGGGGAAGGGGATGAAGGTGATACGTTGGGGGCGGGGGGGAGGGTGGAGTGGATAGGTGGAAAAGAAGATAGGCAGGTAGGACAAGTCACGGGGACAGTGCTGAGCTGGAAGTTTGGGACTGGGGTGAGGTGGGGGAAGGGGAAATGAGGAAGCTGTTTAAGTCCACATTGATGCCCTGGGGTTGAAGTGTTCTGTGGCAGAGAAAGAGGCGTTCTTCCTCCAGGCATCTGGTGGTGAGGGAGCGGCGGTGAAGGAGGCCCAGGACCGCCACGTCCTCGGCAGAGTGGGAGAGAGAGTTGAAATGTTGGGCCACGGGGCGGTGTGGTTGATTGGTGCGGGTGTCCCAGAGATGTTCCCTAAAGTGCTCTGCTAGGAGGCGTCCAGTCTCCCCAATGTAGAGGAGACAGCATTGGGAGCAACGGATACAATAAATGATATTAGTGGATGTGCAGGTAAAACTTTGATGGATGTGGAAGGCTCCTTTAGGGCCTTGGATAGAGGTGAGGGAGGAGATGTGGGCGCAGGTTTTGCAGTTCCTGCGGTGGCAGGGGAAGGTGCCAGAATGGGAGGGTGGGTTGTAGGGGGTGTGGACCTGACGAGGTAGTCACGGAGGGAACAGTCTTTGCAAAACGCAGAAAGTGGTGGGGAGGGAAATATATCCCTGGTGGTGGGGTCATTTTGGAGGTGGCAGAAATGTTGGCAGATGATTTGGTTTATGCGAAGGTTGGTAGGATGGAAGGTGAGCACCAGGGGCGTTCTGTCCTTGTTACGGTTGGAGGGGTGGGGTCTGAGGGCGGAGGTGCGGGATGTGGATGAGATGCTTTGGAGGGCATCTTTAACCATGTGGGAAGGGAAATTGCGGTCTCTAAAGAAGGAGGCCATCTGGTGTGTTCTGTGGCGGAACTGGTCCTCCTGGGAGCAGATACGGCAGAGGCGGAGGAATTGGGAATATGGGATGGCATTTTTGCAAGAGGTAAGGTGGGAAGAGGTGTAATCCAGGTAACTGTGGGAGTCGGTGGGTTTGTAAAAAATGTCAGTGTCAAGTCGGTCATCATTAATGGAGATGGAGAGGTCCAGCAAGGGGAGGGAGGTGTCAGAGATGGTCCAGGCAAATTTAAGTTCAGGGTGGAATGTGTTGGTGAAGTTGATGAATTGTTCAACCTCCTCGCGGGAGCACGAGGTGGCGCCAATGCAGTCATCAATGTAGCGGAGGAAGAGGTGGGGAGTGGTGCCAGTGTAATTACGGAAGATCGACTGTTCTATGTAGCCAACAAAGACACAGGCATAGCTGGGGCCCATACATGTGCACATGGCTACCCCTTTGGTCTTGAGGAAGTGGTAGGATTCGAATGAGAAATTGTTAAGGGTGAGGACCAGTTCGGCCAAACGAATGAGAGTGTCAGTGGAAGGGTACTATTGGGGACGTCTGGAGAGGAGAAAACGGAGGACTTGGAGGCCCTGGTCATGGCAGATGGAGGTGTAGAGGGATTGGATATCTATGGTGAAGATGAGGCGTTGGGGGCCGGGGAAACGGAAGTCTTGGAGGAGGTGGAGGATGTGGGTGGTGTCTTGAACGTATGTGGGGAGTTCCTGGACTAGGGGGGATAGGACAGTGTCGAGGTAGGTAGAGATGAGTTCAGTGGGGCAGGAGCATGCTGAGACAACTCAACCAGGTCCAACTTTGATTTTGTAATCTGGCATCTCGCCACCTTGTGGATCCTCTGATCTTGTAAAATCAAACAAGGTGTCAAATATAAAATACATCCATTTCCATTGGTTTCACCTCGGGTAGGTTAGGTTAAAATTATGAAGTTGAATCCAAACATCTATTTGTTCAGCTGGATATAAAATCTGTGATGCTATTTGAAAAGGGCAAGAAAGTTTGCCTCATGTTCAGGCTAATGTTGAACAGCACAGGCATGATAACCCAGGAAATAATTTCTATCACCTTCCCCGAATACTGAGAATTTTACCCAACTGTAATGAATTTTTTTTAACTCTTAAGTTTGCTCTCACAGATTTAATGGAAGAGTAAAATCTCATTAATATTGTCCACTGATCTATGAAACTGCTGTCAATATCATTTTTTCACATTGGCTTGACTTTGGCTAATCTTTTAAAAAAAGCCCAGTCTAGCAATTAATTGGTTATAGAACTTCAGCGCCAACAATAAACAATTCACAAAGCAGTCTGCTTATTATTTGAGCAATCACTGCTATCACACTTTATTTCCAAAAATAGCTTATATACTTATTTCCAAATATAACTGGTAGTGAAGGAGAATCAGCACAAAGCTCTAATTGTGTAGAAAATGTGAACCGCGATTGGTCAAACGAATTGACACATTTGCAGGGAATTTAAATCCCAAGACAGAGTTAGGTAAGGGGAAGAGTTCAAATGTTAATAAAATGGAAACCCGACCCCCAACGTGCATCAAACATGTCCACTCAGCTTTAACAGAGGTCTCACAAACCCCTTCACCCACATCCAACATTCTCCCTCCACCTCGACCCCTCCCTCTGGCCTTTTATCGGCACTCAACCTGTTCATTGTGACATTGGTCGCTTCAATTTCTCTCTCCATCTCAACCCATCTCTTTCTGAATTGACTGATCCAAAACTCTCAGATCCAACCTTGACTTTGTAATTAAGCCTGCTGACAAGGTGGTGCTGTTTTTGTCTGGCGACTGACCTCTATATTGCAGAGGCTGAGCACCAGCTCTAAGATTCCTCCTCCTATCTCTCCCTGGACCGCGATCCTACCATGGGACACCAGGCTGCAACAACAGCCTTGAACCTCATTTCATCTGATAATCTCCCCCACACTGCCTCCAAGTTCAAAGTCTCCCAATCCCACCCAGTTTGCTTCTACCTCATTCCTAATTTCCACAAACAGGACAGCCCAGCAGACCATTTGTTTCTGCCTGTTCCTGCCCAACAGAACTTGCCTCTTCCTACCTCAATTTGATCTTTTTTCCCTTGGCCCAGTCCCTGCCCATTTACATCCACAATTCCTCTGACACTTCACGTCAGTTTCAGAATTTTCAGTGTGTGAGCTCCAGCTGCCTCTGTTTTACCATGGGCGTGCAATCTCTTCACATGTCCATCCCCCCTCAGGATGGTCTCTGGGCTTTCCACTTATTCCTGGAAAAAAGGCCTGAACCATCCCCATCCACACCACCGTCCTCTGCCTAGCTGAGCTTATCCTCACCCTGAACAAATTCCCTTTTAACTCCTCTTACTTTTTTCAGGTCAGAAGGGTGGGGCCCCATTAAGTCCTTCTCTTTGTGGGCTATGTGGAACATTCCTCATTCCAGACCTAGTCCGACTCCAATCCATAGCTCTTTCTCAGGTCTATCAATGACATCAATGGTGCTGTTTCCCTATCTCATCTAGAATTGGAAAAGTTTATTTGTTTCACTTTGAAACTTCCAGCACGCTCTCACCTTCACCTAGTCTATCTGACTCCTCCCTTCCCTTCCTCAACATCTGTTTCCATTTCAGGTGATAGCCTGGCCACCAATATCCATTACAAATTCACTGACTCCCACAGTTACCTTGACGATACATCCTCATACCTTACCTCCTGTAGAGACTCTATTCTATTCTCCCAGTTCCTCCATCTCTGTTGCATCTGTTTTTATGATGCCAATTTTGACAAGGGGGCCTCCAAAATGTCCACCTTCTTCCTTAACCGAGGATTTCCCCAGCACTGAGTTGGCAGGGCCCTCAGCTGGGTCTTCCACCACCCCCTCTCTTCTCTCCCACAACAGTGATCGGGTCCCCCTCATCCTTACCTACCATCCCATCAGCAAACATATCCATGGAATCATTAGCCACCATTTCCACCACTCTACCTCCAGCGGGATGCTACCACCAACACATATTCCCCTCCCCTACCTTTTCAGCCTTCTGTAAGTACAGTTCCCTCTGGGACACCCTGGTCCACTCTTCCTTCACTCCCAACACCATTCCCACAGCCTCCCACCACCTTCCCCTACTGGGCCTGAAATGTTAACTCTGCTTTCTCTTCACAGATGCTGCCAGACCTGCTGAAATTTTCCAGCAATTTCTGTTTTTGTTTCTGATTTCTAGCATCTGCAGGTCTTTTTTTTTAACAGAGGCCAGCTGAGAGATGTATAAATATCTTCACCCGCACCACCGCCCTCCCTCCACCCAATTGAGTAGGAGGTTATTAAATCAAATATTTTACAGAGTATTCATGCCTCAGCTTTTGGCTTTTGGCACAGTCATTTAGATTTAACAATTTCAAGGTTTCCAAGGGGTCTGAAAGCATTACAGCAGAAGGGCCCCTTGAAAAGCTGGATGGCAGTAGGTGAGCTTTTCCAACACATCTTGCAGACCCGAGGAGCATAGTGCTTCTTTAATCCCTGAAACTTACCTCTCTCTCATGATCTGCCAACCTCCCGTCCCCTCTTGTGCAGTGTCTCTCAACTCATGACCTCATCTCACAATACCTTCCTGAATTACAAATGCCTCAAATTATTAGTCTGTGAAGCACATTCTCCTGATGTTTCCCACACGCATCCACCCATCATTTCACAATTCCTTTCCTCCACTCCACTCCCTTCTTGTGCCTTTCATATGCGAGCCTCCCACCCAATAGTCCAACAGCTTTTCCATTTGGCCAACTACCAAAGAAGAAACAGAGATTTAAAAATTCAGATGCAATCCTGCTGGTAACTTCATCAGTATCTCCATGTTACTCATTGTTCACTTGCTACAATCCTTACGCCAGAGCTGAAAAATGTGTTGCTGGAAAAGCACAGCGGGTCAGGCAGCATCCAAGGAGCAGGAGAATCGATGTTTCGGGCATAAGCCATTCACCAGGAATGAGGAAGGTGTGCCAAGTAGGCTAAGATAAAAGGTAGGGAGGAGGGTCTTGGGGGAGGGGCGTTGGGAATACAATAGGTGGAAGGATGTTAAGGTGAGGGTGATAGACCGGAGAGGGGGTGGGGGTGGAGAGGTCGGGAAGAAAATTGCAGGTCAAGAAGGTGGTGCTGAGTCCTAGGGTTGGGATTGAGATAAGGTGGGGAGAGGGGAAATCAGGAAACTGGAGAAATCTGCCTTCATCCCTTGTGGTTGGAGGGTTCCTAGGCGGAAGATGAGGCACTCTTCCTCCAGGCGTCGGGTTGCCATGGTCTCGCGATGGAGGAGGGCAAGGACCTACATGTCCTTGGCGGAGTGGGAGGGGGAATTAAAGTGTTCAGCTACGGGGCGGTTGGGTTGGTTGGTGCGGGTGTCCCAGAGGTGTTCTCTGAAACGTTCCGCAAGTAGGCGGCCTGTCTCCCCAATGTAGAGGAGGCCACATCGGGTGCAGCGGATGCAATAAATGATGTGTGTGGAGGTGCAGGTGAATTTGTGATGGATATGGAAGGATCCCTTGGGGCCTTGGAGGGAAGTGAGAGGGGGAGGTGAGAGGGGGAGTTGTGGGTGCAAGTTTTGCATTTCTTTCAGTTGCAGGGGAAGGCGCTGGGAGTGGAGGTTGGGTTGGTGGGGGTGTAGACCTGACGAGGGCCTCCTTCTTCAAAGACCGCAATTTCTCCTCGGAAGTGGTTGACGATGCTCTCCACCTCATCTTCTCCACTTTCCACTCCTCCACCCTTGAACACCGCCCCTCCAATCGCCACCAGGACAGAACCCAACTGGTCCTCATCTATCAACCCACCAACCTCCAGATACATCGTATCATCCTTCGTCATTTCCGCCAACTCCAAACAGACCCCACCACCAAGAATATATTTCCCTCCCCTCCCCTATCAGCGTTCCAGAAAGACCACTCCCTCTGCGACTCCCTCGTCAGGTCCACAACCCCGACCAACCTAACCTCCACTCCCGTCCCTTCATCAGGAATAAGGCTTGTGGGTCAGGGCTGAGAGATAAATGGGAGGGGGTTGGGATTGGGGGGGAGGTAGCTGGGTAAGTGACAGGTGTATGAAGATGAGGGAGAAAGTGATAGGTCAGAGGGGACAGTGATGGACGGGTCCTGAGGGTGGTGCCGAGTTGGAAGTTTGGGACTGGGATAATGTGAGGGGAGGGGGAATGAGGAAGCTGTTGAAATCCACATTTATCCCATGTGGTTGTAGGGTCCCAAGGTGAAATATGAGGCGTTCCTCCTCCAAGCATCGGGTGGTAAAGGTTTGGTGGTGGAGGAGGCCCAGAACCTGCATGTCCTTGATGGAGTGGGGGCGCGGAGTTGAAGTGTTCACCCACAGGGTGGTGGGGTTGGTGGGTGCGGGTGTCCCAGCAATGTTGTCTGAAACAATCTACAAGAAGGCGTCCTGACTCCCTGATATAAAGGAGACCACACCGGGTGCAATGGATGCAGTAGATGACATTGGGAGAGTGCAGGTGAATTTCAAACAGATGTGGAAGGATCTCTTGGGGCCTTGGACAGAGGTGAGGGGAGTGGTGTGGTCGCAGGGTTTTCACTTCCTGTGGTTGCAGGGAAAGGTGCCAGGAATGGGATGTGGGCTGGTGAGGGGTGTGGGCCGGATGAGGGAGTTGCGGAGGGAATGGTCTTTTCAGAATGCTAATGGAAGTGGGGAGGGAAATGTATCTCTGATGGTGGTGTCCGTTTGGAGGTGGCAGAAGTGGTGGAGGATGATGTGTTGTATGCGGAGGTTTGTGGGGTAGAAGGTTAGGAAGGGGGGGGGCGGTTTCTGTCCTTGTTGCTTTGGGGGAGGTGGGGTTGAAGAGCGGTGGTGCTGAAGTGAAGGAGATGAGCTGGAGGATATCCTCTACATCAGGGAGACAGGACACCTTCTTGCGGATTGTTTCAGAGAACATCTCTTGGACACCCGCACCCACCAACCCCACTGCCCTGTGGCTGAACACTTCAACTCCCCTTCCCACTAGTCAAGGACATGCAGGTCCTGGGCCTCCTCCACCACCAAGCCATTACCACCTGAGGCGTGGAGGAGTAATGCCTCATATCGGCCTTGGGACCCTGCAACCACATGGGATAAATGTGGATTTCCCCTCCCCCACATTATCCCAGTCCCAAGCCTCCAACTCAGAACCACCCTCAGGACCTGCCCATCACTGCCCCCTCTGACCAATCACCTTCTCCCTCACCTTCATCCACATATCACTTTTCCAGCTACCTGCCTCCAAACCCCATCCCTTTCCATTCATCTCACAGCCCCGACCCAGCCTCATTCCTGATGAAGGGCTTATGCCTGAAACATCGATTCTCCTGTTGCCTGACCTGCTGTTCCAGCACCACACTCTCCACTCTGATCTCCAGCATCTGCAGTCCTCCCATTCTCCCGCATAGAAAGTTGCCATATGTAATATGCTGCCCTACTTTTGATCCTACAGTCACTTAATGTATTACCTAAAATATATGGTCCTGCACTATTTTAGTTTTTAAGCTCAATGTTTAAAACAGAACAATATAAATTAATTCAAACTAGGAATGAATTGAGTATCAAAATGAAGATCTACTCAGATATTATTGTCATTAATCTGTTTTAATGCCATAAATTTATTCAAAGTATTTTAAAATCCAATTAACATCTGTTGCATCATCCTCATTTCATGACAGTAGCTGTTGTTTGGATTAATATATTCACTTAAAACCATAAAGTACAGATTGATCAACAACAGCACTTGAGTGATACTAGAGATATATAAACTGAAATACAGCAAAGGTTTAATGGAAGACACAGGCCTGAGGTTGATCTACAACCCTCTGGGCTTGATTCTTACTCCATGAGAATATTGTTATAGTGTGGCTCAGCCTCCTTCCTGATGAAGGACTCTTGCCCAAAACGTCGATTCTCCTGCTCCTCAGGTGCTGCCTGACCTGCTGTGCTTTTTCAGCATCACACGATCGACTCTGATCTCCAGCATCTGCAGTCCTCACTTTCTCCCTGTAGTGTGGATTAGGCAATTACCACAATAGGTGAGAATTTCATTTGTCAAGCACCACTCTGGAATTGTGAAACTTTGAGTCAAACTACCAATTCATAATATGCAATTCATATAATTAGTGTGTTCCTCTAAAATCTGAGGATAAAGACAATTTCAGTAAATATTCTAGTTTGTTCCACTCATGACATCATGAAGTCTAGTTCTGTTCTTGCATTCCAGATCACCTCCCAACCAGTGTGAGCTGCCTCGTCAATGACCTTCCCTCCATCATATGGTCAGAAGACCTCAGAGTGCAGGTGCCATAGTTCCTTGAAAGTGGAGTCACAGGTAGACAAAGTGGTGAAGAACGTGTTTAGTGTGCTTGTCTTCACTCGTCAGTGTATTGAGTGTAGGCGTTGGGGTGTCATATTGCGGCTTTAGAGTATATTGGTGAAGTCACTTTTAGAATACTGCGTTCAATTCTGGTCTCCTTGCTATAGGAAAGATATTGTTACACTTGAATGGATTCAGAAAAGATTTACAAAGATGTTGCCAGGATTAGAGGGTTTGAGCTATAGGGAAAGGCTAAATAGGCTGGGGCTATTTTCCCTGGAGTGTCAGAGACTTTTAAAGGTTTATATAGTCATAAAGGTTTATGAAGGGCATGAATAGAGTGAATAGTCCAAAGCTATTTCCCCAGGGTGGGGAAGTCCAAAACTGGATAGTGTGAGTTTAAGGTGAGAGGGGAAAGATTTAAAAGGGACCTGGGGGAGGGTGGTGTGGGTATGGACCGAGCTGTCAGTGCAGATGATGGTGGTGGCTACAATTGCAACATTTAAAGGCATCTGGATGGGTATATGAATAGGAAGGGTTTCGAGGGATATGGGTCACATGCTGGCAAATGGGACTAGATCAGTTTAGGATACCAGGTTGGCATGGATGAGTTTAATCAGAGGGTCAGTTTCCATGCTGTATAATTCTATGACTCTATGAGCCTCGTGGCGGCAATGTTCACCGATGGTTGTGCAATATTCAGAACTATTCATGACATGAGAGTGTGTTGCTAGAAAAGCACAGCAGGTCATCCAAGGAGCAGGAGAATCGACATTTTGGACCAGACCCCTTCATTAGGAATGACATCTCAGATCCTGAAGTAGCCTGTGTTCAAATGCAACAATCCAGGTTTGGGGTGACAAAGGGCAAGTAACATTCACACAAGTGCTAGTCTGTCAACATTTCCAACAAGAGGGAATCAAATCATTGCCCTTTGTCATTCAATGGCATTACTATCACTAAATCCTAAATATCTGGAGCTTACCACTGATCTGAAACTGAACTGAATGAGCCACATCAATATTGTGACTACAAGAGCAGTAGAGGTTAGGAATCCTGCATTTAGTAACTTCTGACTCCTCAAGACTTGTTTTCCATCTACAAGGCACAAGTCAGGAGTATAATGGGATATCCCCCACTTCCCTGAATGAGTGCATCTCCAACAACACCCACGAAGCTTGACATCATCCAGGACAAAGCAACCCACGCGATTGGCACCATATCTACAATCATTCATTCCCTCTCCCATCAATGCTCGGTAGGAGCAATGTGTACCATCTACAAATTACACTGCAGAAATTCAGCAAGACTTCTTAGACAACACCTTCCAAACCCATGACTGCTACCATCTAATAAAAAAAGGGTAGCAAATATATGTGAAGACCAACATCTGCACACACCCCATCAAGCCATCCTGACTTGGAAGTGTACCACTGTGCCCTCAATTTCACAACATCAAAATCCTGAAATTCCCTCCTGAATGATATTATGGGGCACCATAAAGGGAAGCGATGGCTTCATGGTATTATCACTAGAATATTAATCCAGACACCCAAGTAATGATCTGGGGACAGAGGTTTGCATCCTGTCATGGAATTTGAATTCAATAAAAAAAAATGTTTGGAATTAAGAGACTAATGAAACCATGAAATCATTGTTGATTGTTAGGAAAAAGCCCATCTCATTCACTAGTGTCCTTCAGGGAAGAAAATCTGACATCTTTATGGGTCTCCAGACCCACAGCAATGCGGTTGACCTTTAACAGTTAGGGATGGTAATAAATGCTGGCCTAACCAGCGATGCCCACATCCCATGAATAGATGAAAAAAACTACTCCGAATGTACTGCAGCAGATCAAATGGCAACTCAGCACCATCTTCTCAGAGGCAATTAGGGATGGGCAATGAAGGCTTACTCAGCCACTGATGCTCATATCCCTTGAATGAATAGAAAAACAAAATAGGAAACATAAAATCCTTAGTTTCCATTCATGTCATGGAGGTGATAGGAGTAAATCGAATGCACCAAGTTGATGTTGTGGTCCTTGGTGATTCAGAGGCTCAATTCATGTAGAGGAGGGTGTGTAGTGTCCAATATTGAAAGGTAGTTGTTATTCAACCTATTTCCTTCAGTACACAGTCCCATTATTTCATTTTTTGGTTGTGTTGTAGCATTATTTATTATACATCAGAGCCTGATGGAGACTTACCATGAACTTGGCATATATCCAATTTAAGAGGTCTTTATATCAAGGGCCAGGGTGAAACATTCTTGCCCACAAGCAGTGCTGGAAAGGAATGCCTTTTCTCAGGTCCCTTTAGCTTTTAGATTTCCCAAAGCCTGGTAAGCCTAGCTGGCCACAGATTAACCTACAGAGCAGTCCAAATCACAGTCTATCAGCTCATTGGCAAAGTTGGATTGCCAATCCACTTCTTGGAACCAAATTTGCTCCTGGTCCCATATCTTCCATTCATTAACCCCAACCTCAATCCACTTATTTTTGTGGCTGTTTCCTCCAAAGTATTTTCCTGGCAGTAAGGGCAAAACAGGGCGAGCTCATTATTTATTGATTAAATAATGCAACAGTTAATTAGTATCTGATGATTATGTTTCTCTCCACTTTCTTCAGCAACTTCTGCTTCTTACATGAGCCAGCGATGGCAGATGCTCTGAGCTCATTGTTTCTTACCTTCTGCTTCAGGGATCCCTACTGCTGTGCAAAATGTGTGCAACCTCACAAAGAAACAACTAGTCTTACCAGAGGCTTTGTACTGCATAACCCCTCCAGATCAATGACAGCCGGAAAAAAACAGCATTGAAAAGATAAACAAGATTGGTTTCAGTATCTCTGTAAGAACAAGGGGAGAAATAAGCCAAGGTTTCTGCCGATGGTGTTTCACTCAGTGACCTCTGCTGGAATGTGTATGTGTATGTCTTCCATGTGCAGTCAGAACGGAACTCTAAGAATGAGTGATATATGTCACTTCTTGTTCCTGTAGCCAAAGAATTCTCCCCCAGAATGAAGCACCACTTCCAAAAGAGAAGCTGCAATAGAGACAAGTGCCAGAAAGGGAAAAGCAATGTGTGACAATTGCAAATGAATCAAAGGATTGGCGTTAGAACATATTTTTCTCGTGTTAATTTAATTGTGACACAAATACCATGCAATTAACAGCAAGCAGATATATTTGCATATTGAACAAGGGTCAATGCTAGAAATGCTTTAATCAAAGAATACATGGATTTTTTTTCAATCACTCATGGGACCTGGGTGTCGGTGGCTAGCCATTATTTATTGCATGCAGATGAAATAGATTTTTATAAAGTAGCTTGAACAAAACAATCGCATTGAAATTAATATTAAGTAGAATTTTTTTTGCAAAACAGGTAGTGGTATCATATAAGGTGATAAAGGATATTCTAATGTTCTTCAAAATCCTACCACATGGCAATTTCCATGTCACCCGAAATAACCTTATCTCCCAATTCATAACTGGAAAACTAGGTATTGTAGATAATAACAAAACCATAGAAGTATTGCAAAGTACATTGTGACCTTTACAGGATTGTAGCTGGATGAAAGATCAATACCTAGCTTCTTAGATTATTACCTTTTGAACAGAGCAGCAGTTTGCTGAGAAAATAAATGACTTGTCCTCTACTCAACCATAGTCATATTCCTTGATATATATAAGGGCCATAGATGCATGCTGAGAATTCTACATGGCTTTTGAAAAAGCATCACTGTAGTAATATTACTTTATAATAATGACTTCTCTAATGTTTTTACTCTTTTCAATCCTTTCATCCTTGCTGAGCTGTGAAAAGAAACTTTCAGGCATTCAGCCATGATGTTTTAATCCTCACTCATCTTTTGCGAGGCACCTCTGATAGCAAAGGGTCTCACAACACTCACCTGACAGCGTATAGCCAAGCTAATCAATGCAGAAGGCTTCATAGTCCAGCCTGGTCTTGTCGACATCCAGTGTTTACATCTATGTGTTTTCCAATATGAGCAATAGTCAGAAAAAGGCCACATTGATTTGATTTAACTTGATTTATTACTGTCATATGTACCAAGAAACAGTGAAAAGAATTGTATTACATGCTAATCAGACAAAGCTTACATAAGTACATCAGGGTAATAGAACAGAATGCAGAATATAGTGTTACAAGTACAGAGAAGATGCAGAGAAAGATCAAATCTAATATATGAGAGGCCAATTAATAAGTCTGATAACAATGATGAAGAAGCTGTTGGTACATGTTTTCAAACTCTTGTATCGTTTGCCTAATGGAAAAGGTTGGAAGAGAGTATAACTGGGGTGAGAGGGGCCTTTGGTTGTGGTGGCTGCTTTCTTGAGGCAGCTGGAAGTGTAGACTAAATAAGTGCATGGAAGGCAAGTTGCCATGATGGACTGGGCTGCGTTCATGACTCTCTGTAATTTGTTGGGTACAGCGGTTGCCATAACACGCTGTGACATATTCTATCTATTGAAGTTGGTCAAAGTCATTGTGGACATGCTGAATTTCCTTAGCCTTTGGAGAAAGTAGAGCTGTTGCTGTGATTTCTTGACTGTCACATTAATGTGGATGGATTGGGATAGATAGTCATCAAAAAGTATGGCACTGGAAAAGCACAGCCAGTCAGGCAGCAATCTAGGAGCAGGACAGTCAACGTTTTGAGCACAAGCTCTTCATCAGGAATATTGATGATATTTACTTGTAGAAACTAGAAACTCTTGACCACCTCCAGCAAAGCATCATTAATACAGACAGGGGCATATCCTTCACACTGCATTCTGAGGTCAATGACTGGCTCCTTCATTTTGCTGACATTGAGGGAGATATTCTTGTCTTTATGCCATGACACTAAGCTGTCTATCTCATTCCTGTATTCTGTCTTGTCGTTTCTTACGATCCAACCTAATATGGTGGTGTCATTGGCAACTTTGTAAATGGAGTTAGAGCTAAATTTGGCACACAGTCATGAGTCTCTAAGGAGTATAATAAGAGGCTGAGTGCATTGTTGAGGACTCTTATGGAGGAGATGTTGTCACCACCTTACTGACTGCAGTCTGTGGGTCAGGAAGTCAAGAATCCAGAAGGTGGGACCAGAGACCTAGGCTTTCGAGTTTGGAGATGAATTTTGTTAGAATTATGGTGTTGAAGGTCAATAAGTAGGAGTCTGATGGAGGCATTGTTGTTATCCAGATGTTACAGGAATGAACGGCAGGCCAGAGAGATGTCATCTCCCATGGACCTATTGTGACGGTAGGCAAATTATAGCCAATCATGGCAATTTGGGAGGCTGGAGTTGATGTATTCCATCACTGACCTCTCAAAACACTTCATAATGATGGATTTCAGAGCCACTGGGCAGTAGTCATTAAGGCATGTTGCCTGATGTTACTTTGGCACCTCGATGATAGTGGTCTTCTTGAAGCCATTGGGAACCTCACATCACAGTAAAGGAGAGGTTAAAGATGTCTGCAAATACTCTCACGAGCTGCTCCATGCAGGGTCTAAGTGTACGGTTGGGGGACTCCATTCAGGCCAGTTGCTTGCCATGGGTTCACCCTCTAGAAGGCTGATCTGACATCAGTTGTGGCGACCATAGGTACAGATGCACTTGAGCCTGCTG
Source organism: Chiloscyllium punctatum (assembly GCF_047496795.1). Classification (NCBI taxonomy): domain Eukaryota; kingdom Metazoa; phylum Chordata; class Chondrichthyes; order Orectolobiformes; family Hemiscylliidae; genus Chiloscyllium; species Chiloscyllium punctatum. Next base: position 52,153,400 of record NC_092740.1, on the reverse strand, counting down.
ACATCATTTCACTGACCTTCTGTTCAAAATGAGCATAGAATGCATTGAGCTCTTAAGGAACTGAGGCATTGTTGGCAGCAATTCTACTCAACCTCACTTCACTTCTTAATTCAAAGACCCAACAGAAATGTTGCACCCCAAACTGCTTCTGCTACTAAAATCAGTTCAACACAAACCTTGGTTTCTACAGTTTTTACAACTCAGCCACATTTACTTACCAATCCTTTGGGAACCTTACATTGGTGTTATTCAATGGTCAAATGTCAAGACATGACAGTTTGCTGCTTGCTACATTTGTATTCCCTGGGACTGTTCAGCCTGCCAGGCTTGCAATTTCTTGTATATTCTTTGCATGTTTCTTCTGACTTCCAGCTTAATCACTTGACTGGCATATTAGTTCTGTTTTGATGAGGATGTAGTGACATTGATTAAACAATTCAGGCATGAACAAGCATCTCTTGCTGTTAAAAAAAAATAACTTGAGCATTTGGGCATCAGAGGTTCTGGATTTGTTGATAGCTGCTGGTATTTTCACAGGCTTGGTTATTTGCTTAAATTTCCAGCTTGCAATTATTCATGTACAAACCAGTTTCCAGTCACATGGACATCAGACAATCCATGACCAGCTGCCATTTTGCAGGTATGTGGAGACAGAAGCTGTGGGATGTCTCATGGGAGAGAAATGGGAATTTGGGAGGGTGGGTCCTTATTTGAATAAGCTTTCCAAGCGAAGTCCACAGGAGTACAACTGTTCATAACCTCACAATGAAAGGAACCATTTTACATTCCAGAGCTCCTTCATGGCCAAATCATCTTCTGACTTTGTTTCAGCCTGGAAGAGAAGCCACTGCAGCTTCCTAGAGTAATGTCAGGCACACAGACACTAGAGTAGTAAACAAGTCTAATTTTCTGCTGTCCAGTTTCCAGTAAATGGTTAGGGTTAAAATCACTCCCTGCATTTATAGTGAAGTATAGATTCTTAATAAAAGAAACTAAGCTGCACTGATTTGATTCAACAAAGCAAGACTGAACACAGAGGTCATAAGCAATGATAAATACTCAGAAATAATCACAGGGGAGTGTGTTCAATTTTGTGGAGCTGTTATTGTGATAGTGTAATTACATGAAATTAAAGGATGTTGTCATTGGAGCTGTGCCTTGAAAAAAAAATCACGCGCTATTGTTCTGGGCTTCAAGCTTAAACAATGTCAGAAAAGGTCATTCAGAGAATGTTAGAAAATGATATTCCAATCAACTTATCACAATGTGACTGATCAAGGAAGGACGTTCTTGAATGCAAACTTTTTGATAACTTTCATTTTTAAAATTCTTTTTATTTCTGCCATTTTAAAAATCTACTCTTCTTGCTTTCCTGTCAATGTTGCCTCTCTCCTCCATATTAAATACATAACTCATAGGAATTAGGGCTACTGAGAAACTGTTGCAAGTCACTCTCCATGTCGCACACCATTCTGGCTAACTATATACACCTTTGTCAGAAATAGCAACAAATGATACCATAGAGTCATAGTGTCATAGAATCATACAGTCCAGAAGAGGTCTCCCACCTTTCCAGTCTGTACTGCCAATAATTATTACTATTGTTATTCCCAGTTTCCTACATTAAGCCAGTGTCCTTGAATGTTTTGACATTTCAAGTGCTCATGCAAGTACTTTTTTAAGGTAGTGAGATCGCCACCTCACTACACCCCCAGGCAGTGCATTCCAAGTCCCCACCACCATCTGGGTGAAAAAGGTTTTCCTTAAAGCCCCTCTAAACCTCCAGACTTTCACTTTAAAATTATGTTCCCATGGTATTGACCCTTCAACTCAGGAGAACCCTCTCCATGCCCTTCGTAATCCTGTACACATCTATAAGGTTCCCCCTCAACCTTCTCTGCTCCAAAGAAAACAGCCTTAGACTATCCAGTCTCATGCGGTAGCTGAAATGTTCCAACACAGAAAACTTCCTGGTAAATCTCCTTTGCATCCTCTCCAGTACAATCACATCCTTCTCACGGTGAAGAGACTAAAACTATACACAGTACTCCAGCTGTGGCCTAACCAAAGCTCTGTACAGCTCCAACCTGACCCTTCTCTTCTTATAGTCTATACTATGCCTAATAAAGGCAAGTGCCATGTATCTCTTCTTAACTATCCAATTAATATGTCCTGCCACCTTCAGAGATCTATGGACAAACATTTCTAGTTCCCTTTGCTCCTTCAGGTTTCCTAGTGTCTTGCCATTCATTGAGTAATCTGTGTCTTGGTACTTCTTCCAAAGTGCATCTCCTCACATGTATCAGGTTTAAATTATACCTGTCACTGATCTGCCCATTTGACTAATGCAGTTACAGCCTCCTGTAACATAAGGCCTTCTTCCTCACCATCAACAACCAGCCAATCTTTGTCATACCTTACTTATGATCTCCAGCTTACACACACTTTAATCTACATGATTTATGAATATTACAAACAATAGGGGACCCAGCACTGGTGTCTGTGGTACACCACTGCACATTGATCTCCAGTCACACAAGTGGCCTTCTGCCACCACCCTCTGTTCTCCTGTTACTCAGTCAATTTTGGATCTATCTCACCAAGTTAGTCTGGATCCCTTGAGACTTTACCCTCATTATCAGTTTCCAATGTGATAACCTATCAAGTACCTTGCTGAAATCCATTTAAACTGCATCAACTGCCTTACCCTCATCTATCACTTAGTCACCTCCTTAAAAACGTCCACCAGATTTGTTGTGTATGATCTCCCTCTGACAAAGCAACACTGACTATTCCTGATCAAAACGCCTGTTTAAATAGAGATTAATTTTCTCCTTCACAGTTTTCTCCAATAGTTTCGCTACCACTGTTGTTAGACTCACTGATCTATAGTCCTCTGGTCTATCTCTGCTAACCTTCCAGTAAAGTGGAGCCACATTAGTTGTTCTCCAGTTCTCTGTCACCTCCCCCCTGGCCAGAGATGAGTTAAATGCTTGGTCTGAGCCTCGTTAATTTCTTCCCTCATTTTCCAAAAAAGCCTACTATTCAACTGAGGTGGACCCAGCGATTTGTCCATGTTTAATCATCTAGTACCTCCTCACATCTTATATCATTCTGCTCAAAAACATCATTGTCTATCTTCTCAATTCCTGTCCTTGCATCCTCTTTCTCCCAAGTATAGACAGATGTGAAATACTTATTGAACATTGTACCGATATATATGAAATCTGCTGCAGTGATGTTACCAGCACCTGTTGGACATTCCACAAATGACGGGGTACTTCTGGCCAGCATTCACCACTTTTTAAGTTCTTGTCACTAACCTCTACATTGCTGAGTTGACAATGTTAGTTTGGATAGTACCAAAGGCATGATGCAATGTGTCTTTGACCACATTCCCTCTGCATACTCTGCATATGTGTGCAAGGAAATGTTTGTCAATGAAATGCATCGGGTGTGCTTTTGCACATTAATGCCCTAACAACCAGTAGACAGAATCTGATGCTTGCACACACAATATTAATAGTTACTTTGCATACGTTGCTTGTTTTCAAAGTCATTTTTCAGTTGCATTGTGCATCTAGATAATGACAAGTGATGGCAGAGAACCTAAATTGTGATCAACACTATAAGAACCGGACTTTTCCTGGTTTCCAGGTGGTCCTCCCCTTCCAGAATTGTCCATGTCACCTTTAACTTCACACTACCTCCAATATCCCCACTTTTATTATTGTAGGTGAACCTGGGCACAGGAGACCATTCCAGCTAAAGATATGAATGACTGTAACCATAGACCATCATTGTTTGTTTATTAACTTTCTAAATAATCTTTAATTAATTTTAGGAGCTAAACAACAACACAATAATAAGTGCATATTAATTGTGCTACATAATTCATACCTAATGAAACATTAAGAAATTAAAGAATGGATGGCGTCACCTCCACACGAGACTCCTGCTTCTGTTAAAAGTGAGTCAGAGCATCCCATGTATGTTTTCATTGGTGGTAGCTATTGTATTAACATAGTTATATTCAACACATTTCTTCACTGGCATGCTGTGTTAATAAAGTCTTATAAACCCTTACATGGAATGCTCTGTTTCCAGAATTGTTTTTTGAGCCAGCAGTAAAATTAATAAAGCAGTACTTTGTCTTCTGTAGCAGTTTTATTGTAAAACATGACACATTTGTACTTCATACATAATACAGGATTCAATATTAGAAAGCAGACTAACATTAACTGTAGCTTAGTTAGGAACTAGCCATTTCTCCAGAAATGGAAACTAGGTCCTTTGTCTTGCAGGACCTCTTCTAAATCCAATCTGCTTTTTTTTCACCAATGAGAAATGGAAGAAAATTGCAGAGCCCAGAGGGAGCAGATAATTAGTGGGATCTTTTATTGGAGCTGAGTCCCAAGTTTTCAAAATTGGAAGCATACCTGAATCTGCAGGAGTGGAGGGTGAAATTTTCTTTGTGGGAGCAGGAGAACTCCAGCAGAGGCTTTCAAAAGGCTTTGAGCATTCTTGATACTCAATTGTCCCAATGGTGATTACTTACTTGCGCTTGAAACTTTTCACGCCCAGCACTAGTTTGTATTTATGTCAGCCCTGAAGTTGTACCTGGATCTGGTTATATATTTGATGTTATTGTCCTTTTGATGAAATTTATGCTGATGTGCACTAGCAGTTGAATATTGCCTTCAACTGTATTATCTTCACAGATGGGCTAATGCATTTGTTGCCATTTTAGCTCTTCTGAATTGCAGTCAGCATTTCTAAAGAAGGGAGCATATATGATGATATGACCAGATAGATCAGAAGTACAGACAACAGCATCACAGGATATTGGTCCAAAGATCTGCAATGATGAATGTTAAGTCATTGGCAGGTTGAATAATTATGTTTGGAACACATACGGAGTTACTTTTCGAATGCTTCATTAAAACAAGAGGATCTACAACAGAAAATCATGAAATAATATAATTTATAAATAATAATATTCAACTGTACATGGAAAAAATAATGAAAAGGGTCATTCACTTGTTCAATTAGGCAGTGCAAAAAGCTCATATAAATGTACACTACAAATTTATCTGCATAAATTGTACAATATTGTATACTGTGTTGCTTTTTGGGTGCAGTCGCACAACACTTTGGATTTTCAGTTAAATTAGCTCACCATTTTTCTGGAAAACAACATCAGTGCCCTATGATGTTGCCATGCCAGAACACTATAGAGATCTCCAGAGGCCAGTGTTGTTGGATTGTCGGGATGATGCTGTTTTGTATCTGAAAAACCATTAATCCTGTACGGATTCATTGGGACTGATGATACAGAACATTACACATGGGGGTACACATCCAAATCTCCCACATGTACCAAGGGACAAGCAATGCTTGAGGGAGAGAACATAATGTCAGAAAGGTAATCTGAGTAACTCAAATACATCAGCAGCAATAGATTATGGTCTATGCTTGACTTTCTAGGCTAACAGTCAAGAAACTAAACTATCTTTGCACAGCAAAAGAACATGCTGATTGGACTAATTTCTAATAATTATCACAATTGCTGTTATGGTGCACCAATGTATCTGTTTGCCACAGATTTAAACTTCTACTTTTTCCAGCTGTCAATAAGTTCCTGCTAAAACATCAACAATGGCCTTTAGACTTTCAAATTTGGGAACTTGGGCCCTACAGTTTCCTGGGGTTTCCACCCTTCTGCCAAAGAACTAAGACTAACCCAGTGTTAGAGCATCAGAGCAAATTCAAGTTTTAACTGAAAAGGCCAATCAAGCCTCAGATAGAGATGTCTCGACAAAAGACCAGAATCTCATGTTGGTAATATTAACAGAAAAACAATATATTTGCATGCCATTTCTTAGTCCACTATTCATTGAAGTACTAGAAAGTACTAGTAACTTTCTAGTACTTCAAAATAAACCTGTTTGACTATAACCTGGTGTTGTGCGATTTTTAACTTTGTCCACTCCAATCCAACACTGTCACCTCCACATCATGTTCAAATACAGGCATTAACCTGATCACTTGAACCAATCAATTATACGGCCATGTGATGTATTCTTCCATCGATCCTACCAACGTCAGTTCTGACACTTTGAGTGTAAGGTAGGCATAAATTATATACCTATTTATAAGTGGATGGATGAAAAGGGCTCCCCTCAGCTAATAGCAAAGTAAACAAAACACAAAGAGAGGTGCATGGCATGAGGGAAGTGGAGGTAGGAGGAAGTAGGAGGCTAGAAGAATGTAAGTGGAATGGAGGACAAATGCCATCAGTCAGATTCCAAAGTTATGAAATTCAGTTATGAATCCTAGAGGCTATAAGGTGCCTCAGTATAAAATAAGGTGTTGTTCCTCAAGCTTACTTTGAGCTTCATTAGAACATCACTGCAGGCCCAGGACAGAGGTGACAACATGAGAGTATGTTGGTTTATTAAAATGGTGAGCAACTGTGCTCCAGAGAGTGGAACAGCATTTAAAACAGTGCAACTGAATGAGAACCAATTTTAAATGATGTGAGTGAAGTGTGTGGCATTTTTGACAGTCCCTCAGGTTTGAGAATGACTTGTTTTCACTCTCGGGACATTGGGTTCTGTGCTGGCTGAATATTCCATTCCTGGAGCCACAGGTTCTGCCACAGGTGGGGCAGTTGGCTTTTCAGGAGGCGAGTAGGTGGGACACGCTGGATTCTCTGCACTCTTTCCATTGCTTGTGCTTGCCTTCCACGTCCTCCACATGCTGACGTTTAAGATGGTTGGCATCTTCGTGGATGCATCTTCTCTAGTTTGTACAATCTTAGGCATGTGATTCCCAAGTGTCAGTGAGGATGTTGCATTTGCTTAAGGAGGCTTTCAACGTACCCTCCTAGTATTCCTCTGTCCTCCTCATGATCATTTACCATTGAAGAGCTCGGAGTAGACCACTTGTTTAGGGAATCTTGTGTCAGGCATATGATCAAAGTGATCCACCAGTCACAGCTAGTCATGTATGACCAGTGCCTCGCTAGTGGAGATGTTGACCTAGGAGAGGATGCTAAATGTTGATATATCTAACCTGCCCGTGGATTTGCAGGATTTTGCAAAAGCATTGCTGGTGATAATGGCCCAGGGATTTGAAGTACCTGCTGTACATGGTCCATGGTTCTGATGCACGCAGGAAGATGTCGACCATGGCTGCTCTGTTATGACACGGGGTAAACCCCCTTCTGTTTAATTTAAACCAGCAACACAGAAAAGATTTATCCCGTGCAGCCATCCGTGAAAATTCGAGAGGCCAAGAACTATTTCAAGTAAAAATTAACAACTTTATTTCTTAAAGTATAACAGAGAATAATTAACTAACAACTATTTATAACTCCTTCCTCTGACCTATTTTTTTCCCCTTCTATCATACTAGCCCGATAAAACCCCCAATTAAGATTTACTAAAAATTCAAATTTTAAAAACAGGCCACTGTCGAACCTTCTCTTTGCATCTTCCTCTGTAGATTTTCCCTTCTTCTTAGGGATTTCTGTTTCACAGGTCATTGATAGATAAAGGTACCTTTAAGAGAGCTGTGTGTTCAGGCAGTCTGTACATGCTGGTGACTTGCTGGTGGTTCTCCCCCAACTGTTCAATTTTTCCCAGTCTTATACCCCAAAGCATTGGATTGTTTCAGTGGGTTTTAATATTGTCAATAAAGTAAATTCAAACTGGATTGGAGGTTGATATTTTGGGGTATAATTAAACTGATAGGCCAAATTCAAATGTGTTTTTATCTCATAGCAACTCAGCCAGCGCTAGCTGCTGGACCAAATGTTACATTGTCAATTCACCAGCACTCTGTGTGCCTGCTTAGTCCTTCACTGAAAGGTACAGTACACTTCTACGCCTTCATAACACCTTGGCGGCAGAGTGGCTCAGTGGTTCGCATTGCTGCCTCACAGCACCAGGGTCGCAGGTTTAATTCCAGTCTTGGGTGACTGTCTGTATGGAGTTTGCACATTCTCCCTATGTCAGCATGGATTTCCTCCCACTGTCCAAAGATGTGCAGGTCAGGTGAATTGGCTATTCTAAATTGCCCGTAGTGTTCGGTACATTAGTCAGAGGGAAATGGATCTGGGTGGGTTGCTCTCTGGAGGGTCGGTGTGGACTGGTTGGGCCGAAGGGCCTGTTTCCACACTGTAGGTAATCTAATCTAACCTCCCACCCTTAAGAAAAATGAACCATCATAATGAAAAGATGGCTTTGTTTTATTCTAGTCTTTAAACACGTTACCATAATATACAGATAAGTTTAATCTAAGTTCACCTTAATTTCTTCCTATATACCTATATACAATATAACATTAAATAAATATAAATCTCATCTAACTTTATCGTTAAATCCGCAATAACACATCTGCGGTTATATCCTTGTGATCCGCAATATGTACAATTTTTAAATTGAATGTCTGTAACATAAGACACCAACAAAATTGTCTCATATTATTGTCTTTAAAGCGTTCTAAGAATGTAAGGGGATTGTGATCAGTGTACACAACCATCTCTGACACATTGTTCATGGCATACACATTAAAATGCTATAAGGCCAGTACCAAACTCAATAGTTCTTTTTCAATCTTGGAATATTTCTTCTGCTGGATGTTGAGTTTTTTTGAAAAGTAACCAACTGGCAGTTCAATTCCATCCTCATCTTCCTGTAGCAATACAGCTCCAACTCTTATGTCACTAGCATCTTTTAAAAATTTTGAAACGTTTGGTATAGCTAAAACTGGTTTGGTAGTTAATATTGATTTCAAATGGTCAAATGCCTCCTGGCATTGTTCGGTCCACCAAAACTTTGTGTTCTTCTTCAGCAAGGTAGTTAACAGTGCTACTACACTGCCGATGTTCTGTCCCAAGAACGTCACCTCTGCTTTCATGAATTCAGTTTTGTTTAAGTTTATCACCAATTTTGCTTCTCATAGTCATTCAAAGAGTTCTGCCCACTGTACGAGGTGATCTTTCCAGGACTGACTAAAGATCACTACATCGTCCAAATAGACTACACAGTTTGTTAACCCAGCCACAACTCTGTTCATGAGTCTTTGAAATGTAGCAGGTGAGGTCGTCATTCCAAAGGGCATCATTTTAAACTGATATTGCCCATTTGGGGTTACAAATACAGAAACTTTTTTCACCATGTCTGATAAAGGTACCTGCCAGTAACCACGCAGGGAGTTCAGCTTGGTGACATAACTGACTTGGACGACTTTCTCAAAACAGTCCTCCAGTCTAGGAATTGGATATGAGGGTGATTTTATAATGGCGTTGACCTTCCAATTATCCACACAGAATTGTTGAGTCCCATCTGGTTTGGGAACTAAGATGATCAGCAAACTCCATTCACACCGGCTTGGTTCAATGATGTCCTCGTCGAGCATGGCCTCCACCTCCTTCTGGACATGTCTGGTTTTGAAATTATTAAGCCGATAGGGTCATTGTTTTATTGGAGCAGTATTCCCTATGTCTACTTTATGTACAATAACATTAGTCCTCCCCATCAGATTCTTATATATGTCCTTATACTGCAGTAACAAATCTTTCAACTTGTGTTCTATGCTCCTGAGACAGATAGTTTATGAACCTTTCTCACTCCTCAAGGACTTTTTCATTTTTAAAATCTGTTTTGAGGGATATCAAAATCCATATCATCAGGATTTGATTGTTCACTCTGTAGGGCAGTAATTAACACCTGTTTCTCCAGTTCTTTCTCTCTAGTATAATACAGTTTCAACATGGTCACATGACATACACAATACCTTTATTTTCTATCGGGCATCTTTACTAGATAGTTCACCTGACAACTTTTTTCAATTTGATAGGGACCACTAAACCTGGCTTTGAAGGGATCTCCTATCACTAGTAACAGTACTAACACCTTATCCCCTCAGGAAAACGTCTGAGTCTCAGCTTTTATCTGCCACCTGCTTCGTTCCATAGGTGCCCTCTTTAGGTGCTGTTTAGCTAACTCACCTACTCAATTTAGTCTCTCCCTCAGCTCCGATACATAATCTAAGTGTGAGATTTCCAACTTTAGTCCTGTCAATTTTTCTTTAATTAATTTTAAAGGGCCTCTCACTTCATGCCCAAATATTAACTCGAAGGGAGTGAACTGAGTAGATTTGTTTGGGCATCTCTAATGGCAAAAAATATGAATGGAATACCTTTATCCCAATCATTCGGGTAATCCTAACAGTATACTCTCAACATGGTCTTCACAGTCTGATACCACCTTTCTAAAGCTCCCTGGGATTCAGGATGATATGCATTGGATTTAAAGTGCTGTATACCCAAGCTATCCAAAGCCTCCTTAAACAGCCCAGCAGTAAAATTTGACCCTTGGTCCACCTGAATCTTTCTGGGTAGCCCATACCATGTGAAGAATACCACTAACTCCTCTATCACCTTTTTTTGCCTTGATAGTCCAATGGAGTTGCCTCTGGAAATCTGGTAGAGCCATCCATTATGGTTAACAAGGACTGGTTCCCACTGTTAGTACTTGGGAAGGAACCTACACAAACAATTATGGTGTTGTGTGATTTTTAACTTTGTACACCCCAATCAAACACCGTAATCTCCAAATCATAAACCACATGAAAGGTTCTTCAAATGCAGGAATTGGCAACAAACAGGGTATCCGCTAACAGGACCTCAACTCCTTCAACTTTCCCTTTAGTTTTTACATCATGCTGTGATTAATAATCATGGGATCTGATTACTAAACATCCTGGGAAAATACCAGGATATTTCTGTTTTAACTCTTCAGTTTCTTGGTCTTCCTTGGGTTTCTCCACAACAAGGGGTGTCACTCCTACCTTGGACTCTGCTAAATCATTCCCAAGAACAAACTGAATTCCTGGAACTGACACTTTGTCAATCACTCCCACTGTTACTTCCCCAGTCTTGAGTTGGAGTCCAAACTAATCTTACATAGGGGAATGCTACATTTCTATCTAACAAACCCACAAATGACCAAACTCTTGGGTAACAGATCAGAAAGAGTGCATATTCATTCATCTCTTACTATCAGTTACTGGTTAGATCCTGCATCTCTCAAAATTATAACTTCTTGTCCTTCTCCCCCTGTTCTTTCTAAATAACTTTACCCACAGAACTGAATTTGTTGGAGAGATCAGGTACTAACTCCATACCCAACTCCTGCCTAGGTTGCGCACTCTCCTGAAGCTCCTCGGCTCTTCTTGGGGTCTTCTTTACTACCTTCACTAATGCCTTAGCTTCTTTATCACATCTTTTCCCACAGTACCTTTCTTTAATGGCCAGCACTGTGACTTTACATGTCCCACTTTACCACAGTAGAAACACCTGAGGCCCATCACCTCATTTTCACCCTCTTGGGCTTCTTTAATATGTAGTAAAATCTTACCAGTGTTCTCTATTCATTCTTTTGTAGTGTAGAATCTCCCCTTCTCACAACTTCTATCCCTCACAAGACGAAATTCTGGCCAGAAGCTTGTCTTATGCACCAACATGTCCTCATCTGCTAATTCTGCTGCCCTTCTCATTTCCTGAACTTTGTGTTCCTCCACATGAATTCTTACCATCTCTAGAAGTGAGTTTTTAAACTCCTCCAGCAGAATAATCTCTCGTAGAGCCTCAAATGTCTTATCTATTTTTAAAGCACAAACCCATCTATCACAATGACTATGTTTAATTCTTTCACACTAAACATAAGTCTGACCTGGTTCATTCTTTGTGTTTCTGAACAGCTGTTTATATGCTTCTAGTACCGATTCATAAACTCTTAAAATAGATGGCCCCTTATCTGACAGCGTGGCAAATACCTCACTAGCTCTGCCTACCAGTTTAGTCTGAACTAGTATTAGCCATAAATCCTTGGACCACTCCATCTGCCTAGCTAATTCCTCAAATAAAATAAAGAAGGCTTAAACATCTTCCTCATTAAAATGTGATAGAGTTTTGTTGCATTTGTATATATCACTACCTTCTTTTTCATCTCCATCCTGTTAACTTGACTTTGCTGACTAATCTGCAACATCTCAAGTTTAAATTCTCTCTCTTTATGACTCTCCCTTTCTTCTCTCTCTCTTTATCTCTCTCTTTGCTCAACTAAGAACCTTCTCTCTCTCTCTCTCACTTCTCTCTCTCTCTCTTTCTCTCCCTCTCTTGTCTCTTCCTTTCTCTTTCTCTCTCACTTTGTTTATTTTCTAATTCCATTTTCCTCAACTGTAATTTTGTTTTTTCTACCTTTACTGCACTTGTCTGTATCTCTGATACACCTAAGGGATACACCTAATAATTCCCTTATAATTTCAGCTTTACTTTTGTCCTCGGTTAAACCCAAATCTAACTTATTGCTAATTCTTTCCTTCTAAATTTTCTTGGCAAATTTAAGAATCATCTTCAAATCCCAGAAGCTCATCAGAATTGTAAGAGCCATTTCTCTCACTGCTATTTTAATCAATCAGAAGTCATCAAAAGTAAACAAATTGCCTCACCTACATTTTATTTAAAGATCTAGGACACTAATCTGCAAGTGTTTAAATCTGCTGGGGTTTTTTGTACCCCCACATCTATTCATATCCGTCTGAACCAGTTCAAATCCTGACGACAAGTCCCCAGACTGTTACATAGAACATTGAACAGTACAGCACAGAACAGGCCCTTCAGCCTACGATGCTGTGCCGACCATTGATCCTCATGTGAGGTAAATCTAATGTACGAACTCTCAAATTTCTGTGACCATATGCATGTCCAGCAGTCTCTTAAATATCCCCAATGACCTTGCTTCCACAACTGCCACTGGCAACGCATTCCATGGTCTCACAATTCTCTGCGTAAAGAACCTGCCTCTGACATCCCCTCTATACTTTCCACCAAACAGCTTAAAACTATGACCCCTCGTGTTAACAATTTCTGCCCTGGGAAAAAGTTTCTGGCTATCAACTCTACCTATGCCTCTCATTATCTTGTACACTTCAATTAGTTCCCCTCTCTTCCTTCTTTTTTCCAATGAAAAAAGTCCGAGCTCAGTCAACCTCTCTTCATAAGATAAGCCCTCCATTCCAGGTAGCATCCTGGTGAACCTCCTCTGAACCCTCTCCAAAGCATCCACATCTTTCCTATAATAGGGCAACCAGAACTGGACATAGTATTCCAAGTGCGGTCTAACCAAAGTTTTATAGAGCTGCAACAAGATCTCACGGCTCTTAAACTCAATCCTCCTGTTAATGAAAGCCAAAACACCACATGCTTTCTTAACAACCCTGTCCACCTGGGTGGCCATTTTAAGGGAACAATGTACCTGCACACCAAGATCCCGCTGTTCCTCTACACTGCCAAGAATCCCATCTTTAATCCTGTACTCAACTTTCAAGTTCAACCTTCCAAAATGCATCACCTCACATTTATCAGGTTGAACTCCATCTGCCACCTTTTAGCCCATCGTTGCATCCTGTCAATGTCACGCTGCAGCCTACAACAGTCCTCTATTCTGTCCACGACACCTCCAACCTTTGTGTCGTCTGCAAACTTGCTAACCCATCCTTCAATCTTCTCATCCAAGTCATTAATAAAAATTACAAAGAGTAGAGGCCCAAGAACAGAGCCCAGTGGATCACCACTCACCACTGACTTCCAGGCAGGATATTTTCCTTCCACTACCACTCGCTGTCTTCTGTTGACCAGCCAATTCTGTATCCAGGCAGCTAACTTTCCCTGCATCCCATTCCTCCTGACCTCCTGAACAGGTCAGGATTTTCTTCTTCTTAGGAATTTCTCTTTCACACGTCATTGATCGAGAAAGGTACTTTGAAGAGAGCTGTGTTTCGGGCAGTCTGTACATGCTGGTGGCTTGGCAGTTCTCCCTCAACTGTTTTAATTTTTCTTGGTCTTCTACCCAAAAGCATCGGATTGTTTCATTGGCTTTTAATATTGTCAATATACTAAATTCAAACTTGATTGGAGGTTGATATTTTGTGGAATAATTTAAACTGATCAGCCGAATTCAAATTTGCTTTTGTCTCATAGAAACTCAGTCAGTGCTAGCTGCTGGACCAAATGTTACATAATAAGTTCACTAGCACTCTGTGTGCCTGTTCAGTCCTTCACTCTCTTAAAGGTACAGTACACTTCTACACCATCATAACTGCTCCTTTGACCATGAAGTTGATGCTGGGTTTGAGGTCTCAGATTTTGAACACTCTGTTCCTTAGATGTCCAAAGGCTGCAATAACGCATTGGAGTTGATGTCAGATTTCATCGTCAAAGTCTATTCACACTGGGAGGAGGCTCATGAGCTATCAGAAATGTTTCACATTATCTGGGAGCTCATTATGGATTTTGACGGTGGGGGGGGGGGGGGGGGGGGCGGGTAGTTAGTATTGTGAGACAGGAGAGGGCTAGTCAGGACCTTTAGTTTCTGAATGCTTATTCTGAGCCCCATTCACTTGTATGCTGCAGTGAATGTATCGGATGATTATTTGTACATCAGCCTCGTAGCATGCATATACACAGGCAATATCTGTATACTGCAGCTCAATTATGGATATTGGGCTGGTTTTGGTTCTTGCCTGGAGGAATCAAAAGTTGAACAGTTTCCCACTCATCCTGTAAGTCAGTTCCACTCTATTGAGAAGCTTCATGGAGATGGTGTGGAGTGTTGTAGTGCGGATGATGGAGAAGAGTGTTGATGTGGTGATGAAGCCTTGTTTGACCCCAGTATGCACTCATATTGGGTTTGTAATGGGTCTGAGGGTGAGGATTGTGGGTTGCATGGCATTGTGAAGCAGGCGGAGAATGGTGATTTATTTCATCAGGCAGCTAAATTTCAGGAGAGTTTTCACCATCCGTCTTGGTTGACAAGGTCAAGGGCCTTTGTTTGGTCAAAGAAGACCATCTACAGAGGTTGGTGCTGTTTCCCACACTTCCCTTGGATTTGTCACACACCGAACAGGCAGCGGACATGGTGTAAACTGTAGTCCAAGATGTCAACATGTATCCATCTTGCTGCTGAATCTGGACACCTAGATTTCACAAAACATGTCCCTTAACATGCCTTCTGAGCATGACTATTCACTGTCGTCATTGGTGATTTGTGTCAAGTAGCATAATTTATAGTGTTGCAGAACCTGGACATTTGAAACAAAAACTGAAAGTGCTGGAGTGCCAACCTCTAACATTTCCAGGTTACTTGTGTATTTCAGTACAGCACCTTGTGCTCCACCAGCATCTACAATTGTAATGCTGCTGCAAGGACACTGTGTGCTAAGGGACAAACACCCAGCTCATGGACTTGGCCAGGCTGAATCTCTGGGCTATCTGTTTGCTGTCATACCACACACTCACTTTGAGCCTACCAGCATCCCTGCCTTGCATTGTCCTGGTTCACAGTACAGTTGCCCTGTGCAATTTAGCACAAGTACAAACCTTGAAACTTGTCATGGTTGTCAGCAGACCTCTATCAAGTCTAGGAAGATAGCCTTTGCTCAGCGGATCGTGGGACAGTAAGTCATGGTGTAGGAGGAAAATAAACCACTCTGCCTGCTCTTAGCCAAACAGAGCTTACCCATAATGCCACCCAGCACCTCAATTTGACTACTCTCAGCTCAGAAACTAACAGTGAAACTAACACTTTACCTAAGCACTTTCCATGACTGAAGGAATACACTACCTAGATGATCTGCTAACTGGTTTTCCGACCTCACAATAATATCGTCGCTCCTGAAGCCCCGAGGCCATTCCCTGTCTCCCTAGGTACTCAATCCCCACAAAGCCCACTTAGACTAGGTGGCACCACAATATCTGACAAGAATAAATATTATCCTAGGGACCTATTGAAGTCAGGTTGCTAGCCATTAGCACCCGTTTCTGCAGATTAGCTAAATTTCCTGTTAACAATTGTTAACTGATGGATACTGCTGGACAAGCAATTGTTTTCTATTAACTGTAATCAAAGCTGCATTGTCTTGTAATTAACATTTCACTACTGTCACCTGTAAGAACTGCCTGTAACTGAAGCTCAGGAAGGAGAATCTTTGACTTGACTGTGCAAAGTATCTGCTTTGTATCAGTCCAGTCGATTTCTCCTCCCTGTGATATTGTGAGAAATAAACCATCTGTTTGAGTCATAGAGTCCAACACATGGACAGTTTTCAAAATCAATTTGGTGTCTCTGGAGGCAGTCAGACTCAATAACCTCTCCTCATTAGGGTGAGGTGCCAAATAATGGCCAGCAGACCACACACCTTAATGCTTTCTGCCTTAATATGGGCAGAATTTCCTCCTGGAATGAGAGAGAAGGATATATGAAAGGAGATGAAAGGAGATGTAAGGAGATGAAAGTCGGGGGGCGGGAGGAGCACACCTGTTACTTTTAGTGCAGATTGGCAGATGTCCCAGGCAAGTGGGACATGGGTTGGAGTGGGTGAGGGCAAGTGATCAAACTGCCCAAAGCTTGCAATTTGCAGCTATTGCCAGATTATCCTAACTGCAAGGAGCTATCAATTGCAAATAAGTGGTGCTCACAGATCCTTGACATGATCTAGCTAGATTCCTGTGCAGAATAGAATTTCACTCCCTCAGCGTCCAGCTCATTTCTGACTAAAGGCAACCATTCCTGCAGGAGTGTGCCTTCTTTGCAGGGAACTGCAATCACTCATCCACTCTAAGCAACTCATAGTTCTGTCCAAAGTTTGCCATCCCCACATTAACTCCAAGGTTGGCTTAAAGTAATAAGATGTAACCCCCCAGAAAACATGCTTAACAACCTCAGTGCAAAATCATCAAACCAATGCAGAACAGTGCTCCAGTGCAGGTCAGAGGTTAAAAGTCCTGCAGCACCTCTTGTCTCTCCAAAGTCTGAACATCAATAAGGCAGAGAGTGAGGGAACACTTCCTATTTCTTTGGATGAATGCAGCTCCAACAACACTCAAGAAGCTTGACACCATCCAGGACAACACAGCCCATTGATTGGCACCACATCAATAACCATCCAATCCCTCCACCATTGACACTCAGTAGCAGCAGTGTATACCATCTAAAGATGCACTGAAGAAATTCAACAAGATTTCTGAGACATCACCATCCAAACCCACAATCGTTATTATATAGAAGGACAAGGGCAGCAAATACTTGGGAACACCATCATCTACAAGTTGCTCTGCAAGCCATGCTCAATCCTAACTTGGAAATATACGAATAGCACTGCTGCCTCACAGCGCCAAGGATCCAGGTATGATTCCACCTTGTGTGAAGTTTGAAAATTTTCCCAAGTCTGTGTGGGTTTTCTCCAGGTGCTCCAATTTCCTCCCAGATGTGCAGATGAGGTGGATTGGCCACATAAATTGTCCCATTGTGTCCAGGCACATGAAGGCACATTGGATTAGTCATGGTAAATGTGCTGGTTAAATGGATAGAGCGGGAGAGTGGGGGTGGAGGCAGGTTTAGGTGGGATGTTCTTCAGAGGTCAGTGCAGACTTGATGGGCCAAACAACCTCTACCTGCACTGTAGGGATTCTATTCTATATCCTAATTCCTTCAGTGTCATTGGGACAAAGATCTCAATCTCATTCCCTAATGGTGTGTGGGTCTACCTACAGTGGCTCAAGAAGGTAGTTCACCACTTCATCAGGAAGGGCTTATGTCTGAAATGTTGACTCTCTTGTTCCTTGGATGCTGCCTGACTTGCTGTGCTTTTCAAGCATCACACCCTTCAACTCTGATTCTCCGACATCTGCAGTCCTCAATTTCTCTCACCATCTTCTCAAGGGCAACTAAGGATGGGCAATAAATGCTGACCCAGCCAGCGATGACCATGTCCTATGAGCAAATTTCATTTCTTTACCTTTCGAGGGAGAATCCTCAGTAACAATGACAGAGATCTTGCTGAGCAAGAATCAATCCTCAAATGGCAGATTGAGGAAGTGACACTGATGGCAGCAAACTAACTCCACTTGTGAGCAATGATGCAGACAGTCAAATACAATAAGGTGGTCTGCAATGGGAATTACTCAGGCTAAGCTCAGGAGTTAGAATTGTGGTCTGGTGAATGGAGTTCTCTTAAAGAGTGAGGTAATTGGTAAAGAATAAGGTTGGAATTGGGGTTGGGCTGGAATGAGGCTGGGAAGCTAATTTATGTTTAAGTGAGTTTGGGAGTGCATAGACTGATGAATGTGAAAACTGGGGTTTGTGTGGATATGGCAGAGGTGGGTACTGCAGATGCGAGAGATTAAAGTCAAGATTAGAGTGGTGCTGGAAAAATGCAGCATCCGAGGGGCAGGGAAATCGATGTTTTGGGCAAAACAACCACGAGGTTTTGAGTATAATTTCACGGTGAGTATCAGTATTTTGTATCCGATTACAACAAAATAACATAGGAAATAAGTGCCCCACACATTTAGCTACATATCGCTAAAGATGAGTTGAAGCACAGCTTAAATGTGAAAGAGAAACTGGGCCAAAAGTATTTGTTTTTCATTAAATAGTGAAATGTTTTTACCATTTTGGTGAAAATCTTCCAAAATATTTTGAAATCATAGTTGAAAAATCTGAGTTTACGTAACATGGCTGTGGTACATCTTTAAATTTAGAATTTAAAATGGTAATCTTGATTCTTGCAACATGGGAAATGGTTAATGATATTCAATTGAACAAAGGCACAATAAAAAAGCAAAGAAATTATACACACATGAACTGAAACAAGACTGCTTATTTCACAGGTGGCAGGCTTTATGAAAATATTTTGCTTTTCTGTTCAGTTTACCATACATGATCATGTACAGAAATTGTCTTGTAGCTTCTGGCTAAGGCAAAGAAAAGTAACAGTGTTATGATTGTAACCAATGTAATTACTGGACAAGTCAGATCCCAGACTGATATCTAGCTTGATAGATCACATAATATTTGGTTTTTGGTCTTTCATAGGCACAACATATAGAAGGTTTGGTTTTAACAATAAAACTAAATTTTATGACACAAACAAAATAAAGGTAAGATAGAATAAACAACACTGTTTATCCATATCATAAGTTTAAAGGTTTCAAAATACACAGTAAGTTACAATACAATTAATCCCAATGACACCCCTTTAAAGTAATCAAACACCCGAGAAAGGATTTGCTTTTCAATCATGCATAGGGTTTGACTTAGCTGTAGCTTCAGTTACTTAGTCTTTACAACCTGATCACTCTGTGGGAAGCTGGAGAAGTGATTGCTGGGCCTCTTGCTGTGATATTTGTTTCATCGATAGTAACAGGTGAGGTGCCAGAAGACTGGAGGTTGGCAAACGTAGTGCCACTGTTTAAGAAGGGTGGTAAGGTCAAGCTAGGGAACTATAGACCATTGAGCCTGACATTGGTGGTGGGCAGGTTGTTGGAGGGAATCCTGAGGGACAGGATGTACATGAATTTGGAAAGGCAAGGACTGATTACAGACAGTCAACATGGCTTTGTGCATGAGAAATCATGTCTCACAAACTTGATTGAGTTTTTTGAAGAAGTAACAAAGAGGATTGATAAGAGCAGAGTGGTAGGTGTGATCTATATGGACTTCAGTGAGGCGTTCGACAAGGTTCCGCATGGGAGTCTGGTTAGTAAGGTTAGATCTTATGGAATACAGGGAGATCTAGCCAGTAGAAGACAGAGGGTGGTGGTGGAGGGTTGTTTTTCAGACTAGAGGCCTGTGACCAGTGGAGTGTCACAAGGATCGGTGCTGGGTACTCTACTTTTTGTCATTTACATAAATGATTTGGATGCGAGCATAAGAGGTACAGTTAGTAAGTTTGCAGATGACACCAAGATTGGAGGTGTAGTGGACAGCGAAGAAGGTTACCTCAGATTACAACAGGATCTTGACCAGATGGGCCAATGGGCTGAGAAGTAGCAGATGGAGTTTAATTCAGATAAATGCGAGGTGCTGCATTTTGGGAAAGCAAATCTTAGCAGGACTTATACACTTAATGGTAAGGTCCTAGGGAGTGTTGCTGAACAAAGAGACCTTGGAGTGCAGGTTCATAGCTCCTTGAAAGTGGAGTCGCAGGTAGATAGGATAATGAAGAAGGCGTTTGGTATGGTTTCCTTTATTGGTCAGAGTACTGAGTACAGGAGTTGGGAGGTCATGTTGCGGCTGTACAGGACATTGGTTAGGCCACTGTAGGAATATTGCGTACAATTCTGGTCTCCTTCCGATCGGAAAGATGTTATAAAACTTGAAAGGGTTCAGAAAAGATTTACAAGGATGTTGCCAGGGTTGGAGGTTCTGAGCTACAGGGAGACGCTGAACAGGCTGGGGCTGTTTTCTCTAGAGTGTCGGACGCTGAGGGGTGATCTTATAGAGGTTTACAAAATTATGAGGGGCATGGATAGGATAAATAGACAAAGTCTGTTCCCTGGGGTGGGGGAGTCCAGAACTAGAGGGCATAGGTTTAGGGTGAGAGGGGAAAGATATAAAAGAGACCTAAGCGGCAACTTTTTCATGCAGAGGGTGGTACACGTATGGAATGAGCTGCCAGAGAATGTGGTGGAGGCTGGTAGAATTGCAACATTTAAGAGGCATTTGGATGGGTATATGAATAAGAAGGGTTTGGAAGGATATGGGTCGGGTGCTGGCAGGTGGGACTAGATTGGGTTGAGATATCTGGTCGGCATGGATGGGTTGGACGGAAGGGTCTGTTCCCTTGCTTTACAGCTCTAAGTCTCTATGACTCTATAACCCATCTGAGACTGTCTTTTTCTAACCTTCACCTTAAATAGATACATCAGGGTTTTAACCAAATATGTCCGTTCTGAAACTTTGAAATGAAACTCCTTACATCAAGATAACTTATTTCATAATAATTTTAAACTAACTCCCTTCCTCCAGGGTAATTGTTTTCACATGCAGCTTCAGCCAAGACTTCTGTAAGACTGCTGAATGGAAACTCCCAAATGTGTTTTCACAAACTCTCTGTGTTTCCCTCAATCAAAAGTAAAAAGACTCCCTGACTTTCTCACCTGAAAGCTTAATGCATAACTGTTTATTTGATTTGTTCACAAAATCTCAATCAATGTAAACTAGTTCCCATTAGCTTTCAAGAACAATACCTCTCCAACTGGTTTTCAAAATAAATCATCTTGGCGACAGAAATAACTATAATTTAATCATTAAACCCTTTCAGACACACAGACCAGCACTTGCATGCCACTACCCCAAATCCAAATTTTAAAATAAATGATATTTGTTATATATCTGATCACACTGCTTACATCACACTAATGTTACTCGCATCACAGTCCAGTAGAATCTTTCATCTTTGTGTTGACGAACATTCTCTTCCAGTATCACACGATACACTGCTTCACTGGTGATATTATAAAGTCTAAATGTATAGTTCACATTTCAGCAAAGGGGAATACATTAAATATTAATAAAGTACTTTGAGTTGGAAATTGTACACACCATTTCTTCCTTTGGGAAGGAAGATGCTCTCTATGCACTTGATGCAGCAAAATCCGAAACACATAAGGCAAGGTGTAAAATTACACTCATTCTAGTACAGAGCGTGAATGTGCCCCCTGGGTGAACCATTAGCTTTCATTAGAGAAATTATTGAAAGCCCATCCACCATTAATAGCAGCGTCCATTGCTTACTTAAAACCAGTCTCAAGAGCATCAAAAAACCTAAGCATTGATAATGAAATTCAATTACATGTCTGTTCACTGCTCCATAGTTACAATCAAACTGAGCAACTAGCAGGATTAAATTTTGTGGTTTGTCATATAATTGTAATTGTAACATAAGTGATCACGTCAGCAATAATGTGATTTAAAATAATGAAAAAGCTTACACTCCTGGAGAAATGTGATGAGGGCCTCTCTCAAGGTCACAGAGAAAACAGCAAATTTAACATAACCAATAGACACTATATAGCATTGCATACAAATTAAGTCTTGAATAGAATTAGCTAAACAGTCATTTCTCACCATATAAACACTTTTAAGTGAATTGATCTCTGTTTCAACTTCAAGTTATACTCCAGATCACCACATTCAAAAATCTTAATTTAAAATCAAAAGATTACACTTCTGAGCAACAGTAAAGGCAATTTTTGCTCATTTTATTTTTCATATCAGCCAATTAACCTTAAAGGCCTTTCGAACAAAGGTCAGTGTGATGTGCATCAAGAGAATTGGAAAATACGAATTATCAGTCAAGATATTGACATTCGTCAGCATCTCTCTTGTTGTGCTCTGAGCTGAAATTAGTTAGTCTGGTGTGGGTAGGCTTAGTAGGGAATTCAGCGTTGAACACTAAAACACAGAGGCATGACTGCAAGTAGTTACATAAGATAGCTTTCAGCATGCTGCCATAGTGTAGTTCGGCATAACTGACATCAGGGCATTGCACAGAAACATCAATAAAGAAAAGGGTTACACTGTATAGTTACCATCAGTTTACTAACATAAAGAGAAAACAAAATCTATTTCAGTGCAATATTTGGAAACAGAAGTCCCAATGTTAATCTTGCCCACTTCACTTGAAGAGTGTGGGAAAAGGGTTAATATTGAAGGAATGCAACCACTGCTGTTTGCCTTTGCATGTGATCCTCTCTGCCATCCACTGTCCTTACTTCCAGTATTTTAACTGATGACTGACTCTTAGCTCTATTTTTACTACCACTCAACAGTTGTGTTACTTTCATATCATGATGATTCATGGTATCTAGGGCTCACAGAAACCCATCTTGCTGTAATAGCCTTTGATTTGGGGTCAGCAATGCCAGATCATGGAACAATTTTCACATACTACAGACTGGTTTTTATACTCTCCTTTGCTTTCAACAGTGGAGCACATAAAATTTAACAGTCAACTACCATCCTGCTAAACTCCTTAATATGGATGTGGTAAGCACATTCATTTGTACCCTCACTCATAAAATCATTCAGAGGTGTCTTGTAGGCATTAGCATCTTCCCAGGGTCACACTTCCTTGCTTTGTCCTCACCAAACCACCAAAACTGTCCCTCAAGCTTCAAAGTTCTCCTTCCAAGGATTCCCAATGCCTCCCACCCAAAGAAACTTGAGATGAGGATGCATGTTATGCCACGTCGTCATGTTTTACAGAGTAAAGTTTCAAAATTGGACAGTTCACTCATTAGGCAGCTAAATGACATTAGAATCCTTCACAGGACCTTGAATGGATAGATGAAGGCTAATAGTCAGCAAGGAGGTGGCATAGCAGTGATGTCACTGGACCAGTAATCAAGAGTCCCCAAGATGTCACTAGGTGTATTGGCAAAATTTGACTACAATTTTAAAAATTCTGCATTAAAAACTATTCTAATGGTGAGAATGGAATCACAGTGTATTGCCGTGAAAACCAGTCTGACTCACTACTCTTCTTTTAGAGAAGGAAACCTCCCATCATTTCCTGTTCTTACCTACATGTAAATAGACATAATAATGTTGTTAACTCTTAACTAACCTCTGAAATGGATTCACAAGCCACTCGGTTCAAGGTCAATTAGGGATGGCAATAAATACTGACCCAACCAGTGAAAGAATAAAATAAATCAGGCAAGTAGATTCACTGCAGAATAGAAAGTTCCAGTGAAAATGCTGGCAAAATATAAATCCCTTTTCATTCAACTCCACTACTTCTATTTCTGACTGAATTAAGCATTTAAAAGTGCAAATGTTTAATTTTTTATATTATATATTCAGTTCACCACTAACACTGATTTTTGTTTTAAAATGCAAGAATTGTGACTTGTGAAAAACAAAAGGTGAAGCCTTGTCTTCCTTCTGTACATTGTAAAAATAAAAGTAGAGGTAGGGCTGAGGGTTAGAAAAAGAAGGACTTGGTGTTGTTCCACCTCCTTTAAAGGATAGAAGAGATTTCCTAATCAATAGGACATCCCAAAGGATTTCATTGTTAATGCAGTACATTTTATAATGTATTCATTGTTGTAATGTAAGAAATAGAGTAGAGAATATATGTTCAAGACATCATAAATAGAAATGGAATAAACAATTAAAAAGTCTGACTTTTAGTAGTATTAGATGCAGGATTAATATTATCGAGGAATATGAGGAGAATATCATTCCTCTTCTATGAATCTTTTACATCCACCTGCAAGGGCAGATGATGCCTCAGTTTTGAACAACCTCTGAGCAACATGCAATTGCTGTGAACATGGCTGTGTCTTCAAACTTTATACAGAGGGGTAAAGTTTAAGTTACAAAAATTAGAAATCCTGTTCTTTTACTGTTCTTGCTAAAGAGTGTTACAATAAACAGAGTTTTTTTATATGTTACTGAAGAAACCTGGTCGGGTTTGTTTTTTTTCTGAATAGCAGTCAATCAGAGGCAAATTTGGATTTTGAGTAGTTTCACAATGTTTCAACATTTCTGGCCAATCCAGGAATTTAGGACTAGATTTCAATTGCATTACCCTAGTCAATTTTGACAATAGATTGCTAAGATCTTCCTTCTTTATTCACTTCCCAAGACTGCTACCCAACCACAGAAAAATATAGACTATGGAGTCTGCCAAAATATGGTCTAACATAACGTCATAGAGTCACAGCTTCATACAGTATGGAAACAGACCCTTTGGTCCAACCAATCTATTCCGAACATAATCCCAAACTGAACAGTCCCATCTGGCCCATATCCCTCCAGATATTTCCTAATCATGCACCTATCCAAATGTCTTTTAAACATTGTAATTGTATCCACATACACTACTTCCTCAGAAAGTTCAGTCCACACTATTTTCCTCTGATTTATCTCTCTCCTCTCACCTTACAAATGTATCCTCTCGTCTTGAAATTTCCTATCCTACAAAAAAGACAACTACCATTAACTCGATCAATAATGCTCATTATTTTATAAACTTCTATCAGGTCCCCTCTCAACCTCCTAAGCTCAAGTGAAAAAAAGTCTCACCCTATCCAGCCTTTCTCTATAATTCTAATTTTCCATACCCTGCGACTTCCTGGTAAATCCCTTCTGAACCTTCTCCAGCTTAATTGTATCCTTCCTATAGCTGGGTAACCAGAATTGGACTCCAGCTGAGGTCTCACTAATGTCCTCTACAACCCTAACATGATTTCCCAACTCCAATGCTCAAAGGACTGAACAATGAAGGCAAGCTTTAGCCACCCTGTCTTTATGTGACACAAACTTCAAAGAAATATGTGCCTGCAACCCTAGGTTCCTCTGGTCTACAACACTACCCAAGGCCCTACCATTAATTGTACAAGCCCTACCCTTGTCTATTGTACTTTGCATTTATCTAGATTGAATCCCATCTGCCATTTTTCAGACCATTGACCCATTTAATCAAGATCTCTCTGAAATCTTAGAAAGCCTTCTTCACTGTCTACTATGCCACCAATTTTGGTGTCAAATGCAAACTTACTAACTATGCCTTTGATATGCTCATCCAAATCATTTATATAAATGATAAACAAAAGAGGACCCAGAACTAATCCCTGTGGAACACCACTGGTGACAGGCCTCCATTCTAAAAAAACAACCCTTCATCATCACTGTCTGTCTCCTGCCATTAAGAATTAAATATCCTATTGGTAAGCTCACCCTGAGTCACAAGTGACCTAACTTTACTCATTAGCTTACCATGGGAAACCTTGTCAAAGGCTTTACTACAATCCAAATAAACAATATCTACCCCTCTACCATCATCAATTATTTTGGTAACTTCTTCAAAAAATACACAATCAAGTTTGTGAGACATGATTTTTCTGAAACAAAACCATGCCGACTATTCCTCTCTAAATGTCCATAAATCCTATTTTTTATCATCACCTCTAACAACTCACCCATAACTGAAGTCAGAACCATAGGTCTATATTTCCCCAGTTTCTCTTTACAACCTTTTTCCAACATTAGCCACCTCCCAGTCATCAGGCACTTCATCCATAGTTACGGATGATACAAATATTTCTGCAAGGAGTCTTGCAATTTTCTCCCTTATTTCCCACAATATTCTGAAATACATTAGATCATGACCCAGTGATTTATCCACCCTTATATGCTCTCAGACCTCCCGAGCTTCCTATTCTGTAATCCGAACTGTTTTTTAAAAAATCAAAGTTGATTTCTCTGCATTCTCTAGACTCCACTTCTTATACCACAGTAAAAGCAGATGCTAAATATTCATACTGACTATTGCAGAATGTCATGGGACCATTTCAAACTTATGTAAATCTCTTTTCATATAAACATCCCAAACACAACCTGCATGCTATGAGATTAGAAGAACAAATGTTTGGTAAGCTATAATTATTTCATTATTATTATTATTGCTACAATATCAAAGATGCCTCCTTGGAAATCTAGCGTCCATCTTTGCTTTGGATGTTGACAATTGTTTCTAAAATACAACTCCAGTTTTACTACATTTCCAACTGTTGAAGAATTTGATTGTAGATCAGTTTTCTGTTAATGGATCTTCTTTGTTGGCAATAGCTGATATACCTTCTTTTTAATGTTAATTGCTATCTCTGATTGGATCTTACTATTCTAGAAAATCTTATTGCAGCACCTTGAGAGTGAAAGCCATTGTTCATTCATCCTGCTTCACTCTGTCACAAGAGACGAGATGTAACTTTCCTTGTGGAGCCACAGTGACTTCCAATGATAATGGTGTGGAGGTGCTGGTGTTGAACTGAGGTGGACAAAGTTGAAAATCGTACAACACCAGGTTATAGTCCAACATGTTTATTTGAAAATACAAGCTTTCGGAGCGCTGCTCCTTTATCAGGTAGCTAGTGGGACAGGATACATAGGAGTCAGAATTTATAAATGAAAGATCAAAGTGTTGTACACCTGATGCAATATATTAGACAAACCTAAAAGACTGTTAAGTCTTTAATCACTTAGAATGGGGACACAGATTTTGATTAATTAATATATAAGTTCCAGAATTTCTCTCAGTATCCTGAGAAGACTTAAGGTTTTATCAGTATATTTTAAAAAAGTGATAACTCAGATTGGAAAATACATTAAAGCGGTAAGGTTAGAGTCTGTCTGTATCCCATCCTAGAGTCAGACTGTTTTTATTTCCAAAGTAGGTATTTATAAAATGTCACATTGACTGACTGCCTACAGATTGTGTGCTTTTTGGGCAAAGTAGAATGTATCGGCAAATACAAATCTGCAAATGCAACTTGTGTGTGTGTATATAAGACCATAAGACCATAAGACATAGGAGCGGAAGTAAGGCCACTCGGCCCATCAAGTCCACTCCGCCTTCAATCATGGCTGATGGGCATTTCAACTCCACTTACCCGCATTTTCCCCGTAGCCCTTAATTCCATGTGACATCAAGAATTTATCAATCTCTGCCTTGAAGACATTTAGCGTCCCAGCCTCCACTGCACTCTGCAGCAGGCCCACCACTCTCTGGCTGAAGAAATGTCTCCGCATTTCTGTTCTGAATTTATCCCCTCTAATTCTAAGGCTGTGTCCACGGGTCCTAGTCTCCTCACCTAACGGAAACAATTTCCTAGTGTCCACCCTCTTCAAGCCATGTATTATCTTGTAAGTTTCTATTAGATCTCCCCTTAATCTTCTAAACTCCAATGAATACAATCCCAGGATCCTCAGCCGTTCCTCATATGTTAGACTACCATTCCAGGGATCATCCGTGTGAATCTCCGCTGGACACGTTCCAGTGCCAGTATGTCCTTCCTGAGGTTTGGGGACCAAAACTGGACACAGTACTCTGAATGGGGCCTAACCAGAGCTTTATAAAGTCTCAGTAGCACAACAATGCTTTTACATTCCAATTCTCTTGAGAGAAATGACAACATTGCATTCGCTTTCTTAATCACGGACTCAACCTGCATGTTTACCTTTAGAGAATCCTCAACTAGCACTCCCAGATCCCTTTGTACTTTGACTTTACGAATTTTCTCACCGTTTAGAAAGTAGTCCATGCTTGT
The DNA here is from genome assembly GCF_047496795.1 of Chiloscyllium punctatum. Lineage (NCBI taxonomy): Eukaryota > Metazoa > Chordata > Chondrichthyes > Orectolobiformes > Hemiscylliidae > Chiloscyllium > Chiloscyllium punctatum. The sequence continues at coordinate 52,125,427 of NC_092740.1, read as the reverse complement.
ATTCTTTTTTCCAAAGTGCAAGACCTCGCATTTGCTCACATTGAATTCCATCAGCCATTTCCTGGACCACTCTCCCAAACAGTTTAGTTCCTTCTGCAGCCTCCCCACTTCCTCAGTACTACCTCCTGTCCACCTAACTTTGTATCATCGGCAAACTTCGCTAGAATGCCCCCAGTCCCTTCATCCAGATCATTAATATATAATGTGAACAGCTCCGGCTCCAACACTGAACCCTGCGGGACACTGCTTGTCACCGGCTGCCATTCCGAAAAAGAACCTTTTATCCCAACACTCTGCCTTCTGTCAGACAGCCAATCCTCAATCCATACCAATAGCTCACCCCTAACACCATGGGCCCTCACCTTGCTCAGCAGCTTCCCCTGTGGCACCTTATCAAAGGCCTTTTGGAAGTCTAGGTAGACCACATCCACTGGGTTTCCCTGGTCTAACCTACTTGTCACCTCTTCAAAGAATTCCAACGGGTTTGTCAGGCACGACCTCCCCTTACTAAATCCATGTTGACTTGTTCTAATCCGACCCTGCTCTTCCAAGAATTTAGAAACCTCATCCTTAATGATGGATTCTAGAATTTTACCAACAACCGAGATTAGGCTAATTGGCCTATAATTTTCCATCTTTTGTCTTGATCCTTTCTTGAACAAGGGGGTTACAACAGCGATCTTCCAATCATCCGGGACTTTCCCTGACTCCAGTGACCTTTGAAAGATCTCAACCAACGCCTACGCTATTTCCTCAGCCACCTCCCTCAGAACTCTAGGATGTAGCCCATCGGGGCCAGGAGATTTATCAATTTTAGCTTTTCTAACACTTTCTCTTTTGTAATGGCAACCATACTCAACTCAGCCCCCTGACTCCCTTTAATTGTTGGGATATTACTCATGTCTTCCACTGTGAAGACTGACACAAAGTACTTATTAGGTTCACCTGCTATTTCTTTATCTCCCATCACTAGGCTTCCAGCATCAATTTGAAGTGGTCTAATGTCTACCTTTGCCTGTCATTCGTTTCTTATATATTGAAAGAAACTTTTACTATCATTTCTAATATTACTGGCTAGCCTACCTTCATATTTGATCTTCTCCTTCCTTATTTCTCTCTTTGTTATCCTCTGTTTGTTTTTGTAGCCTTCCCAATCTTCTGATTTCCCAGTGCTCTTGGCCACTTTATAGGATCTCTCTTTTTCTTTGATAGATTTCCTGACTTCCTTTGTCAGCCATGGCTGTCTAATCCCTCCCCGGATAATCTTTCTTTTCTTGGGGATGAACCTCTGTACAGTGTCCTTAATTATACCCACAAACTCCTGCCATTTTTGCTCTACCGTCTTCCCCGCTAGGCTCTGCTTCCAGTCTATTTTCGTCAGTTCCTCTCTCATGCCCTCATAATTACCTTTATTTAACTGTAACACCATTACATCCGATTTTGCCTTCTCTCTTTCAAACTGCAGACTGAACTCTACCATATTATGATCGCTGCTTCCTAAGTGTTCCCTTACTTTAAGATTTTTTATAAAGTCTGGTTCATTACATTGCACTAGGTCCAGAATAGCCTGCTCCCTTGTGGGCTCCATGACAAGCTGTTCCAAAAAGCCATCCTGTAAGCATTCCATGAATTTTCTTTCTTTGGATCCACTGGCAACATTATTTACCCAGTCCAGCTGCATATTGAAGTCTCCCATGATCACTGTGACCTTGTCTTTCTGACATGCCTTCTCTATATCCCGGTACATGTTGCACCCCTGGTCCTGACCACTGTTAGGAGAAGTCTGTACATAACTCCCAGTATGGTTTTTTTGCCTTTGTGGTTCCTCAATTCCACCCACACAGACTCCACATCATCCGACGCTATGTCATTCAGTGCCATAGATTTAATTTTGTTCTTAACTAACAAGGCAACTCCACCCCCTCTGCCCACTTCCCTGTCTTTTCGATAAGTTGAAAATCCTTGGATGTTTAACTGCCAGTCCTGACCCCCCTGTAACCACATCTCTGTGATGCCTACCACATCATAATCATTCACGATGATCTGTGCCATTAGTTCATTTGCTTTGTTACGAATGCTACGAACATTCAGGTAAAGTGCCTTAATGCTAACTTTCTTATCATTAGAGACATTGGAAGTCATAAAATGTCCTAAGTTATCCTTCCTTTTTGCTGCATTCCCAGTCTGTCTCAAGTTTAAATCCGCCTGCACATATGCTATCCTGCTGCTTATCTTTCCATTTAACTCCATACTCCCTGTCGCTTTCACTTTCCCTTCCCCCCAACTCAGAAGTTTAAAGAAAGAGTCTGTGTGTGTGTGTGCTTTTGTGAGAGAGTGTGTGTATGTGTGTTTGTGTGTTAGTGTGTGAGTGAGAGTGTATAGCGCAGTGGGGTCACCTGTAGTGTGACATGAACCCAAGATCCTGGTTGAGGCCATCCTCTTGGGAACCGAACTTGGCTATCAGCCTCTGCTCAATCATTCTGCCTTGGAAGATGTTCACCCAAAGATCCGAGGCCGAATGTCATTGACCTTTGAAGTGTTCCCCCACTGGGAGGGAACATCCCTTTCCGATGATTGTTGCACGATGTCCATTCATTTGTTGTCGTAGCGTCTGCTTGGTCTCACCAATGTACCATGCCTCAGGGCATCCTTGTCTGTAGGGAATGAGATAGACAACATTGGCCAAGTCACATGAGTACCTGCTGCACATGCGGCATGCTATGTACAATGGTATTATCCATGTCGACACTCTGATTCATCTTGTAGTGGTTGCCATGACAGGGTTTGCTTTTCTAACGCAGTATGTAGATTGTCCAACCAGAGGGGAGGCCATATTGGATTTGGTACTTGGTAACGAACCGGGACAAGTGGTGGGCTTGTTAGTGGGTGAACATTTTGGTGATGGCGACCACAATTCTGTGACTTTCACCTTGGTTATGGAGAGAGATAGGTGCGCACAACAAGGAAGTTTTTACAATTGGGGGAAGGGAAATTACGATGCTGTAAGACAGGATTTGAGGAGCATACGTTGGGAGCATAGGCTGTCAGGGAAGGATGTGGTGGAAATGTGGGACTTTTTCAAGGAGCAGATACGACGTGTCCTTGATATGTATGTACCGATCAGGCAGGAAAGAAATGGTCGTGTGAGGGAGCCTTGGTTGACGAGGGAGGTTGAATGTCTAGTAAAGAGGAAGAAGGAGGCTTACATAAGGTTGAGGAAACAAGGTTCAGACAGAGCAGTGGAGGGATACAGGATAGCCAGAAGGGACCTGAAGAAAGGGATTAGGAGAGCTAAGAGAGGGCATGAAAAATCCCTGGCGGATAGGATCAAGGATAACCCCAAGGCATTCTATGCGTATGTGAGAAACCTGAGAATGACGAGAACGAGGGTAGGTCCGATCAAGGACAGTGGTGGGAGACTGTGTATTGAGTCGGAAGAGATAGGAGAGGTCTTGAACAAGTACTTCTCTTCAGTATTTACGAACGAGAGGGACCGTATTGTTGAAGAGGAGAGTGTGAAACGGACTGATAAGCTAGAAGAGATACCTGTTAGGAAGGAAGATGTGTTGGACATTTTGAACAACTTGAGGATAGACAAGTCCCCCGGGCCTGACGGGATATATCCTAGGATTATGTGGGAAGCAAGAGAGGAAATTGCAGTACCGTTGGCAATGATCTTCTCGTCTTCACTGGCAACTGGGGTGGTACCAGGGGACTGGAGAGTAGCGAATGTTGTGCCCCTGTTCAAAAAAGGGAATAGGGATGACCCCGGGAATTACAGGCCAGTTAGTCTTACTTCTGTGGTAGGCAAAGTAATGGAAAGGGTACTGAGGGATAGGATTTACGAGTATCTGGAAAGACACTGCTTGATTAGGGACAGCCAGCACGGATTTGTGAAGGGTAGGTCTTGCCTTACAAGTCTTATTGAATTCTTCGAGGAGGTGACCAAGCATGTGGATGAGGGTAGAGCAGTGGATGTAGTGTACATGGATTTTAGTAAGGCATTTGATAAGGTTCCCCATGGTAGGCTTATGCGGAAAGTCAGGAGGCATGGGATAGAGGGAAATTTGGCCAATTGGATAGAAAACTGGCTAACCGGTCGAAGTCAGAGAGTGGTGGTAGATGGTAAATATTCAGCATGGAGTCCAGTTACAAGTGGAGTTCCGCAGGGATCAGTTCTGGGTCCTCTGCTGTTTGTAATTTTTATTAATGACTTAGATGAGGGAGTCGAAGGGTGGGTCAGTAAATTTGCAGATGATACAAAGATAGGTGGAGTTGTGGACAGTGAGGAGGGCTGTTGTCGGCTGCAGAGGGACTTAGATATGATGCAGAGCTGGGCTGAGGAGTGGCAGATGGAGTTCAACCCTGCCAAGTGTGAGGTTGTCCATTTTGGAAGAACAAATAAGAATGCGGAATACAGGGTTCATGGTAGGGTTCTTGGTCAGGTGGAGGAACAGAGGGATCTTGGGGTCTATGTACATAGATCTTTGAAGGTTGCCACTCAGGTGGATAGAGTTTGTAAGAAGGCCTATGGAGTATTATCGTTCATTAGCAGAGGGATTGAATTCAAGAGTCGTGAGGTGATGTTGCAGCTGTACAGGACTTTGGTTAGGCCACATTTGGAGTACTGTGTGCAGTTCTGGTCGCCTCACTTTAGGAAAGATGTGGAAGCTTTGGAGAGGGTGCAGAGAAGATTTACCAGGATGTTGCCTGGAATGGAGAGTAGGTCATACGAGGATAGGTTGAGAGTTCTCGGCCTTTTCTCGTTGGAACGGCGAAGGATGAGGGGTGACTTGATAGAGGTTTATAAGATGATCAGAGGAATAGATAGAGTAGACAGTCAGAAACTTTTTCCCCGGGTACAACAGAGTGTTACAAGGGGACATAAATTTAAGGTGAAGGGTGGAAGGTATAGGGGAGATGTCAGGGGTGGGTTCTTTACCCAGAGAGTGGTGGGGGCATGGAATGCGCTGCCCGAGGGAGTGGTAGAGTCAGATTCATTGGCGACCTTTAAGCGGCATTTGGATAGGTACATGGATGGGTGCTTAATCTAGGATAGAAGTTCGGCACAACATCGTGGGCCGAAGGGCCTGTTCTGTGCTGTATTGTTCTATGTTCTATGTTCTATGTTCTATGTACAGTGTTGTGGTCCATGTTGTCCTGAAGGCTGGGCAGTTTGCTTCGAACAATCATCTGTTTAATGTTTGGCAGTAGTTTAAAGGCAAGAAGTGGAAGTGTAGGGAAGATCTTAGCGAAACACTTGTTTTCATCAGTAATGTGTTGCAGGCTGTGAAGAACATGGAGTAGTTTCTCCACTCCCGGGTGCCCTCTCAGTTGTATCCTGTGTTTGTATCCTGAAGTGGTCATTGTGTTTTTTTTGTTGTGGCACGTCAAAACTGGTGATCAATGAGTTGAGCGTCGTATCCCATTCTTAAGCGGGCGTGTTTCAACACCTTCAGGTGTCCATTGTGTATTTCCTCATTTGAGCAGATCCTGTGTGTGCATAGGGCTTGGCCGTTGGGGATGACTGTTTTACATGTTCAGTTTGGAAGATAGAGAAGTGCAGCATCATGAAGTTATCTGTAGCTTGTGGTACAGTGAGGTATTGAGGTGAAACTCGTTGATATCACTGTGTAGTTGTTTCAGTGATTCCTTGCTATGATTCCAGAAGAAGAAGCTGTCGTCAATGTATCTGGTGTATAATGTTAGTTGAAGGTCCTGTGCAGCAAAGTGATCTTGTTTGAACCTGTGCATGAAAGTGTTGGCATATTGGGATGCAAATTTAGCCCCCATGGCTGTTCTCTATGTCTAGATGAAGAACTGGTTGTCGAAGGTAAAAATGTTATAGTCGAGGATGAAGCAGATGAGTTGTAGGATGGCGTCTGGAGATTGGCAGTTGTTGGTGCTGAGTTCAGTGCCTGTTGGAGTGATGCCATCGTCATGGAGGATGCTTGTGTAGAGTGCCGAAATGTATATTGTGAAGTGGAATGCTCCTTGTTCAACAAGTCTATGGATGCTGAGTTTCTGTAAGACAGCTGCAACGTCACAACAGAAGCTGGGGGGCCCTTGTATAATGATAAAGCAGTGCATTATGCACTGTGAGAAGCTGTTAATATTACCTATTTGCAACTTGAAAAGAACCTGTAATTCAAAAGGTTTGAAATGACCATGATCTTAACAACCACAAGCAGTACTGCCCATTGTCCGCTTTCAGACTGGCATCATAACTCATGACAATCTCTTTGGTAGAGCAAAGATACCTCATATTTTGCTACTCAACACCTTGAGAAATGTGAAGTGCTCCCTGAACACGGTCTCACCAAATGCCTTCTTCTCCCTCTCCTTCTTCAGACAGCTTCTTTTGCTATCATCCTCTTATTACCAACGATAGGTTTGGAACCAGACAACCGCATTTCTGAAGGAAAGAACAACAGACCTGGTAGCATCTGTGGAGAGAAATCAGAGAGTGAACATTTTGGGTCCAGTGGACCCTTCCTCAGAGCCTTGTTCAGAAACTTGTCCATTCTGTATTAACTTGTGTAGACCCTTTCACTGAAGAAATTTTGTCACTTGGAAGTAGGGAAGGATGGGCATGTAAAGGACATGAGAAAAGTAGTCTTAAAATGTCGAAACAAATTTTTGGCAGAATAAAAAAGAAACTATAAATACTCAGTGACAATTAACAAAGGACTGTTGATCTTGTCAGAAGCTTTGTTCAGTTCTATGAATAGACAATGTTAGCTGTCATGGTCGCTATTGGGAAAAGATATTGCAATTCACCACAGCACAGCTTATTTTTAAGCATTTTTCATACCAATTGTCTCTTTTCAATTTATCTGACCCACAGCACTGAGATGCTATTATGACCTCTCCATACACTTACTGACATGTCTTCTGCAAAACGTTGGTAAACATCACAGGAGGTAATTCAGCTTTAATGACTTAAGGGAATTTGGCTTCTTCATGATGCACAGCGTCCTTCCTTTGAAGTCAAAATATCTCCATTGTACATCAAAACTACTTCAGGTCACTATTAATTCAGTTGACAGAAGCAGGCTGCTGAAATCACAAGGGGTCTATGCATTAGAGCTTGTGCATGTACGAAGTGTGCATTCACTTCTGATAATTTTGTATATCTGTAATTATCAAGCACAGGTAAAAATGTTGTCACTGCTTCTAAATTTGCTTCTGGGATTTATTTTTCTCATGCTTGACAACAGACATGCTTTTCTCTGCTTATTAACTGCCTGCTAAGCAGCAATTTACATAGAACAAGCAAATATGCTGAGAGTTTACTTTGCTTCCAAGTTATGTTAATTTATTTCTCAGGGCTGACTTTAAAACATCAGAGGAACTTGGTAGAAGTGAAGGAGGATCCTTTTGATACAACCAACAGTACCAACGTTGCACCAAGACTATTACTGTCAGATATGCTAAAGGCAGTGTGAGGTGGGAGAGCAATTCCTATGTACCTGTGCACTTTCAGGCACCAAGACCAGGCAGCACTTGCATCAGCCAATGTTCAATTCCACTTCATCTCTGAAGTAATCTATGCTTTCTTCTTCCACATCAAGTTAAACAGCATAATTTAGAAACATAATTTAATTAGGCATGGAACTCTATTAACTGAAGCCATGCCAGCATATGTGAGCAGATCACTCTCCCCTTTCTCTGCAGCAAATGTTGCTGCTTCCCTCAAGTTCCATGCTCTATGTGACTATTGGCAATTAATTGTGCAAGATAATGTTCATATTCTGAAGATGCTGTCACCCTGATCTTGATCAAAGGTTTCAGCAGCTATTATGAGAGGGGAAATAGCACACGCACAGTCTATTTACTCCACATAGAATGAGATCCTTCTGCATCTTTTAGACGAAGACAATGATGTGTATTCTAAAAGAAAAAAAGCAATAAAACAAAATATTGATCTACTCAAACAATGATCATGGCCTTTACATTGCTCAGGAGCTGCGTCATGATAAGAACCACAATTGGATGGAAATATTCAGATATAGTTGAAAACGCTTATTAGTACCAAAACCTGATTATCTTTAGTAAATTAAAAAATCACATCATCCAGATCATGGGGAAAGATTAAACTCCGAAGGTGAGGAAAGGGATTATCGTCAAGGAGATTTCTGTCACTGTGGATGGGAATATAGATCTCAGGCCAAAGAGATAGGCAGAACAGATTGCTACATAGCAAGGGCAGATCCAGTCCATGGTGTCCTAGCTCCATGGTAAGCCTCAGTGTTATCCTGTCCAAGGGATGTTCTGAAGACTATTGAGATTATGAATGGACTGGGCACTGCAAACAAGACAGCCAGCAATCAGCACAGTCGGTCATTGCTGCTGTCAGCCAGAGAGACCCCATCCAGAGCAATGGCCTTCCTTTCTGATCAGACGCTAAACCAGTTGGGTTTTCTGCAGGAGCCAGGAGGGGGCAAGTTTGCTTCAGGAAGATTTTACGTGGTGTGAAATAGGGACTGCCCCACAGCAGAGCATGGCATTTGGGAAGGTAACAGCAATGCCCTTAAATGACACAGTTGTGGAGATATCAACTGTTATTCACTAGCTTTTCACGCATATTTTACTGAGGCGTGTGAGCCACATGAGATCTCTTCCCTCATACTGGTCCCTGCTTCACAGGGGTCAGGCTACTCCTATCATGGCTACATCAAAGTCTCCCTATTTGTCATCAATCACATTTTTCAAAGCCTGGGGTTTCTGGTAGTTTATAATCATTGAGAATACCTGTGATGTTGGGGTCAAATGTGTTACTGATATCTAGATGTTACCTAAACCCATGCCATTTAGCCAGATAAATGAGGCAAGGGAATGCTGCCACTAAAACGGACTTGAGTACTCTAGCAGCCATCATCAACAACAATTGAACATACTAATGCAAGTGTTTAGTAATGGGGTCACTGTGTACTATGTATAGTTGCAAGGAAAGCAAAGTTCAAGCAGGGACATGTGTAAAATAACTTACATTATGGTGGCAGTGAGGAAGGGCAGCTGAAGCAGTCAAGTAGACCCTCAATGGAAAAGAAGGGTGTCTTTTGGGGAAGGAGGCCTCATGAGAAAATGGAACATACAGACAAAGAATTCCTCCATTCAATGTCAACCACAGGCTTCATTCGATGTAAATTGTGTCAATCTTGTTTAAGCTTAACTTTCTTCCATGTTTGTAATGGCCTGATAGAATAAGGAATCCCTGTTTTATTATCTTTTGAGCCTCCTGTGTATTCAAATCTCATGTTATACCCCAATTAGGACGGATAAAATGAGTACTCGATGTGAATAAAATATATCTTTGGGGCCAGCTTGGTAGCTAATTGGCTGCCCATTATAAAGCACCATACCCAATATTTCCTTCAATCATATCTAATGGATAGTGTAAAAAAAAACTAAACCCCTTACATCTATCTTGCAACCCCACCAGAGTAGAAGTTTACCACTTCTCTCCCTATCAGGCTTACACATATCCTTGCTTTTTGGTCAAATCAAAGGAAAAAACATAGAAACCTTTACATGTAAATTTATAAAATTGTCTGCAATTTTTATTTCACAGCTTTTTATCTGATTCCTATAGGCAAAACAATTTCTTTATATTGATTTAACAATAAAAGTAAGGACTGCAAGCAGTGCTGAATAGCTTATTTTTGTTTTCATTTAATCTAAAAATCTAAATATGTAATTTATTTAAAATCATCCACTGTCATTATTTTCCCTTGAGCTTTTAAGTACTGGCACAACATGTTCTTCCTCTTGTACTGCTCAACTAAGAGGAATACATAAAGAAGAAACTATTTGCTACTTTTGGAAGCTTTGAACAAATTGATTCTCAAGTCCTCCATCACTCCAGTTTTGTAATCCTATGATCCACATAAAGACAATAGCACAGAAAATATGGCCACTGAAGTGTGAAACTATGATCTACAGGTCTCCCAAAGCTAAGTAAAATGGGGGTAAACTGCTCCTATTACAACAAACTCCTTCCTCATCACTGAAATTATATGCAGCTGCTTACTTGGAAGCAACTGTACCATCTCTGAGGTAAGTCCAACTGTTTCAGATATAAGGTGCTCAGGTTTAGTGCTATGCAATGGGAGCACCATTTCATCATCTAAGTGGCTGCTTATGTTGGAGGAATATATATTCTACAATACTGGTCCCAGGATTACCACGCAGCCATGAACTCTTGACATGTTTGACATTTTGACTTGAAGTTTATTTATTGGCTTCAGAGTTTGCGTTTTGAGAGTTTCTTTACCAAACGTTATTGTACTAATTATGCAATTGAAAGTAATCTTGTGTTTGCTTCTGTGACTCATTGTCTTTCCTTCCTTCTCCAATATTTCCGCGTTTGTAAGCAACTTGACAGTCTCAATTCTCCTCAAATGTCATTCCTATAAGCTGCTTTAGGATCATTACTCTCATACTCTACTCATTGACGATGTAGATATACAGTTCCTCTTCTGGATGTGTTTTCCTGAGATACTATCGTTATCCAACAAGCTATTAGTTGTTCCTTTGATTTGTCTCATTTCTAATCCTCCATTTTCTTTACTTCACACTTAGTTTTTCTCACCGAGCCCTACGAAATATTTTAAACTTTCTTCTTTATCTGATAAATGCTACAGGTTGCAAGCTGTTAGAATGTTACCATTGTGCTTCTACATGTGATTGGCACATATGACTCCTTTAATACCTCAGAAATAACTTCTTCTGCTCTGCTTATTTAGGGATCTATTCATTTTCAACAATTTTGGAAGTCTCTTTTCCAAAGGTATACACTTGGAAGCTTTGTACAGTAAAGTGAGTATAAGTTTCCTGTTTCTATTCTTTGATATAAAAGCTGCCCTGAAATGTTGAGTTCCAACTGTGGCCATGGCCACTATGTGCAGCAAGATTGCACAGCTTAAGAGCTTTTGTTTTCTTCCTTTATTGCTAGCATTAGATTATTTAAAAAGGTTTTTAAAAAAGCCATTGCCACATCTTAAGAGCAGAAGAAAACAACAAGAAATAGAAAAAAGAGTAGGCTACCAGGACCCTCACTGATCTGACATTCCTCCCTTTCACTAGAACATTGATTCCCTTCCCTTTCAAAAATGAATCAATCTATCTCCCTTTCTTTCTCTCTTATACTCCAGATGCCTGGAAATAAGGGCTAATATTCTATTGCTTTCCCGATTACCTGCTGCACCTGTGATCTAGCTTTCTGTGTTTTGTGCACAAGAATCAAGTCCTTTTGCATTGCAGCTTTCTGCAGTTTTTCTCCGTTTAAACAATACACTGTCCTTTTGTTCTCCCCTCTAAATTGAATAACTTCACATGTTCCTACACTATACTCAATTTACCAACATTTTGCCCACCTATGTAAATTATCTATATCTCTGTATACTGTTTGTATATCTCTTGCAACTTGCCTTTCCATCAATCTTTGTGTTGTCTGCAAATTTGACAACAGTACATTCACTTGCTTGCTCTAAGTCATTAATATATATTGTAAATAGTTGCAGTCCCAGTACTGATCCCTCTAGAACTCCTTTGGTTACAGTTCGTTAAACTGAAAAAGAATCCCCTCTCCACACTAGCTATTGCCTGCCCATTAGCCAATCCTCCATCTATGCCAATATACTACTTCCAACACCATGGGTTCTTCTTTTACAACTTAACCTTTGTGAGGTACTTTGTCGAACACCTTCTGGAAGTCCACATACAACTGGTTCCCATCTATCAATTCTGGTTAAGTCTTCCTTGAAAAATTTAATCAATTATTCAGATGTGATTTCCCTTTTGTGAAGCCATGCTGACACTGCTGGATTAGATTATGATTTTCCATAAAGTTCCTTCCTTTATAAGTGATTCCAAAATGTTTTCAACAATGCTTGGCTAATCAGCCTTTGGTTGCCTATTTTCTGTCTGCCCCCCCTTTTTGAATAGGGCTATCACATTGATAGTTTCAACCAGTACTTCTACAGAACCTAAGGACTTTTGGAAAATTACAACTAATGCATCCATTATCTTTGTAGCCATTCCTATCAGAATCCTATGATGCAAGCCATGTGGGTCAAGGGACTTCTCTGCCTTAGCCTCATTAATTTGCCAATACTACTTCTTAAATGATGGTGATGGTACTTAATTCCTCCCTTGAAATCTTTAGTATTAATGGGATATTCAAGTACCTTCCACAGTGGTCCAGGGGTTAGCACTGCTGCCTCACAGCTCCAGGACTCAGATTCCAGCCTCAGGTGACTGTCTGTGTGGGGTTTGCACATTTTCCCCCTGCCTGAGTGAGTTTCCTCCCATGGTCCAAAGATGTGTAGATTAGGTGAATGGGCCATGCTAAATTGCCCATAGTGTTCCAGAATATGTAGGTTAGATGCATTAGTCAGGGGAAATGTAAAGTAATAGGGTACGGGAATGGGTCTGGGTGGGATACACTTCATAGTATCGGTGGGCCAAATGGCCTATTTTCATGCTGTTGGGATTCTATGATTCTATGATAAAGAATCATGGAAAATATCTGTTACTTCTTTGCTCTTCAAAACTATCTCCCGATATTCATGTTTGGATTATCCCTTTCTGAAAATCTTTTCTCCTTACTGGGATATATTTCTGATGAAAGTCTAGAACTACCTTCTTAAATATCTGCCACTGCTTGCTTACATTCATTTCAACACATGACAGTGTTGTTATGCCAACATTTTCATCACAGGCTTTCGACTGTGGGGCAGGGGTTTGGAGAGTGTTGAGACCTCCGTGTGGTCGGGCACGAGGGTTGGCGATGCATAAAGGTGATTGGGGGCAGAGAGTCACGGACATCCATGGGGTCATTTCTGAGGGCCTTGCACATCACTGCTTTGACCACTGTGTCTTGCTAGTGGCCATCAAAGTCAATATGGACACATTGCACTGAAGAGCCTGTTTCCGTGCTATATGATTCAATGACTATTTGGTCACAGACTGCTTTAGTCTGAGGAGGTGTGAATGGTGATGAACATTGTGCCATCATCAGTGAACATCTTCCAATCTGGCAGGTACATTTCCCACTAATGGAGAGTTTGCCCTCAGATTCCCATTGATTCCAGTTTTGTTGGAGCTCCTGGTACACCCTTAATCAAATGTAAACTTTATGTCAAGGCCTGTCACTCTCACCTCACCTCTGGAATTCAGCTCATTCGTCCATGTTAGAACCAAGGCCATTATGAGGTCAGGAACTGAATGGCCTGGCAGAACCCAAACTGGCAACACTGAGCAGGTTATTGTTGAGTAGGTCCTGCTTGGTATCACTATGATGACATCATTCATCACTTTATTGATGACCAAGGATAAACTGAAGGGGTAGTAATTGACTGGGTTGGATTTTTGTGTACAGGACATATTGGGGTAATTTTGCACATCGATGCTAGTGTTATAGCTATTCTGGAATAGCTCGGTTAGGTGTGCAGCAAATTTTGGAGCACAAGTCTTCAGTTGCAAGGGTTGGAGGGTTTGAGCTATAGGGGGAGGCTAATAGGCTGGGGCTGTTTCCCCTGGAGCATCAGAGGCTGAGGGGTGACCTTATAGAAGTTTATAAAACCATGAGGAGCATGGACAAGGTCTTTTGTCTGGATTGTGGGACCCCAGATCTAGAGGCAAAATGTTTAGAGTGAGAGGAGAATGATTTAAAAGGGACCGAAGGGGCAACATTTTCATGCAAAGGGTGGTGCGTATGGAATGAGCTGGCAGAGGAAATGGTGGAAGCTGACATAATTACAACATTTGAAAGGCATCTGGATGGGTACATGAATAGCAAGGGTTTAGAGGGATATGGGCCAAGTACTGGAAAGTGGGACTGGGTTAATTTAGGATATCTGGTCGGCATCGCTGAGTTGGACTGAAGGGTCTGTTTCCGTGCTATATGACTCTATGACTGTTTTCCAGTGAGTCTCAGCGCAAGTTCGAAGAACATTTTATTTTCACCAGGGGGCTCTCAACATCTGGGTCTCAACAGCGAGTTCAGTAACTAAAGATCAATTCCATCCTTTCATGTTTTAACTCACCTGTACTTGGTCCTATTATGACGTGTTCCTTTTAGCACAGTCACCCATTGTCACCGACTCCTGTACTATTGTCATGTTGTCTGAGTTGACTTAGTACAGCTTACCTATTCTCTCCCACTCTTAGCTCTTATGAACTTAGATCAAAGAACAAACTGCAGGACAGCACCGGAACAGATTCTTTAGGCCACCAAACCTGCACCAAAACATGATGCTATGATGCTATTACGCCTAAACTAAAACCTTTTTTACCTCGACCTGATCCACATTCCTCTGTTCTATGCATATTTATGTAGAAGTCAAGATGCCTCTTAAACATTGCTATTGTATCTACTTCTACCACCTCCTCTGGCAGGGTATTCCAGCACTTACCACCCTCTGTATAAAAAAACTTGTACCTCAAATCTCCTTTAAAATTAACCTCTTGAACCTTAAACCTATGTCACTTACTAATTGATATTTCTACCTGGGAAAAAGACTTTGACTATCTATTCTATTGATGCCCCTCATGATTTTGTAAACTTTTGTCTGTCTTCAGTTTCCTAAACCTTTTTTTGGCATTCTTTTCCTTTTTGGTTAAGCACTCAAATTCTCTTGTCATCCAAGAGACCTGAATCTTGCCATTCTTATCGTTCATTTTCACAAGAACATGCCGGTCCTGAACTCTAAGCAACTGGTCTGTCAAAGATTTCCACATGCCAGATGTTGATTTACCTGCAAACAGCTACCCCTTGATGTACATTCCAGCCTAATATTGTCACAGTTAGCTTTCCCACAGTTTAGTACTTTTACCTAAGGATTAATCTTATCCTTCTCTAATACCAGTATGGTCTATTCCCTAGTTAGGCTCTTTACATATTGCTTCAAGAAATTCTTTTGGTCAAACCTTACAATTTCCACCCCTCCAAACCTCTGGCACTAAAGGAGTCCCAGTAAATGTACAGGAAGTAAAATCATCCACACAACTCTGTTGATTTTACATTGTTCTGTCATGGCCAGCTATCCACAATCTACTTGTTTACCTACTCCCTTCATATATCTCCCTCTTTGGGCTTCATCTCCATCTATCTGCTGAGGAAGACCCTGGCCAACCTCCCTGCTTTCAGTTTATATACTATTCTTCTCTAGCGACTATCAGCGCTGAGAGAGCCATTGGACTCGAAACATTAACACTGCTTTCTCTGCACAGATACTACCAGACCTGCTGAGTTTTTCCAGCAATTTTTATTTTTAAATCTTTTTTGTGTTCATTTCTTTTGCATAATATATTTGTTTAATTGTTAGAGCCAAATCTGCAGCATTGACCTTCTTGAAGTGATGTGTGTGATACAAATTGTACCATAATTGAAAAGTGTGGCACTGCAAAATCGCAGCAGGTCAGGCAGCATCCGAGGAGCAGGAGAGTTGACATTTCCAGCATAAGCCCCTATCAGGAATACCTTATGCCCGAACATCGACTCTCCTGCTCCTTAGATGCTGCCTGACCTGCTGTGCTTTTCCATTGCCACACTTTTCGACTCTGATCACCAGCATCTGCAGTCCTCACTTTCTCTCAGATTGTACTGTAGACTTATCTATTGACTATAACCATGTCAGTAGATGGGCTTACTAACTATAATATTGTAATGACAATGCATTCCTAACTTGAACTATATCACAGTTCCTTTCAGGGTGCTGGGTCAAAATTCTGGAACTCCCTTCTAAGCAAGACACTAGGTGTTCCCATACCCTATGTGGTTTAGAAGGTAGCTTATCAGCGCTTCCTCCAGGGAGCTAAGGACTCCAGGGAGTCAATATAATGTTGGTCTAACCAGTGGTGCACACATTCTATTAATGAATGTAAAAATATATTTTCCTGCAGAAAGCAGAAAAATTGTCAAGAGGATGCCCAGGTCCTTAGATGTTGCACAGCAGACCCTGATTTGGGAAGAGTACAGGAAGAGCCTGACTCCTGCCTCTGCAGGGAGGTTGTGAAGGAGGCCCTTCCAATATTCACCATTTTTTGCAACTCGACTTTCCCCACACCTCATCAACCGATGCAATGATAGCTGCCTATTTGTCAACAACAGGCACATGTTCTCACTCATGCATTTCCTGACTTCCTAGTAGGAGAAAGTCCAGCACAATCTGAGGGAGGGAGCTCCCACAAGAGGAGACAAACGATCATCGTGCATCCTCCTCTCTATAACAGAAATGTCTTACAAGGTTTCTCCTCAGCCTTATCTCCATTCTCCCTCATTAATTCTTTCACCTCTACCACAGTGCGTTACAATGAGCAGTTACTTTCTTCAATCACTCATCTCTTTCTCCTGTCTCTTCAACTTGTCACACTTTTTAATTTCAAGTGCTGAAATATCAAGATAGGTCCTCTGCTTCAGGAACAAGAGATCAGCTTTCCGAATGAGGTACTGTTACTGATCTGACATAATCGAACTCTAACTCAGAGAATAGCATCTTGTGTACTTTGCAAACTACATTAGAGACTACATCTTAATAATATAAATTGTCTGCCACAAAGTTTCCATCCTTGATCTCCTTAGGTTCCCCTTTGGACATAGAAAAAAACTAAAACTTAATGATGGACAATGTAGAAACCCAAACAAGGCCTGTCTCAATAAAAGTAATATTTATACAGGGTATTTAATGTAGTAAAGAACCACAAGCATTTTGAGGAAGCATTATGAAACAAATTGGCACTCCAACCACATAATAGAATAAGTGATTACAAGCTTGGCCATAGAGATACACCTTAAGGACTACCTTAAAGGAGAAAAAAGAATAGCAGTAATTTAATGAGGGAATTCCTGAGTTTGGGTATTTGACAACAGAGAGCAAGGCCTGCGCTGGGAAGCAATTAAAATCTGGGCTGCTCAGGATTTTAGAACAGTAGGAATGCAAATTTTTCAAAGGGTTTTCAGGCTGAAAGAAGTAACAGAGATAGATAGATGCGAGAGTGCTGGGATGCAAAGACTTGGCCAGAATTTTCATCTTAAAGTTTTGCTTTCTTGGAAGCTGATGCAGATCTGCAAGCACAGGGCTGATGGCTGAACCAGGCATTAGTACGTTAAAATTCATGGAAAGTAGAGTACGGGAAGCAGACCAGGATTTATTGTTCTTATTGTATTACAATAGTCAAGTCTATGAATCATAAAGGCATCGTTGAGCATTTCAGCACAGATGTGTTGAGGTAAAGTAGAGTCAGGTAACGTAGAGAGGTAAAAGTAAATGTTTTTTGAAACGGCATGAATGTGATCCTAAGCTCACCTTAGGGTCAAATATGATGTCAAAGTTACAAACAGTTTGGTTTAGTCTCCAACAGTACCAGTGTCCTGCCCAATATTGAAATGATGAGTTATCAGTTAAAACTTTTAAAAACTGGACACAAACAAGCTATAAAAGTGCCTGTTACAAATCACATGACATCTGAGCTGCAGATGTAGATGTTGCCTACCAAGTTTTCCAAAATGCATTTGGTAAGATGCCAAACAAAGAGGTTGCTCAGTGGTTAGCACTACTGTCTCACAGCACCAGGGATCCGGGTTCAATTCCTGCCTTGGGCAACTGTCTGTGCAAAGTTTGCACGTTCTCCCTGTGTCTGCATGGGTTTCCTCCAGGTGCTCCAGTTTCCTCCCACAATCCAAAAATGTGCAAGTCAAGTGAATTGGTCATGCTAAATTGCCCGTAGTGTTAAGTGTATTAGTCAGGGGTAAATGTAGGGGAATTGGTCTGTGTGGGTTGCTCTCCAGAGGGTCGGTGTGGACTTGTTGGGCCGAAGGGCCCGTTTCCACACTGTAGGGAATCTAATCTAAGCAAACCTACAAGATAAGAGATCTTAGGATGGTAAGTTAGCATGGTTAGATGGTTAGTTAAGAATCAGAGAGTAAGATTAAACAGGGCATGTTCAAGTTAGCAAGCTGAGACTCATTCAGATCTGAAAGAATCCTTGATGGAGCCTTTGATGTTTAAAAGACTGAGACAAGCAGATAGAGGGTAATGGAGATGGAGAGAATAAAAAGTTAGGTGGATATCCAAGCTGTAAGGAAGAAACAAAGAGATTTGGATAGTTGTTGCTACCTTGGTGTCCAAAGTTTTTCATCTCATACTCATCAGGATCAAAACATAATAAAATCAGCATTACCTATCGCCTAATCACAAATGAGCTTTAAGTTTAAAAAGGAAAATTTAACTAGGTATTTTTGAATTAACAAAAATAATTCACTAATTACCAAAATGTTGCAGAAGGCTATTCAAGTGAAAGGAGCAAAAAGACAAGAAGTTGTTATAAGGGATTCTAAAATTAGGGGGACAGAAAGGATCCTATGCAAGCTGGATCAGAAGTCCCGCATGGTGTGTTGCCTGCACGGTGCCAAGGTGCAGGACATCTCTGACTGGCTTGCAAGGATTTTGGAGCAGTAGGGGGAGGATGCTTTTGTTGTGGTCCATGTTGGGACTAACAACATAGGCAAAGCTAGGGTGGAGAACCTGTTTGGGGATTATCAAGCGTGAGGAAGAAAATTGAAGTACAGATCCTCAAGGGTGATAATTTCCAGATTACTGCATGAGCCAAGTGCCAATTGGCAATAGGAATAAGAAAGTTAGGAAAGTAAACACGCGGCTAAGAGATTGGTGTGGAAAAGAGAGATTCCATTTCATGGGGCATTGGCATCTGTTTTGGAAGAGGGACGATCTGTACCGTTGGGACAGTCTCCACCTGAACCAATCTGGAACCAGTGTTCTACCGAAAAGGATAAATAGGATGGTCAGTAGACCTTTAAACTCTGAGTAGGGGGGAAGGGAAAGCAAAAGCAACAGGAAGTATGGAGTTAAATGGAAAAATAAGCAGCAGGGTAGCACCTGTACAGGTGGGTTTAAGCTCGAGGCAGACTAGGAATGCCCCAAAAAGGAAATATAACTTAGAACATCTTATGATTTCCAATGTCTTTAATAATGATAATAAAGTTAGCATTAAGTCACTTTACCTGAATGCTCATATTATTTGTAACAAAATAGATGAATTAATGGCACAAATCATCATGAATGATTATGGTGTGGTAGGCATCACAGAGACGTGGTTGTACGGAGACTGGCAGTTAAACATCCAAGGATTTACAATTTATCGAAAAGACAGGGAGGTGGGCAAAGGGGGGCGGGGTTGCCTTGTTAGTTAAGAATGAAGTTAAATCTATGGCACTAAATGACATAGAGCCAGATGATGTAGAGTTTGTGTGGGTGGAGTTGAGGAACCACAAAGGCAAACAAACCATAATAGGAGTTATGTACAGACCTCCTAACAGTGTCAGGACCGGAGCACAGGATGTACTGGGAAATAGATAGGGCATGTCAGAAAGGCAAGGTCACACTAATCATGGGGAACTTCAATATGCAGGTGCACTGGGTAAAATATGTTGCCGGTGGATCCAAAGAAAGGGACTTCATGGAATGCTTATGGATGGCTTTTGGGAACAGCTTGGAATGGAGCCCACAAGAGAAAGGCTATTCTGGACTTAGTGCTATGTAATGAGCCAGATGTTATAAAAGATCTTAAAGTAAGGGAACACGTAGGAGGTAGCAATCATAATACGGCAGAGTTCAGTCTGCAGTTTGAAAGAGAGAAGGCAAGATTGGATTTAATGGCGTTACCATTAAATAAAGGCAATTACAGGGGGATGAGAGAGGAACTGACGAAAATCAACTGGAATCAGTGCCTAGCGGGGAAGCAATAAAGCAACAATGGCAGGAGTTTCTGGGTATAGTTGAGGACACAGTACAGAGGTTCATCCCAAAGAAAAGAAAGATTATCTGGGGTGGGAGTGGAGGGTGGGAGTGGAGGGTGGGAGTGGAGGGTGGGGGTGGAGGGTGGGAGTGGAGGGTGGGAGTGGAGGGTGGGAGTGGAGGGTGGGGGTGGAGGGTGGGAGTGGAGGGTGGGAGTGGAGGGTGGGAGTGGAGGGTGGGAGTGGAGGGTGGGGGGTGGTGTCATGAGACAGCCATAGCTGACAAAGGAAGTGACAAAATCTATCAAAGAAGAAGAGAGAGCCTATAAAGTGGCCAAGAGCACTGGGAAATCAGAAGATTAGGAAGGCTACAAAAACAAACAGAGGAGAGCAAAGAGAGAAAAAAGGAAGGAGAGGATCAAATAATGAAGGTAGGCTAGCCAGTAATATTAGAAATGATAGTAAAAGTTTCTTTCAATACATAAGAAACAAATGAGAGACAAAAGTAGTCATTAGGCTGCTCCAAATTAATGCTGGAAGGCTGGTGATGGGCAGTACAGAAATAGCTGAAGAACTTAATAACTAATTATATTATTCATCACAGTGGAAGACATGAGTAATATCCCAACAGTTAAGGAGAGTCTGGGGGCAGAGTTGAGTATATTAGGCATTACAAAAGACAAAGTGCTAGAAATGCTAAAAAGTCTAAAAATTGATAAATCTCCTGGCCCCGTTTGGCTACATCCTAGAGTTCTGAGGGAGGTGGCTGATGAAATAAAGGAAGCGTTAGTTGTGATCTTTCAAAAGTCACTGGAGTCAGGGAAAATCGCTGTTGTAATCCCTTTGTTCAAGAAAAGATCCAGACAAAAGATGGAAAATTATAAGTCAATTAGCCAAACCTCGTTTGTTAGTAAAATTCTAAAATCCATCGTTAAGGATGAGATTTCAAAATTCTTGGAAGTGCAGGGTCGGATTAGAACAAATCAGCCTGGATTTAGTAAGGGGAGGTCGTACCTGACAAACCAGTTCAAATTCTTTGAAGAGGTAACAAGTAGGTTAGATCAGGGAAACCCAGTGGTTGTTTTAAGATTAGATTAGATTATTTTAGATTCCCTACAGTATGGAAACAGGCCCTTCAGCCCAACGAGTCCACACCGACCCTCTGAAGAGTAACCCACCCAGACCCATTCCTATGCCCTGTATTTGCCACTGACTAATGCACCAAACACTATACTGGATTAGTGGTGCTGGAAGAGCACAGCAGTTCAGGCAGCATCCAAGGAGCAGCGAAATCGACGTTTCGGGCAAAAGCCCTTCATCAGGAATAAAAGCGGCTTTTGCCCGAAACGTCGATTTTGCTGCTCCTTGGATGCTGCCTGAACTGCTGTGCTCTTCCAGCACCACTAATCCAGTATTTGGTTTTCAGCATCTGCAGTTATTGTTTTTACCTCACCAAACACTATGGTCAATTCACCTGACCTGCACATCTTTGGATGTTATCTACCTAGACTTCTAAAAGGCCTTTGATAAGGTCCCTCACAGGATGCTACTGAGTAAGGTGAGGCATGGTGTTCAAGGTAAGCAACTGGCATGGATTGAGGATTGGCTGTCTGACAGAAGGCAGAGAGTTGGGATAAAAGGTTCATTTTTGGAATGGCAACCAGTGACAAGTGGTGCCACAGAGTTCAGTGTTGGGGTCGCGGCTGTTCACTTAAGATATTAATGATCTGGATGAAAGGACTGGGGGCATTCTGGTGAAGTTTGCCAATGATACGAAGTTAGGTAGACAGGCAGGTAGAACTGAGGAGGTGGGGAGGCTGCAGAAAGATTTAGACAGTTTAGGAAAATACTCCAGGAAATGGCTGATGAAAATCAACATGAGCAAATGTGAGGTGTTGCATTTTGGAAAAAAGAATACAGGCATGGACTATTTTCGAAACAGTGAGAAAGTTCATAAAACCAAAGTACAAAGGGATCTGGGACTGCTAGTCCACAATTCGCTGAAGATTAACTTACAGGTTGAGTCTGTGATTAAGAAAGCGAATGTAACATTGTCATTTGTCTCAGGAGGATTGGAATATACTTCTGAGACTTTATAAAGCTTTAGTTAAGTCCCATGTAGAATACTATGTCCAACTTTGGGCCCCACGCCTCAGGAAGGACAAACTGACACTGGAGCATGGTAGGCTGAACTTATGATGAATGGCTGAGGATCCTGGGATTGTATTCATTAGAGTATAGAAGGTTGAGGGGAGATCTAATAGAAATTTACAAGATCATGCATGATTTAGAAAGGGTGGATGCTGGAAGGTTGTTTCCATTAGACAGGGAGACTAGGGCTCATGAGTACAGCCTTAGAATTAGAGGGAATCTATTTACAATGGAAATGAGGAGACAGTTCTTCAGCCAGAGGAGCGGTGGGCCTGTGGAATTCATTGCCATGGAGCATAGTGGAGGCCGGGATGTTAAATGTCTTCAAGGCAGAGATTGATAAATTCTTGATTTCACAAAAAAAGTAAGGGCTACGGTAAGTGGAGTTGAAATGCCCATCAGCCATGATTAAATAGCAGAGTGGACTCAATGGGCCGAATGGCCTTACTTCCACTCCTACGTCTTATAGTGTTATGGTCTAAACTGTAAGAAATAGTAGTTCAACACACACAGAAGAAAGAAAAGTTGGGCACAAACAGAAACTTAAAAAAAAATGCATATCAGTCTCTGAATTGCTAATGAATAGAAAATTTGACGTCATTGAAGCTGTTTTTAGATGACATTGATGTTGGCACTTGATCTTGTGATTTTTGGTTTTGTGTGTTAGTGGAAATCGTGTTGCTCTGATTTCTGTCTACAGTTATTGAGGTCCAATATTTAGACTGACAGACTTTCCCTTTGTTTCACCTCCAGTGCCAGTGTTTACAATTGCTGTTTTCAAAACTGTGGACATTCCAGTAGGATGTCCAGCCAATAGTGCAAATAGACACGTTACAATCAATTTTAAACCTTTCCCTTATGCATCCTGGCGATCTTTGAGATTGTGCCTCGAGTGTTATGCACAATTTTGGCCCCTTTACCTCTGGAGGGATGTAGTTGTACTGGAGGCAGTTCAGCAGAGATTCATGAGATTGATTCCAAAGATGAGTGGTTGTCTTAAGCGAGATTTATCAGTTTAGGCCTATACTGTCTGGAGTTTAGAAGAATGAGAGGAGGTCTAATTGAGGTATACAGACAATAAAGGGGATTAACAAAGTAAGATTGTTTCATCATGTTGGACAATCTAGATCAAAAGGTCATAGTTTTAGGATAAGAGTTAGCAGATTTAAAACAGTTGATTTGAAATCACTTCTCTCAAAGAGTAATGAATCTGTGAAATTTACTACATCAGAATACAATGGATGCTAAGTCTTTGAGTAAATTAAAAAGGGATATAGACAGATTTTTTTATTAGTAATGTGTTGAGGGTTATGGCAGGAAAGTGCTCTGAAGAAGGACCTGAAATGTTGGCTCTGCTTTGTCTCCACAGATGCTGCCAGACCTGTGAGGTTTTCCAGCAATTTTTGATTTGATTTTGTTTCTGATTGTCAGCATCCACTATTCCTTTGTGTTTTTTAAGACAGGAAAATGAGTTCAAGGTGAGGTCAGCAATGATTGCATTAAATGCGACAGGAGGCTTGAAGGGCTGAATTAACTACCCCTGCACCTAGTTCTTATGTTCTTACAAAACTGACATCTTGGCAAGAGGTAACTTCCTGCTGAGAGGTTTGGAGGGGAAGGCGATCAGCTCTCCATTTTCTCTTCTTGGGAGTTTTTCCTTGTATAAAGGCCCCCTGACACTTCACACGTGCGACATTCCTTGGATTTCACACAGGACTGTCAGACAGTCACTGAATTCAAATCACAGTTCCTTTTTGTATGTAGCAGTCTGTTTTGCTTTTAAAAAAAAGAAACATTTTGGAGTCAAAAGGTAAAAATATCTATAAATACTTCAGGGTTGTGATCCATCCTAATAACAAAAGGGGAAAAAAATGAGAGTGCTGACTGGTTGATTATGGAGTTGCAGCAAGAACTTAGTTTGTCAGTCTTACTTGATTGAATAAAAATCAGACAAGTGAATTCTGGTATGTCGTGCCCTACCATGGGAATGCATGGGGATTGAGTGTATTTATACACCTTTTGTTATGGCATATTCTGGTTACAAAGTATAGGCCCACTTAACTACATTATACTTCACCTGTCAAATTTGTGCCCACTCACTTAACCAAAATGTGCCTCTTTTCAAATTCCTTATATTCTCTTCACATCTTTATTTCCTACCTATAAATTTTTGTCATCAGCAAATTTGGCAATCATCTATTCATTTCCTTCATCTAAGTCATTTTTATGGATTGTAAATAGGTGAGACCCCAGCAATGGTCCTTCTGGCACTCCACTTGTTATACCTTTTCAATCTGAAAATGAACATTTAAACACGCTGTCTGTTTCCTGTTCACTAACAAAACTCAATCCATGTTAATATTTTACATGATAAGCTCTTATTTTATGTGGTCACCTTTGTTGTGTCACTTTGTCAACTGGCTTCTAGAAATTACATACACCGTATTCACTTGATTCCACTTCATACATCATGTTTGTTAATTCAAGACCTCTAATTAATTTGACAAAAAAAACCCTTTCATTATAGCATATTGACTCTGTTTGATTGCATATAGATTTTCTCTACTATAACCTCCATAACAATAGCATTTCCAGCAGTTTAGCAGAAGTTGTCCCATACACTAACTTCTTAAGGTGTCCAGATATCTCAATGTGCCCTTGGTCGTCAGGATACCCTACCTTGTTTTTCAGGGTTAGAGTAGGAAGTTCTCGGCAGGTATCACTCATGAACTTATGTTAAAACGTGGTCATTGTGATCTTCAACCCCTTTGCTTTTATTTAGCTGACAGACAAGATAGCTCAAGCAATGTTGATCACTGAGCAAAGAAATTCATCTGAGTGGTGTCAGTCAGAATTGTGTCATCACTAAGATGGATTCTGATAGACATCCAGGTTGCGGCACCTCTTGATCTAGAAATTGTCCATGCCTCAATACATTTTACATTCACAATTCTGTTTAACGTTATGTTCCATTGTCCTAGGGTGTCATTTGTGGCTCAGTGCTTGGGTTACATTCCAAACCCTTCAGCAGTTAATCCCAGTTGCCACTTCTGTGCAATATTGATGGAGCTCTACACCAGTGAGGCATCAAATAAACACAGCACTAGATCTTTCAAGTACAGAGGAACCTCGATTATACAGCATTCGAATATCCGAATATTGAGTAAGCCGGCAAGATAATGAGGTGCCGATGCTCGGCTAAACTATGTTATCCACCATCGATTATCCGCAATTTGATTAACTGAACGAAATACTACCCATACATGTCCTTCAGATAATTGAGGTTCCTCTGTACAAATCAAAGAATCATAAGAGGTGTACAGCATGAAAACAGACCCTTTATTTCCAACTCGTCCATACTGACCAGATATCTCAACCCAATCTCGTCCCACCTGCTAGCACATGACCCATATCCCTCCAAATCCTTCCTATTCATATACCCATCCAAATTTCTCTTAAATGTTGCAATTGTACCAGCCTCCACCACTTCCTCTGGCAGCTCATTCCATACACGTACCACCCTCTGTGTGAAAAAGTTGCCCCGTAGGTCTCTTTTGTATCTTTCCCCTCTCACACTCAACCTATGTCCTCTAGTTCTGGACTCCCCAACTCCAGGGAAAAGACTTTGTCTATTTACCCTATCCATGCCCCTCATAATTTTGTTAACCTCTATAAGGTCACCCCTCAGCCTCCGATGCTCCAGGGAAAACAGCCCCAGCCTGTTCAGCCTCTCCCTGTAGCTCAAATCCTCCAACCCTGGCAACATCCTTGTAAATCTTTTCAGAGCCCTTTCAAGTTTCACAACATCTTTCCAATAGGAAGGAGACCAGAATTGCACGCAATATTCCAACAATGGCCTAACCAATGTCCTGTACAACTACAGCATGACCTCCCAACTCTTGTACTCAATACTCTGACCAATAAAAGAACGCATACCAAGCACCTTCTTCACTATCCTATCTACCTGCGACTCCACTGTCAAGGAGCTATGAACCTGCACTCCAAGGTCTCTTTGTTCAGCAACACTCCCTAGGACCTTACCATTAAGTGTATAAGTCCTGCTAAGATTTGCTTTCCCAAAATGCAGCACCTCACATTTATCTGAATTAAACTCCATCTGCCACTTCTCAGCCCTTTGCCCATCTGGTCCAGATCCTGTTGTAATCGGAGGTAACCCTCTTAGTCCTGCTAAGATTTGCTTTCCCAAAATAAAAGTTCTCAACACACTACTTGACAAAGAGCAGGAAATTGTCCCTCACACAATGGATTACTCTTAATAAAATCCCTGAAGAGGCAGATACCCGACAGGTGAACTCCTGTTGTGACACTACTGTAATGGCTTCAAACTTAAATGGAGACCCAGCAATGTAAATTCACAGTTATACTATGCTATTTTATGTTGACAGAAGTTATGCCTATCCTACGGATGTAGGATTGAGTGAGTGGCTGGTGCCTAAAACAGGAATTCCCTCAGTTAGAACCCAGGAGTTGGCAAATGTATGCTGAATGTTAACAGACATGAACTTAGACATACCAGATTGGAGCCAGGTTAGCATTAGGTTCCAGATTCCCAAGGATTTGGAGTTGATTTTACTTATATAAGCAGCTCTTAAAAGCAAGGGGGAAGCTAGGGTGAGAGATGTATCCCATTGGATGTTTATCTAGGAACATCACCACTTGTTACTGAGTAAAAGAATGTTGTGCTGGAAAAGCACAGCCGGTCAGAGCATCCGAGAAGTAGGAGAGTCGACGTTTCGAGCATAAGCGCTTCATTAGGGCTTCATCAGATCTTATGCTCGAAACATTAACTCTCCTGTTCCTCGGATGCTACCTGACCAGTTGTACTTTTCCAGCACCACACTCTTCAGTTCTGATCTCCAGTATCTGCATTTCTCATTTTCTACTTGTTATTGACTTGTACATAATCCATACACACATAATCCTTTTTCCTGCCCCCAGCCTTCGACTCAATAACAAGTGGTGCTGTTCGTAGGTATCTGGCAAAGATGAAAGACATCATGATCGTATACTGGTGAAGAAAGAAGTTAAAAAAAGAACATTGTTATAATATTTTGTACTTTGAAATTCATAATGTGTGATGCTTTACAATTTAGTTCAGCTGCAAAAGTAAGCAAAAGTTGCCATTGTCCCAGAGGACCATAAGGCTGCTTCTATTAGAGAGAAATGACTAGTGATGGTTTAACCTGAAGGTCATTACACCTCAGGCAAGGGGAGAGTTTGAGAAGGATGATCCTTCATGGTAACCTTCGCCAGTACAGGAATTGAACCCATGCTGTTGGCATCACAAAACATCTGTACAGCCAACTGAACAAACCAATTTCAAATTCAGCTGTAACCAAGCACAAATAGTAAAAGGCTCTTTTCAAAAAGCATAGCCAGCAGGAGACAAATAAAATAGAGCTTAAATGAATAGTTGCATAATCACATGTGACAACTCGGCATTGCAGGTGGTCACTTTCCAACTGGATTTCATCAAAGGATCCGAGGTTTTTCCATTGTATCACTGAATGAATATTTAGTGGAAAATTACACATAAATTTTAAGGTTTTATGCATCAATTCATAATTTAATACAGCATCTTGAGATGTGTAGGAGTAATGAATACAGAAAGCTATTAAGGTCATACTTCATCATTAATTGTGCTGTCTCCATAATTCAGAACAATAGCACTAAGCATAACTGGCTGCAATAGATACGATGGAAGAAATATTGTGAGGCTCCAATAAATTGACTGCTCTCTAGTCTATTAAGCACAGCAGATAAAACTTAGTTAGGTTGTTAGTACTTGCTCATTTGTAGACAGTGTTGGATTACCATTTAATATTTGCTTGTTTCAGCCTTCAAATCTAATCTTGTGATCTAACTCTTCATTTTGACCCAATGAGTGTTAAGACCTAGCTGAGGAAGAAAGAATAAGTGGTGATGTCTCTCTTTGTGTAAGCATCATGGAATTGTACTTATGTACAAGGATATTCTCATGAAATTTTCTTCATAATTATAAATATTTTGCATTTACTTATAACTTCTCACATCCATGAGATGTCTCAAAGCACTTAACAGCCACTGAAGCGTGGTCACCATTATATTGCATGGAATGCATCAACCAGTTTTACCCACATCCTTCTGATGATACAAAAACAGAAATTTATGGAAAAGCTCAGCAGATCTGGCAGCACCTGTGAACAGAAATCAGAATTAGCATTTCAGATACAGTGACCCTTCTTCAGAACTGATGGTAACTAGGAAAAGGCTGTTTTTTTATGCAGAAGTTGGGGGTGGGGGGGGGGGAGAAAGAGAGTAAGGAGTAAATGACAGGTAGAGATAGAGCCCAAGGAGAGAGAAGAACAGTTAGACAGACAAAGTTAAATATCACATAACACCAGGTTATAGTCCAACAGGTTTAATTGGAAACACCAGCTTTTGGAGCACTGCTCCTTCATCAGGTGGTAGATAGATAAAGGAGCAGATAACAGTCAGCTTAATGGCTGTTAATGGGGACTATTGGTGGCTAACAATATGTACGTGGGGGTTGGGTTAAGGACATGGGACAAGGTGTCTCAAGCCCTAAAATTGTTGAACTCGATATTGAGTCCAGAAGGTTGACTTCTTGCAATGAGTCACTGGATTTGAAACATTAGCTGTGTTTTTCTCCATATATTAGCTGCCAGACTTTTTGAGTTTCTCCCACACTTTCATATTTTCCAACATCCATAGTACTTTGCTTTCATTTACACACAGCAATTTCTGACAAACAGCACTGTGATAATGACCAGATAATCTGTTTTTTTCTCGTATTAATTGAAAGATAAATACTGATTAGGTCACCGTGGATGACTCTGTCCAGCTGTTCTTCAAAATAGCACCCTGGGATCAATTATATCCACCCAAGCAGGATGGTGAAGCCTCAGTTTAAAGTCTCAAAAGACAGCCCATCTGACAGTTTGTCACTCCCTCTGTATTCTACTGGATTTTGTGCATTGATGTATGTTAAAGCCCTTGAGTGGGTCTTAACATTCAGAGCCAAACAAATAAACTATTGAACTACAGCTGACCAACTTCATACTACCTATCAGCTACGATCCAAGCATTCCCTTATTGACAGCAAATCAGACACACCTGCTTTACTTTGCTTCTTTATGTATCTCAGAATGCACCAATTTATGAACATATCACATAGTAACAAAGGACCAGAGAATCAAGAGGAAAAACCATTCAATCCTTTGAAGACTTCAATGTCTTTACTCATCCCATTTCAATTACCCTGTATGCTACTGATAATCAGAAATCTACCAATCTGTACCTTGCCCACTCACAAAGATTGAGCTTCTGTAGAATTCTGTGCAACAGAGGGCTAAAGGGTCACAAATTTGAGTAAAAAACAAAATCCATCTCAGACCTGAGTGGCATCCCTTTTACTCCTAAATTGTACCCCCAGTTCTAGACTCCCCAACAAGTGGAATCATATTATTACATCCAGCCTGTCTAGTCCTGTAAATATTTTATGGCTTTCTACGAAATTACCTCTTACTCTTCAAAATTCGACAGAATACGAGCCCTTTGTGCTTAATCTTGTTAGGACAGTCCTGCCATCCAGCAACAAGTCTGTTGAACATTTACAATTGAAAGGAGACTTCACTATTCTTGTACGTGAATTCTCATGGAGAAAAGATTAACATTCATCAGCCTTCGTAACAGCTTGATGCAGCTGCATTTTAAAATTCAGTAACATATTAACATGGACACCCAATTCCCTTTGCACATCTATACATTCGAGCCTCTTACCACTTAAGAAATGCTCCAAACATCTGTTTCTCCTTTGAAAGTGAAATATTTTTCCACGTTACATTCCATGTGCTAAGTCCTTGCCATTTAAAAAGCCTGTCCAAATCGTCCTGCAGCCATTTTATATCTTTCTCACAACCCACACTACAATTTAGTTTTGTATCATCCACAAATTTGAATCCGTTACATTTGGTCCCAACATTCAAATAATTGATGTATACAAAGGAAGCTTGATTATCTGAATGACACAGTTGGGGAGTATTTTGTTCGGATAATCAAATGTTGGATAACACAGTTTAACCAAGCATCAGGACATTACAATCTTGCTAGGATAATCCAAAATTCAGACAATCAATGTTCGGATAATCGAGATTCCTCTGTATTGTAAACAACTGGAGTCCAGGTATTGATCTGTGCAGTACCCCATTAGTCAGAGCTTGCCAATTTGTTGTAGATGTTAATCTAACATTTGCTGGTTTAGCCAGAATGAAGTTAAGTGAAATAAGGAGAAAGCATATGAAAGCTGGTGATGACTCAATGATCAGAACTATTACTGGTTTTAATGTGTTTCTATGTTTTGCTGAACTAATGTGTGTATTTTTAGATTTGAGCATTGTAACTCAGTACTAATGGACTGGAATTGTCAGTAATTCTGGAAAAGCTGGTGTTTTGTTTGAAAATAGACACAGTGAATCAGATATGATAACATGGCCTGTTTATCAGATGACTTTGTAATTGTCATTGAATTACACTGTACAAATACCATATGGGTTGATTGGATGATATGAAAGAGTTGAAAAGCAAATGCAAGTTAAAGTTGAGGTCAGAATTCATTAAAATTAAGAGATAAGCCTCGTTCCAAGGAGGCACACATAAGTCTTAATGAGTATTTGATTGAAATATCCATGGTAGATGTCATTTTTATAATGTTTGTCAGCGGTCAATCTGATCATTTGCTGGAAACAGGATATTGTCAAGAGTTTGAATGTATGACTTCTTTGTAAGGATAGAGTGCACAAAGAAAACCCTTGCCTCCCAATACAATTAACTAAGTCAGGGAAATGGAAGTCATTTGATCAACAGCTGGAGGTTGGGACAGAACAGTCCGATCACTTGTTCTGGTCTCATCTTCAGACTACTTCACCTAAAAAGGTTCACCTGTGACTGTAGGCATTTAGTGGGTAATTGTTTTGCATTTTTTGTAGTGTATTTTGAGTATATTTCATTGTTAGAATTGCCTTGGGTTATTGCGCCCACACCTCCCCCCTCATCTACCTCCAAGGCCCCAATGGATCCTTCCATATCAGTCACAAATTCGCCTGCACCTCCACACATATAATTTACTGTATCTGTTGCACCCAATGTGGTCTCCTCTACATTGGGGAGACAGGCCGCCTACTTGCGGAATGTTTCAGGGAACACCTCTGGGACACCTGCACCCACCAACCCAACCGCCCATGGCTGAACACTTTAACTCCTCCTCCCACTCTGCCAAGGACATGCATGTCCTTGGCCTCCTCCATCGCCAGACCCTGGACACTCGACGCCTGGAGGCAGAGTGCCTCATCTTCCGCCTAGGAACCCTCCAACCACACGGGATGAATGTAGATTTCTCCAGCTTCCTCATTTCCCCTCCCCCAACCTTATCTCAGTTCCAACCCCCAGATTCAGCACCGCCTTCTTGACCTGAAATCTTCTTCCCAACATCTCCACCCCCACCCCCTCTCTGGCCTATCACCCTCACCCTCACCTCCTTCTACCTATCATATTTCCAGCGCCCCTCCCCCAAATTCCCTCCCCCATACCTTTTATCTCAGCCTGCTTGGCACACCAGCCTCATTCCTGAAGAAGGGCTTATGCCCGAAATGTCGATTCTCCTGCTCCTCGGATGCTGCCTGGCCTGTTGTGTTTTTCCAGCACCACACTTTTCAACTCTGGTCTCCAGCATCTGCATCTCACTTTCTCCTTATTGATAGCCAGAGTAACTCGACAGACCAGGGAACATGGGACCTAAAGTCTGCAGTGAGAATGACCCATTTATTCCCACATAATTTTTCCTGTCTGTTCGCCAAATATGAGGCCAGGCAGTATATCATCTGCTAGCTCATCTGTTTTAATTTTTCAAATTAGCCTCCTGTGGAGTCTTCATTAAGAGCTTTCTGAAAACCTAAGCAAACTATGTCCATTAACTCTCCTTTATCAGTTCTGCAAGTAATGGCCTCAAGAACTCCAACAGGTTCACCAAACATGATTTTTCATTCGCAAATCAATGCTGACTATGCCCATTCATGGTATCAAGTCAAATATGGGCGAGGAAATTTTCTGCTGATTTCCATTTACCCTCCTCCCTTAGCTAATAACTAAGGACTCCTCCAGGTTGAGCAACACTTGGAGGAAGCACTGAGGGTGGCAAGGGCACAGAAGACTCTGGGCAGAGGATTACAATTTCACTGCTGTGGCTCTATAACTCAGCAACAGCTTTACTACTGAGCTGGTTGGTAGACTGTGTCTGTGGTAATTGTTGAGGGAATCAACAAGCGGGAAAATCAGACAATCTACCTGCTGCAGACCCATCTATCCATGACAGTTTTGGGGTAAGAATGACCACTGCACAATTCTCGTAGAGACAAATGTCTGCCTTCAAGTTTATAATACCTTACATCTTGTTGTGTAGCACTCTGCTTAATGGTCATGTTTCAGACATGGAGAAAGTGAGGACTGCAGATGCTGGAGACCAGAGTTGAAAAGTGGAAAAGCGCAGCAGGCCAGGCAGCGTCCGAGGAGCAGGAGAATCGACTTTTCAGGCATAAGCCCTTCTTCAGGAATGGGGGAGGAGGAGAGCTTCTTCAAGGTAGGCATCCTT
The DNA here is from genome assembly GCF_047496795.1 of Chiloscyllium punctatum. Lineage (NCBI taxonomy): Eukaryota > Metazoa > Chordata > Chondrichthyes > Orectolobiformes > Hemiscylliidae > Chiloscyllium > Chiloscyllium punctatum. Next base: position 52,092,851 of record NC_092740.1, on the reverse strand, counting down.
GCAAGAGGATTCGCAGTAGGTTAAGATTAACTAGGAGAAAGTGAGGACTGCAGATGCTGGAGACCAGAGTTGAAAAGTGTGGTGCTGGAAAAGTGCAGCAGGCCAGGCAACATCCGAGGAGCAGGAGAATCGACGTTTCGGGCATAAGCCCTTCTTCAGGAATGTTTCAGACAAATCTAACAACTCAAGACTGGACATTCGTGAGGCACTGTGATCCATCAGCAGCAGCAGAATTATACTGCAACACAACCTGCAGCCTCAAAGCCCATCATATCCCCACTTTACATAACAACCAAGCCAGGTTCAATGAAGTGTGCAGAAGGACATGGAAGGAGCAACACCAGGTGTCAAACTGCTGAAGCTACAATACTGGACTACTTGAATGCCAAACAGCAAGTGACCGACATGGCTAAGCAATTCCAGACCAGCAGATCATGTGTAAGTTCTAAGTCATGACTGGTGGTGGACAATTAAATAACTCACTGGAGGAAGAAGCCCTTCAAATATTCGTATCCTCAATGAAGTGGGAGCCCAGCACATTATTGCAAATGCTCAGTAACAACAGTGTGCACCACCCACAAGATAGACTACAACAATTCACCAGAGCTCCTTATCACACTCCTGACTACTTCTGTCGAGAAGGATAAGGGCAGCAGATACAAGGGAACACCATGATGATAAATTTATGCTAAGTCACTCATTATCCTGACATGGAAAGATATCAACATTCCTTAAGTATTGCTGGGTTAAAATTCTGAAACCCACTCCATAATGGCACTGGAGGTGTATCGATATTGAATGTTATTCAAGAAAACAGTTCACTGCCACTCTCAAGGGCAACTAGCTGGGCAGTAAATGTTTGCCAAGCCAATAACTCCCACATCCCATGATGTTCAACTTGCCTGGTCATCTGCTGTTACAGTTGAAATGATTCACAAACTAAACACATTGACTTCACAGGGATCATCTGACCACAGGTTAAGGCATATCCAGTGAATCCATAAGGAAAAGAAAACTGGCTACTTTGAGATTGCCATGTAATCCCCTGAAGACTGAAACAGCAACTGAATCAAAAACAAAACAAAAATTTTGTTTAATTCACACGTAAATAAAAAATGCATCAATGGAGCCATAAAAAGGTTACCTGCAGAATATTAGATTAGATTACTTACAGTGTGGAAACAGGCCCTTCGGCCCAACAAGTCCACACCGCCCCGCCGAAGCGTAACCCACCCATACCCCTACATCTACATCTACCCCTTACCTAACACTACAGGCAATTTAGCATGACCAATTCACCTGACCTGCACATCTTTGGAATGTGGGAGGAAACCGGAGCACCCAGAGGAAACCCACGCAGACACAGGGAGAACGTGCAAACTCCACACAGTCAGTCGCTTGAGACGGGAATTGAACCCAGATCTCTGGCGCTGTGAGGCAGCAGTGCTAACCACTGTGCCACCGTGCCGCCTATTAATTTGGATGGATAATGGGGACAGACTTCAGGACTACCAGGTCATAAAATTCCTTCTTCTTTCATGCTAGAAAACCTTGCAATTTGACTCCTTCATTTTACACTAGCCATTTAAATTGTAATTGGGAATGCAATTGGTATCTGCTTAAAAAAAAGCCAAAAATACTTCTTGTCATCTATCAAGACAGGGTTAAAACTACAGTAGTCAAGACCCCTCCTCACCTGTTGAGAGCCTTTGTATTATTAATAGAAGTAGTACTGATCCAGACATCATGTCATCTTCCAGCTTTGTCCAATCAGATTTGGAGGCAAGTGGGGAACCTGTAACTGTTGAGAAATCAAGTAAAATATACAAGCAATTAATAAAATATATTGTTAGCCCGACATTTTGGTTTCAACTGTCAACATATAAGTTCCATAGTTTTTCTCTATTTCATGAGGGTGAAGGAAGTGAGTACACAGTGGAAATATTGTTGACAGAAATGGGTCTACTTGGAACACTGTGACTACTGAAACAACAAGCTTGTGATTAGCCACAGCAACAGACTAGTGCTGACAGGCTTAGTTCCTCCAGCCTGAAATCATTGTATCATTGTAACATTGAGTCTCCTCACCTGCATCTCAAATTCCTGTATTTACTGTAACATTACCTCAGATCACTGACAAACAGCAACAGAACGTAATGATATAGGCCAATGGTTACATCAACAGGAGCAATGCTGCAACAGTCTTCTGTGTTGCCAAATGCTGGACACAAAACTGCACCTAAAGAAAGTGATATTTCCAAAGTTTAAAGGCAAAGTTAGTTTCTTCATTGCGTCTGTCCAATAAGTTCTTAAAAATTCAGAATCTTCTGGGAGGTCATAGCAGATATCAGTAGCCTTCTGGAAACTGACGTCTTCACAAGAACACCAGGCTGCCACAACCTGTCAGTAGGCATTGTCACTAAAGTCTGATATTTTGTTTTGACTTCTGGCTCCTTAAAAGATCCACTGGAAACACCTCCCAGTTATCACATTCAGCAACCCACACTGCATCACCCGTGGTCCAAAATAACATGTTTTACTAATACTGCCAATTATATCAACTTTACAACAAATGAAACCATTTCAACCCAGAAGATTTTCAGCTTAATTGCATTAGCGTGATTTCCACAGATCCAGTAATGACTGACTTACAGCTTTTGAAAATTAAAATGCCCTCTGGTCAGCCAGGAATTCCACTTATTGTCCATGACCACCGCAGGGTCATGATATAACTCTGCCCCAGACCTCCAATGAGTTGCCATGACATTTGCATTCTTTGACAATCTCGTATAGTGCAGGATTTTCTTTCCACCACACAGCCTTACAGGCTGGCTGCAGGGAATCTGGGGTTACACACTTCAAATTTGGACAAATCTGAATAAGTTTTTCAATATACGCCAGTAAGGGTCTCCAGCATCGTTGTGGTCTCCTGTGTCCTTCACAACTTGGAACTACAGAGGGGATTGTTATTGTAGCAAGAAAGTGACAAACATGTAGCATCCGACACTGAAGTGGAAACTCAGTTGCCAGTAGCCACTCACCTATCAGTAAGATGAACCTATAATGGACTCATCAAAACTCATCCAGTTAAAAATATGCTGCCAGACATCTGACAATTCCATTAGTAAACTTGTAACCCCCTCAATCCCACCCAAACACACCTCATTGCAATAATCAACCAGCAAGTCATTATACTCACACCATATTTTTGGCATCATGGTTATTTATTCTATTCAAAACAAAGTAACTGATGTGGGTGAATAGAGGGTGCAACAAGATAGTGCTTGTGATAATGAAAAGTTCACAGATCATGAACAATAATGAAACATTAGCACTAGTACAGGAATCTAAGTGAAAGCAGGTGTGCAACTAAAGCGACTTCATTGTTTTTCTTTAATTACTTTTGTATGGTGCACTCTGTAACATCTGAGATGCCCATGATGAATGATTTCTGCATCAAAGACAACCAAAACTGTAACTCTGAAGGGGTAGACTTGGTCATCTCGGCAAGATGCAACATGTATGGCTTTGACTAGACTCTTTGGTCTGAGAAATGGGGATGCTTTGAGAAAAGCCCCACATATCCTTTCTTCATCTACTCTTTCACGGCTCAATGACGTTTCATTGCTTGTCAAGTGCTGAAGAGCAGTTGGCAGCATGAAAGTGAAGGATTGAACCCACTCAATGCTGGTTCACTCCATCTTCTATAAAATGGCAACCAGAATGTGCATAACATTAGTCTGGGTCAGTATGTGGTCAGTGGTCTGGCATATCTGATTCTCCAAGTAAAAGCCCATTGTTTCCAGGAGGTGGTCATCCACAAAACTGTTTGAATGACCATAATAGTCATTCTGGTGGTACCCTCCTTCACTTTTCATCCAAGAATATGGACTGTCTCTGAAGATGCTGACAACAGCACAGGCATTTCCCATTGCTGATGTCCGAGTTCCCTCTTCATGCATCAAGTAAAGCAGTGTTTACAGTACCATATCCCCTCTGATGGGGCTTACCTGTCTCCACCACTTGCTGTTCCTTCGTTGCAATGAGCTCTTATCCCCACAGAGACACGTTATTCCTGTCCCCAGCAAATTCCATCATAGTTTCCAGATATGAACCTGAGAAATGGGATGACCTTCTTGTGCATTGCTTGTATTGTCCAGGTGATTTCTGACTTCCACGGAAGACTTCAACTCACCACTAGAAGCAGGATGCTAAGGCTGTGGCTTAATTTTAAAAATATGCTAGCTCAGCAAAACTCGTCACTGATTGCATTCCTGACCTATTATTAGTCAAATCGTTTTAACACGGACTAAGTTCATAGAATCCTATCAGCAAAATTTGGTGATTTGATCTATTTGAAATGACCACACAAAATAAATACAGCTTTCAGCTAAATTAAGAAAATTACGTGAGAAACACTAACTTAATCACCATTTACTAGAAGCTCAGTGGGTAAATAACAGTCAGACATGGTCTAACGTGGTCTGCTTTGCCGCTTTTGCGAAAATATTGATTTCTGTTGATAAAAGAAACAACTCCACAATCACCTACTAATATATCTTGTCTGCAATCCATTTCATTTCCCTTGGCCACTAACCTTCTGAGTAGACTCAACTCAACATAAAATGATTTTATGATTGCTATTGTCAATAAAAATATTTCATTCCTGGGAAACAAGTAGACAGATTGTGTGCATTGGTTTATTCAACTTGTCAGCTCTCTTCAATGTGTTAGCTCTTCCTTCGCTGGATTCCAGTTTTGGGGGCTATGTGTTGGGGAAGGAGTACATGGGATGAGGCATCTAAGTGGCCTTTAGGACCTCAGTAGGACGAAGGCTTGGCAGGCTGCCTGAAAAATTCATTTTCAAAAGGGGAGTCAACTATCAGATGGATGAGTTGGCACACAGACAGGCCAACTGTGGTATTTGATGAGCTTCCCGCTTGGTGAATGTATAATCGTGCCCCTAAATGTCAGTACACAGTGCACAATCTGAACAGGGATTATGGTGGATCTTTTACCTTATTGTGTACAAAACATGCATGACTTACACAATTTCAAAATTCACAACTTATCACAAAAAAAATGACTGTTAAGTCATAGTGGCTCAGTCGTTAGCACTGCTGCCTCACACTGCCAAGTTTAATTCCAGCCTCAGGTGACTATCTGTGTGGAGTTTGCACATTTTCCCCGTGTCTGTGTGGGTTTCCTCTAGGTGGTCCGGCTTCCTCCCATAATCCAAAGATGTGTATAAAAGTGGATAAATCCCCAGGACCTGATCAAGTGTACCCTAGAACTCTGTGGGAAGTTAGGAAGTGATTATTGGGCGTCTTACTGAGATATTTGCATCATCAATAGTCACAGGTGAGGTTCCAGAAGACTGGACGTTAGCTAACGTGGTGCCAATGTTTAAGAAGGGTGGTAAGGACAAGCCAGGGAACTATAGACCAGTGAGCCTCACGTCGGTGGTGGGCAAGCTTAGATTAGGTTACTTACAGTGTGGAAACAGGCCCTTCGGCCCAACAAGTCCACACCAACCCTCCGAAGAGCAAGCCACCCAGACTCATTCCTCTACATTTACCCCTTCACCTAACACTAAGGGCAATTTAGCATGGCCAATTCACCTAACCTGCACATCTTTGGACTGTAGGAGGATACCGGAGCACATGGAGGAAACTCACGCAGACACGGGGAAAATGTGCAAACTCCACACAGACAGTTGCCCTGAGGCGGGAATTGAACCCAGGTCTCTGGCGCTGTGAGGCAGCAGTGCTAATCACTGTGCCACCATGTCGCCCTTTGTTGGAGGGAATCCTGATGGCAGGATGTATATGTATTTGGAAAGGCAAGGACTGATTAGGGATAGTCAACTTGACTTTGTGCGTGGGAAATGATGTCTCACAATCTTGATTGAATACTTTGAAGAAGTAACAAAAAAGATTGATGAGGGCAGAGCAGTGGATGTGACTTCAGTAAGGCGTTTGACAAGGTTCCCCATGGGAGACTGGTTATCAAGGTTTGATCTCATGAAATACAGGGAGAACTAGCCATTTGGATACAGAACTGGCTCAAAGATGGTGGTGGACTGGAGGCCTGTGACCAGGGGGGTGCCACAAGGATTGGTGCGGGGTCCACTACTTTTCATCATTTATACAAATGATTTGGGTGTGAGCATAAGAGGTACAGTTAGTAAGTTTGCTAATGACACCAAAATTGGAGGTGTAGTGGGCAATGAAGAAGGTTACCTCAGATTACAACAGGATCTTGATCAGATGGGCTAATGGGCTGAGAAGTGGCAGATGGAGTTTAATTCAGATAAATGTGAGGTGTTGCATTTTGGGAAAGCAAATTTTAGCAGGACTTATGCAGTTAATGGTAAGGTCCTCGGGTCTGCTACTGAACAAAGAGACCTTGGCGTGCAGGTTCATAGTTCCTTGAAAGTTGAGTCACAGGAAGTTAGGATAGTGAAGAAGGCGTTTGGTATGTTTTCCTTTATTTGTCAGAAATTGAGTACAAGAGTTGGGAGGCCATGTTGCGGCTGAGCAGGCAATTGGTTAGGCCACTGTTGAAATATTGTGTGCAATTCTGGTCTCCTTCCTTTCGGAAAGATATTGTGAAACATGAAAGGATTCAGCAAAGATTTTCAAGAATCTAGCCAGGGTTGGAGGATTTGAGTTATAGGGAGAGGCTGAACAGGCTGGGCTGTTTTCCCTGGAGCGTCGGAGGTTGAGGGTTGAACTTATGGAGGTTTATAAAATCATGAGGGGCATGGAGAGGATAAATAGACAAAGTCTATTCTCCGGAGTGTGGGAGACCAGGCATAGGTTTAGGGTGAGAGGGGAAAGATATAAAAGAGACCCAAGGGGCAACTTTTCCACGCAGAGGGTGGTACGTGTGTGGAATGAGCTGTTAGAGGAAGTGGTGAAGGTTCGTACAATTGCAACATTTAAGAGAAATTTGGATGGGTATATGAATAGGAAGGGTTTGGAGGGATATGGGTCGGGTACTGGCAGGTGGGGCTAGATCAGGTTGGGATATCTGGTCAGCAGGGAAGGGTTGGACCGAAGGGTCTGTTTCCTTGCTGTACATCTCTATGACTATGTGTGCAGCTTAGGTAGATTTGGCCATGCTAAAATTGCTCCATAGTGTCCAGGAATGTGTAGGTTAGGTGAATTGGCCATGGAAAATGGAAGATTACAGAGATAGGATTGGGGGGGAATGGTGAGTCACAATGGGATGCTCTTCAGAGAGTCGGTGTGGATTTGCTGGGCCGAAAGGCCTGTTTCGACAATGTAGGGATTCTGTGAAGTGATTTTCATTATATGTGCAGCTTTAACTGATACTTCCAGTCAATGAGAAAGAAGTTGATTTGTCCAAGACAACCTATTTCAACAACACACAGCAGTAACTGATCGATCACATCATCCTTCAAGGCAAACAAACCAACAATTGAAATGACTGACTTTTGTATAAATTAGAAACAGATAATTTATTTCCATGATGAAAAGCTTTGTAAGAAAAACAGAATATGCAAGGACGTGAGTCATAACGAGTATGTGTATGAGCTAATGTCATTTTTGCAATTAAACAGGGATGTTGTCTCTCACGTTATTACAGAAAGAAGATAACACGGCTGTCATTTGAACATCTGTCTCTTAAGTTCTCACTCAAGACATAAAGGATTGAGTGTGAGGAAACGTCTTTTGTGAAGGTAATTCTGAGTAATTGAGATGCATTACTTAAGGAGCACTGAAATTACAGAAGCATAAGAACATAGAAAAAGGGGTTAGCCACTCAGCCTGCAAGCCTATTTTGCCATTCAATTGTATCATGCCTAATCTATGCTTCTACCCCATTTGTTAGTTTTTCCATAGACTCATAGAGTCATAGAGATGTACAGCATGGAAACAGACCCTTCCGTCTAACCCACCCATGCCGACCAGATATCTCAACCCAATCTAGTCCCACCCGCCAGCACCCAGCCCAAATCCCTCCAAGCCCTTTCTATTCATATACCCATCCAAATGCCTTTTAAATGTTGCAAGTATGCCAGCCTCCACCACCTCCCCTGGCAGCTCATTCCATTAGCGTAACACCCTCTGCATGAAAAAGTTGCCCCGTAGGTCTCTTTTATATCTTTCCCCTCTCACCCTAAACCTATGCCCTCTAATTCTGGACTCCCCCACCCCAGGGAAAAAGACTTTGTCTATTTATCCTATCCATGCCCCTAATAAGTTTGTAAACCTCTATAAGGTCACCCCTCAACCACTGACGCTCAAGGGAAAACAGCCACAGCCTGGTCAGCCTCTCCTTATATCCCAAATCCTCTAACCCTGGCAACATCCTTGTAAATCTTTTCTGAACCCTTTCAAGTTTCACAACATCTTTCTGATAGGAAGGAGACCAGAATTGCACACAATATTCCAACAGTGGCCTAACCAATGTCCCGTACAGCTGCAACATGACCTCCCAACTCCTGTACACAATACTCTGACCAATAAAAAAAAGCATACCAAACGCCTTCTTCACTATCCTATCTACCTGCGACTCCATTTTCAAGGAGCTATGAACTTGCACTCCAAGGTCTCTTTGTTCAGCAACACTCTTTAGGACCTTACCATTAAGTTTATAATCCCTGCTAAAATTTGATTTCCCAAAATGCAGCACCTCACATTTATCTGAATTAAACTCCATTTGCCATTTCTCAGCTCATTGGTGACCGCGATCCTGTTGTAATCTAAGGTAACTTTCTTCACTGTCCACTACACCTCCAATTTTGGTGTCATCTGCAAACTTACTAACTGTACCTCTTATGCTCACATCATATCCCTCATACCTAACAAAAACTCTTTCTGTCTTAACCTTGAGAAAAGATTTATGTCGCTTTGCAAATTTCTGTTTCCATCCACATAATTCACTGTAACTCCAAATGTAGTGACAGTTTCAAACTTGAATATTTTCTTTGTTTATTCATCAATCATTAATGTAGGTTGTGAAAAGCTAAAGACCCAGTTGTCACATCTGCCAATCTAAGAAAATTCCTTCATTACTTCCCTCTGTTGCCTGCTCTCAACCAATTACTGACTAATGACACAATATTACTCCAAATCCACATGCTCAAATCACAGAGTCTTATTAAATACTTTTGGAACTCCATGTATAGAAAATGTATGGACATTCTCCGAACCACCATGCAAGTTATCTCCTCAAAGTAACTCTATTGATAAGTCAGAATGTCCTTGAGTTCATAAAGCCATGCATATTCCCTTTCATTCGCTGAGGCTGGTTAGCTCAGTTGGCTGGATGACTTTTTTGAGCTGCAGAGTGATACCAACAGTGTGGTTTAGCTCCTGCACCAGCTGAGGTTACCATGAAATGTCTCATTCTCAACCTCTCGCCTTGACAGAAGCATAGTGACTCTCAGCTTAAACCACTATCACTCAGCATTTTTCTAATGACAGAACAGCCATATGGTCTGGCAAGACAATGATGACTTTAACTTTAACCAGCTCACACTTTTGCAAATTTTGTAGTGGAATTCCATTGCACTCCACCCGAATTGAGCTGACCCAGGCACACAGGGTCACAAGCATCAATTTAACTGCATCGATGTAACCTGGCCCCAGGTGAGAAGGCTGATAAAATAGAATGTTGAGGGACATTCTGCTCAATGGCCTCTTAATGTATATTTTGATTGCAATAAAATTAATTCCCCAGGATCAATAGTGGAAATAGCATAAGCCTTGCTCTGTCTAATTCCTTGATCTCAGTATAAAACATAACTAAGATTGTGAAGGGGATGTCCAAAAGAAACATGCAAATCAGTTGGAGATCTACTTGGAGCTGGTTGGAATGGATTACTGCTGCCGTGTTACTCACCCACCCACCTCCCCCCCCCCCCCCCCTCCCCAACCATGGTACAGTTCTCTCCTGTCCTCTGAACCTCTCTTTCCTCCTTCACTCCTTTAGCCATAAGCTTACTGCCCAAATCCTCTTATTTCTTTGCCAATTTGCACACAGCTCAGGTAATAATCCAGAGATTACAACTTTTGAGATCTTTTTTTTTTCAATTTTGTTCCCAAACTCCGTTGAAAACAGGACCTCTTGCCTGCATTGTTGGTACAAACAAGGACCACAATAACTGGATCCTCCCCCTCCCTGTCTATAATCCTTTCAAGCTGACTCATGATGTCTTTGACATTGGAACACAGTAGGCAACACTTCATGTAAGACTCTTGATCCAGCTCACAAGGGATGTTATCTGTTCTTCCTGATGACAGAATCCCTACCTCTTTTCTTTGTGCACCCCTGCATGAATCTTTTCCTGAATCATAGTGTAGTGGTCAGTTTAACCATTTTCCCTGCAAACACATTCATCATCTATACAGGAGTAAGTACCTCATTCCTGTTGGATAAGGTCAAGAACAGAAGTTCCACCAATGCTACATTCAGGATCCCTCTACCTGCCTCATTTGTTGTCACATCCTTCTGTCTCTGACCAGTGGCCAAATTTGAAGTACCTAACCTCTGAGGTGTGACTGCTTGGAACACAGCATCAAAACAACACTTACCCTCCTGGGTGTACTGCCATGTCTAAAGCTTGAAATCCAGTTCATCAACTCTGAGCTGAAGTTCCTCAAGCTACAGACATTTACTGCAGATGCAGTCACTGTGGCTTGCAATGGGATCAAACAGCTCTCACATCGTGCAAGAACAACACATTTCCCATACTGCTATTTCTAATAAAGTTAATTAGGATTTATTTACTGTTAAAAATATTTTTCTTGAATAGTCCCTAGGTTATTATACTCTTTTCTGAATCTGCTACTATTTAAGGCTTGACCCTAAATGTAGGTTCCTTACCAGCCAATCAGAACACAGCTTCTTTGCGCTATCACTTCATAAAAAACAAATGAAAACCAAATGTACAAACATTGGAATAATCAAAATCCCCAGGTTATTCACAGCTGCTGGCATTTGCCCTTCCCCCACTCAAGCAAGTCTGGACATGTTTTGAGTGTCAGGGCTACACATATTCTGATGACCCCTTTGGCTTTGGGTACAGTAGTTGTGAGTTTCCTCTGGGTGCTCCAGTTTCATCCAAGGATGTGCAGTTTAGGTGAATTGGCCATGCTAAATTGCCCATAGTGTTCAGGAATGTGTAGGTTAGGTACATTAGTCAGAGGAAATGTAAAGTAATAGGGTAGGTGAATGGATCTGGGATACTCTTCAGAGGGTGGGTGTGGACTTATTGGGCCAAATGGCCTGTTTGTACACTGTACAGATTCTATGATGATTCTGTGATAATAATCATTCTCCAGCATCACTTGATTGGTTTAGTTACCATAGAACTGACATCTATTTTGGTCATTCCATCAAGTTGCTTGCAACCTGGATTCATTAAGGAACATGAAAGCTTCCTGGATGTGTAGGACATCATGAGTTAGCACCCTTCCATAATGAATCCAATATTATGTTTGCCTAATTCTGTGAACAATTCAAGGGATTCTATTTTAAAGGAACTTTTATTGCTGTGCTGTTCCAGTTTGTCAACTATTTTTTCTTTATTTAGGAGATGTAGACAAGCATTTACTGCACACCCCTAACTGCCCTTGAGAAGGTGGTGTTGCCTTTTCAGGTATGCTTGGTGCTGCTCCTCACATGCCTTCTTGTAATCTTTGCTGAATCAGGGTACTCTCCTGGCTGGATGGTAATGGGATAGTGGATGACCCTCTTCAGAAGGTCAGCCTGGACCCGATGGGCTGAGTAGCTTGCTTTCCCATTGCAGAAATTGTATGATATACTGGGTTATCAGGTTACACAATGTGTTGGGGTACAAAACTGCTGCTGATAATGGGCTACAGCACCTCACGAATGCTCAGTCTTGAGTTGCTAGATCAATTTAAAATCTAGCCCTTTTAAGCATGGTGGCAATGAAACACATCACAATGGAGGTTACCTTCATATGAAATCAGGACTTTGTCTCCTTAGTGAGGATGAGGTTAAGTACGATTGTACCTCCTGTTGATTCTTTCACTACCTAATGCAGGTCTTGTCTTGTCCTTTAGGATTCAGCCAGTTCAATCAATATTAAAGAAACCTTTGAATAAGGTTAAAGGCGAAACATACCTTCTTACTCAAAATGAGCTTTTCTGATTATGTATTTCATGTGTTTTCTCCACTATGATGTATTTTACTTTGTGGTGTTACTTGTAACATATCACTAATACTGAGAGTTGCACCTCCCACAGTATTTAACTTCACACCTGCAGGCTGTAACTTCTGTTTCTTCAGCCATGGTATTTAATCAAATAAGACAGTGACATGTGTACAAAAATTAGCGAGTGTTCCATTGATAAAAACAAGTTTTGGCAAACTGAAAGTGGTGAATGACCAATTTTCTTTCAGAAGCCTATGGAGTTTTTTTTCCCAATTGCTTCTTTCATGCTCTGCTCTTTGCATTGGCATTGTCCACTTCTTTTTCTGCTCTGAAACTGTCCTGCTGCTTCACATGTTCTGAAAGTAACCTTTACTTTTATATATATTGTGTTGTAATAGCTGGGCACAGTGAGGCTTTTTGTTGCACAGCATTTGTGCTAACTCTTACCATTTTGTTTTTGCCTACTCTTTGTGTTAGTTTGTCACATGCGTCTGTAGGAGATTATATCTTATTAAATAGGCAGGTACTATTGCTTTCTTGTGTTAAGGATTTTATTGCAGGTCATCTTGGTTTCTGCTTCCAACACAAACTGAATCATTTTCTCCAAAGTCAAATCTTCCTTGTACTATAATGAATCTGACAAAGATTCATCAATAACTCCAACAACAATTCTGTATCTTAGGAAATCTGCTTTTGAAGCACCATTATCACAGTTGTCCATTAATCAATAGAAGCTATTAATCACATTACTGATAGATTCCCCAGGATGCTGAATTCTTCCATTAATTTTGCTCTTCCAGAAACCTTCTTGGTCTCAGATTGAATGATGTATCAAAATATTGTTAGAATCACTTTCGAATGATCTATGCTTTCTGTTATACCTTGGCAATTTAAAACATTATCAGCTATGGGACCTATTGAATATAATATTGTTTCTACTTACTCAGCTTGAGATTTATTATATAATTTTGAAGCTTAACCAATATAAGAACTATTTTCTCCAAGATATCTAGTCTTGGGTTCTCTTTGACCAATCTGACATTAAATCTTAATGTCAATATTAACTCTTGCCATACAAACGCTATAAAAAAACTCCGAACTGTTTCCACAGATTCGTCTGTCCAACGATTCTATAACCTTGCAGTGTAACTAGATTTTACTCTTCTTAGTTCATACTTTCCTTTCTGTACCTCTTACTATCTCGGAGATAAAGTTTTTTAAAAATTGCTGCTTTTTCCCTGTTGTTGATTCTACAAATGCTATTGACAGCTTACCTTCTTTGTCCTTCCAGCTGCTGACTAATAATGTATTCTTAAAGTGGTAATGCTTTTAAAGCTGGGAATCACTTTTCTTTTGACATTTTGTTCTCTACTGTCAAATACTTTTTGATTCATATTTACTTATCTCAAGGCTCACCATCAATTTGCAGCAACAGTTGTTCATTGCTGTCATGAAAAATTAAATATGCTGAACTATAATATTATTTTTGTTAATGAATAAGGTTAGAAACCTTCCTTTCTATGTAGCATTTTAAAAATTTTAATTACCTTGTGGTATTTAATAAATAATCCCCAGTGTTGATCACCATGTGAGAAAATGCAATTCCAAGCACCGGTTGACTTATTGCTGGGATATAGGTTAAAAACAATGACTGCAGATACTGGAAACCAGATTCTGGATTAGTCGTGCTGGAAGAGCACAGCAGTTCAGGCAGCATCCAAAGAGCAGCAAAATCGACGTTTTGGGCAAAAGCTCTTCATCAGGAATAAAGGCAGTGAGCCTGAAGCGTGGAGAGATAAGCTAGAGGAGGGTGGGGGTGGGGAGAAAGTAGCATAGAGTACAATGGGTGAGTGTGGGAGGGGATGAAGGTGATAGGTCAGGGAGGAGAGGGTAGAGTGGATAGGTGGAAAAGGAGATAGGCAGATAGGAAAAGTCTGGACAAGTTATGGGGACAGTTACTGAGCTGGAAGTTTGGAACTAGGGTGAGGTGGGGGAAGGGGAAATGAGGAAACTGTTGAAGTCCACATTGATGCCCTGGGGTTGAAGTGTTCCGAGGTGGAAGATAAGGCGTTCTTCCTCCAGGCGTCTGGTGGTGAGGGAGCAGCGGTGAAGGAGGCCCAGGACCTTCATGTCCTCGGCAGAGTGGGAGGGGGAGTTGAAATGTTGGGCCACGGGGCGGTGTGATTGATTGGTGCGTGTGTCCCGAAGATGTTCCCTAAAGCGCTCTGCTAGGAGGCGCCCAGTCTCCCCAATGTAGAGGAGACTGCATCGGGAGCAACGGATACAATAAATGATATTAGTGGATGTGCAAGTAAAACTTTGATGGATGTGGAAGGCTCCTTTAGGGCCTTGGATAGAGGTGAGGGAGGAGGTGTGGGCGCAGGTTTTACAGTTCCTTCGGTGGCAGGGGAAAGTGCCAGGATGGGAGGGTGGGTTGTAGGGGGGCGTGGACCTGACCAGGTAGTCACGGAGGGAACGGTCTTTGCGGAAAGCGGAAAGGGGTGGGGAGGGAAATATATTCCTGGTGGAGGGGTCTTTTTGGAGATGGCAGAAATGTCAGCGGATGATTTGGTTCATGCGAAGGTTGGTAGGGTTGAAGGTGAGCACCAGGAGCGTTCTGTCCTTGTTATGGTTGGGGGTTGGGGTCTGAGGGCGGAGGTGTGGGATGTGGACGAGATGCGTTGGAGGGCATCTTTAACCATGTGGGAAGGGAAATTGCGGTCTCTAAAGAAGGAGGCCATCTGGTGTGTTCTGTGATGGAACTGGTCCTCCTGGGAGCAGATACGGCAGAGGCGGAGGAATTGGGATTATGGGATGGCATTTTTGCAAGAGGTAGGGTGGGAAGAGGTGTAATCCAGGTAGCTGTGGGAGTCGGTGGGTTTGTAAAAAATGTCAGTGTCAAGTCGGTCGTCATTAATGGAGATGGAGAGGTCCAGGAAGGGGAGCGAGGTGTCAGAGATGGTCCAGGTAAATTTAAGGTCATGGTGGAATGTGTTGGTGAAGTTGAATTGCTCAACCTCCTCGCGGGAGCACGAGGTGGCGCCAATGCAGTCATCGATGTAGCGGAGGAAGAGGTGGGGAGTGGTGCCGGTGTAATTACGGAAGATCAACTGCTCTACGTAGCCAACAAAGAGACAGGCATAGCTGGGGCCCATACACGTGCCCATGGCTACCCCTTTGGTCTGAAGGAAGTGGGAGGATTCAAAGGAGAAATTGTTAAGGGTGAGGACCAGTTCGGCCAAACGAATGAGAATTTCAGTGGAAAGGTAAAGTTGTAGACATCTGGAGAGGAAAAAACGAAGGGCTTGGAGGCCCTTGTCATGGCGGATGGAGGTGTAGAGGGATTGGATATCCATGGTGAAGATGGGGCGTTGGGGGCCGGGGAAACGGAAGTCTTGGAGAAGGTGGAGGGCGTGGGTGGTGTCTCGAATGTATGTGGGATATAGTTCTGCCAAAGGAGAAATTCATTTTGATGCTTTGTCAAAGGTCCATATAATTAGCAGTGGTAGAGGATAAACCTCTATTAAATCAAAATGGGAAGAAGCACTTGTCTTACACAAGAAGATGCATTATAGCAATAGTTGCAAACGACATTGACTAGTTTGGCACAAATTCAAAGACACCTAGGAGCCAGGGGTGACACATCTGTCTCCAATGGAACTTTGCGCTAGCTTCTAAATTCCCTAGCCAGACTGGGACATCAGCAAATTGGATGGAGCCTAATACAACCTCCAACATTTCAGAAACATTACTGTACAGAACAGAAAACAGGCTTATTCTTCTGTACCTCCTCAAAATAGCAATGTGGCATTTTTTGCATCCACCTGAGAAGACAGGTGGGGCCTTAATTCAGTGTTTCATCTGAAAGACAGCAGCCTCAATAGTGCAGCAATCATGTAGAAATCTGGATGGATAATATTTATCTACCATTTGTTAGATCTATCATTAACTTGCCAAACCATTTGTTCATTACTGTAGTGAAGAATCAAATACGTCAACCTATAATTTTATCGTAATGCTCTTGCTCAGAGATGTTACTTTTTTCTAATGTACTTGCAGAGGAATTTGCTCATCTGTGACCTTTAAAAACCTTCTCACTAGCTCACATTGAATTTGAACCAGTTAAGAATTAGAAATGAAAGGCTACAATTGTTCCTGCTGGCATTAGGGCACTAATCTTTTAATTAAGATGTTAATTTTGGTAATTCTACACATTGCTCTTAAGAGAAAGGTTTACTCTTATTCATTAGGAAACCACATGTGTGATGCTCACAATAGATTTCTGTATTGATCTGTTTATAATCAGCAACAAGAAATACTTTTTACTTGCTGATTGTGAATTATACTTACTTTCTGCACAAAGCTAATAATCTTTTGAGACAAGGATTTACAAAATGAATGACTATTTGTTGTTTTAGTTTTAGGTTTGAAATCAGGTTTGCATAGAAGGCTCAAACAACCTATTTGTCCACTTCTGTTCACATTGCTTCTAAATATTTACACATTTGTATGTAATGTGTCTCAATAAGCTTATAATAATTCTACAAAATATATTAGTGATTTTGTGCTTCAGGTGTTTTTAATAATAAAGGAATATTGGTTATGATTAAAGAAATGCAAAATAGAATAAAATTATATTTTGATTTGTGTAAAATTGTAATGGAAATAATTTAGTTTATTACAAAGACGAAATTGCATGTTTAAAAGTTTACATAGTTGTTCCTGGATGGACAAGAATCGAGTACAGATTTGATGTGATACCTGTATTTTCACCTTGTTTCAATGTACAATGATTCACTCGAAAATTTGACTTCCCCAGTAACTTCCCACCAACATGAGACAAACACTGTCAGTGCGACTAAAGATGTTATTGTAAGAATTCTCTCAACTTCCATTGCCGGGTGTCATATAACCCTTTAATCTCATCATTGTCCAAAATTCACATGCATTTTTAGGATAGCTTTATCAATGAATCAATCTGCACACATGCATTATAACAGGAAGAGATAACTGAGGGAATTTCGTTCCTGCAGCATTACTTAGTCCCATCACCACCTGATGAGGTCAGATATCTTTATCTCCCAGGCACGTCATGGAGAAGAAGGATATTTGCACAGTATGATGGACAGCTGGATTTATTGTGTGTGTACTTGGAAGTTTTCACAAATGAAGTCACATGTGAAAACTTTTATTACCTATGTGTATGGATTGTTTATTTATTTTGTGCAGTCAGCCTTGAGGAATGCAGTAAATCAATAATACAGGTCTTTATTTCAGTCTTTGCTTTCCTTATGAAATCGTAGTTTATTATAAATAAGTGTTGGGCTATAATACAATCTTTTCCTTGGACTGGAAACTGATCAGATTACTCAAATGTGAAAGGCTTTGACAGGAGTTTCAACAATGTCGCTGCTACAACTGCATTTGCTCACTGACACCACCAAGAACATGTCAAAATGGAAGCCAAGAGCAGATAAAGAGTGAAGTTGTTATTATTGCTTCCTAGAATAGCACGTTACTATCATCCTAGCATTAATTCCAATGACCTTGATTGTGTTAGTATGGGAGCAGGGTTCACAGCCATGGAAGCAATTTGAACTGAAGCAGATCCATTTTGGACCATGCTCACTGAGAAGGAGAATCACCTCAAACCTATCAAAAACTTTCAAGTACCTTACAGCCTCCATCTAAGTGGATATCAGTAAGAAATACAAAGATATGTAGCTGAGCAGAATACACACAGGCTGTTAGGAAGCAGAGGCACTAGCATCAGAGACATATGAATTGTAAACATAGTTATTGCTCCTTTATTTCCGTGGGATATAGGCATCAGATTATGTTAACATTTATTGCAATACTTAATTGCTCAGAAGGCAGTTAAGAGTCAATGTCAATGTTGTGATCTAGAGTTACATGTAGGTCAGACCAGGTACAATGACAGATTTTCTTCCCCAAAGGGTGATGATCCATTTGCATTTGTTTGGTAGCAAGTGAGTATCATCGTACATTGACCATCACAAACTGGAACAAATTTTCTCATGATATCGTCCACATTTCACCTTATTAATTATTTAATCAAGATGTTGTTGTGACTTTCGGGGAACCACGTGGTTGGCAAAACTGAACATTGCCATTGGTGACACTTCCTACTGTTTATGCCTCTGGCCATGATTGGAGTGTGCTAATGTGCTGCATGCCACCTTAAGTACTGCTTGCCAAGGGCTTCCTCTCAAACTTGCAATCTGTTCCATGCAGTTCTGCATTTAATGAGTTTAAATGTTTGCATTCATAATATGTGCAGAGCCAGTTTCAAGACGTCAGGTTTGATGCAAGAAATAACTAAATGAACGCCAAACACTTTCCATCCAATTTGTACTGAGGTTTCCATGGAAATTTTGAGGACTGTGGATGCTGGAGAAGTCAGAGTCAATAAAGTGTAGCGCTGGAAAAAGGCACAGCAATCATGCAGCATCTGAGGAGCAAGAGAGTTGACGTTTCAGGCATAACCCTTTATCAGGACTCATGAAGGGCTATGCTCGAAATGTTGACTCTCTTGCTCCTCAGATGCTGCCTGACTGGCTTTGTTTTTTCCAGCACCCCACTTTATTGATGCTGAGTTTCTATTCCTTGTGCATCTATTTGAAATATGACCAATCTTTGCAAAACTCTTTCATACTTTGATGCTTTCTCAGACAACTTTCCCCATTTATTTTTAGTTTTCTGTAGAAACAAAAGTCCCATCCATTTTAATCCTTTCAGTAAATTGTTTCTTTATGATGGCATCCTTTCATCAACAAAAGATCATGGGCACCCAGCAAAAATTCATGTTGGTGGTCTGTCTTAATTTGGTGCACATTTGTTGATGTTGTGAAGGCCAATTCTTATGACTCAGGCATTTGGCGCCAAATTGTTGTAGTCAAAGGTTGGTACGATATTGTACATTAGCCTACAAGAATTGATGCCATTTCCCTTCTTCACTCCTGATATGATTGTTGATGTTTACAAAGTTCACATCACACTTTCAAGTCGCCCCCATGTGGAGGTCTGGGCATTCAACCCATTGTTTAGGTTTGGCTGCCCTATCACACAAGAGATCCTTCGGTATGTGAGCTGTTTTATTAGTTAGCTATAAGTTGTTCCTGTTTCAAAGCCCTAACATAAAGTGTTGAGAATACTTTATGGCATTATGGTCTTATACCTTCATGGTGCTAATAACCATCTGTCAGCTTAGTCTGAACAATCAGTGTTGGGCTTCCTGATGCACATTCATGAGTTAGCTAGCATTGGGAGCTCTTTTCCCAAAGCATAGATCAGGTTTTGCATGAAGGAGCAGACTGTCTTTCACTGTGGTCCCAAGTTATTGAATTTGTTAATTACATTTGTTAATGAACTATTATTAAGAATAATCAGGGCTTGGAATGCAACATCTTGTACCCATGTGCATAGTTTTCTTGAAGCAAGAACAATTCCAGGCATGGGAGAAACAGTCTATCAGTCCTTCGTAGCTGAGTTGCTGTATGGGCAATTACTGCAGCATTCTAAGCGTAGAGAGTTCCCTGACCAGCATGGGTTGCATTTTAGCCCTCACTCTCAGTCTTGAAAGAATGTAAAGCTTGCTGTCTGACCTAGTGTGAAAGGAGACTCCTTCTATATCTGCAGGGAAGGTGGAGGATAAGTTGAAGTTGAAGGTGAAGATGTATACCTGCTCTCTTAGCAGCTACCATAGCCGCTACGTTCTGGAGCTCTCTTGAGCAAGTGTTGCATTTGAGGATTCAGGTTTCTTACAAAATTGGTTAATGGAGAACATTCAGCTGCCTATATTTTTGATCATGGAGACTGGGGATATTCATGGAGTCTCCAACTTCCAATATTTGTTATATTGTTTACCATCATTCACAACTGGCTGTGCCAGGACTGTAGAGTTATGAGTTGATCCTTGATTGAGGAATCCTTCAATCTTGTGATTAAGCTCTACGTGTTGTTTTTTTCCCATGCATGTAGTCCTGTGTTGTAGCTTCATCACTTCACCTGCTGATTCATTCCTCAATAAACATGCTTGGCCCTGCTGCTTTGATATTAGGAGTAGATGAACAGTATGAACTTGAGGTTACATATTGTGTCTTAATTAGATTACTTACAGTGTGGAAACAGGCCCTTTGGCCCAACAAGTCCACACCGACCCTCCGAAGAGCAACCCACTCAGATGCATTCCCCTACGTTTACCCCTGACTAATACACCTAACACAATGGGCAATTTAGCATGGCCAATTCACTTGATCTGCACATTTTTGGACTGTGGGAGGAAACCGAAGCACCTGGAGGAAACTCACGCAGACACAGGGAGAATGTGCAAACTCCACACAGACAGTTGCCTGAGGCTGGAATTGAACCCAGGTATCTGGCGCTGTGAGGCAGCTTTGCTAACCACTGTGCCACCTTAGTTTGAATGCAAATCTTTACTGTTTGCAAAGACTCAAACACCACCTGGATACCCACTTTTGAGCTGCTGGATCTGTTCTGTATCTACATTTTAATCAGGATGATAGTATCACATAACAAATTGGAAGATGTCCTCAGTCTAAAGATGGGTTTTCATTTACACAAGGACTGTGTAGTACTCACTCTTATCAACATCATAATGAACAGATCCATCTATAACAAGTAGACTTGTGGGAATGAGGCCAAGTAGGATTTTCACTTGGGCAGATCCCCTCTCCAAATGCCAGAACAGTCTGGCAGATATATCTTTCAGGACATGACTGGCTTGGCAAACAGAGGGACTATTGAACCACCCTTGGCTTTGGACATTAAAATCCTTACCTGAAATGCATCTGTGTTCTTGATCACTTCAGTGCTTTATCCAAGTGCTGTTTGACATGGAGAACTGATTTATCAACTAAGGGAGGGCAGTGGGTAATAAATAAGGGGTGATTTCCTTGTCCAAGTTTGACTTGATACTATGAGACTTCATGAGGCATGGACTCCCAGGGCAATGATCACACTGCTACCATCTCTGGTGGTCTGGTGTTGGTAAGGCAAACCCAGGAATTCTGGTAGTGTTGGGATTTTTGGAAAAAGATATGATTCTGTGAACACAACTAAGTAAAACTGTGCAGCTTTCCCCTGCAAGAAGACACAAAAGGTCGCTATTTATCTCATACAGAAAAGTGAGGGAAGATTTCTACCAATCAAGTAACTGCTAATTGCATGCTGTTTGCTGCTTGGCACATTTGAAAAATACACAATCGATTTCACAATGAAGGTTATTTTGAGAATCCTTCAACATTTAGAAACATGAGCCTTGGATGTAGTGTACTGAGTTTACCCTCTGTAATGATGCATTGCATATCGAATTCCAAATGTTCCTTGGTTCATACTTAGTAAAGACAAGAAGAGTTATTATATCTGTATTGATATGTTGGCTTGACAAGAAACAGAAGTATGTGAACAAAAGTTTTTCAACTACTTCGGTATGCTAGTTCAGAAAAGCAAAACATATGTTGGCCTCTTTTAACTTGCCTCCATCAATCCCTTTAAAAGCTATAGTTTGGCGGCTGGATATTGATTAAATGAACTAAAACTTGCCCATACCTGTCACAATCTGTCAAAGATCAATTTTGGAGAGGATCTGATTTACTGTATATGTTAAAATCCAGATTTGCATTTCTTGATACCTGTACTAGCTGGGTCCTTGGATGACTAGAGGGCATCATAGCCACAATGCTATGTGAAGTATTCACAATGTAGAATTAGTTAAATATGACACATTCAACACTCAAAGACCATTATTACTCAGAAAATTCATGCTACATGATCCATGTATTGGCTATACCCCAGTTTTATTCAAGTTTAATGCCAATCACTGCTTCAGTAGAGATGCAATGAAATAACTAATTCTGTTGTAAATTTCACTTTGGATCATCAGTGGAAACAATGCATTACCTATTAGCTTTGAAATTATACAATTTATTGCTTGCTACTGCAATTGTAGTATCTTAGGCAGTTCTGGACATTACTCTTGTCTATTTTAGGAGAAATATTTGACTCAGGTTTTTGGGAATGAAGGGATATAGACAGGGAATGGGAAAGTGGAACTAAAACCCATGATTGGCCATGATTATAACAGATGTTGGAGCAAACTTAATGCACCATTTGGTTCTCTCCTGCTCCCATTTGTTTTGTTCTAATGTAATACATGGAATGGGTGTAGCAACAATTCATTAGAATGGTTGGTTGTCAATGTCATATCAAAAATAATTTTTTCTTTTAATCCTTGGAAAAGAAAAGGTTAAAACTGAGCCTAATAAAAACTAAGTCAGTGAAAGGTTTTGAGAGGATTAACACTGGAAGCTTGCTTCTACCGCTTCAGAAATCAATAACAAAAGAGCCGAGATTTCGTATTAACACCAGAAGAATGAAAGAGGAAGTTATAAGGAACTTTTCACACAGAGGATTATTGGGTTATAAAATGCATTACCACAAGTGTCTACTTGACCATGATGATGGAGGCAAATATCCAAGGACATTTTGTTCGATTCCTGTAGGAATAAAGGGCACGAATTTGCAAGAATTTTGTTTGGGATGGAATTCCAAACTACTCCTAAAAAACGTACTCTGGCAATAGAGGGTCATGGTTGTGCAGTGGAATTGAGCTGGTAAGGATAACTGTCAAGGCTGTGCTTCCTCATCTGCAGCCCACTGGAATATTGGCACCTAGTAACTTCAAAAAGCATAGCTGTGCTACCTACTACAGAATAGATTGGAATCCATGAATATCTTAGCCTGGATTGATTTCCCAATATGTTTTACACCATTAGCTTTTCTCCAACTTCTTGTTGGACACCATGTTCACACTTCTGTGATTTTATTTTTAAAAGTATTGTTCCTAGGATTGTGTGTCACTGACAATGTTAGTATTCATTGTCCATCTTTAATTACTTTATTTAATCTTGATGGCCTTCTCTCTTTGACTGCTCAAGGCTATGTGGTGATAGAACTCCCACAATGTATTTAAGAAGGGGCTTCCAGGATTTTGAACCAACAATGAAGGAACAGCTGTGTATGTCCAAGACAGTTTGGTGTGGATCTTGATCCATTCACTGTAAAATACCTGATCTACAACCAGTTAACTTTCTGGTCACTGGTGACCCTCAGACTATTGATGATGGAATGTGTTGGTCTTAATATCATTTAATGTCATGGGAAGTTGGTTATGTTATACCTTATGGAAAATAGTGATTGAATGGCATGAATGTTGGTCGCTCATTTATTGATTCAAAGCTGGACATTGCCCATATCTTTTTGAATGTGGGCATGAACTGACATTAGCCAAAAAAAAGTAGTTTCTCATAAAGAATGGGTTTGAACACAGGCTTGTCATATCATATGTGTACCTGTATTGCGAATAAGTATGAAGTCATTTATGGCACATTTTGAAACCAACACGGCAGCATAATGTTTTACCTATGAGACCAGTATCCTTTTTTATTATAAACATCTTTGAGATGCAGAACTCTGCAATCACAGCAATGTCCATGGAACAATGCCAGCTGAGACTCTTTCATGGAGGATTCCTACTGTTTTCCTTTCTGTTGAAGACTTACAGTCTTGTATGCTTCTTGATCACTGGCACTATGAGTATATGACTTTCAGCCTTTCTCAACAGTCATCTCTCTTTTTCCACACTCTTTTTGATTCAAAAATGGTGTAAAATAAGATATCACTCTTCCTGAAACCTAATACCTCAGGTCTGTTCTTGTTATCCTAAGAACCATCACTGGGACTTACTTCTGTGTTCTGGTCAATCACTGGGAACCTGGTAGGTCTGAAGCCATTGGTTTTAACACCACTCTGGGGAAGAAAGCCATTTGTCACAAAGCACAGATTTCACAAATGGTAGCTCTTCATTCTAACATGCTTCAGTTTAGAAGATATAACAACATGAAAACAGACAGGAGATGAGAAAGAGCATTATTATGCTGTATTGCATATTGTAACAAACTGTTATATTGTTCAGCTATATTATTACTGTAATAAATATCAGTGTTAATGGATTTTCATAAACCGACTATTATTCAGATATAGGATCACTGCTGAAGCTCTGCCACCAATTAAGAGTAACTTCAATAAATTTTATTTTAGTTCATTTCAAATACTGCCAATTTGTGAATACAGCTGAACAATTAGGAATCATTAGCAAGCAATCTTACTCTGAACAGTGATGGAGGGAAAGTCACTAAAGAAGTAATTGCAGGAATTGGAAAAAATGTTCAGAAAGAAGAAAAAGACAAAGCAAGAAAAAGGAGAGGCCTAAACTCTCCCACAAGGGGAAACAAATTCTCTGCAAGTATCCTTTTAAGTCTTTGAAGAATCTTATGTGTTTCAATAGGTCACCTCTTATTCTGCTGAACTCCAACAAGCATAACTCCAACATATTCAACCTCTCTCTGTTTATAAGAAAATATCTCTATACCCCAGGATCGACCGAATGGAGCATTTCTGGACTGCCTCCAATACCTCTACATCTTTCCTTGTTTCAGGGGACCAAAACTGTTCACAGATTCCATCTGCAATCTGACTAGTGCAGCTGTAGCAAGATTTCCCTATTTTTATAACACATTCCCTTTGAAATAAAAGCTAGCATTTCATTTACTTTCCTTAATACCCAGTAAACATAGATGTAAGCTTTCTTTGATTCATGCACAAGGACACTCAAATCCCCCTCTGTGCTGGAGTATTTTGCAGTGTTTCCCTATTTAAATGATATTCAGCCCTTCTATTCTCCCTGCCAATGTGTTTGTACTATTTTGATTTCTACGTTTATAGGCCTGTTTGGAATAAATGTGTAATCTTTTGGCCCTACTATGGGCTGTTTTCTCCCTTAACACAATAAAGAGAGGAGTTGAGTTCGATGAAAATGGCTTGCACAACTATTAATGCTGGTAGAAGTGGGAAAGATAATGAGCAGGCAGTGCAGAGGGCATGTAGGGTAGTATAGAGGGTTTGGGGTGAGGTGATAGTGAGGGAAGATGCTAAATACAATAGTGAGTGTAGCAGAGTATAGTCTTGGTAAGAGATACATACAGTTGCAGAGAGAGAGAGACTGAGTATGAGATAACAGAGAGAAGATGGTGAATTTTACTCTGGCAGAGCAAAGAAGGCCATTTACCTGCTTCTTGCATGGCTGGGTGTTGCTCCAAACGGTTGAGACTGCACTGATCTTGATAGCAACCTTAAACCAGGATTATAGAGTCTGGTGACATGGTCTTCTGCAGCTGACTTAGAATGGCCTTCCTCTGCATTGCCTCATACATTAGGATCTCGAGATGCCTATCTGCAAAACTCCCCCTGTCTGCCAAACGTTTTCCTATGCTGTGTGCTGCCATTCAGGACTGGAATGCTAGCACTTGTCCAGTTGCGTAAAGTGTTTTAAATATGGCGCTGGTGCCAGGGATGCAGGTCTATTCCAGAACATCCAGTCAGTGATACAAACATCTTGCTATGGTGAGTGGGAGAATCGGGTTTAGAATTGAATAAGAAAAAAGGCATGAGAAAAACCATTAGACCTTATAGGGAGAAACTCCATGAAAGATAACAGAAATTACATTTACCAAACGTGTTAAGATTCAGCCCACAGCTTGACATGTTCTATTTCTCTCCCAGATGTGCATCAAAGTGTTCAAAATGTCTGTTGACATGAGTGTGTATGGACATAAACCACTCTCTATATTGCCAAAGGCATTAAAAGAGTCCGCATCAGCTGTAATTCTAATTGCTTATGCAAATAAGGGGTAATGCCTGTCAAACACCTTGCTCTTTGATTAAATTGCAATGCTCTGGCTTGATTGCAGTTAGCATCTGAACGTCTACACAGGAAAAGTAAGTCTGCATATGGACTAACCAAGCCACAAAGATACCATGGCAGATCACATGAAAAGACAAGTCTGACGTGGCTAGAAAGTGAAGCTAAGAACACACCCCAATCAGCCATAATCCCATGGAATGACGGAGCAAACCCTAAGAGCCAAATGTTCTGTTCCTGCTCCTTAGTCTTATATTTCTATGTTCATTCCTGCTCCTAATTACTGCCTTAACCTTCTTAATTCCTGACTTGATAATCCCTTCTCCTGCATTGAGTTCACTTCAACAGGCAAGGATGAAACAATATCTGGGTCAGCATGCTCTCTTTCGTTAGTGTTTCAGGACTACGATATATCAATGTCTGCACACATTTCTTTCTGCTACTGACTAATAAAACCCATTAAAAGGTGACATTGTGCTGAAGGTTTCATTGAGACTAAGCCAATACTTAAGTAAGAATTATCAAAATCGTAATAGAAATAAAATGATTCTATCATTGGAGTTTTTCATGCATTTAAATTCAGATTTGCACACGTTATATGTGCTCAGTTTTATATATTTTGCATTCTCAGCACTTTAAATCCTGGTTAATTTGCAAACAGAGTGACTGCTTTCCCACAAGAATCCAATTTGTAAAGATTTTCTAAGGCCTCCCTGGCATTTCAGCTTCGAAGAAAACATAAGTCACTAATTCATTAATTATATTTGAAATCTTTTGCATATGACTGAAACATTTAGAAAACTTGTCTAATCTGCTAACAGCTGAAGTTATGTTGAGTGAGAGATCCACCAAGTGATTACATTTGCTTTGTATGAAGTACCACAGTACGTCAAGTCAATTGTGATTGATTTGTGTGCAGATGTGAAAGTCTTTTATCTTTTGCACCCTTTGTCTTTGAACTTCCAGCTCAGCAGTTGTTTCCTTCTTCACAGTTAGTTTAAAAATTTAATATTAATTTGTGAAAGCCTTTTTCAAAAAGTCTTACATTTTAATGGTTGAGGAAATTGCAACAATTACATGGAAGTGATGAAACATATGGGATGCACAGGAATATGAGCGTGCCATCAAAAGAATTATTTGAAAATCTCTAATGACATGAGGATACTGATGTTATCCAATAAATGAAAACCATCTGGAACTTGGTTGCTTTGGGAAAATTCCACTCTGAGTTGTCAGCATTCTTCCTTCTCAGTATCATATTTACTGGTTCACTTTCTTTGATCCTTTTCTGATGAGTCAATGTTGACACCCAGAAGGAATGTTCAACTTCTGCACTCACTACTTCTTAGGCCAGTCTTTGCTAGTGTGGTCGGTGAACACTTGTGTTATTTGCCCTTCAAGATTGCAGATGGGGCCCAATCTTCATTTATTTAACTATCTCCAATTAATACAAAATGACAGCTGCACTGATTGAAACAGCCAAAAACAAAAAGTGCTGGAGAAACTCAGTTGGTCCAGCAGCATCTGTTAAGAGATAAAAGCATTAACGTTTTGAGTCCAGTGAGCCTTCTTCAGAATGGGCGCATTGTTTGCCCATTTCCAAACTCCAGAAAAGTATGTCAGGTCAGTCTGGAGCCTTCAAAGGGAGACCAGAACCTCGAGCTCCCAAATTACTTGGTGTGAATGAGCTCCCCAGAATCCAAGGTACATTTAAAGCTTAGCATTTTTTTAAAGTTTAGAATGCTGACAGTGTGGGAGCAGACCATTCAGCCCATTGAGTCCACATCTACCCTCCAAGGAGTATCCCACCCAACCCATCCCCTTACCCTATCCCCATAACCCTGCATATCCCAAGGCTAATCCACCTACCTACACATCCCTGGACACTTTTGGGCAATTTAGCATGGCTGATTCAGCTAAGCTTTCTGAGCTCTGCTCCAAGAGTTAATGCATTTAACTTTTATTGGGGCCTCAATGGCGTCAGCTGCTGTTAAAGCCTTAGGGTCAGTGATGTCACTCAACCAAAGCTACAGGATAGGAAGTGCAGGGGATAGAAGGAGTTGGAGAGCTGAAAATCTGAAGACCGGGGAAAACTGGGTACTCAGTTCAGAGCAGGAACATTGTTGTCCCAAAGCTTGGGATGTGGGTTCTCAGCGTTCGGAGTTTGCAGAGGTATAATGGAGAATATGCATCAAGGGAAAGAATGGAATAGAAATTTATTGTGACATGTACTTTTACATGAAAAATACAGAGTCGACAGTGTATTGCTGGGAAATTACAGCAGGTCAGGCAACATTTGAGCAGCAGGAGAATTGACCTTTTGGGCATAAGGCCTTCATCAGGAATGAGGCTTGTGGGCTGGGGCTGAGAGATAAATGGCAGGGTGGGGGGAAGCGGGATATGTAGCTGAGAAAGCAATAGGTGGATAAAGGTGAGGGAGAAGGTGAAAGGTCAGAGTGGGGAGTGATGGACAGGTCTGGAGGGTGGTGCCGAGTTGGAGGTTTGCAACTGGGATATTGTGCAGGAGAGGAAATGAGGAAGCTGTTGAAATCCACAATTATCCCATGTGGTTGCAGGGTTGCAAGGCAGCATATGAGGCATTCTTCTTCCAGGCATCGGGTGGTAACGGTTTGGCTGTGGAGGAGGCCCAGGACCTGCATGTCCTTGACGGAGCAGGAGGGGGAGTTGAAGTGTTCAGCCATGGGACGGTGGGGTTGGTGGATGAGGGTGTCCCAGAGCTGTTCTCTGAAACAATCCACAAGAAGGTGTCCTGTCTCCCCAAAGTAGAGGAGACCACACCGGGTGCAATGTATGCAGACATTGGTAGATGTACAGGTAAATTCCTGATGGATGTGGAAGGATCCCTTGGGGACTTGGACAGAGGTAAGGGGAGTGGTGTGGACGCAGGGTTTGCACTTCCTGCTGTGGCAGGGAATCGTGCCAGGAGTGGGCTGTGGGCTGGTGAGGGGGTGTGGACCTGACGAGGGAGTCATGGAAGGAATGGTCTCTCTGGAAAGCTGATAGGGGTAGGAAGGGAAATATGTATTTGGTGGTGGGGTCCGTTTGGAGATGGCAGAAGTGGCGGAGGATGATTTGTTGTTTGTGAAGATCGGTTGGGTGGAAAGTGAGGACTGGGGGGTTCTGTCCTGTTCTGTTGGGAGGGGTGGGGTTCAAGGGTGGTGATGCATGAAGTGGAGGAGATGCACTGGAGGACATTGCATACCACGTGGGAAGGGAAGTTGCCATCGTGAAACAAGGAGGACATCTGGGACTTTCTGATGTGGAATTTGTTGTTCTGGGAACAGATGCAGCGGAGGTGGAGGAATTGGGAATAAAGGATGGTGTTTTTACAAGAGGTACGGTGGGAGGAGATGTAGTCTAGGTAGCTGTGTGAGTCAGTGGGCTTGTAGTAGTATATGTCTATGGTTAGTCAGTTGCCAAAAACGGTGATAGAGAGGTTTAGGAAGGGGAGGGAGGAGTCTGAGATGATCCAGGTGAATTTGAGGTCATTTGAAGGTATTGGTAAAGTTGATGAACTGTTCAACCTCTTTGTGGGAACAGGAGGCACCGCTGATACATTCATCGATGTAGTGGAGGAACAGGTGAGGGGTCGATGCAGTGTAACTGCAGGGCCTGTTCCATATATCCGATAAACAGATGTATAGCTGGGTCCCATGCGGGTGTCCATGGCTATCCTTATGGTTTGAAGGACGTGGGAGGTTTGGAAGGAGAAGCTGTTGAGGGTGAGGACCAATTCAGTCAGGCGGATGAGGGTGTCAGTAGAAGGATGCTAGTTGGGACAGTGTGAGAGGGAAAAACGGAGGGCATGGAGACCTTCATCGTTGCGAATGGATGTGTACAAGGACTGGATGTCCATGGTGAGGATGAGGCATTGGGAGCCAAGGAAACACAAATCTTGGAGGAAGTGTAGGATGTACCACGAATGTAGATGGGGAGTTCCTGGACTAAGGGGGACAGGATGGTGTCAAGATAGGAAGAGATGAGATCAGCGGGGCAGGCGCAGGCTGAGACAATGGGTTAACCGGGGCAGTCAGGTTTGTGAATCTTTGGTAGGAGATAGAATCAGGTAGTGCATGGTTCACGGACAGTGAGGTTGGAGGCTGTAGGTGGGAGATCCCCAGAGGTGATGAGGTTGTGGATGGTCTGGGAGATGATGGTTTGGTGATGGAAGGTGGGATTGTGATCAAGGGGGCAGTAGGAAGAGGTGTCCATGAGTTGGTGCCTGGCTTCAGTGTTGTAGAAGTTGGTATGCCAGACTACTACTGCGCCCCCGCCCCCCCACCCACCACTTGTCTGCAGGTTTGATGGTGATGTTGAGGTTGGAGCAGAGGGAGTGGAGGGCTGCATATTGTGAGGGTGGGACGTTGGAGTGGGTGAGGGGGGTGAACAGGTTGAGGCGGTCGGTGTCATGGCAACAGTTTGAAATGAAGAGGTCAAGAGTGGGCTAACAGGCCGGCATGGGGTGTCCAGGTGGATGGGGTGCGTTGGAGGCAGGGGAAGGGGTCCTTGGTGGGTGGGCGGGTATCCTGGTTGAAAAGGTGGGCATGGAGGCCGAGGCGGCGAAAGAAATGTTTAAGGTTGCAGCATGTGTCGAACTCGTTAATCATTGAGGGAGCAAAGAGGGATAAAGGTGAGGCCTTTACTGAGGACTAAAGTTCGTCCTCTGTAAGGGGGAGGTCTGAGGGAATGGTGAACAGCTAGGACCTGGAGTGGGACTGGAGCTGGGGTCAGAGACAGTTGATTGATTAGGCATGATTATAAGGTCAGGAGTGACGTCACCAATGGAAGTAACATTCACAAAAGAGGCAGATATGGGACTTATGTCAACAGGGACGGAAGTGACGTCACGGGTGATACGGCTGGTATTTCGGCCTGGTTCTCGGTGGGTGACATCACTGGTGGCTGAAAATTCCCATGAGAAATACAGCACAAAGTTTTATAAACTGCCCACCACAGCACCTACATCAATGACAGAAGTCATGCAAAACAAAACAAAAAGTAAAATTAAAACAAAGTTCATCACCATTCAGTTAACAGCTCCTGGGGATCAGGCAAAGTCAATTTAGGAATGATGGACTCGCCTGAAGATACAGCCAGGGCAAGACTGCCATTCCAGGATGAGACCACTATTTCAGGACAAGATCGCCATGTTGGGCTGCTGGAATACAGGGCCAGAAGCCTCCACCAAAGAAGACCACTATGCTGGGCAAGAAACTACACTCCTGGATAAGACCACCTGCCAGGCCACTGGAATCCCTGAAAGCCAAGGACAAAGAAGACTTCCACACAGGGATGAGACTTCCACGCTGTGTCAAGATCATGATACAAGGACAAGACCGCCATAGCAGAACAAAACTAAAAATCACACAACACCAGGTTATAGTCCAATAGATCTATTTGGAAGTACAGGTAGACAATCCTTTATCCAAATCCCTCGGGACCAGCTGTCTTTCGGATTTCAGGATTTTCGGATAAAGGATTAAAAAACATGTTCACAGTAAATTTTTTTTTAAATTACCGAACAGCAGACGTACCTGTGATTATTAGGAGCGCTGAAACAGAATTGACGCCTGCTCGTGCTTGGCCACATGACCACGTCATGCCTGAGTGACATAGGTTGAGTGGGTGTGGTATTGAGTTAATTGTTTGCATGCCAAACAATATGGTTATTGAAAAAAAACGTCGGATTTCGGAGCTTTTTCGATTTCAGGATTTCGGATAAAGGATTGTCAACCTGGACAAGATTTTGGAGCACTGCTCCTTCATCGGAGAGCTAGTGGGGCACAGAATTTATGGTAAAAGATCAAAGTGTCATACAACTGATGTGAAGTATTGAACAAACTTATATTGCTATTAAATCTTTGATCACTTAAAATGGGCTGCAGGTTTTGATTCATTGATACATAAATCCCAGAACTTCTTTCAAGTCACATTTCTGAGATTACTTAAGGTTGCAAAAAAAAAGTGACGTCTGAGCTCAGAAAATGCATAAAAGCGTGAAGTTAGAGTCGGTCTATATTCCAAACTTGAGTCCGACTTGTTCTACTTCCCACGCAGGAATTTATAAACTGTCACATGGATTGACTGCTGACAGATTGTTTGAACAACATAGAATATATCTGCGTATCCAAATCTGCAAATGCTAATGCAAATTCACCCCATTGACTTATATGTGCTCGAATACAGATGGCTCTAACCTCACACCTTTAATGCATTGTCAAAGCTGAGATATCACTTTTTAAAATAAAACATTAAATTGTCCCAGGAATGTGACTTGGAAGAAGTTCTGGGATTTATCTGTTACTCACTTGAAATCTGCATCCCCATTCTTAGTGATTAAAGACTTAACAGCAATCTATGTTCAATACATTGCGTCAGTTGTATGACACTTTGATCTTTTACTATAAATTCCGTGTCCTATGACCCTGCCCCACCAGCTACCTGAAAAGGAGCAGTGCTTCAAATGCTAGTACTTCCAAATAAACTTTAGATTGTGGGAGGAAACCAGAGCACCCAGAGACAGGGAAAATGTGCAAACTCCACAAAGACAGTCGCCCGAGGCTGGAATCGAACCCAGGTCCCTGGCACTGGGAACTAAGTATATGGGGTATATGACTTTTCAAAAAGACAGGCAAGAAGTAAAGGGTAGTTGGGTAACATTGTTAGTTTGAGATGGAATACGTTCAGTAGCAACAAATAATCTTGGACTAGAAGCTGTAGAATTCATATTGAGGAATTTTTTCAATGGAGAAAACAGGAAGTCACAGTACAGAGGAATTTTGAAGTCCTTATGCATACATCTTAGGAAGCAAGCATATAAGTTCAGTGAAAGCAAAGAGAAATGGAATGTTGGCCTCTAGTTCAAAGGAAATGTGCATAATAATAGGAAATCTTGCTCAAACTGAATGAGGCATCAACTAGACCATAGCTAGAATACTGTGAACAGTTTTGGACCCTTATCTAAGAAAAGGTATACTGGAAGCAGTCCAGAGGATATTTGCTTGACACTCCCAGGTATGGAGAGTCTATTATTCGGGTTGATGAGTAGGTTGTGCCTGTACTCATCAGAGTTTTGAAGAATGCAAGACAACCTGATTTAAACATATAGTATTCTTAAGGGACTTGACATATTAGCAGCCAAAAGGATGTTTATCCTTGGGCAAAGAGTCTCAGACCAGAAGGCATAATCTCAGAATAAGAGATCACATTTTTAAGGGATAGCTGGGGAGGAATCTCTTCTCTCAGGAGGTTGTAAGGCAGTGGAATTTGTTTCCCACAGAAGGCTGTAGAGGTTAGGTGGTTTTATTCAAGGCTGAGATAAACATATTTTTAATCAATAAGGGAATCAAGGGTTGAAGAGAAAAGACAGGAAAGTGGAGTTCAGAGTTATCAGGATCAGCCATGATCTCATTAAATGGAAGATCAGACTCAATGGGCTGTATAACCTACTTCTGCTCCTACATTTTATGGTCTTATGGGATAGATGATTGGGTGAGATGGCCAGTCATGGAATTGGGAATTAAACAAAGCAAGTGATTTTGGGGACCAGCTCTTCCCAAAGAGTCAGGAATAATAGCAGAAAGTTATCAGGTCAGAGCAATGCTGAGAAAGGGATTGAAAGATTATTCCTATTGATAGGTGAATGAGCAACAAGAAAACAGAAATCAAGATTACCCCTAATAAAATAAAATGGAAGGAGGAGAAATGTTTGAAATGAGAACTAAAAGACTGTGGCTACTGAAGAGAGACAAAGGACTGAATGTTAGGTCCCAAATAGCACAAGCATTGAGACCATGTTCAAAATTGGACACTACTGGCCAGTGTGCCAGTTTCTTGGTGTCATCCCACTCCTTGGGCATTTGCCTAGAGGTGCTGAGGAATGGATAATGGCAGTCCTAACTGTCTTCAATTTACTAAGGTCAGCTGCCTGGATGGGTGGTAGGTATTGGCTGTGTCAGTTTTGAGGTCCTCCCCTCCTCCCTGGCACTTGTTGCAGGTGAAGTGGAACGGTTCTGAGCATTACCTGTCCATTTATAATAGTCTGTGGCTAAGTTAGAAACCACTAAAGGGATCGATGGATGGTCATTTCACAAAAAATCTCATTCTTCTACTTTTATTATGTGAGGCCATGAGGCACACATTAGCAACTGGCTTAGAAAAAGCTGCTTGCATGATATTTTATTTTTGCAAATAGTTTAATTCCTTTCCCTACATAGCTTCTAGTAAGCTCCAGTACCTAATATATTCAAATTCCAATCTATCTGTTGTGGTTTACTGTAAGACCTGTTCAGCTTTGATCCCAGACTTGCTGTGCTCTTATTGTTTCCCCTGAAATGGAGCTGTGTTAAATGATATAAATATGCCCCATGTTCACAACTATCTATGAGCTAGTAATGTTTCATAAAGGCATGAATTCTGTTAGAAGTCACAGCCTTGAAAATAACAATGAATAAAGTCATATTACTTCAAGTAATTTCACTGTACAAATAAAAAGAGCTTGAATTTCTGACTAAAAATTAAATTCAAATAGATTATACTCAAGTCTCCAATTTCTGTTTAGTAAGGATTCATGAACAAATCTTACACACAAGTGAAAAAAAAAATCAAAACACTCTTTATTCACTCGAATGAAAGTCAGGAATACTTTTCAGGCACATCGGTGAGGCTGTAGATGGCAATACCTGCATGTCAAAGGTAGATCCACTACTGGCCTGTGTATTTTCTTAACCTGATACTGAAATTATTTGCAGTAGTTTTTATTAGGTCAGGAAATGTAGATTCACAGGAATATGCAAGTTCAGAAAGTTCTAACATTAAATTGCTGAGAATCAAGTTCAAGGACTTCATTCTCTAATTTTCTGACATCACACTAGTAAGAACAAATCTACTGATAATACATATTCAAACCTTTCAGTCAAAGTTCCTCAAGTGTTGAGCAACATGAGTATAGCAACCAGTATTTCCTTTCAATTTTTGTAAAGATATTAAAGTTGACATCGAAACAGAGTGTTCCTATGCATCGTGGAGTAGTGCACAGGAACCAGGACTTATCACCTTTATCAGAGCTCACTGAACTGCAGTGGAAGCAAGTTATCTTCAATTCCAGGGACATCTAAGGGAAGAGGGATAGGAGAACAGTAATGGAGGAGGTGATGCCAGGTTGGCTGAAAGCTGGTCTGCAGCTGCAGGACCTCAGGCGCTCTGGTTAGGTTTATTGTAGCCCAGTTATTACTCATCGAGTTATTCTGAGACATGCTGGATCACCGGACTACCAGTGATATTCTGCTGAGGCTGAAAATACAATGTAGGGTTTCACGCAACAACAATAAGGAAATAATCCAGGCATGTTGTGCAACCTTAATACATATTCATTATTCTACGTCATATTTTACTTCATTCTCATTCTGACCTACTTTCTTCTTTGCTTTACAAGCACATACCATGAATGTACTGTCAAAAAGTATTCTTGTATCTTTGCTTTAAATGGTTAGAAAGCTTTAACATTTATAGCATGCAGTAATGGAAGGGGTCATCATTAATGCTATCAAGCAGCAACTGCTCAGTACAAACCTGTTCGCTGGCACCAGTTGGGTTCTGCCAGGATCCCAGCTTCTTACCTCATTACAGTCTTGATTCAAATAGGGACAGAAGAGCTGAATTACAGAGGTGAGGTGAGAGTGACAGGCCTTGATGTCAAGGCCACATTTGACTGAGTTAAAATACACATCACCAGGTTACAATCCAACAGGTTTAATTGGAAGCACTAGCTTTCAGTGTGCTGCTCCTTCATCAGGTGGTTGTGGAATTGACATTTGACTGAGTGTGATATCAAGGAGCCCTAGCAAAATTGGAATTGATGTGAATTGGGGGAAAACTCTCCACTGGTTGGAGTCCAACCTGCACATAGGAAAATGGTTGTGGTTGTCAGAGGTCATCTCAGTTCCAGGACATCTCTGCAGGAGTCCCTCAGGGTAGTGTCCTAGGCCCAACCACCTTCAGTTGCTTCATCAATAACTCTCCCTCCATAATAAGGTCAGACGTGGAGATGATTGCTGATTATTGCACAATATTCAGCACCATTGTGACTCTGCGGGTACTTAAATAGTCCTTGTTGAAATGCAACAAGATCTGGGCAACGTCTCGGCTTGGGCTGAAAAAGGCAACACACAAGTGACAGGCAATGAACATCTCCAATAACAGACAATCTAGCCACTGCCCCTTGACATTCAGTGGTGTTACCATCGCTGAATCTCCCACGATTAACAGCCTGGGGCTTACCATTGACCAGAGACTAAAATGGACCTGCCATATAAATACTATGACCTCAAGATCAGGTCAGAGGCTGGGAATATTGCAGTGAGTAACTCACCTCCAAAGCCTGTCCATCATCTACAAAGCACAAGGCAGGAGTCTGATAGAATACTCCTCACTTGCCTGGATGAGTGCAGCTCCAACAACACTCAAGAAACTTGACACCATCCAGAACAAAGCAGTCGATTGTCACCACATCCACAAAAATCCACTCCCTCCAACATCGGCATTCAGTACAGCAGTGTGTATTATCTACAAAATGCACTGCAGAAATTTGCGAAAGAGCCTTAGGCAGTACATTTCAAGCACATAGCTATGTTGATCTAGAAGGACAAGGGCAGCAGATACATTGGAATGCCTCAAGTTCCTCTCTAAGCCACTCACTGTCCTAATTTTGAAAGGTGTTTTCATTCCCTCAGTGTCACTGGGTCAAAAGGTCTGGAATTCCTACCCGACCAGCATTATGGGTATACCTACAGCATAAGCATTGCACCAGTTCTCAAACAGGGATGGATAATTAATATTAGCCACTCAGCAACACCCACATCCCATGAGTGAATTAAAAAAAAATCACAGGGAATCTGAAACAGAGGAAATGATAAGGAATTATTGCATCTTCATGAATATAATGAAAATGCAAACTCGCATATCAACTAGAAACAGATGCATTACATGAGACATGAATTACAGTTGTGGGTTTATTGGCTGTTTTATACCCAATCTCTAAATTAATGGTGCATTGAGGCATCATGTGACCTGTTCTGACAGAAAGCCAGAAAGGTTTGACTGTTAGTGGCTGAGATTGCTAATTGGGAAGAAAATGCAAGATATTTACACCAGTTACCATGGCAGCACTCTGAGTTCACAATGGATAACTCTGACTTTCCCAAAGTCCCAGAAAGGTGTTGTTGGTATTGGATTTTAAACAGCTAGACTTTCATCTGTTTATTTACTTCAAAGCTAAAAGATATTTGGGGTCAAAATAGATACTTAGTATTTCTACCTGCCTGCCAAGGAAATGTATTTCATATAGCCATGGAGAAGGAGAGAGAGAAAGGAATTTTTGGCATCAGGTTACAGGCTTCCAAATCAATGAATAACAAGGACAGACAGTGATACTCATGAGATATACAATGGTGCTTAGTTCTGAATTTCCACAGTCCCATGCAGTAGGAAGATGATTTATAGTTGAAGAGACACATCCTGCAGCTGTCTGAGACTTCAATAAATAAGTTCTAACATTATCAGGCAGAGAAGAATCATTGGATCAGGGTTTATTGCTTGTAATAATAATGGATACAAGGAGCTCTGAAACCTAATGGAAATACCTGGAAATTATCATTCAAAGCTGGTATTCAGTGAAACAGAGTTTTAGGAAATGGGGCAAATATGAATAGCTCGTTATAAAGACTGAAATTGTGGACAATGCAGTGTGTGGTAAATATGAAATGGGAGAAGGGCCTATTCCTTTAAATTGTTATAACTATTCACAAAAGTAAGTGTTAAGTCTGTTGTGCATTGTCATTTATTGCCGAAGAAGTTTTAAACTATAAAATCTTGTCTTGCCATTCTTTCAGCTGTTAACTGCAAGTAAATTTCTTATTGAAAGTTATTGGCCTGTCTTGGGATTATAGCCAAAGTCAGACAATCCAAAAGGTAAGACACCGACCCTTTGGGTATATTCAGGGTTGTTCTAGGAACTAATTCTTGGCCTCAGATTGTGTGCATTAAAGGGAAGTTGCCAATGTTTCCATTTCATAATATGTTCATGCCACACTACAGGTGACCACCATTGCACTACACACACACAGACACTCCTACACACACACATACACACAACATACACACATACAGGCACTCCTACAACTCCTACACACACACAAACACAGGCACTCCTATACACAGAAGCACACACACACACTCACCCTCTCAAAGACCTAGACCCATTTACACTCTCACACACACATATTCACTCTCTCACAGACACTCACAACCCCATCCCACACACACACATACACTCACACACACAAAACCCACATGCACACATACACATATATGTTTGTGGGGTGAATTTGTACTTGCAGAGTTACATTGTACTTTGCTCAAAAACTGCATGAATCCATGTAAGACTTTGTTAACTCATTTTTTTAGATTAGAATCAGTCTAAACATTATGGCACAGACAACAGAACACAGGGGGGCTAATACCTTCAACATATTATCTGGGCTGACAACAATTGTTAAAGTTAATCTGAGAATGTAACTTTAATAAAATGTTTTGTGATTCACATATGAAAGAAGATAAACTGACATAGTTATTCCAACCGTTGAGAGACTTAACAAACAATCAAGGTATTTTTCAATGTATAATTTCAGTCACATCACACTGTAAACTTTTGCTATAAATTCTGTGTCTTACAATTGTGTACTCCACAACCACCTGATGAAGGAGCAGCGCTCTGAAAGCTAGTGCTTCCAATTAAACCTGTTGGACTATAACCTGGTGTTGTGTGATTTTTAACCTAATTTCGTAATACTCTTCAACATCCTGTGCTGGAGATATATACATGTGGGCTTAGACTGAGAACAGGTTTAGGGTTAGCTGTAATGTGCCTTAACATGGTGGCATGTCAGGAAAGTCACTGAAATAGTGATCTAGTGGTCCAGGCTAACTCTCTGAAGACGGGAATTCAAATCACACCACGGCAAATTCAATGAATAAATCTGAAAAACTTGCCCTGTCTCAATGATTATTCACTACCTTCCTTGAGAGAAGAAAATTTGCAATACTTATCCAGGTTGGCCTCCATGAGACTCTAGATCCATAATAATGAATTAACTTCTTAACTGCCCTCTGCAATAAGAGTCTGTTCAAAGACAAGTAGGAATGGGCAGCATATTCTTTTGCCAATGCCCTCATCCTGTGAAAAAAAGACAAAAACTATGCATTTATTTCTAATACATACATAGAAGCAGTAACCACTTGGACAAAATTATAAAGGCAATCAACACTTCTGGATTCTACTCCAATGAAAAATAAACTACATTGATGCAAGGAGGACAAGGAAAATAAGAATGCTGAACTGCATGCAAACCTATATCAAGAGTATAGATTATGCGTGCCTATAAATATATACAATGGGTTTCTTATAGTTATAAAGTTATCTCTGTAGGTTTTGGCGTGCTAAATTACAATAAGTAAACATGCCAGCTTCAAATGTTTCAGCTCAGGTTTATATACACCACAGTGAATCATATTATAAACATTGAGAGAGAAACTAACCACTGTGAATATCGATACATGGGTTTACCAGTAGGGACTATGCATTTTAACATCACTGTAATGCTACTTTTGTTTGATTCCCTGTGTTATTTATTGACTGCTTAATTGCTTCTTTATAAATTCTTTTGTGCTTACATGAGGATAAACCTTTGCACTGTTGCCCACATCAAATATCTTATTTGCCAGTGTCTGCCATGCATATTTTCCATACTCATCTAAGGTCTGTATTCAGGTTTATGAGCAATAGTTTAATTAATCTAAGTTCAACTGAGCAATTTAATAGAATAGCAGTGACGTTCCATTGAAAATGTTTAATTAACTTAGTAACATATGAGCTTGTAAACATACTTTCAATGGTATATTTCAGGAAAATCTTCAAAACTTTATGAATTATATTTTCTTCAGTGATTTCATAAAATACTCATCAAATAAAATACAGCTGTGTGAAAATTAATGTTTTCTTTTAACTAAACCTCATGGAATACTGCTACTTTCAACAATTCAAGCTGGGGTACAGGAAATAGGATGAACCAGTGTTCCTGCTTCTGACCAGTTTACAAAAGTTATTGGAAACATGGCCACAGAGATGGGATCAGAATAAATGTGAGATCAACTACAAAGCCCTCATAGCAACAATCTCACCAACTTCCATCATCCAGATTCTCACTGGTAGTTCAGCTACTTAGATCATAGTACCAGAGGTTTACTCACACCCAATCAGTCAGGACAATTGGAAGCATCTTGAGCAGGAGGTACAGCTTGTGGGAATGAGGAAGCATTTGGATGAAATTGAGTGATGAAAGAAAAAGGGTTGTTATAAGATACAGTATGTTATGTTTGCCTGTAGCACAATATACTTGTTTATGTCAGCAGCTATGGCTTTCAACTACAGAGTTAGTCTCAGTTTAACAGCATTTATTCATTTAATCTGATAAGTGCAGAAACTAATCAAGATACTTGAGAGTATTTATAAGGTAGAATTGCAATTTGCCTAATATAAAGCGCATGCCTTCACCCTACAGGAGCACATCCTAATTACTTATGAACTTAAACAACAGAAAATGCTGCAAATACTCAGCAGTATTGAGAAGGAAACAAAAATAATATTTCAGATTGATGATCTGTCATTAGAACTAACTCACCTGACCTGCCTGAGTGTTTCCAGCACTTTTTGTTTCTATTTCAACTTTCATCGCCTGTGATATTTTGCATTTCTTTTAAAGCTAGATTAGCAACATGCAAGGTTTAGGCAGTGGAAGGAATGACACGGGATTTTAAATAGCATCAAAACTGCAGCTATCATCTTGAACCATTCTATTTGCTGCGACATCAGATTAGAGGGTTATCTGGAGTGAAATTGCAAGTGTCTGAGTGCTCCAGATGTAGATCGCCCTTTTAAATACCATTAATGGTACAACCTGATTGATTAATTTCACCAAAGGTTCCCAGAAGCACAGTAGAACTGCCTTGTTCAGCTATAAAGTTTGCTGGTAGCTTGATGTGATTCTAATCATTCATCACTAGTTGCTGTATTTAATCAGATTTAATTCTAAAAAGAATACTCCATCCCATGAAAATGACTACCTGGTCATTCAGCAAGTGTAGATTTCAACTCTTGTTGTAAAGACAGTAACTACCAAAAATTCCTTTAGCATCATAAAATATGCTAATGCATTGCAACAATCTTCAAAATCACAGGAAAAGCACACAATATACTTCATTCTATAGTGTCTCCACCAGTTGAAGTTGTGAAACAGCAGGCGCAGTTGCATGTCTTCCTGCTATTGAGTCATTGTCGGTACCAAACATTGATCACAGGAGCACATGGCCCCATATTCAGCCTCCAGGAAAAGCCTTTCAGCAATTGTCATGGCTTGGAGCTTTATCATAGGCTATACTAGGGCAGATGGATCTCAGCAGCACAGCTTAAAATATAGTGCACATAGTTATGGTCTCCTTTTGAAGAAAAATGAAAAAGCAATGTGACCACAATTGACATGTTGGTGTCTGAAAGCATTAATTAACACCGTAGCATAAAATCCATCCACCAGGCTATAAAGAACTATTCGTGGAAGGAGCTAATGAGTGTTTCACCAGTGTTCATTTATTCTGTTGTCTCCAAGTTGTATTTCCCTTCCAGTCTCATTCTCTAAAGGGTCTACATTCATTTTGCACTCTTTCTTCTTTTTACATACTTAAAGATGATCTTACTTATGTACATATAATACTTACCAGTTTATACTCGGATTATTCTCCTACTCTATTATGTTATCGATCATCTTATGCAGTTTTTTAAAATCATGTTCCCAATCTTCTGGCTTGCCATTAATCTTTGTTACATTGTGTGTCTTTTTCTTTCAGTTTGATTTGATACTTAATTTCCTTGATTAACCATAGTTGATCTCTCATCTCCTTAGAATCTTTTTCTCACTGGGACATATCTTTGTGGAGAATTATGTACAATTGTCTTAAATGTTTACCATTGTTTATCAACTTTCCTGCCAAACTTCTTTCCTAGTGCACTCCAGCCAAATTTGGCTTCAGATCTTTACAATTGTCCTTTTTTAAGTTTAGTACAATTATTTTTAATCCTGGTTTCTCACTCTCAAACTGAATGCTAAATTCTGCCATGTTATAATCGTTGTTTCCAATGGGATCTTTTAGTCTTGCATCATTTATTGGGCCTGCCTCATAACCTTTGGTCTATTTTCCCAGCCTATTTTAGACAATTCCTTCTTCATGCCTCTGTGATTGACTTTATTAAAGTTAAGGTCTGATTTGAGACCTGAGTTACTCTTTCCCCAACTATGTTTGGAATTCCACCATGTTGTAATTTTACTCTTGGTGCACCCCTAACTACAATTGCCAGGTTAAAAATACATTGACCTTGTTTGGATCCAAAACATAATGTTCTTAGAAACTCTCCTGAATACACTCAATGAAATCTTACTTATGGTCACCTTTGCCAATTTGATTTTGCTAATCTGCATGATGATTAAATTCAAGCATGATTAAGTTATAGTCTTTTTTTAATCAAGCCTTTATTATATCCTGATTTATTCTCTTTCCTACAAAGGGGTACAGACTACTTCCAACATTTTCATTCTTCTGGTATTTCTTCGGCCCTCTGAACAGATTTCAATTCAAGGGCACAAACTGCAGGGAGGAGGAGCAAGCTGACCACAATACTCTGCTATTCAACTGGGGGAGAGAAAAGAAATGTATTCGAAAAAGAGGATATTATTCTTAGGAAAATATGTACTGTTCTCTGCAGGAAAGACAGAATCCAGAAGGCTGTGTTGCCTACCTGGTGCCTAGGTCCAGGACATTTCATCTGCCTGGAAAGGAAATTAGAATGAGAGGTGAAGGATCCAATTGTTGTAATCAATGTGAGTGCCAACCACATAGGTAGGACTAGGGATAACAAAGAGGGATTACAAACCACTCAGGGCTAAATTAAAAAGCAGAATTGCAAGGTTAGTAATGTCTCTATTACAAGCTGAGCTACATGTAAATTTTTTATTTTAGATTACTTACAGTGTGGAAACAGGCCCTTCGGCCCCAACAAGTCCACACCGCCCCGCCGAAGCGTACCCACCCATACCCCTACATCTACATCGACCCCTTACCTAACACTACGGGCAATTTAGCATGGCCAATTCACCTGACCTGCACATCTTTGGACTGTGGGAGAAAACCGGAGCACCCGGAGGAAACCCACGCAGACACGGGGAGAACGTGCAAACTCCACACAGTCAGTCACCTGAGGCGGGAATTGAACCCGGGTCTCCGGCGCTGTGAGGCAGCAGTGCTAACCACTGTGCCACCGTGCCGCCCAGGGTACAGGGTAAGTTAGATTAAAGAGGTAAAAGCATAACTCAAAGATTGATGTGGGAGAAATGGGTTTGGTTCATAGGACACTAGCAGCAGTACTGGGAAAAGAGAGCTTGAGCTAGTACTATTGGAACAAGCTTCATGTAAACCTCATTGGGATCAGTTTTTTGGTGATTCATTGAACTAAGGTGGAGATAGTGCAGGGTAGTGAAGAGGCAAACAATAATCAGCCTAACAAGAAAAGATAGAAAATATACACACAAGGGTGCAGCAGAGATTAGAACCAGAGTGAATAATAATAGTAAAAAAAATCAAAGCTTAAGGCTGTTTATCTGAATTCATGCAGTATTTGTAATGAGGTAGATAAGTCGACAACACAAATGGAAATAAATGTGTAACCACTTGATAACTATTACAGAGA
Organism: Chiloscyllium punctatum; assembly: GCF_047496795.1. Taxonomy (NCBI): domain Eukaryota; kingdom Metazoa; phylum Chordata; class Chondrichthyes; order Orectolobiformes; family Hemiscylliidae; genus Chiloscyllium; species Chiloscyllium punctatum. The sequence continues at coordinate 52,049,024 of NC_092740.1, read as the reverse complement.
TATGGTGGCAATGTAACCAAGATGGGGAACTAAATATTTGAAGGTAATCGGCAGTTCAGAAGAATAGGCAAAAAGGAAAAGAAAGCGGGCTAGCTTTGTTAATAATGGAAATTATCAGTGTAGTGGTGAGTAATGATATAGATGCAGAAGGTCGTGATGTGGCATTCATTTAGGTAGAAATTAAGAATAAAGAATGAAAAAAAATCAAAGGGTGGAAGTCATTTATGGATCTCAAGGAGTTGCGTTGCTGTAGGACAAAAAAAAACTGGAAATAATGGAAGCATGTAAGAAGAACACTACAATTGTCATAGATAAGTTTTATCTGCATTCTGACTGGGCAAATCAGATGAGCAAAGTCAGCATGGAAGGCCAATTGTGGAGTGCATCAGGGATTGTTTGTTAGGCAGTACATTGTTTAACCTACCCAGAAACAGGCCAGTAATGTGTAATGAAGTAGCATTAAAAAGAAATCTTGTAGCTAAGGACCCTGTAGGGACTAAGCATCACAACATCGCAGAATTTCAAATTCAGGTTGAGGGAGAGAAATTCAGGTCTCAGATGGGTCCTTAACTTTGATAAGGGTAATCACAAAGGTATGAAGAAGGAATTGTTTAAAGTGGGCTAGGAAATTGGACCTAGGGCTAAGTCACTGGAGGAGCAGAGACAGATGTTTAAGCAGGTATTTCATAATGCTCAGCAAAGATTTAATTAGGTCAAAAAGAAAGAATTGATGAGAAGGACCACCCATGGTTAACAAAGGCTATCAAGGAGTGGATTCAATCAAAAACTAAGGCACATAAACCCAATGCTATTTCCATCTGGAAAGACAAGAGCAGTAGATACATGGAACGCTGCCACCTGCAAGTTCTTCTCTAAGCCACTCACGATCCTGATTTGGAAATATATTGCTGTTCCTTCAGTGGTACTGGGTCAAAATCCTGGAATTCCCTGCCTATGGGCTTTGTGGGTCAATCAACAACAAGCAGACTGCACTGGTTCAAGAAGGCCGTTCACCACTGCCTCCTCAAGGTAACTAGGATGAGCCATAAATGTTGGCCAGCCAGCATCTCCCAAGTCCCAAGTGAATAAAAAAACCAAATGCAGCAAAAACTAGTGTTAAGCGAGAAGATTGGAACTTTTTTTAGGAATCAGCAGGAAATGACTAAAAAACTAATAAAGAGGGATAAAATTGACTATGAAAGTAAATTGGCAATAAATATAACAACAAACATAAAATTTCCTACCTGCAAATGAAATGGAAGTGTGGGACTGCTGGTGGATGTAACTGAGGAATAACAATGGTGAACAGGGAAATGGCAGATAATTTAACCAATATTTTACAATAGTTTTCATGGTGGAGGAAATTGTAAACATCCCAATAGATAATGAGTAAGGAGCTAATGTGAGGAAAGAGTTTACAAAATCTCTATCACAAGGAATAAAGTATTTGACAAACTAATGAGACTAAGAGGCAAATAATTCATCAGGAGCTCTTGGCCAGCATGTAAGTGTTTTAAAAAAAGTGACTGCGGAGATAGTTGAGGCATTGGTCAAAGTGTCCCAGAACTTACTTGGTTTCAGGAACATTCCAGTAAATTGGAAAATCTCTCGTGATATCTCTGTTCAAGAAGGAAGGGAGACAAAAAACAAGAAATTATAAATCAGTTAGCTTGACATCTGTCATTGGGGAAATGCTGAATATTAACAAAGAAAGCATACCAAAACCTCTACTTCCTCAGAAGGCTAAGGAAGTTTGACAGGTCCACAATATCTTTTACCAATTTTTATAGATGTATTATAGAAAGTGTTTGATCCAATACATCACAGTTTTGTATGACAACTGCCCTGCCCAAGACTACAAGAAATTATAGCAAGTTGTGAACATAGCCCAGTCCATCACAAAACCCAGCCTTCCTTCCATTGACTCTGTCTACACTTCTCTCTACCTCTGCAAAATAGCCAACATAATCAAAGACCTCTCCTATCCCGGTTATAATCTTTTCCACCCTCTTCCATCAGGCAGAAGATACAAAAGTTTAAAAACCCGTACCAATAGATTATTCCTTGCTGTTATCATACTTACAAATGAACCTCCCCTTTATATTAGAGTTGATGTTTCTCTGCATCTTCTCTGTAGCTGTAACATTATATTCTGCATGCTGTTTGATTACCCTGATGCACTTATGATTGTATGATTTGTCTGGTTAACACGCAAAACAATACTTTTCACCGTATCTTGGTACAAGTGACAATAATAAGTTAAATTAAAAAGCAGGGCATTTTGAAAAGCTCAACAGAATCAGTATGCTTTATAAATGGGAAGTCATGTTTGACTAATTTGCTAGCATTCATTTAAGACATAACAGGTAGAATTGATAAATGGGATCAAAAACAGTAGCGTACTTAGATTACCAGAATGCATTCAATAATATGCCAAGTAAAAAGGTTATTGCACAAAATAGAAGGTCATAGTACTGGGGCTAATGCATTAGCATGGACTGAGGTGTGGTCAACATAGAAGATGCACAGTAAGGACAAATTGGTCTTAATTATCTGTATTAATGACTTGGAGGCAGAGACAGAATGTAATGTATCCATATTTGCTGGTGATACAAAAAAAATGAGGGGGCATGTTATGATGAGGACATAATGATCCTGCAAGGGGGAAGGGACAATTTGCATGAGTGAGCAAAAACTTTGAGAGGGGAAATTTAATCTAGGAAGGTGTGAGGTCATTCATATTTGTGGGAGGAATCAAAACTATTACTGAAATGACTATTATTTAAATGGAGGGAGACCTTCCAAAAGTGCAACACAAGGGGATCATGTTATAATGCGGCTGTTAAAAGTGCTGATGAAGACAAGTGAAATATTGGCCTAGCTTTTTAGGACATTGGGGTTTTCAAGTAAGGTGGCCTTTATAACTGCACAGGTGTCATTGAGGCCGCAGGTAAAATTCTGTGTACAATTTTGCTCCTTTATTTCAGAAATGATGCACTGGTATTGGAAGCAGATCAAAAGCAATTCATTAGTCTGATTCCTGGGATGAAAGGGTTGTCCTATCCAAACCAGTGAAACAGGTCAGCCCTTTATTTATTACAGCTTAGAGGAAGGGGCGATGGGGACAATCTTATTGAAACATACTAGACTCCTGGGAGTGGGGGGGGGTGGTGTGGGGTGGGGGGGTAGGGGGGGTGGATTTCGTGACAGAGCAGTTGTTGAGAAGATGTTGCTGCTAAAGGGGGAATCTCAAACTTGGAGTACATTGTTGTATGAGCACATATTTAAAATTGACATTTGAAGGAATTTCTGCTCCCAGAGGGTGGTGAATTTCTGGATGTGTCTCGCCATGAGAGTTGAGAAGGCCAGATCACCAAAAGGATTTAAAGAGGAGATATGTGCATTAGTGAAATGTTTGGAATTGATAACTATGAGGAGCTGGCATCGAAAAGGAGTTGAGGCCTAGGACAGTTCAGCCATAATCTTATTGTGTAGTTGTCCTGCTCCTGTTTCTTACGGGTAAAAACAATGACTGCAGATGCTGGAAACCAGATTCTGAATTAGTGGTGCTGGAAGAGCACAGCAGTTCAGGCAGCATCCGAGGAGCAGCGAAATCGACGTTTCGGGAAAAAACCCTTCATCAGGAATAAAGGCAGAGAGCCTGAAGCGTGGAGAGATAAGCTAGAGGAGGGTGGGGGTGGGGAGAAAGTAGCATAGAGTACAATAAGTGAGTGGGGGAGGGGATGAAGGTGATAGGTTAGGGGTGGGGGGAGGGTGAAGTGGATAGGTGGAAAAGAAGATAGGCAGGTAGGACAAGTCATGGGGACAGTGCTGAGCTGGAAGTTTGGAACTAGGGTGAGGTGGGAGAAGGGGAAATGAGGAAACTGCTGAAGTCCACATTGATGCCCTGGGGTTGAAGTGTTCCGAGGCGGAAGATGAGGCGTTCTTCCTCCAGGCGCCTAGTGGTGAGGGAGCGGCGGTGAAGGAGGCCCAGGACCTCCATGTCCTCGACAGAGTGGGAGGGGGAGTTGAAAGGTTAGGCCACAGGGCGGTGTGATTGATTGGTGCGGGTGTCCCGGAGATGTTCCCTAAAGCGCTCTGCTAGGAGGCGCCCAGTCTCCCCAATGTAGAGGAGACCGCATTGGGAGCAACGGATACAATAAATAATATTAGTGGATGTGCATATAAAACTTTGATGGATGTGGAAGGCTCCTTTAGGGTCTTGGATGGAGGTGAGGGAGGAGGTGTGGCCGCAGGTTTTGCAGTTCCTGCGGTGGCATGGGAAGGTGCCAGGATGGGAGGGTGGATTGTAGGGGGCCATGGACCTGACCAGGTAGTCACGGAGGAAACGGTCTTTGCAGAAGGCGGAAAGGGGTGGGGAGGGAAATATATCCCAGGTGGTGGGGTCTTTTTGGAGGTGACGGAAATGTCGGCGGATGATTTGGTTTATGCGAAGGTTTGTAGGGTGGAAGGTGAGCACCAGGGGCATTCTGTCCTTGTTATGGTTGGAGGGGTGGGATCTGAGGGCAGAGGTGCGGGATGTGGACGAGATGCTTTAGAGGGCATCTTTAACCACGTGGGAAGGGAAACTGCGGTCTCTAAAGAAGGAGGCCATCTGGTGTGTTCTGTGGTGGAACTGATCCTCCTGGGAGCAGATACGGCGGAGGCAGAGGAATTGGGAATATGGGATGGCATTTTTGCAAGAGGTAGGGTGGGAAGATGTGTAATCCAGGTAGCTGTGGGAGTTGATGGGTTTGTAAAAAATGTCAGTGTCAAGTCGGTCGTCATTAATGGAGATGGAGAGGTCCAGGAAGGGGCGGGAGGTGTCAGAGATGGTCCAGGTAAATTTAAGGTCATGGTGGAATGTATTGGTGAAGTTGATGAATTGCTCAACCTCCTTGCGGGAGCACGAGGTGGTGCCAATGCAGTCATCAATGTAGCGGAGGAAGAGGTGGGGAGTGGTGCCGTTGTAATTATGGAAGATCGACTGTTCTACGTAGCCAACAAAGCGACAGGCATAGTTTGTCTCCCCCACTCACCTATTGTACTCTATGCTACTTTCTCCCCACCCCCACCCTCCTCTAGCTTATCTCCCCACACTTCAGGCTCTCTGCCTTTAATCCTGATGAAGGGCTTTTGCCCGAAACGTCAATTTAACTGCTCCTCGGATGCTGCCTGAACTGCTATGCTCTTCCAGCACCACTAACCCAGAACCTGTTTCATATGTCCCTCTCTCAGATATCATTGTTTATATATCAGTATTGACCATGTAGTACATTGGTATATTTATGAAAAAGTTTAATGTATTAAAAGAGAGATGGAGTGTTCAGAAAAGATTGATTTTTAAAAAAAATAGATTGTTTTACAAAATTCAATAAACAAGAAATATTACACTTAGAAGACCTTAAACAACAAATTATTGATTAGACACAAAGAAAAACAGGAAGGGAAAAGAAATTACTCACAATAAAGAAATTTTTTGTCTTCCATCAGGTAATTTTAACTGTAGCCTTGAACAGAAAATGAAATGTCAAATAAAAGTATGAATTTGCACATTTTGTCATCTCAGTCATATGAGTAGTCTTCTTTTATACCTTACAACATAAATTCATTATCTGTCATAAACTCTCTTCAAAATTAACCTCATGCATATTTTACTACATAATGAAGATAATGAAAACATATATCGCACATTTTTAACTTAATCACTCTGACTAAACAACCAGTAAAATGCTGAGTTTGCATTTATATCTAATGCAGTGCAGATTGGTTTCTTTTTAATTGCTTCAATCTAATTTAATTTGGTACATATATATATGTGTGCATGTACATATGCTTACCTCAAATTTCTCAAAAAAACTAAAGTCTGTTTTCTCTCATGAAAGAGATATTGCCTCATTGGAATTCACTAACTATGCAATCTTACTAACATGCCCAAGGTCTGTTATGAGAATATTTTATTTTAGCAATATAAGTGCTCACATTTATAAAGTGCTATATCTATTCTTTAATTAAAAACATTATGGTCTTTGTTATTGAGTGTATTGTCAGCTACAGGCTTGAACCCAAGCATTTTAATGCAAAATATTGAATAGCAAGATGCTGTAGGCTGTGACTGAACTCTTTGGTGGGAACTGACTGCCTTCCCCATTGGAAGTCTCAAGTCATTTTAATGCATGGGCCTCATTTGAATCCCACTGGCCAGCTGTCCATTCAAAACTGGCTGAAGGAAGAAGTAGACTGGCTTTGGATAGAACAGAATGACTGACTGCTGACACAGAGATGGAACATGTTAGGGGAGGGTCTGGGCATCATAAAGATACCAATTAGCATGTATTATTCCAGGTCCCATCTGAAAGTCGGGGGTTAAAAACTGAAAGTGCTGCAGAAACTCAGCAAGTCTGGCAGCATCTGTGGAGAGAGAAAAACTGAGGTAATATTTCAAGCTAAATATAAGTCATCTTTGGAAAGGATTCCTTCCAAGGAAGCTGCAAACTATGTATGCTGCTTTTCTAACACCACAGATGCTGCCAGAACTTTTCTCCAGCATTTTCTGTTTTTATTACAGTTTTTCAACATCCATGCTATTTTGTTTTTATTTGAATGTGAGGGGAGCTTTTTGCTCCAAAAAATGGGTCCAATGAAATGACGATGAACAGAAAGTACAGATTAACATTACACAGATTAGAAATGAAAAGTGCTGAAAAGGTTAGTTAACAATTGTAAAGATGAAAGTGGAAGTTGGGAAACATGCTTCCTCCCCGTGGGACAACAAGTGGTTATGAAAAATGTTTTTTACATTTGCAGGTCCGATGGGACTTACACACATGGAGCCCCATACAATGTATTTTCTCCTTATAGTTGTTGACTAAATTATTTTCCGAATCTTACTTTTTTTTGGCTAAATTGTGTTAAGACTTTTGGACAGATTCTCACCATGGGGTCCAGTGAGATTTATCACCAGAAATATTGCTTGACATACTTCATCAATTAACTGCCTGCCCAACAGCATCTGACATTGAATTCCATCCCTAGCTCACCAATCAACGTGACTGGAACGACTCACAGATATCCACCAAAATACATTGACCATCTTGTGCACCTGAACAAGTCGGATCAGTCCGAAGCTGCCCTGACATTTGCCCCAGACATGACAAAAAGGAGAACTTGGTCCCTGCTTTGTGGCGGTGACCTGATATACCTGCTGGATAGGATAGGGCACAGACAAATCTTGCCTTTTCCGTGGAGATCAGCAGTTGAGAAAACAACATCAGGCAATGCCAGCCTACATTAGTTCTGTCTTAACTGTCTTGAGGAATGCCCAGCATTGTAGGAGGAAGGTCAACGGCTTTCTCCACTCTGCCAGCACATACATGACTCTGACTCTCTCTTTGCCACTTTACACACCTTCCATCAAGGCTCATGCTCTACCACTTTCGTTGCTGCCCACAACATATTCCCTTACTCACTTCTGTTTCCCACCAAGCTCCCACATTACTGCCCCTACATGTCATTTACCTACTCACTCACTCATGATCTCTTCCCACTTGCACCAAAACTAGCAGCTGTGCCACCCATTATTATTTCCCTTAATACCTGACTTTTCCTCATTCCAGCTGGAAATCAAATCGCTATTTTTTTTGGATTCAATTACTTAGAGTGTGGAAACAGGCCCTTCGGACTAACCCGCCGAAGCACAACCCACCCAGACCCATTCCCCTACATTTATCCCTTCATCTAATACTACGGGCAATTTAGCATGGCCAATCACCTGACCTGCACATTTTTGAACTGTGGGAGGAAACCGGAGCACCCGGAGGAAACCCATGCAGACACGGGGAGAATTTGCAATCTCCACACAGTCAGTCGCCTGAGGTGGGAATTGAACCCGGGTCTCTGGCACTGTGAGGCAGCAGTGCTAACCACTGTGCCACCGTGCCACCGTGCCGCCCCTATTGACTCAGGACAGATGGTGAGTTGTCTGACATTTGGATCCTCACACCTTATGTGAATAAAATCCTGTCTCTAACCTACTTGAGTGGCTGACAGAGCGTGTCCAGGCCTGTGGATTAGGTTTGAAGGTTGCCCTTGACATACTGCATTGGTTGCATCTTGACATGACTGAGGCTTGCTGATAAGCAAGTCAAACTTCCAGCCATTGTGTCTGAGCAAGGCAAAACAGAAGTAAAATGAGCCTGTTAGCTCCGGCCAAGGAGTCAAAAAACAAGAGGTCAAGACAAGGAATGGATTCTGTGAGCATCCAGGTAGGCCTAAAGTCAGTAAGCGCTATGACAACAAGCAATCTGATCTAGTTAATAAACAGAGCTAAGTCGCCTTGCTGCAGCAATGCAATGATAGTCGTAAGTGCAGCATTAGAGTGCAGAAGCGTCCAGTAACAGGATTGGAGATATGAGGGTTTTTAGAGATTGGCACGCATTAAGTACTAATGTTTGTGGATGTCGTGTATGTGTCCTTGATGTCTATGGAATGTGCCTTGATATTTTGGTGCCTTCAGCTCCATCATGGAGATCCGTTGGAGCCAGCAGTGACCTAAGTCAGCAGGATTGACCTCCACATCAAGAATTCTCAATGTCTAGCTTGTTTGGTGTTTTTGGGAAAATAGGAATAAGATTAATCTTTCATCAGGCATTTTACAATGTAAAATCCCCCTTAACTGGCAACTCACTGCTGCCTAGTCAGAAACTCACTGCACCCTCAGCCAAAGCATAAAGGTTGGAGCAAGATGCTCCCAATGTCATAGTCAGCCTCCTAGAACTTCTTGACTGATTCTACTATGAGTTTCACCACAACCCACATTTCTCAGAGCCCTATAAGATTCTGCTCATTGTGTATTTCAGCAATTTTAGTTTTATTTAAAATTTCCAACATTTGCTTTTCTTCTGATTTATTTGCTACATTTATAATTCTTTTGGCACTGTAATATCTACACTGACTATTTGAACATATATGTATTAGTTGGAATAAATTTTCAGACGCATTTCTTCATACAATGCATGAACAGACTGTCATGATGGTGAGAGAGTAATTGACAGAGATTTGCTCAAGTACACTCGGATGCATGCATGACGAGAACTTGCTAGATTAGATTACTTACAGTGTGGAAACAGGCCCTTCGGCCCAACAAGTCCACACCGCCCCGCCGAAGCGCAACCCACCCATACCCCTACATTTACCCCTTACCTAACACTACGGGCAATTTAGCATGGCCAATTCACCTGACCTGCACATCTTTGGACTGTGGGAAGAAACCAGAGCACCCGGAGGAAACCCACGCAGACACGGGGAGAACGTGCAAACTCCACACAGTTAGTCGCCTGAGGCGGGAATTGAACCCGGGTCTCTGGCGCTGTGCGGCAGCAGTGCTAACCACTGCCCATAGGCACTGTGCTAGGCTTTGTCACTGCTGATTTGTTTTCCTTCTCATTAAGAACAACTCATTATACAGAGGAAATCAGGAGAAAATTGAAAGGTGTAGGTAAAGCCAATGCAAGCAACACTTACTGCTTATCTTGAGGTCAGAATGAGATAAATATGGCAGCAGTTCCATGATAAAATGTTTGTTTTGATGAAAACTTCGAAAAATGCCTGTATTACCCTTTGATTAATGATCCCCTATGGAAATCACATCTTGCAAAGTTACAATTCTATGTTTCCCTAGTGGGTCATTAATTACAGAGAAAACAGCTTTTTATCTCTCATTTCTAATTAAAGGGAAATTTGACCCTTCAAATGAAACAGACAAGAATGGTTCAAGGCAGAATTATTTTAAGTAATAACAGCAAAGTTTTCAGTACATAATGTTTTCAACACAAAAATTAACCACAATGCTAGCACAAACTAGCAAGAAATGAGCAACCTCTCTCAGAAAGACCACAAGGATAGTTGGTGTGTGGAACAGTCAAAATGTTTCACTCATGTTAGTGAAAAAGCTTTATTTTGCTTCTGAGCTCACACTCTTCCTGACTCAGAAGATCCCTATAGTGATGCGTGGTGAGAAGAAAGCACAAGCTTACATTTCTCAATACTGGAAGGATTCTTGGCAACACAGAAGAATAGAGCTGAAGGTTATGTTTTCTTAGCTATGTCCAAGTGGTGTCAAGTTTTCTGACATAAGGCTGAGTAGGTTATCTTGTCAAATCATACCAGTCTCGCTGATAAACTATCTACTCCTCCCTATGACATCCGTAATGCCTAATTCTAGCCCCGTCTTACCATATGCTGCTCCCAGAATAATTCCTTTCAGTGGATATCTACTGAAACACCAATATACCATGCATGTGCACCATCTTTAACATACTAATGTGTATTTGGACAAACATTGCCAATCCAGCGTTGCCCTTTACTGGCAATGACATGGCACAGACAGCCGTGAAGCCATGCTGCCCACACAATCAGACAAATCTAAACATAAGTCATAGAGCCATAAAACATTGAAACAGACCTTTCAATCCAACTCAGCAATGCCAACCACATTCCAAAACTAAACTAATCCCAACTGCCTGTGCTTGGCCCATATTCCTCCAAACTTTTCCTATTCACATACTTTCCAAATATCTTTTCAACTTTGCAACTATACCTGCATCCATCAATTTCTCTAGCAGTTCATTCTATACACTATACTCTCTGTGTAAAAAGATTGCCTCTCATGTCCTTTTTCAATTTTTTTCTCCTCTCACCTTAAAAATATACCCGCTAGTTTTGAAGTCCCCCCACCTTAGGAGAAAGACCTTTGCTTTCATCTCATTTATGCTCCTCATGATTTTATAAACTTTTATAAGATCACCTCTCAACCTCCTAATCTCCAGTAAAAAGGAATTCCAGCCTATCCAGCCTCTCCTTATAACTCAAACCCTCCATTCCTGGCAACATCCTGGTAAATGGTTTCTGAACCCTCTCCAGTTTAATAATATTCAAGGTGACCAGAACTGTACACAGTACTCAAGAAGAGGCGTTACCATCATCCTGTACAACCTCAATATGACGTCGCAACTCCTGTACGTGAGCTTTTATTTACATAAAGCATCAGTGTTAGTTTCCAATCCCGTAATCAGACACAATTAGAGTGAAGGGTGGTGCTGAATCCGAAAGTGAGGACTGCAGATGCTGGAGTACGGATTCAGCACTGCCCTCTTGACCTGCAATCTTCTTCCCGACCTCTCCGCCCCCACCCCCTCTCCGGCCTATCACCCTCACCCTCACCTCCTTCCACCAATCGTATTCCCAGCGCCCCTCCCCCAAATTCCCTCCCCCCTACCTTTTATCTCAGGCCGCTTGGCACACCAGCCTCATTCCTGAAGAAACGCCAATTCTCCTGCTCCTCGGATGCTGCCTGGCCTGCTGTGTTTTTCCAGCACCACATTTTTCAACTCTGGTACTCCAGCATCTGCAGTCCTCACTTTCTCCTCACAATTAGAGTAACCAAAAGATATTTTCTTCCTTTGAGCACCTTTGCCAGGGTGCCCAATTTAGTATTCATGTTGTCTTTCAAGATAGCCTAATTTCCAAATACAGAGGTACCTTGATTATCCGAAGGACACGGGCAGGGTGTATTTCGTTTGGTTAATCGAATTCCAGATAATTGAATGCTGGATAATCGAATGCCAAATGACATCGTTTAGCCAAGCATTGGGACCTTGCGATCTTGTTCAGATAATCCAAAATTTGATTAATCAAATGCCGGATCATTGCGGTTCCTCTGTATTTAGCATGATCAAACTCTGCACTTGAAGATAAAAACAAAATGTGCTGGAAAAGCTCAACAGATCTGTCAGTAACTGTGGAGTTAGAAATAGTTAATGTTTCAAGTCCAGAGTGACTCTTATTTTAGATTTTCAAAATACACTACTTTTAGCTGCAACTCTAAATACTGGATTTACCAGGTCTCATTATGTATGCATGTTTTGCTTATTATGTAGGCATGTTTAACACCAGTAAAATATCAAAGTCAAATCATTTTTGAGATCGAAACCCTACACAGGACCAGATCCTGAAGAAAATGGGGGGGATACTAAAAGAATACTTTGGATCAGTATTTACTGTGGAAAAGGATATGGAAGAATGTTGGGAAATAGATGGTGACACCTTGCGAAATGTCCATATTACAGAGGAATAAGTGCTGGATGTCTTGAAATACACAAAGGTGGATAAATCCCCAGAACCTGATCAGGTGTACCCAGAACTCTGTGGGAAGTTGGAGAAGTGATTGCTGGGCCTCTTGCTGAGATATTTGTTTCATTGATAGTCACAGGTGAGGTGCCAGAAGACTGGAGGTTGGCTAACGTGTTGCCACTGTTTAAGAAGGGTGGTAAGGTCAAGCTAGGGAACTATAGGCCATTGAGCCTGACATTGGTGGTGGACAAGTTGTTGGAGGGAATCCTGAGGGACAGGATGTACATGAATTTGGAAAGGCAAGGACTGATTATAGATAAGGTAAAAAGTCAACATGGCTTTGTGCATGAGAAATCATGTCTCACAAACTTGATTGAGTTTTTTGAAGAAGTAACAAAGAGGATTGATAAGAGCAGAGTGGTAGGTGTGATCTATATGGACTTCAGTGAGGCGTTCGACAAGGTTCCGCATGGGACACTGGTTAGCAAGGTTAGATCTTATGGAATACAGGGAGATCTAGCCAGTTGGATACAGAACTGGCTCAAAGGTAGAAGACAGAGGATGGTGGTGGAGGGTTGTTTTTCAGACTAGAGGCCTGTGACCAGTGGAGTGCCACAAGGATCGGTGCTGGATCCTCTACATTTTATCATTTACTCAAATGATTTGAATGCGGGTTAAAGAGGTGCAGTTAGTAAGTTTACAGATAACACCAAAATTGGAGGTGTAGTGGACAGCGAAGAAGGTTACCTCAGATTACAACAGGATCTTGACCAGATGGGCCAATGGGCTGAGAAGTGTCAGATGGCATTTAATTCAGATAAATGTCACGTGCTGCATTTTGGGAAAGCAAATCTTAGAAGGACTTATACACTTAAAGGTAAGGTCCTAGTGAGTGTTGTTGAACAAGGAGACCTTGGAGTGCAGGCTCAAAGCTCCTTGAAAGTGGAGTTGCAGGTAGATAGGATAGTGAAGAAGGTAAAGACAGAAGGTGTTTGGTTAGCTTCCTTTTATTGGTCAGAGTATTGAGTACAGGAGTTGGGAGGTCATGTTGCGGCTGAACAGGACATTGGTTAGGCTACTGTTGGAATATTGCGTGGTGGTGGGCCTCTGGAATTTGTCACCAGCAGAGGTGGTAGAGGCAGGCATGTTAGATTAAGATGCGTCTGGACAGATGCATGAGTAGGTGGGGAGCAGAGGGATACAGATGCTTAGGAATCGACCGACAGGTTTAGACAGTACATTTGGATCGGCTCAGGCTTAGAGGGCCGAAGGGCCTGTTCCTAGGCTGTAACTTTTCGTTGTTCTTTGTTCTTTAAATCATCAATTTACACATAAACATTTTTAGACATGAGGATGACAGTGTTCAAACTGTTTTTTATATTCTTTACAAAGTCATAAACTTTATAAACGTATTGAAATTACCTACAGTGGAGGAGCACATAGATATTTTTAAAAAGTTAATGGGTAATACATTTGTGAAGTGCAAGGTTACAACTTCTGCAACTTTTGAGCCTTATTGATCATATTATCTACTCAGCAGGGGTAATATGAAAGTAATTGGGAATAATGACTGAGTTTACCAGGAGGTTCAAGTTCAATTCCCACCATAGTGGCACAGTGGTTAGCATTGCTGCCTCACAGTGCCAGAGACCTGGGTTCAATTCCTGACTCACGCGACTGACTGTGTGGAGTTTGCACATTCTGCCTGGGTTTCCTCTGGGTGCTCTGGTTTCCTTCCGCAGGCCAGGTGAATTGGCCATGCTAAATTGCCCGTAGTGTTAGGTAAAGGGGTAAACATAAGGAAATGGGTGGGTTGCGCTTCAGCGGGTCGGTGTGGACTTGTTGGGCCAAAGGGCCTGTTTTCACACTGTAAGTAATCTAATCTAATCTAGATATGTAATCAGAAAATATATAAAATTCTGGTTGTTCATCAATGTTTTTGAAATTAATTTTGTATGTTAATTAGGTTTTTTTATGGAATGCTGATTTGGAGTCCCCTCGTAGCCCAGTGTGTAAATAGACTTTGTGTGCAATATAATACTGAGCCATAATACCAGAAAAATCACAAGTTGACCTCTAATCTGAGCTGTGTTCTAAAACCTCACTTTATATGAAAAAATATTATTTATTGTGTGAGCTGAATCACAGGGTATATTTCAAAAAAGACTGACAGTAATATTTTTAAATGACCTAAACTGCAGTGCTCAAAATGGCCTAACATTTACAAGACTTCACCTTGCAAATGACAAAGTCATCAAAAGGAGTCATGTTGTTTGAAAGTAGCACATTAGGACAAGCAACTTAAAGAAGTGTAGGCCATGCACTGAACATCTCACAAAGTTCAGACATAGTCTGGCAGCATCTTTGGAGAAAGAAACAGAATTAATGTTTCAAATTTTAATTCAGGAAGAAAAGGAGCCATTGAACTTTAAATGTTATCTCTATTTTTTTTATCACAGATTCTGCCAGATCTGCTGAGATTCTCCAACATTTTCTGTTTCTATTTCAGATTTGCAGCATTAAAACATGCTTTGCTTTTAACCGGACATAACCTGTTTCTTCAGGTAATCGTAGACTATTAAACTCAATCATTTTTGACAGTAAACCCCAGCTGAGGAGAAGGCTCCATTGATCATTTAGTTTGATCACTGTAAACAATGGATGAGAGGGTTCACCAGATTACTATGATAACATTTGGTAACTGCAAATGGAGGTCTCATGATGTTAAGCAAAGCCTTCATGTTAAAAGAGACACTTAAAGGTGAGTCAAAGTCAGACAAACCATGAGTTAATCATATAATTACATAAGTATGGCATAGAGTCAAAGAGAAAGAGAACAGGGAAACTGACCCTTCAGTCCAACTCATCCATGCCAACCAGATATCCTAAATAAATCTAGTCTCATTTGCTAGCATTTGGCCCATATCCCTCTAAACCCTTCCTATTCATGTACCCATTCAAATTCCTTTTAAATATTGTAATTGTATCAGCCTCCACCACTTTCTCTGGCAGCATATTACATACACACACCAGCCTCTGAATGAAAAAGTTGCCCATTAGGGGAAAACCCACCTGTGGAAAAAGACCTTGTCTGTTCACTCTATCCATGCTCCTCATGATTTTATAAACGTCTATAAGGTCACCCTTCAGTCTCTGACACTCCAGGGAAAATAGCCCCAGCCTATTTAGCCTCTCCCTATAGCTCAAACACTCCAACCCTGGCAACATTCTTGTAAGTCTTTTCTGAACCCTTTAAAGTTTCACAACAACCTTCCTATAGAAGGGAGACCAGAACAACACACAGTATTCCAAAAGTGACCTAACCAATGTCCTGTAGAGCCACAACATGACCTCCCAACTCCTATATTCAATGCACTGACCAATAAAGGCAAGCATACCAAATGCCTTCTTCACTACCCTACCTACCTGCAACTCCACTTTTAAGGAAAAATGAACCTGTACTCCAAGGCCTCTTTGTTCAGCAACACTCCCCAGGATGTTTCCATTAAGTCCTGCCCTGATTTGCCTTTCCAAAATATGCCTTGCATTTATTAAATTAAATTTCATCTGTCACTCCTCAGCCTTTGGCCCATCTGATCAAGATCCCGTTGCACTCTGAAGTAAACTTCTTCACTGTCCACTACACCTCCAGTTTTGGTGTTAACTGCAAACTTACTAACTATATCTCCAATATTCGCATGCAAATCATTTATATAAATGACAAAAAGCAATGGACGCAGCACTGATTCTTGTGGCACACCACTGGTCACAAGCCTTAAGTCTGAAAAACAACCTTCCAATATCATCCTCTGCCAGTTCTGAATCCAAATAGCTAGTTCTCACTGTATTCTGTGTGATCTAACCTTGCTAACCAGTCTATCATGAGGAATCTTGTTGAATGCCTGACTGAAGTCCATATAGACCACGTCCATCACTCTGCCCTCATCAATCCTCTTTGTTACTTCTTCAAACAACTCAATCAAGCATAAGTTATTGCATAGATTCCAGACCCGGCAGACAATGTACCAAAAAAAGACAGTTGGATGGCATCACAACATCTGACATTCCAGTATGAAGCTATCTGTTACTCCATTAAAGTAATAATAGGAGCTCCAGTTTGCAGCTACTGAATCCTATATAGTTTACCAGAAAATAATCTGAACACCTGATTGTGCTTTAAAATGCTAAGAACTGCAACAAGCATCAATGGATGTCATATGATGTAATTTGATTTGATTTTGCTGTGATTTATTATTGCCATGTGTACCTAAGTACAGTGAAACATTCTGTTTTGATGCAGTACAGGCATATCATAACATACAAAGACTATGAGGTGATTGAATAAAGCAAGGAATACAAAGTCATGGCTGCAAAGAAGGTTCACAAAAGCAAGAACAACATTTGATTTGAAATTTAAGAGGTCCATTCAGGAGTCTAATAACAGCAGGGAAGAAGCTGCTCTTGAGCTGTTTGCATGTGTGTTTAAAACCTTGTATCTTCTGACCGTTAAAAAAGTTTGGAAGAGATTATGACTTGGTTGAGGTGGGTGGGGGGGTGGGGGTGGGGGGTGGGGAGGAGTGGATCTTTGATAATGTTGGCTGCCTTTCTGAGGCAGCGAGAAGTGTAGATGGAGTCAATAGAGGAAGGTTGGACTGGGATGAGACCAGATTGCAGAAAATCATACTGAAGGTTTCAAAAGTGATTGTAGTTTGTTAAATTTGTGTATGCATGCATATAGGCATCAAAAGCAGCTTTTTACAGTTTCTGAAAAGAAGAAAACTAAACAGATCTTACCATGTGTTTTCATAATTCTTCCCAGCCTTCCCTGACCATTACATTCCTTCTGAGAAAAGAGGGAGGACAGAGGTGAGACAGAGAGGGAGACCGCGAATGGGGACAAAGACACAGGAGACTTGGGAGTTAGATTTAACAGCAAGAGAGAGGTGCAGGCTGGGTATATAAGGAGCTGAAAATGTGTTGCTGGAAAAGCGCAGCAGGTCAGGCAGCATCCAAGGAACAAGAGAATCGACGTTTCGGGCATAAGCCCTTCTTCAGGAATGAGGAAAGTGTGTCCAGCAGGCTAAGATAAAAGGTAGGGAGGAGGGACTTGGGGGAGGGGCGTTGGAAATGCGATAGGTGGTAGGAGGTCAATGTGAGGGTGATAGGCCGGAGTGGGGTGGGGGCGGAGAGTTCAGGAAGAAGATTGCAGGTTAGGAAGGTGGTACTGAGTTCGAGGGATTTGACTGAGACAAGGTGGGGGGAGGGGAAATGGGGAAACTGGAGAAATCTAAATTCATCCCTTGTGGTTGGAGGGTTCCTAGGCGGAAGATGAGGCGCTCTTCCTCCAACCGTCGTGTTGCTATGGTCTGGCGATGGAGGAGTCCAAGGATCTGCATGTCCTTGGTGGAGTGGGAGGGGGAGTTGAAGTGTTGAACTATGGGGTGGTTGGGTTGATTGGTCCGGGTGTCCCAGAGGTGTTCTCTGAAACGTTCCGCAAGTAGGCGGCCTGTCTCCCCAATATAGAGGAGGCCACATCGGGTGCAGCGGATGCAATAAATGATGTCTGTGGAGGTGCAGGTGAATTTGTGGCAGATATGGAAGTATCCCTTGAGGCCTAGGAGGGAAGTAAGGGGGGAGGTGTGGACGCAAGTTTTGCGGTTGCAGGGGAAGGTGGCGGGAGTGGAGGTTGGGTTGGTGGGGAGTGTGGACCTGATGAGGGAGTCACGGAGGGAGTGGTCTTTTCGGAATGCTGAAAGGGGAGGGAAGGGAAATATATCCCTGGTGGTGGGGTCCGTTTGGAGATGGCAGAAATGACAGCGGATGATACGCTGTATATGGAGGTTGGTGGGGTGGTAGGTGAGGACCAGTGGAGTTCTGTCCTGGTGGCAGTTGGAGGGGCGGGGCTCAAGGGCAGAGGAGCGGGAAGTGGAAGAGATGCGGTGGAGGGCATCGTTGACCATGTCTGGGAGGAAATTGCGGTCCTTGAAGAAGGAGGCCATCTGGGTTGTACGGTTTTGGAACTGGTCCTCCTGGGAGCAGATGCGGCAGAATTGGGAATATGGGATGGTGTTTTTACAGGGGGCAGAGTGGGAGGAGGTGTAGTCTAGGTAGCTGTGGGAGTCGGTCGGTTTATAGTAAATGTCCGTGTTGATTCGGTTGCCCGAGATAGAAATGGAAAGGTCTAGGAACGGGAGGGAGGAGTCTGAGACAGTCCAGGTGAATTTGAGATCGGGGTGGAAGGTGTTGGTAAAGTGGATGAACTGTTCAACCTCCTCGTGGGAGCACGAGGCAGCACCGATACAGTCATCGATGTAGCGGAGGAAAAGGTGGAGGGTAGTGCCAGTGTAGCTGTGGAAGATGGACTGTTCCACATATCCTACGAAGAGGCAGGCATAGCTGGGGCCCATGCGGGTGCCCATGGCTAATCCTTTGGTTTGGAGGAAGTGGGAGGATTGAAAAGAGAAGTTGTTCAGGGTGAGGACCTGTTCAGTCAGTCGAAGGAGGATATCAGTGGAAGGGTACTGGTTGGTACGGTGGGAAAGGAAGAAGCGGAGGGCTTTGAGTCCTTCATGATGGGGGATGGAAGTGTACAGGGACTGGATGTCCATGGTGAAGATAAGGTGTTGAGGACCGGGGAAGCGAAAATCATGGAGGAGGTGGAGGGCGTGGGTGGTGTCCCGAACGTAGGTGGGGAGTTCTTGGACTAAGGGGGACAGGACCGTGTCGAGGTATGCAGAGATGAGTTTGGTGGGGCAGGAGCAGGCTGAGACAATGGGTCGGCCGGGGCAGTCAGGTTTGTGGATTTTGGGAAGGAGGTAGAAACGGGCGGTGCGGGGTTGTGGGACTATGAGGTTGGAGGCGGTGGTTGGGTTAGATGGGTGAAGGGGGTGAAGTGACATCTACATGGTGGTGAAGAGGGATAGTGAGAGAGAGAAGCAGGATGAGAGAGGGACATGAGGTGAGGGTGTAAATAAGAAAATAGGGGGTTGGTGTGGTAGAAGGAACCAAGGGAAGAGAGGTCTGTGCAAGGCCTGGGATCTGTGAGGGAATTCCAGCAGAATGGAGGTTGAAAACTGAGGGAGAAAATAGAGTGGAAGGACAAAAAGGACGATGAGTGGAGTAGGATGTGAGGAGAGTGTGATGGAGTGAGATCGGAGAACAGGCTGAGAGGAGACAGCAGAGGAAGGGGTACAGGCAGAAAGAGGGGTGGGGGAGGGTGATAATATAACAATAACAATACTATTGGAGTATAATAACTACAGTAATTACAACAACTAAAATAACTATGAGCAATAATACTATAACAATAATGGCAACAACTGCGACGAAAACATACTGAAAATATCTGAGAT
The DNA here is from genome assembly GCF_047496795.1 of Chiloscyllium punctatum. Taxonomy (NCBI): domain Eukaryota; kingdom Metazoa; phylum Chordata; class Chondrichthyes; order Orectolobiformes; family Hemiscylliidae; genus Chiloscyllium; species Chiloscyllium punctatum. The sequence goes on along the minus strand of NC_092740.1, from coordinate 52,029,543 downwards.
TGTTCTGAGTTCTTCCTTGTTTGACAATCAGAATTTGCAGCTGGGATTTCAAAACATTCTGATCTCTTGAGGTTTTCCTTTTCTTGATTGCTTCTAGTCTGATTGAATTGAATTGAATTGAGTTGAATTTTTTGTCAAGGCACAGTGAAAAGCTTTGTCTTGCGAACAATACAGGCAGGTCAGAGAGTTAAGTAGCATAGATAAGTTAATAATATGTAAACAGCAGCAAAAACAAAAAAAACACAGGTACAGGCGAATGCTAAGAGTTTGTGAGTCCATTCAGTATTCGAACAACAGTAGGGTAGAAACTGTTTCAAAACCGACTGGTGCATGTGTTCAGGCTTCTATACCTTCTCACTGATGGTAGAGGTTGTAGAAAAACATTGCCAGGGTGGGATGGATCTTTGAGAATGCTGGCAGCCTTTCTTTGACAGCGGGCCTGGTAGATGGATTCTATAGATAAGAGGTTGGCCTTTGTGATTGTCCGGGCTGAGTTCACCACCCTCTGAAACTGTCTCCAATTTTAAATGGTCGAGTTGCCATACCAGGTAATGATACATTCAGACAGAATGCTCTCAGTGGCGCACTTTTAAAGTTGGTATTCGCTGGCATGCCAAATTTCCTTAGCTGCCTGAGGAAGAGGAGATATTGTTGGGCCTTTGTAACCAGTGCGTCCACATGAAGGGTCCAAGAAAGCTTGTTGTGGATGACCACTCCCAGGAGTTTAACACTCTCCACTTGTTCCACCTCTGTGCTGTTAATGTGTAGGGGGAGGCATGAGTAACATCCTGCCGAAAGTCGGTAGTGAGTTCCTTGGTTTTGCTGGCATTGAGAGCTTGGTTCTTCTCAGTGCATTATTTTTCCAGCTCTTCCACCTCCCGTCTGTCGTCTGTTTCATCGCCATCTGAGATTATGGTGGTGTCATCAGCGAACTTGTAAATGGCATTAGTCTGGCATTTGGTGATGCAGTCATGGGTATATAGCGAGCACAGTAGGGAGCTGAGTACGCACCTGTGGGAGGCTCCAGCATTGAGTGTTAGTGAGGGTGAAATATTGTCCCCAATCTTCATTGATTGTGGCCTGTGGGTCAGGAAATCGAGGATCCAGTTGCAGAGAGTGGGGCTTACTCCAAGATCACTAAGTTTAGTCTTGACGGGATAAAAGTGTTGAAGGCTGAGCTGTAATCAATGAGTAGGATTCTTACGTAGCTGTTCTTGGTGTCAAGATGTTCTCAGGAGGACTGAAGGGCAAGTGATATGGCATCTGACATGGATCTGTTAGTCCGATAGGCAAATTGGGGTGGGTCAAAAGTAGTGGGGAGGCTGGAGTTGATTAATGCCATGACCAGCCTTTCAAAGCACTTCATGACCAGTGGAGTTAGGGCCACTGGGCGGCGTTCATTGGGACATGCTGCATGAGCCTTCTTAGGCACAGGGATGATGCTGGCCCTCTTGGAACAGGCAGGGACAGTGGCCTGCTGCAGGGAGAGGTTGAAGTTGTCTGAGAAGACCTCTGCCAGTTGATCTGCGCATGCTCTGAGTGCACAGCCTGGTACTCCGTCTGGTCCCATCGCTTTCCCTGGATTCACACGAAGGAAAACTGATCTGACCTCTGATGCAGTGACTGTTGGGATAGGTTTGTCAGGACTTGTCAGAAGAGGTGTTACCTCTCCGCCGAAGTTCTGCTCAAAGCGAGCATAGAGGGTGCTGAGACGATCTGGGAGGGATATGTCATTGTCTGCTTTTTGCACTGTCTATTTTTAGAACCTGTGAGGTAATTTAGTCATTGCCATAGCGGCCGGGTGTCTGTCTGGGTCTCTAGGAGAAAGTTTTGGGCCAGCGCCCTCTCAATGAAGGGTTCTGGTCTGAAACGTCGATTCACCTGCTCCTTGGATGCTGCCTAACCTGCTGTGCTTTTCCAGCAACACATTTTCATGTCTGGGTCTCTATTTTGGATCAGTATTGGTCCTTGGCTGTCATAAAGGCTCTGTGAAAGTTATACTTGGATTTCTTATATTTGAGTGAGTTTCCTGATATGGCAGGTAGATAGGATAGTGAAGAAGGCGTTTGGTATGCTTTCCTTTATTGGTCAGATTATTGAGTATAGGAGTTGGGAGGTCATGTTGCGGCTGTACAGAACATTGGTTAGGCCACTGTTGGAATATTGCATGCAATTCCGGTCTCCTTCCTATTGGAATGATGTTGTGAAACTTGAAAGGGTTCAGAAAAGATTTACAAGGATGTTGTCAGGGTTGGAGGATCTGAGCTACAGGGAGAGGCTGAACAGGCTGGGGCTGTTTTCCCTGGAGTGTCGGTGGCTGAGGGGTGACCTTATAGAGGTTTACAGAATTATGAGGGGCATGGATAGGATAAATAGACAAAGTCTTTTCCCTGGGGTTGGGGAGTCCAGACTAGAGGGCATAGGTTTAGGGTAAAAGGGGAAAGATATAGAAGAGACCTAAGGGGCAACCTTTTCACACAGAGGGTGGTACGTATATGGAATAAGCTGCCAGAGGAAGTGGTGGTGGCTGGTACAATTGCAACATTTAAGAGGCATTTGGATGGGTATATGAATAGGAAGGGTTTGGAGGGATATGGGCTGGGAGCTGGCAGGTTGGACTAGATTGGGTTGGGATATCTGGTCGGCATGGATGGGTTGGACCGAAGGGTCTGTTTCCATGCTGTACATCTCTATGACTCTAAGTTAATTTACAAATGATTTCAGTTGAATAATGTTGACTGCTTTAAAGAAGGATAAGTGTTTGGAAATTTTGGGCTGGAAAATTGTGTGATTTCAGTTCATCATCATTGATTTTAGTGGATCATTATTATGTCAAACAATGACTGAATGAACAATTTGGAACACTGAACACTCTTAAACACAAATCCTCACAAATAATGTGATTAAATGCTGTTGAGCACAGAATGAAGTCAACTATTTCTGGTAGGGTAGTCATGAAACACAGAATCTAGACAATGTCTAAATGTGAGACCTTATATCAGTGGAATTAGTTAGTGTTGTTATTAAATTTCATGACAGCTGTCTCAACAAGAACCCAGTTTTACATTACAAAGCCTAACATAAAGAAAGCACTCAGACCATATCATACAGGCCAGGGTGTTTTATCTAGAAGCCACATAATGCTGACAGCTATTGATGGCAGCTAATTGGTACTAAAAGGTAATAACAGGAATTGCAGTTGTGTTTCAACTCATTTTGAAACACAGTAACTTCAATGGAAAAGACACAGTGGTGTGTACTCTCCAAAAATGGGAAGTCACAGTTTGTCCCTTGATTTGGTATTGAAGAATGTAATTCCTCCAGCAGATTAGAAATCAAACTCACCATGAGACCACTGAGAGTTATGCAAGTGGTGCAAGACAGCTTCACTCTAGCAGCAATCTTCAGAAGAGTGATCCTTGGGCACAATTTAGGCAAAACTGTAGGAAAAATAGGACCTGAATAAAAGCAAAATAGTGGAAATCTGAAAGAATCTCAGAGAATTCTGGAGAAACTCAGCAAGCTTGGCAGAATGCATGCAGAGACAAACAGAGTTAACATTTCAGAACCAAAGAAGTAACACTGGACTTGAAGCATTAACTCTGCTTCTCTCTCTACAGATGCTGCCAGAGTATCTCCAGCATTAACAGTGCTTGCTGCATGACAAAACTGCTCTCTGTCCAGCTAAGCTCTTTATTCTCTACAGCATTGATCGATTCTGCTATGTCACTTCTCAGAAATGGAGCAAGTGCCAAAAAAGTAGCACATGCGATCTCAATCCAACTCACTTTAGGCATGAGAAACACAAACAGACTCATATCTTCTATTTTTCGAATAACCAGAAAAAGAAAAGCAAAACAACAAAGAAAAAAAAGCTAAAACCAAAACAATGCATTTAAAAGCAATATAGATTTTACTTTTATGGTAATTTTAAAGAGTATAGAACTTCAATGGAAAATGAAAATTAACCATTGAAACATGAATTGCCAATCCACTAATATATTGTCCGAGTTTCAGTTACTTAAACAAAGATTAAATTTCTTCTTCACAAATCAAAATGTAGTTGAGAACAAAAGACAAGCAGAAAAATTATTTATTGCTTTTGGAAGTGAACGTGTAGATTGAGTGACTTTTTTTCAGTACTTTTAACTCTAAGGATTCTGATAAGAACTTTCAAATGTGATTTCACCAAATCTGATTTAGATAAAAGACTTATAAAATAGGTTGTTGTCTCTACGTTAACTAAGTCCTTCAGCAAAACACTTTTAGTCAAACCCAAAGAATATGCCATTTGTGCACTGTTGGATGACAAACATCATTGCTGCAGCACTACAGCATCTTTAGGTGCTTGACTCTACCACAAGTATTGCAACCATCAACAGGATTAATGAGACATGTAATTCTTGTATAAGATACAGCTGCACCCAGCAAAACAGTGTCCAGGCTTTTGTGGTATATGCAAGAGGACATTGGGCTAAAACATCTAAATGCTCCAGTTACCCAGTGAAACACAATGCTCCAGAATGGCACGAAGAGGAATAAACCAAGCAACGATGTCAAGGAAATTCCAATGTTAACAATCCATGGCATATAGGCATGTTGGTGAAATCCAAGAAGTATTTGTCATGTCACAGCTTATAGACCCCAGTTAGGTAGTACATGTGGTCAATTTGACATACCACATGGACACTATTGGCAAAGTTGAAGCCTTTACTTCCATCATTGTTACATACCCCACAAGGAGTAGACAACATGCATTATACACCAAAATTGGCATAGGTCAAAGTGTAGATATCATCACTCTACAAGTCTCTAACAAAGAATGTGCCTCGGACATTGACACAGTGGGCACAGTCCACACATGGTAAGCTATCTGGTTATAAAGTGTCTAACAAAACATGCATTCGCATTATCTGTCTGAAATGACAATACAACCCCACAAGCTGGATACCTGAAAAAATTTACATTGTTAAAGCATGATTATTAGTCTATTAGTATGCAGGGATCTGAATATTATTATGATCCTCAAGGTAACAAACATATTGGTTGCAACATTAAAGGTTGCAGGTTGGATCATCAAGTCTATCCAAGACAGAGTAACCTTTACCTAGATACTCTTGCTGCTTTTGGCAACTGCAAAGAGCATGCAGTGTTATATTTGAAAGATGAAGCTCAACCTCGCATTGACCCTCCTTATAAATACAGCATCTACATTCAAAAAAACTCAAACTGGAATTGGATTCCACTGCAGAAAACAACACCATCCATAAAATTGAGCAGCATAATGATTGGTGCAACTTCATTACTTATATTTCAAGGAGCGATAGCGATGTACGTGTACGTTTAAATTCAAGGTGACTGAATATTATGCCAAAGAGTTGGTCACACAAGATTTCTATCCTAAAAGAGCTAAATTCTCAGTTATAGAGTCATAGAGATGTACAGCACAGAAACTGACCAGATATCCTAAGTTAATCTAGTCCCATTTGCCGCACTTGAACCATATTCCTCTAAACCCTTCCTATTCATATACCCATCCAAATGCCTTTTAAATGCTGTAATTGTGTCAACCTCCTCTACTTCCTCTGGCAGCTCATTGCATACATGCACCACCCTCTGTATGAAAAATCTGGCCCCTTTTAAAACTTTTGCTTATAACACTAAACCTATGCCCTCTAGTTCTGGACTCCCCACCCCAGGGAAAGATTTATCTATTTACCCTATCCAAGTACCTCATGATTTTATAAACCTCTGTAAGGTCACCCCTCAGCCTCTGATGCTCCAGGGGAAACAGCCCCAGCCTATTCAGCCTCTCCCTATTGCTCAAATCCTCCAACCCTGGCAACATCCTTGTAAATTTTTTTCTGAACAATTTCAAGTTTTACACCATCCTTCCTATAGGAGGGAGACCAGAAATGCAAACAATATTCCAAAAGTGGCCAAACTAATGTCCTGTACAGCCACAACATGACCTCTCAACTCCTTTAGGTAAAAACCAGGACAGCAGATGCTGGAAACCAGATTCTAGGTTAGGGTGGTGCTGGAAAAACACAGCCGTTCAGGCAGCATCCGAAGGCTTTTGCCTGAAACATCGATTTTCCTGCTCCTTGGATGCTCCCTGAACTGCTGTGCTTTTCCAGCTCCCAACTCCTTTACTCAATGCAATGACCAATTAGGGAAAGCATACCAAGTGCCTTCATCACTATCTTATCTATTTGAAATTCCACTTACAAGGAACAATGAACCTGCACTTTAAGGTCTCTTAAGTGTATAAGTCCTGCTCTGATTTGTCTTTCCAAAATGTAGCATCTCACATTTATCTAAATTAAACTTCATTTGCCACTTCTCAGCCCATTGACCCACCTGATCAAGAACCCGTTGTTGTCTGAGATAACCTTCTTCGCTGTTTCCTGTATGTCTTCTACTTGGTAAGGTCAGTTCTAATAGTATTTGATAAATAGATTTATCTGAGGAAATTCGGGGTCATGTTGATTTTTTTTACTGTTGAATTTTGGTGTCATCTGCAAACCTACTAACCATACATCCCATGTTGACATCTCAAAGGCAAAACATTTTTTCCAAGCTCAACATCATGAATAGGTTTTGGTCCATACATCATTCCCTCATGTCACACAAGTGTTTAGAATAACTTTAGTTAGATATTGTTTCCTCAAATTATCGTTTGGATTATCCAACATCTAGGACATATTCTAAAACATATGGATTGGGTCATTGAGAATCTACCAAGATGTCTCTGTATCATAGATAACATCTTAATCCTCGGAAGAAATAAACATGAGCCTGATATAAACTTTCATCAGATCATAGCAGTAGCAAGAAATTCTGGTCTTGTATTCAACAGTTAAAAAAAAATCAACATGACCCAGAATTTCTTCAGATAAATCTACTTATCAAATACTATTGAACTGACCTTACCAAGTAGAAGACATACAGGAGATGCCTAAACCACAAGTCAATGTTGACTTCCAAAGCTGTCTCAGTTTTTTTCAACTTTTTATCCCCATGAGTCTGATTTGTTTGTCAATAGTCTCACCTATGGGAAGCACATAATTGTTATGATATAGAAGAAGGCTGTTTAGTCCATTGTGCTGTACTGGCTCTCTGATTAGACATGATGATTCAATGCTACTCTCCTGTCTTTTTCCCATAATCATGAATAGTGTTTTTAATGATGTAATCATCTAATGCTGTCTTGAATGTTTCAATTGAACCTGTCTCCACCATAATTCTGGACAGTGCAATCCTACTTAATTAGGATTGGAAACTGTTTGGAAAAGCTATTATACAATACAAGCTTTTGCCCTCACTGGCAATTCTCATGTTTGGAAGACAGATCCACTCAGTTCTTTCCTTCCTATAGAGTACTGCCCAACCACATCTGCAAAGTGCATTTTTGGAAAAGAGGTGAGAAAATGGTACAAGCATGCAAACAGTTATCCCAACTTGAACTAGGACAACGTATAAGAGTTCAAGATTGTCATATTAATAAAATAAAAGCACAAGGAACCATGGTTGCTAGAAATCAGTCACAAAAGCAGAAACTGCTGGGAAAACTCAGCAGGTCGAGCAGCATCTGTGAAGAGAAAGCAGAGCCAATGCTTTGGATCCAGTGAGCCTTTTTCAGAACTCAAGTTTCTATAAAGAAACAGATAGATAGCCAAATTACATGTAATGAATCACCCATCATTCAGGATGACAGATTGGAAACTGGAAGTATTGTTATTGACAGACATCTATACATCGATAACAAATGATCCATCTAAGACCAAAAACATTGATTGTAGAGTGAATTTATGCAGCCAAGTTATGATTGCTGTACAAGGAATAGTTCTGATCATGTTTAGCATCCACTATTGCCTTATTTTAGTGTAAAGAATGTTGAGAGCATGACTATTTCTCTATTATATTTCTTATTCTTTTTGGTTTGGAACAATGTGCTGAATTTAAGAAGTGAACTTTGAACGGCATCTTGTTTTAAAAGAAAAGATAATAAAAATAGAGTGCTAAAAACTAGTGCTAACCAGCCAACCACAGAGAAATTTGATTGAAAGAAGAATACCAAGAAAGAAACTGTTACGACTGGTTTTGGTAGAAGGCAGTTTGTTTTTGGTATCTTTCACATTCTGCAGTTCTTGTTTTGTATTCTCTGTAGATTCCCTGTGATTATTGAATTGTTAAATGTTCTGAGAAAAGAACCCTAGTCTATAAGCAATAAGTAATAATTCTGGAAGTCTTTTAAAACTGTTTGTATTAACCAGTGTCAGTAATGGTTAATACTGACCATTAACCATTCAAGCAAGATATATAGCTCTACTTACCAGTAAACAACACATTGTTCAAGGATTTCTGGTGACCCAGTATTCATCATTTGAAACGGTTTATTAAACTGGTAAATTACAATTATTTTATTTTCCATCTTTACTTCCATCTATTTTCCATCTTAACTATTCCATAGTTAACTTAACTATGTCTGGCTGTGTGAGTGGGGGAGTTATCGCATAGAGTTATGGAAGCCAAGTCATTGAGTGTATTTAAGACAAAGATAGATTGGTAAGTGAATCAAGGGTGATAGGGAGAAGTCAGGATAATGGGGTTGAGAAATATATCAACAATGATCAAATGGCAGAGCAGACTTGATGGGTTGAATTACCTAATTCTGTTCTTATATCTTATGGTCTTATGGTTATGAGCAAAGAATATTGGGCTTTAGATCATTCATATTAATTAGATTGTCTCATTGTCTTTTTTTGTTCTGATAAAGTTACATTATTAATAGTGTATTGTTGATTTTTGTTGAAGTTATAAAAGGCTGATTTGGTTTGGCTTGCTTTCCCTGTGCCATAACAAGAAAATATATCATAAGCATGTTTGTACATGTTTATCAGGAAAGGGTTCTTCATCTTTCAAGGAGAAAGGGATGATGTTGCATTGAAGCATATTTTCTAGACTAGAAAGACCTATACTTTGACACAGATACATGGCATTCACATACCAGTATTAAGTTCCCTAACTCCTCCTCGTTTGTTGTATTTGCAGTAACATTACCAATAGTATTGTCCACTTACATTTACAATACCTTTGCTCAATGTAGTCAGTAAACACAAAATCATGACAATGTGCAAGTCTGAGATCTTATAGCAGTGTAAATAGTTAGTGTTGTAAATAAATGTAAAGCAATCCATCTCATCAAGAACTCAGTCCTTGTAGCAGATATTAAAAGGGCTATGGGGTAAGGAATACTCAGACAAAATCAAACTGGCAGTGGTGTTTTATCCAGAACTGATATCAAGTCTCAATGAGGTTTCATGATTCTTTCTCTCCTTCTCCAGCCTCTCAGCAAGGTGTGCCCTGTATGTATCTGACCAACCACACGGTGTAGCCAACATTGTTATTGTAAAACAAAACAGCTGTTCATTTCAGACAAAAAACAGATCATCCATCATGACTTCAAGCAGGATCAAGAAAAATGACTGAAACATGGCCTGAAACCAGGCAATGCATTAACTTTAAACAATTTAACTTACCCACCATCCTTATAGAATACATCTGTAGGTGAATGATGTCTCAGATGCACATAAGAATGTGATAGAATCATAGAGATGTACAGCATGGAAACAGACCTTTCGGTCCAATCCGTCCATGCTGACCAGCTATGCCAATCCAATCTAGTCCCACCTGCCAGCACCGGCCCATATCCCTCCAAACCCTTCCTATTCATATACCCATCCAAATGCCTCTTAAGTGTTGCAATTGTACCAGCCTCCACCACTTCCTCTGCCAACTCATTCCACAAATGTACCACACTCTGTGTGAAAAAGTTGCCCCATAGATCTCTTTTATATCTTTCCCCTCTCACTCTAAACCTATGCCCTCTAGTTGTGGACTCCCCGACCCCAGGGAAAAGACTTCGTCTGTTTACCCTATCCATGCCCATCATAATTTTGTAAACCTCTATAAGGTCACCCCTCAGCTCCGACACTCTAGGGAAAACAGCCCCAGCCTGTTCAGCCTCTCCCCACAGCTCAAATCCTCCAACTCTAGCAACATCCTTGTAAATCTTTTCTGAACCCTTTCAAGTTCACAACATCTTTCCGATAGGAAGAAGACCAGAATTGCACACAATATTCCAACAGTAGCCTAACCAATGTCCTGTACAGCCGCAACATGACTTCCCAACTCCTGTACTCAATACGGTCACCAATAAAGGAAAGCCTACCAAACGCCTTCTTCACTATCCTATCTACCTGTGACTCCACTTTCAAGGAGTTATGAACCTGCACTCCAAGGTCTCCTTGTTCAGCAACACTCCCTCAGACCTTACTATCAAGTGTATTAGTCCTGCTCAGATTTGCTTTCCCAAAATGCAGCTCCTCGCATTTATCTGAATTAAACTCCATCTGTCAAATCTCAGTCCATTGGCCCATCTGGTCAAGATCCTGTTGTAATCTGAGGTAACTTTCTTTGCTGTCCATTACACCTCCAATTTTAGTGTCATCTGCATACTTACTAACTATACTTCTTATGCTCGCATCCAAATCATTTATGTAAATGACAAAATGTTGAGGACCCAGTACCGATCCTTGTAACACACCACTGGTCACAGGCCTCCAATCTGAAAAACAACCCTCCACCACCACCCTCTGCCTTCTGCCTTCTGCCTTTGAGCCAGTTCTGTATCCAAGTGGTTAGTTCTCCCTGTATTCCATGAGATCTAACCTTGCTAATCAGTCTCCCATGGGGAACCTTGTCGAATGCCTTACTGAAGTCCATATAGATCACATCTACACTCTGCCTCATCAATCCTCTTGGTTACTTCCCCAAAAAACTCAATCAAGTTTGTGAGACATGATTTCCTATGCACAAAACCATGTTGACTATCCCTAATCAGTCCTTGCCTTTCTAAATACTTACACATCCTGTCCCTCAGGGTTCCCTCTAACAACTTGCCCACCACCAAGGTCAGGCTCACTGGTCTATAGTTCCCTGGCAGGTCCTTAACGCCCTTCTTAAACAGTGGCACCATGTTAGCCAACGTCCAGTCTTCCAGCACCTCACCTGTGACTATCGATGATACAAATATCTCAGCAAGAGGCCCAGCAATAACTTCTCTAGCTTCCCACAGAGTTCTAGAGTACACCTGATGTTGAGCTTTTTAAAAAAATAATCTATTCGGTGCTAAGAGCAATAAACAACATTCTTTGAAACCTTATAAGAAGACCTAGCTCAATGTGACTTTTAATGTCTCAGCATTTAAATGGTTAAGTGGCCATAAAAGTAACAAGCAAACTATTTCAAATCAACTGTTACTACCAATGGAGAGATGGAACCAGATCAATTATTTGACTGCTCCTTTCCAAGTCATAAGAAGTGAAAGAAATAAACTCAGTCAGGACAATAGGGAACACAATTGGCCTGAATGTCCATGGGTTTAGGGGAAAAATTAACACAATTCTTGTATCATATCAAAACCCAAGAAACACAGCTGGAAAGGGTTCAGATATTTTTAATCAATATATTTGGATATTTTTCTCACACCTCTAGAACATGTGGAAGTTAGACTCTGGTCTCCTGGCTTCTGGGTAAGGTCACTGCCACTTTGGCACAAGAGCTCCCTTTGAAATAATACAACATATAACCTCTCACTTAGTACAACTGGAGCTTAACCGTGTTTTCTTTCGCTATCAAATATTTCTTATGTTTATCACTGAGATTGTTACAAGAAGAAAACAAAATGCTGACTGTGACCGGGAACTCAGAGCTGACCATAAATTAGTAAGTTTGAGGCAATGGGTATACCAGAATTGCAAACTTTTTCCAATTCCTGTCTCGAGTGGCTCACCTGAAAGGTCAAATTTAAATATGTCCAATTTAAGTTAACTTAGTATTTGACGGAGTTTTTAAGAACTAAACTCCTTGCTTGTGATGACCATGATTTTTAACATAGCCCATTGATACTCTTATATTTAAAATTTAACACATGTTTGGACTAGATTGCAGTCACATGTGCTGGTTTTACAGATCATTATTTGATGCTTGGGGTGAAGTACAGCTGACAGTATTAAATTGGCAACCCTGGCCTGGGAAACCTTTTTAAGTTTACAGGCACGAGTGTATATATACATTTATCAAAATGACAGATGAAAGTGCTGGGCAGTAGGATTTTTTCTCCATTTATCATTCAGTCTGGCAGCAAGCACATCAAGTATTCCATTTTATTTATGATACAGTAATAGGAAGAACAGAATGGGTGTACTCGTCGGTAACAGAAAACTAGAAATGACAGGCATTGAGAGCCTAAATGAAAACAGGTACCTTCACAAATACTCCAGTGGTTACTTGAGAGGGGTCTCTGATTAAGTTGGAGCTGATGTATTATGTTAGCACTTTAGCCATTCTCAGACACCAAAAGGTTGCAAGATTCTGTAGTTTAAGACATTTTTATCACAGATTATATTGCTTAGTAGAGCAACTGGAAATTAAGAACAGATATTTTCTTGTTGTAGATGTATTGAATATGCTACATAAGATTTCAAATGATAAAATTTGTTTGACTCTAATATTCTTCCCTCTCCTCCTCTCCTAGAACAATAACTTATATATTAACAGAAACATTTAGCCACCTCTTCGTATATTTTGACAAGAGCTTCTTGATCTTGCTGAGTCAGCAAACATCAGTTAGCTATTAAATGTGGGTCAAGAAAGGAGGTAGTGGGAAGCAGAGAGGTCAGACATTGTGGCTGAGATGTATATTAGCCAGGTTCTTTCCTGTCCTCAATGTACCTCTATGAATTATCCTTGCTCTTTTCCAGAGGTAAGGAAAGACAAATTATTTTGCCCCTCATTCCTCTGGACCATTTGGAAGGTGATACAGCTCAGAACAAATATGAAGGAGTACCGTATCATAATTACTTATTTCCTGGTCAATGAGAAAATGCATGGCCTTGGCACTTGATGACCCCAAAAAACACTTCATTCCCACAGCCTCTCCCTCCCTCATCCCATTGGTGATGTAGTTGAAATTTCAACATCAACAACAGAAAAAAATGTAGTTTTGACCAAGTCATCACACTACTCCATGGAACAATGTGTTTGACAAACAGTACTCTGGTTCATCTATTGAATAGTATTCCCATATTTGAAATATCCTGTCAGAGCTAAAAATAAGGAGTAATATTCTGCCAACGCATTTTGGAAAAAAGTAAAATCATTATTTTGAGTCAGGGACAAGGTCACTTTTTACTCTTTAAACAGTTCATTTTGTTTATCTTTTGACCATGGACTAATGTAACTTTTGATTGTGAGAGAAGAAACAGCATTCCCAATTGAAGAGTTCTCATTGTAATGGGCAATAAGCTATCATCCTCCTGACATAGAATAACAAACCCTGTGCACAAGTGATGAAGAATGAAGGAGACTGGTTTCCTGTTTAATGTTCCCTTTAGGAAATGTCTTCCCTGACACCTTCATGCTTCCTGTAGAAGAGAGATGCAATCTCATTAAATTACTCTGCTTTAATCTGTTCAAATAATGTGATTAATTCTAAACCTCAGAAGGCTACCTTTAGCTCAGTCAACCTGAATTTTCCATTTGCCAATCTATCCTTAATTGCTCTGCATGTGATTGCCCAGTTGCTTTTCCTCTATGCATCTGAATCAATAATGAAGTTGCTGTGAATAATAATAAACATCAAAAAAGTTCTACAAGTGATCAAGGGTGTAAGAAGCCAAATAAGAGCAAATGTTTATTTTCACTAAAATATTGAAAAGAAAACTGCAAATCCTGGAAATCTGTCTGTCCAAGAGCTTTAATAGTTTAGTCCTGAACCCTCCCCTCTGTTACTACAAGTACGAACTTTGCAAATGTGAAACCAACTTTGCAGAAACTATTTTCATAGAATTTTACTGGTAACTCACATAATAAGCTAACAATAGAATGCATGTTTCTTGTTTTTTTCTCGATATTGCGCAGCTTGTACATGCTATCCCTTTTGACAATAGGAAAAGGATTCTAGATTCAAACTGCTGCAAAGAAAACCTAGATAGAATGTAAGATAAATGTTCTTCAAGCACAAGTAATCATCATTGGAAGAGATTAATAGTTATGATAGTGGAGTCAAAAGCTTTTCAATTGCCAGTTGAATACTGTGATAAGAACTGGAAGTTTTATTTTGGGAAGGAAGCTAAGTTGGGTCCAGAAACTTTGTAATCTGTTTTTATCCAGTGTTTTTTCCTCTCTCCCTCTTTAGCTGATGCCTGTTAGGAAGAGTTTGTGTATTAATGCCATGATCAGTGATTTGAAGCATCGACAACAACCAGTTTGCCTACTGGTAATTTCATACGTCACTGAACATCAAACATAAGTGTTTACTTAATTTAAATTCTACATGGAACCAAGTGTACTGAAACAGGCGTAATTACAGCCTTTAAATTAATGAAGGCAACACATCAGTTCGTTGTTGTATCCAATCATCTGCCCCAAACCCAAGCCGTTCTTTCCACCTATTAAGTGACTTCCTGCTTCTTTCCGCTGAATTTAGTTGGAATTTTGTGCTGCTGGCTCTTGAAACTGATCTGGCACAGCAGCCATAAACCCAACAGTGAATTTATGAAATTCATTAAAACAGGTTTACGAGATTAAGTTTTAAGTTTAAAAATCAGCATGGCTCGGAAGAGAAGTTATGAGTCCTGATGCTTCTCCTGCTTACGCTCCCACTGATCGCTTTTCATAGCAGTTTTGTAAGATTTAACCTTTTTATTCTGGAGTCAAGAACCATCCTTCAACACAATAGGAGCCACACACCACTGAATCTAAAATGTTGGTTACTCCATCAGATAAATGATTATATCAGTTGCGTATTTTCAGTGGATAACTCTAGTAAAGTCAATACATTTGGTCAAAATCTTTAAAAAGTACAGAAAGATTATTTATCTGCATTTAGTTTACCTTAATCAAAGTCCTGATTCATTAGATTAGGGGTTTAGATAGGGTTGACAGTGAGAACCTTTTTCCGCGTATGGAGTCAGCTGTTACTAGGGGACACAGCTTTAAATTAAGGGGTGGTAGGTATAGGACAGATGTTAGGGGTAGATTTTTTACTCAGCGGGTTGTGAGTTCATGGAATGCCCTGCCAGTAGCAGTGGTGGACTCTCCCTCTTTAGGGTCATTTAAGCGGGCATTGGACAAGCATATGGAGGTTATTGGGCTAGTGTAGGTTAGGTAAGCTTCGGTCAGTGCAACATCGAGGGCCGAAGGGCCTGTACTGCGCTGTATTTTTCTATGTTCTATGTTCTATTATTTGCAATTAAAAGATACTAGTTATGCTAGTCCCAAAAATAAAATATCAAAAACCAACTTGTACTTACTAAGCCAATTGATCAGCACTTGTATTCTTCACATTCCAATAATATGAGAATGAAAATTGCTGATAAATATTGCTGAAGTTTTTTCTCTTAAACTCATCTGGATAAATGCAAAATTTCAAGTTATTTTCACAATCTATACTGCAGGAAAAAAAGGGTGCTAATTGGTTGGCAAGTTGCCATATCAGATGCCATATCACTTGCCCTTCACTCCTTCCTAGAACATCTTGATGCCAAGAACAGCTATGTAAGAATCCAACTCATTGACTACAGTTCAGCCTTCAATACTATTATCCCCTCGAGACTGATTACTAAACTTAGTGATCTCAGACTAAGCCCCACTCACTGCAATTGGATCTTCAATTTTCTGACCCATAGGCCACAATCAGTGAAGACTGGGGACAATATTTCACTAACACTCAACACTGGAGCCCCCCAGAGGTGTGTACTCAGTCCCCTACTGTACTCACTGTATACCAATGACTGCGTTGCCAAATATCAGACAAATGTCATTTACAAGTTCACTGATGACACCACCACAGTCAGTCGAATCTCAGTTGGTGGCGAGACAGACTACAGACAGGAGGTAGAAGACCTGGAAAAACTGAGAATAGCCAGCAAAACCAAGAAATTCATTATTGACTTTCGGCGGGATGTTACTCATGTACCCCCTACACACTAACAGCACAGAGGTGGAAAGAGAGGAGAGTGTCAAGCTCCTGGGAGTGGTCATCAACAACAAGCTTTCTTGGATTCTTCATGTGGACGTACTGGTTACAAAGGCCCAACAACATCGTTTCTTCCTCAGGCAGCTGAGGAAATTTGGCATGACGGCAAATACCATTGCCAACTTTTATAGGCGCACCATTAAGAGCATTCTGTCTGGATGTATCACTATCTGTTATGGCAACTGTACTATTCAAGATTGGAGACGGTTACAGAGAGTGGTGAACTTGGCCCAGACAATCACAAAGGTCAACCTCCCAGGCCCACTGTCAAGGAAAGGCCGCCAGCATTCTCAAAGATCCATCCCAACCTGGCAATGCTTTTCCACAACCTTTACCATTGGAGAGAAAGTACAGATGCCTGAACACATGCACCAGTCAGTTTCAAAACAGTTCCTACCCTACTATTGTTACAATACTGAATGGACTTACAAACTCTTAACATTCGCCTGATGCTGTGTTTTTGTTTTTGCCATCTGTTATTTACTTATGTATGCTACTTAACTCTGTGATCTACATGTATTGCTCACAAGACAAAGCTTTTCACTGTGTCTCGGTACACATGACAATAAATTCAATTCAATTCAAATTGACTCTAATTGGCTGAAAGAGCCGAAACGCTTGGTGCTGAAAAAGCACAGTAGGTCAGGCAACATCCTAGGTGCTGGAGAGTCAACGTTTTGGGCATAAGCCCTTCAGAAAGGCCTGACCTGCTTTGTTTTTCCAGAGCCATACTTTTCAAATCTGACTCTCCAGCACTTGCAGTCGTCACTTTTTTCCTGTGTCGGATTGGCTGAAGTGTTATTATGGAGAAAGCAGCAGCAAAATGGTTTCCCATGCTTTAAAGTAATTTTTAAAAGTCCAAGGCTTGACATTTTTTGTTGTTCGCAAAGAAGGGGCCTTGTATGTGAAGATATGTCCTTCGAACAACTGTTAATCAGCCATGTTACAAATTTGAGTATCTTAAATTAGTAATTAGAACTTTGAAGATTGTTCAGCAAGTGCCGTCTAATCACAGAATCATAAATAACAATAGCCATTTTGTTTTGGGCTTTACAAATGCCAGCTGGTTGAGTACGGTTTGTACTCTGCTTAGAATGAACAGCTGGATGATCATATTTGGCTTTATAGTTATTGAGATATACAGCTTACATATCTGACATTATATGAAATTCATACAGGAAATTACTTAATTGTGCAGTAGTCAGACATCTTTTAGATTGATGGATCAGTGACTTGTTGAGTGCAAGATGAAAAACTCCAACAATGTATCTCACTTTTCAGCAACATTTAATTTCAGTATTATCAAGCCACTGCATTTTATAAAATATTCCTTTTGTGCTGATTAAATTCCTAAAAACAAGTTAATGAAATACTAAAAAAAATGCTTACATGTTCTTTAGCTGAGAGTATGGAAATACCACTTCAAAATAAAGTCCTATAATGTGAATTGAATTGAATGATTTATTGTCACTTGTATTTAATATGATAAAATACAGTGAAAAGCTTCGATTATCACCATGATCTGGCACCATTTTTAATAGTTTAAGAATAAAAAAATAAAAAGATACAACTGAAAGCGAGTCTATCTTTGTCCCACCGTCTCCACATTAGTCCCTGAGCCAGCACAACAGCGATACCTGTGCCGCTGCCCCTCTTCCACCAACTCACTACCGCATGTGCTGGACCCTCCAATGTCAGAGTTGCCACACTTCAGGTGCCATCTCTATGCTGCAGGGCCCATATTGCTGAAGCCGCCAATGAAGCCTGCCCCCATGCTGGACCCACTTGCTCCACAACCAGGAGCCTTCAGCTCGATGACACCAGGAGTCCCGGCTCTGGGCCTACCACAACCTGAAATCCCTGCTTCTGTTGTCAGACTCGGGCACTGCCATAACGCCAAGAATCTCAGTCCGTCCACTCTCCTCCACATTATCAATTTCTCTGCTGCTGCCGACAGAAAGAAGTTGAAGAAAAATAGAAAAGAAGAAAATAAAAAGGGGTTAAGGAAGAGGGGAGAAAGCGGCCACTCTGGAGCAGATGGGCTCAGGAACCCGTCTCCAAGTATCTGAAACAAATTCAATTCAGGCAGACGTGTCTTGAATTGCTATCAGTTAAGAATACTGTTCTGTTGTTTATACAAATTTTGTCTTTTGAAAGCACAAAATGGTTGACTTTGACAAATGCAGGATAAATGGATTAAGCCTGCTTTGTTGTTAATTGTTTTGGGACTAGTACATTTCCTCTCTCCCTTCATTGCAAATGAGGAGGCTGAAGTTACATGCAATTCACAAAATTACATTTTTTTTATGTTCCTCTGGGCAATGCTAGATTAATGCATTTTATCAATTAGGCAGTCACGAAAATGAACTTTGTGACCGGTGTGCGTTGTCTATATTAAAAATGTGTTTCCAAGTATTGTGTTAAAACATTTATTTTGGGAAAGGGATAGAGTGGACAATCCTCATTGGAAATTTGAAAATTATGTTTTAGGAGAAAATGTACAGATACAGCTGTGTGTCAACAGATTTTCTTGTAACATCACCACTTCTGTGAATTTCACTTAAAGTTTGATCATTTTAGTACTGAACCGTACCCATCAATGTCCAAATAATAAATGCATTGCCACATACACTATAATACATGCTCTTTCTATTTCTCAGTTTACAGTTGCTCATTAAGCCCATCTTATTTACATTTCCATGGATTCCAAAAAAAGCAAAATATGATTAAAACAAAAATTCTTCCAATTGACAAGTTAATGCACTTCATAAAATGTCTGGTGTGTTAATCAAACCACACCAAGATTAGGAAATGATTCACTTCCCATTTCCCACCTTTCAGACAAACAAAAACATTCATGCTGCAAATTGCAGGACTGTTGTCACTATTGCAATCGGTACCAACAATAAACATGAACAAAATTCAGATTCATTAAAACATTAATGTTGCATTTAAATCCAAATAGCCCAAGCATCCAGCTGATTATAAATTATCCCAAAACATTCAAATGCCCAACATAGTTTTAAAGTAGCACTATGGTCCTATATATAAAATTCCTTTTCAATTTTTTTCAACAGTATTTTTTTGCAGATGGGTTCTATTGGAGCACATACTGTGATCATAGACCTGTTACCAATGGGCTTACAGAGGTTCTTCTGCAATAACTTTGAGGGTGCACCAAAGAAAAATCAAATATTCTGTTTCACTGGAGTTTCCACTGATCTCCTGCTGAAGTTTCATTGTGGAAACTCTCCCAAGTGAAAACAACTTAAAGAACATATTGAATCAAAATGACTTCAAACTTCAATGTAATCTTTAATATATTTTAATATCAATAAATGTAACAGTACTGCAAAAAGGAGGAGCTCTTTGAATACTAAGGCTGCAGTTTATTGTTAGCACAGCAACAAACTCATTTATTGCAGCTTATACATATTTGAAGTGAAGACTGGGTGTACTATTCCATATCACCGGATTCTCTTTGTTATTAAGCACAACAGCCATGTTTGAAAAAAAAGTCTTGATTAATTTTCTTTCCAAATCTTTTCGTTCACACGTTAGCTGCAAGGAACTATTTAATTCCTTGGAAATTCCTGTCACACAAGAAGTGTCAAACTCATTGATTTCAAAGGAATTGCCTTAAGTTTGAGTGTTCTTTTTAAGATGTACCAACATGAAATAGGCCTTAATCTAAGTATACTAAATTGGAAGAGGTTGAAAAAATTAATGTTGGTTGTAAATACCTGAGTTTAATTATCATTAAATTCACAAGAGAAGACTGAACTGAATGGGTATAAAGTGATCAGAATGCATTCGGTACGTAGAAGAAAAAAAGCATAAAAGAGGTAATAAGGTCAACTTTTCAAAACAGTTCACTACTATCTAGACTGCGGAGGCAATAGCCTAATGGCACTATTGCTGGACTATTAATCTAGACCCCCACCTAATGTTCTGAGGACCTGCGTTCCAATCCTGCCATGGCAGATCAATAGAAAATCTGGAATTAGGAGTCTAATGATGACCATTAAACCATTATTGATTGGGAAAAACCATCTGGTCCATTGATGTCCTTCAGGAAAGGAAACTACCATCCTTATCTGGCCTACATGGGATTCCAGACTCACAACAATGTGGGTGACTCTTAACTGAAAATGAGGGATAGGCAATAAATGCTGGCCTAGGCAGTGACACCCTCATCCCATGAATGAATAATAAAAAAAGAATATGAATAAGGAAGTTAGTTGTATATCAATAGATCAAATAAGTAAACTTCTCACCAGAGTTTCAGCTGCAGAAGCAGAATTCTGGACTAATAATAGAAAAATGGCATGTCATTCAGAACCAAAGAAAATACAATCGTCAACATAGTAAGGAAAACATGTACTTGCATTATAATAATGTAATTACTGTCTTCAAGATTCTGTTCCTATTTGGTTTAAATATGAAAATACTCAAATAAATGACTGTTGAAATGTCATTAATCTGAAATGTTAATTATGTTTCTGTCTCCACAGATACAGCCTGATCTGATGAATATTTTGGCACTTTCTGTTTTTATTTAATATAACCCAAATTATTGTTTGAATGAGACCATCGATGCAAATGTATTCTGGATTTTAGTTGATTCTTTGACTCTTTCTGGTCTGTTATTAGGGGAACAACTTTTTTTTAACATCGCAAAAGATGACTTTTTGCTTTCTGTACAGTTAAAGATGAAATAAAGTATTAGCAGCACGTAGTTTCATCAAAGTCTCCAGGGTGCAAATTAGAATAGGATATGTAAAACAATGTCCAGTTGGTGCAAGCATGAGATGTAGGGCTGACAGCACATAATAATATTTTTAAAATGTGGTAATTGGATGCAAATCAAACTATTGTAATGACTTACAGTTACCAGAATAAATAGTTCCTTAGATTTTTTGTTACATCCTCTTCATACAACACTGCTTCTAAAACAGCATTGAATTAAAGCATTTACTTTCCTTAAAGTAAAACAATAGCCGAGGGTCTGTCACGTTCACATGCTCTAGTCAGAGAACTAACAGTGGACAACATGCAACATTAAATACAGACAGTGCTTTGAAGTCAAGTTTAAGTCACCTCATAGGAAACACTTCTAATTCCAACATTCAACCATTTATTGCTGTGATGTTGATGGCTACAGATAGATCATGTAAGAGTTAAACTCACCCCAGCCATGATGATTGTTTATGAATTTATTAATAACAACTTCCTCTTTTAACATTTGCAGTGAAAAATAAAACATCACCAGAATTGATTATTTGACTCAATTATTGTAGATAATTTGAAATATTGTACCTTATCTTTAAATAAGCACTGGCAAAAAAATTAAACAATTTGGGGATTTCAGCTCTGCACGAGTAAAAAAATATTTATTGCTGTTTGTGCTGCGGGGTAATCTAGTTCTGTGCACAGTCAAAGAACATTTTAATCTAGAACAGCTGACAAATATATGAAATATTTATGCAGCCGGAGTGTGGTAAGTGCAGGAAAAGTGCAGGGAATTATGAGATATAATGAAAAATAATTGGGTTATTGCTGATTGTTTTATGAACCTGTGCCTTTCTTCAAATCATAGAATCTCTACAGTGTGGAAACAGGCTGCTTGGCCCTACACGTCCACACTGATCCTCCAAAGAGTATCCCACCCAGACCCATTCCCCTTACCTACACATCCCCGAATACTATGGGCAACTTAGCATGGCCAATTCACCTAAACTGCACATCCTTAGATTGTGGGAGGAAACCAGAGCACCCAGAGGATACCCACGCAGGCATGGGGAGAACATGCAAACTCCACACAGATATTCGCCCGAGGCTGGAATTGAACCTGGGTCCCTGGTACTGTGAAGCAGCAGTGCGAACTATTGAGTCACTGTGCATGAGAGAAACACCATCCTTAATTTTGTACAGAGCTATTTTAATTCACAAAAAAATCTCTAAAACAAAGAAAACATTTTTCTCATTTTTAACAGAAAAACAAGCTGATCACAATTAACTTAAAAGGCAGTGCTCCAAAAGCTAGTGCTTCCAAATAAACCGCTTGGACTTTAACCTGGCGTGTGATTTTTAACTTAAAGGACAGAAGAATAAAATTCAGGGAAACAAATGATCTAGTACACTTCTACAGGATCAGAACTGTTGTTATGGATGAGGCCAGACCAATCAAAACATTCTTGAGCAGGTAACCCAGAGCATAACTTTGCAATTTGTTTTCGTAAATGCACAGCGAAAATTACCTGGAGTAAGTTCGCTAGGTTGACTGCTAGGTTTTAAAACAGACAGACATTTGTTGACAAAATTACACAATGAAACACAAGGACCTGAATAAAGAATCCCTACAGAAATCAGATTATCCAACTAGACTTAATTATACTGTTCCAAATATACACGACAGACCCAATATGCAAACCCCCTTTAAAAACAATACAAATGGAACAGATGCTTAGAGGTTGAAGTTAGAAGGGCAGAGAGAAAGAGACTGTTCCCACACAGCTGAACTCCTAACTAGTTCTGGACTGAACGGCTCAGCAGTGAGCTGACCACGCCCCTTTTATTATACAGGTCACTTCTAAAACATGACCCCTTTGACCCGAAGTCTCATCTGTTTACATATAAACAAAAAGGCCTCTTAATACTCTTTAATCTCTGTACCAAACCACTCTAATTGGAACCAGGAGAGTTTTATTACCCCTCTGAAAAAAAACAAGTACACAGTATCTTTGAGAAAAGGAACAGCTTTCAGAAAAAAGGGACCAGCTTTGTGACATTGTTTCGCTCAGGCATATCTATAATTCAGTTAACATGTATAGAATTTGTATGGTCCTTTTTTATTGGCCAAGATCAATGTTTTTGTGTTAAGAAGTGTGTGCTTTCCTCCGCCCTTGGATTGATTGTCTTGATTAAATAATCCCAGCAGTTAGTTGTTTTGAGAGTTCTAACAGTTATTTATTATTACACACTTCTTCGGATGTTTAAAATGTGCTGTCTCGCTCGCTCATTTCAAACAATATCACACACACAAAAATCAGGTACAGATGATTGTAAAATAATGCAATTGTGACATCTGATTATCTCAGTTTATTTAATGACAGACTGCATCTTCTTTGATGAGTTGATACTTTAATTAAAATGAAGTCCCTGTAAAGCAAGGCATTTTAGTATGCTGCAAGACTTGTTGTAGTTGAACCTCAAGGAGGTTAATTCTCAGATAAACCAGAGGCTGGAAAAGGTTAGGGGATGTGCTTCTCCCACTTTCAAATTATTGCTGTTTATGACCTTGACTATTTAGGTATTTACAGCTGGTTCAATGACTTTCTTATGGAACTCTCCTGAAAAAAAAACACAGCGAGAACAAAATAGCTTTCTCATCACATGGCCTGTCACAAGCCTCAAGGCTTTTGTTTTCTCAATCAAATGGCTGTCTATGTGCTGAAATACAACCTGGAAGTTTCTTTTTCTTCTCTCTTGAGACACAGGAGTGGTTCCAATCCACAAAAATAATCAGGTAATTGAGGGGGGTAGGTGGTAGGAGGAAGCACTTGTTTAGACTATTATGATCAGTTTGAAAATATAAACATTATAGAGTCATCGAGTCATAGAGATGTACATCAAAGAAACAGAACCTTCAGTCCAACCCATCCATGCCGACCAGATATCCCAACCTAATCTAGTTCCACCTGCCAGCACCTGGTCCATATCCCTCCAAACACTTCCATTTTAAATGTTGCAATTGTACTAACCTCCACCACTTCCTCTGGCAGCTCATTCCATACACATACCGCACTCTGTGTGAAAACGTTAACCCTTAGGTCTCTTTTACATCTTTCCCCTCTCACCTTAAACCTGTGCTCACTAGTTCTGGGCTCCCCCACCCCAGGGAAGAGACGTTGTCTATTTATCCTATCCATGACCCTCATGATTTTATAAACCTCTATAAGGTCACACCTCAGCCTCCAACACTCCAGGGAAAACAGCCACAGCCTAATCAACCTCTCCGTATAGCTCAAATCCTCCAACCCCGGCAACATCTTTGTAAATCTTTTCTGAACCCTTTCAAGTTTCACAACATCTTTCCAATAGGAAGCAGACCATAATTGCACGCAATATGCCAACAGTGGCCTAACCAATGTCCTGTACAGCCGCAGCATGACCTCCCAACTCCTGTACTCAATGCTCTGACTAATAAAGGAAAGAATACTAAACGGCTTCTTCACTATCCTATCTACCTGCAACTCCACTTTCAAGGAGCTATGAACCTGCACTCCAAGGTCTCTTTGTTCAGCAACACTCCCTAGGACCTTACCATTAAGTGTATAAGTCCTGCTAAGATTTGCTTCCCAAAATGCAGCACCTCACGTTTATCTAAATTAAACTCCATCTGCCACTTCTCAGCCCATTGGCCCATCTGGTCCAGATCCCGTTGTAATCTGAGGTAACATTCTTTGCTGTCCACTACACCTCCAATTTTGGTGTCATCAGCAAACTTACTAACTGTACCTCTTATGCTCGCATCCAAATCATTTATATAAATAAACAAAAGGTAGTGGACCCAGCACCAATCCTTGTGGCACTCCACTAGTCATAGGCCTCCATTCTGAAAAACAACTCTGCACTATCAATCTCTATCTTCTACCTTTGAGCCAGTTCTGTATCCAAATGTCTAGTTCTCCCTGTATTCCATGAGATCTAACCTTGCTAACCAGCCTCCCATGGCGATCGTTGTCAAACACCTTACTGAAGACCATATAGATCACATCCACCACTCTGGCCTCGTTAATCCTCTTTGTTACTTCTTCAAAAAACTCAATCAAGTTTGAGAGACATGATTTCCCATGTCATGTTGACCAACCCTAATCAGTCTTTGCCTTTCCAAATACATGTACATCCTGTCCCTCAGGATTCCCTCCAACAACAAAGGGTTTTTACAAATACATTAAGGACAAAAGGTAACTAGGGAGAGAATAGGGCCTCTCAAAGATCAACAAGGCAGTCTTTGTGTGGAGCTGTAGGAGATGGGGAAGATATTAAACGAGTATTTTGCATCAGCGTTTACTGTAGAAAAGGACATGAGAGATATAGAATGTATGGAAATAGATGGTGACATCTTGAAAAATGTCCATATTACAGAGGAGGGAGTGCTGGATATATTGAAAGAAATAAAAGTGAATAAATTCTCAGAACCTGACCAGGTGTACCACAGAACTCTGTGGAAAGCTAGGAAAGTGATTGTTGGGCCCCTTGCTGAGATATTTGTATCATTGGCACATTGGCAGTCACATGTGAGGTGCCGGAAGACTGGAGGTTGGCTAACGTGGTTAAGAAAGTTGGTAAGGACAAGCCAGGTACATCCTGTCCCTCAGGATTCCCTCCAACAACTTGCCCACCACCAATGTCAAGCTAACTCTACTATAGTTCCTTGGCTTGTCCTTACCACCTTTCTTAACCATGTTAGCCAACCTCCAGTCTTCTGGCACCTCACATGTGACTGCCAATGATACAAATATCTCAGCAAGGGGCCCAACAATCACTTTCCTAGCTTTCCACAGAGTTCTGTGGTACACCTGGTCAGGTTCTGAGAATTTATCCACTTTTATTTCTTTCAATATATCCAGCACTCCCTCCTCTGTAATATGGACATTTTTCATGATGTCACCATCTATTTCCATACATTCTATATCTCTCATGTCCTTTTCTACAGTAAACGCTGATGCAAAATACTCGTTTAATATCTCCCCCATCTCCTGCAGCTCCACACAAAGGCTGCCTTGTTGATCTTTGAGGGGCCCTATTCTCTCCCTAGTTACCTTTTGTCCTTAATGTATTTGTAAAAACCCTTTGGATTCTCCCTAACTCTATTTGCCAAAGCAATCTCATGTCCCCTTTTTGCCCTCCCGATTTCCCTCTTAAGTATACTCCTACTTTCTTTATACTCTTCTGAGGATTCATTCAATCAATCTTGTTTATACCTGACAAATGCTTCCTTCTTTTTCTTAACCAAAACCTCAATTTCGTTAGTCATCCAGCATTCCCTATATTTACCCACCTTTTCTTTCACCTTAACAGGAATATACTGTCGCTGGTCTCTCGTTATTTCATTCCTGAAGGCTTCCCATTTTCCAGCCATCCCTTTACCTGTGAATATCTGCCCCCAATCAGCTTTTGAAAGTTCTTCCCTACTACCATCAAAATTAACCTTCCTCCAATTTAGAACTTCAACTTTTAGATCTGGTCTATCCTTTTCCATCACTATTAAAAACTAATAGAATTAGGGTCGCTGGCCCCAAAGTGCTCCCCTGCTATCACCTCAGTCACTTGTCCTGCCTTATTTCCCCAAGAGCTGGTCAAGTTTTGCACCTTTCTTGTAGGTACATCCATATCTTGAATTAGCTGGTGGGAAATCACTGACAATTTTCCTCAGAAAATCATCACAAAATGTGAATGCTTGAAAGAGAAAAAAAATCACACTTATTCAATATTAAGTCCTCTTCCAAAGATAGGTATTCTTGAAGTGCAGCTATAGAATTGTACACCTGGCCATACCTACATTTAAGGGGATAAACTTTTCCATTGAATGAGAACAAAGTGAATATTTAATATGAACGTTGGACTTTTATTCTTTTTTTCCATTTTCTTGTGAGTTTTATATATTTATATAGAATATGTATATACATATATCAGATATAGGTAAATATTTTTAAAATAGCTATTTGCAAAGTGGTATTCGCCGTGTACAATATAAGTATATTCTTGTTTTTGATCAGTTGACTATCAATTTTACAGAGCTTCAGTGGACTGCATTTGTTTTACTGCAAATTGATAGTTTTATTAGTCTGACTTCAGTCATATATAGATATAATTTGCTCACCAGTTAGGAGCCCAGGAGACAAACTATGGGCCACGAGAAGTGGCAGTACCTTGACAGAAGTGTTATTGTTTTCTTTAACAGGGATAGGCAACATTGATTATAACAGCACAAAAAGATTCAGTCCTTGTTGCCTATACCATTTATTCCCTAACTTTGATCCTTCCCAGTGGCTTTTCAAGTTTGTTTCTCAAGTAGTTGTATTTTACAAATTAACTTTTGCAGCATGTTCATCACTTGCTAAATTGGCATATTTCACCTGACTTTAGTGATTTTGTGACAGAACAGCTTTGCTAGTCCACTTCAGAGAGCAGTGAAGAATCAATCACATTGACATGAGACTGGAGTCACACATCAATAGGTTTCCTTCCCTCATTAGTGAACCGATTGTTTTTTTTAATAGCAATCCAACAGTTTTGTGATGAATTTTTGAGTTGTTTTTTCAACCAAACTTAAATTCTCAAACAATCACAGTGTTATTTAAAATGATGTTCCTAGGATTGTTACCTTAGGCATCTGGTCATTCAATTAACTAGTCATTCAATATAACCACCACATATTATAACATACATGCTACACCCTTCACAAAATATATTATGGATTCTATATCATCAATATTTTTGGTCATGCACTTTGGCTTTGATATTAGCAGTCTTCTGAGATGTGCCTTTAAGAAGGATTTGTTCTGTCATGTTTCTTTCAACATGTTGTAAACTTGGAACCAAGCTGTCTGCTCGAACCCCAACTAGCTTTGGTTTTCTTTTAACGTTGGAACAATAGAAGCAGCATGAATGGATAGGGTCAAGCTCCCATAGAACCAGGATTTTTAATTTTAGCTTTCAGCCGTCTTGAAGCTAGATGTGGAAACTCTTATTCCTCTCTCTGGTACAGCTGAAAGCTTGGGGTCTCTTCCTGCTGTTGGAATTGCAAGTGAGACAATCTATTTTATGGAATTTGCCTTTGCCAAGGGGGGTATTTATGAAATATTACTTTATTGGAACAGTTGCTGCTTAGTAGTTAAATAGTCTATTATTCTCTTGAGTTTTCCAATAATGTTATTCCAACTCGTCTTTCTTTTATTGGTAGTTTAGTTACTCTGTAAAAATAAAGTGTGTTTTGCTTCAAGCCTGGTAGTTTGACCAATCAAATTGCATATGGAACACAACACCTTTGAAAATATGATAAAGTATGGGTCTCAGCTACCTTCGTAATGTATTTTGAGGGGGTTTGGTCTTGTCCATAACAAACTGGAAGCACTTGTCAGGATCAGAATGTTTAATAAAAAATGAAAGGACTGTGGATGTTGCAAATCAGAAACGAAATCAGAAGTTGCTGGAAAAATTCAGCAGGTCTGGCAGCATCTGTGAAGAGAAATCAGAGTTAACGTTTTGGGTCCGGTCAACCTTCCTCACAACTGAAGGGTCACCGGACACGAAATGCAAACTCTGATTTTTCTTCACAAGTGCTGCCAGAACTGCCGAGTTGATCCAGCAAATTCAGTTTTGTTTCAAAAGCTTTGGCTCCAGGTTGGATTTAGGATTATAGGACTCAAAGACAGTAGGTGATGAATGTTGATGGTTTTTTTTGGATGTTGTACTCAGTTGGTTTAAATAGGGTATGCCTTGTATATTAATAGCTCTTTCGGTCACTAAGAGTTCCTTGGGAGTGGAAGGAGTCATGTCAGGAATTTTACAGAAAGTGAGCAAGACAAAGCATTTGCAATTGGCAGACAAGAGGGAGTTGGGGTTGCCTTTGTCTGTGTGAAAATAGGAAGTAACTACAGCAATAGTTCAACATTTACAATTGCCAGAAATGCCATCAGAATCTTTGGAAATGGATAAAATTAAATTGCAAATGAAATGGCTTGAATTAAAGGTGAAAGAAGAAGAAAGGTAAATGGATAAGGTGAATAGCAATGGTCTTTTCCCTAAAGTGGGGAGAGAGGAGAAAGTTTGACCGAAGAAATGGCAGAGGAATTAAATGGGTACTTCAGATCTGTGTTCACTGGGGAAGACACAAGCAATCTCCCTGAGGTAACAGTGGCTGAAGGACCTGAACTTAAGGGAATTTCTATTTGCCAGGATTTGGTGTTGGAGAGACTGTTAGGTCTGAAGGTTGATAAGTCTCCGGGACCTGATGGCCTGCATCCCAGGGTACTGAAGGAGGTGGCTCGGGAAATCGTGGATGCGCTGGTGATTATTTTCCAGAGTTCAATAGAATCGGGGTTGGTTCCTGAGGATTGGAGGGCGGCTAATGTTGTGCCACTTTTTAAGAAGGGTGGGCGGGAGAAAGCAGGAAATTATAGACCAGTTAGTCTGACCTCAGTGGTGGGAAAGATGCTGGAGTCTATTATAAAGGATGAAATTACGGCACATCTGGATAATAGTAACAGGATAGGACAGAGTCAGCATGGATTTATGAAGGGGAAATCATGCTTGACTAATCTTCTTGAATTTTTTGAGGATGTAACTCGGAAGATGGACGAGGGGGATCCAGTGGATGTACTGTACCTGGACTTTCAGAAAGCTTTTGATAAAGTCCCATACAAGAGGTTAGTGAGTAAAATTAGGGCGCACGGGATTGGGGGCAAAGTACTAGATTGGATAGAGAATTGGTTGGCTAATAGGAAACAAAGGGTAGTGATTAACGGCTCCATTTCGAAATGGCAGGCAGTGACCAGTGGGGTACCGCAGGGATCCGTGCTGGGACCGCAGCTTTTTACAATATATGTAAATGACATAGAAGATGGTATCAGCAATAACATTAGCAAATTTGCTGATGACACAAAGCTAGGTGGTAGGGTGAAATGTGATGAGGATGTTAGGGGATTACAGGGTGACCTGGACAAGTTAGGTGAGTGGGCAGATGCATGGCAGATGCAGTTTAATGTGGATAAATGTCTGGTTATCCACTTTGGTGGCAAGAACAGGAAGGCAGATTACTACCTCAATGGTATCAAATTAGGTAAAGGGGCTGTTCAGAGAGATCTGGGTGTTCTTGTCCACCAGTCAATGAAGGTAAGCATGCAGGTACAGCAGGTCGTGAAGAAGGCTAATAGCATGCTGGCCTTCATAACAAGAGGGATTGAGTATAGAAGCAAAGATGTGCTTCTGCAGCTGTACAGGGCCCTGGTGAGACCACACCTGGAGTACTGTGTACAGTTCTGGTCTCCAAATTTGAGGAAAGACATTCTGGCTATTGAGGGAGTGCAGCGTAGGTTCACGAGGTCAATTCCTGGAATGGCAGGATTGCCTTACACGGAAAGACTGAAGCGACTGGGCTTGTATACCCTTGAGTTTAGAAGACTGAGAGGGGATCTGATTGAAATGTATAGGATTATGAAAGGACTGGACACTCTGGCAGGAGGGAACATATTTCCGTTGATGGGGGAGTGCCGAACCAGAGGACACAACTTAAAAATACAGGGTAGACCATTTAGGACAGAGATGAGGAGAAACTACTTCATCCAGAGAGTGGTGGCTGTGTGGAATGCTCTGCCCCAGAGGGCAGTGGAGGCCCAGTCTCTGGATTCTTTTAAGAAAGAATTGGTTAGAGCTCTTAAAGATAGTGGAGTCAAGGGGTATGGAGATAAGGCTGGAACAGGATACTGATTAGGAATGATCAGCCATGATCATATTGAATGGCGGTGCAGGCTCGAAGGGCAGAATGGCCTACTCCTGCATTTATTGTCTATTGTCTATTGTTTTTAAAAGAATAAGAGGACAACTTTTTTTACACAGAGAATGGTTTGCATGTGGAATGAACTGCCAGAGGTAATGGTGGATGCAGACAATGTTACAACTTTTAAAAGACATTTGGACAAATGGTAAAAATGCATTGTGGAAGCTAAAAAACTACAAATGACTGTATTCGGGGGTTGGTTGAGAAGAAAGTACTAGATCGCTTTAAATAATTTACTCGCATGGGTAAGGTTTACTCATGTATACTGTCAGGAGGAGCAGGTCAAGAAATTAAAATTTGAAGAGATGCCAAGAGCATGTCAATCTTTGATGATGAGAGATGAGGAAAAACGTCATTTGGAAGGAGCCTTGTCAGAAAAGATGATAAATATGATTTTGTGCTGAGAAGAGCAGTGTATCATTGTATAAAGTGAGGTTGGACAGTCGAGTGAAAAGTGGTGAAGTGGTGGTAGGTGCAATAGAGACATTCTCTGTTCCTGAAATAACATTTATCCTTCCTAATGATATAACTGGATCATAGGTGGAAATGATGTTGATATGGTTGAAAAGCCAGTGAAACATCAGGCAATTGGTGTGTTACAGAAAGTATGTCCTGGGATTTTTCCTAACTGTGTCACAAAGCCACAGGGTGAAGCAGGAGGAGAAATCAAGGAGTCAAGATAAGGAAATTGAAGTACAATTCTCAGAGGCTATGTTTGATCAAATGAGAAGAAAAACAAGGACAGGTAGAAGAAAAAAATGGATATTTTTAGTTCAGAAAGGCTAGCTGAAGGAAGGAAGAAAACCTAAAGCAGTTGTGTCAAAGAGCATACACAGAACAAGAATTTGTGTCTCAGAATGTTGTTATCTTAAAAATGAAATTTTGATAAGGAAATGGAGACCTTTGAATCTAACTGAGGATGATGGATTGAGAAGGATCAGAGGGATCACATTGCAACTTACACAATGCTGTGAGGCCTGGATAGAGTAGTTGTGGAGAAGATGTTTCCACTAACAGGAGAGACTAGGACCCAAAGGCATCACCTCAGCATGAACAAAGGACCCTTTAGAACTGAGATGAGGAGTAATTTCTTCAGCCAGAGAGTTGTGGATCTGTGGAACTTCTTGCTGCTGAAGGGTGTGGGGGGCAACTTATTGAGTGTATTTAAAGACAGAGATTGATAGAGAAAGCAGAATTAACATTTTGGGTCCAGTGACACTTTGTCAGAACTTTTGCTTCATAGATACTGCCAGACCTGCTGAGTTTTTCCAGCTATTTCTGTTTTTGTTTCTGTTTACCAGGTTCTGCAGTACTTTGCTTTTATGGTATAAATAAGTTCTTGATTAGTAAGGGGATCAAGGGTGATGTGAAGAAGGCAGGAGAATGGGTTTGAAAAATATATCAGCTGTGATCGAATGGGCTGAATAGTATAATTCTGCCTCTATGTTTTATGGTCTTTTGGACTGCCTCTCCATGCTGCCATCTTAACCATTATGTACCATCATTGCAGGGAATTAAAACACTAGGTTCTGTGTTAGAGCAAGCAACCAGATCAGAGGGGAAAAGCCTTGGCAACTCAGGAACTGGATTGGTGAATGGGGATCTCTGCTCGGACATTGGGGGCTCCCTGCTCAGACAGACGGGGCTCCAAATGATATGGCTGTTATCAGGATCAAATGAGATGCATTAAAGGATTTTAAAGGAATATAAGAGTGAAAATTAGAGCCGTAGAGTCACAGAGATGTACAGCATGGAAACAGACCCTTCAGTCCAACTCGTCCATGCCGACCAGATATCCTAACCTAATCTAGTCCCATTTGCCAGCACTCAGCACATATCCCTCCAAATCCTTCCTATTCATAAACCAATCCAGCTGCCTTTTAAATGTTGTATTTATACCAACCTCCACCACTTCCTTTGACAGCTCATTCAAGACACGTAACACCCTCTGAGTGAAAAAGTTGCCCCTTATGTCCCTTTTAAATTTTTCCCCTCTCACACTAAACCTATGCTCTCTAGTTATGGACTCTCCCACTCGAGGAAAAAGACCTTGCCTATTTACCCTATTCATGCCACTCGTGATTTTATAAACCTCGATAAGGTCACTCCTCACCCTCTGATGCTCCAGGGAAAACAGCTCCAGCCTATTCAACCTCTCTCTCTAGCTCAAATCCTCCAACCCTGACAACATGCTTATAAATCTTTTCTGAACTTTTTCAGGTTTCACAGCATCCTTTCAATAGGAGGGAGACCAGACCTCACACACTATTCCAAAAGTGGCCTAACCAATGTCCTGTACAGCCATAATATGATTTTCCAACTCCAATACTCAATGCTCTGTCCAATAAAGGAAAGCATACTAAACACCTTCTCCACTGTCCTATCTACTTTCAAGGAACTATGAATCTGCACTCCAAAGTCTCTTTGTTCAGCAATACTCTCCAGGAATTTACCATGAAGTGTATAAGTCTTGCTCTGATTTGCCTTTCCAAAATGCAGCACCTCACCTTTATCTAAATTGAACTCCATCTGCCATTCCTTAGCCCATTGGCTCATCCGATCAAGATCCCATTGTACTCTGAGGTAACTTTCGTCAATGTTCACTACACCTCCAATTTTGGTGTCATCTGCAAACATATAAATGACAAAAAGCAGTGGACCCAGCCCTGATCCTTGTGGCACTCCACTGATCACAAGCCACGAGTCTGAAAACCAGTCCTCCACCACCACCCTCTGTCTTCTATCTTTGAGCCAGATCTGTATCCAAATAGATCACATCCACCACTTTGCCCTCATCAATCCTCTTCATTACTTCTTCAAATTAATTGAATCAAGTTCGTGAGACATGACTTTGCATGCACAAAGCCATGTTGACTATCTTATGCAGTCCTTGCCTTTCCAAAGACATGAAAATCCTGTCCCTCAGGATTCCCTCCAACAACGTGCCCACCAGCAACATCAGACTCACTGGGCTATAGTTCCCTGGCTTGTCCTTACCATCTTTCTTAAATAGTGGGACCACATTAGCCATCCTCCAGTCTCCTGGCACCTCACCTGTGCCTATCGATGACACAAATACCTCAGCAAGAGGCCCAGAAATCACTTCCCCATCTTCCCACAGAGTTCAAGGGTACACCTGATCAGCACCCAGAGATTTACCCACCCAGTTACATTTTAAGACATCCAGGACCTCCTCCTCTGTGATATGGACATTTTTCAAAATGTCACCATTCACTTTCCCACCCTTCTCCACAGTAAACACTGATGCAAAACTCCTGTGGTTCCACACATAGACTAATTTGCTGATCTTTGAGGGGGCCTATTATCTCCCTTTTGTCCTTAATATATTTATAGAATCCCTTTGGATTCTCCTTAACCCTATTTGCAAAAACTATCATATGTCCCCTTTTTGCCCTCCTAATTTCCCTCTTAAGTATACTTATATGCTTTGTACTCTTCTGAGGATTCACTCTCTGCTGTCTGTACCTGACATATGCTTTTCTTTTTCTTGACAAAAACCTCAATTTCTCTAGGCATTCAGTATTCCCTACACCTACTAACCTTTCCTTTCACTGTAACAGGAATATACTTTCTCTGGACACTTGTTATCTCATTTTTGCAGGCTTCCCATTTTCCAGCCATCTCTTTACCTGTGAACATCTGCCCCCGATCTACTTTTGAAAGTTCTTGCTTAATACTGTCAAAATTGGCCTTCCTCCAACTTAGAATTTAACTTTTAGACTCAGTCTATCCTTTTTCATCACTATTTTTAAAACTGATAGAATTGTGGTTGCTGGCCCCAAAGTGCAACCCCACTGACACCTCAGTCACCTGCCCTGCCTTATTTCCCAAGAGTAGGTCAGGTTTTGCACCTTCTCTAGTAGGTACATCCACATACTAAATCAGAAAAATTTCTTGTACACACTTACCAAATTCCTCTCCATCCAAACCCTTAACACTATGGCAGTCCCAGTCTATGTTTGGAAAGTTAAAATCCCCTTTCATAACCACACTATTATTTTTACAGATATGTGATCTCCCAACAGAATTGTTACTCAATTTCCCCCTCACTATTGGGGGCTCTATAATACAATCCCAATCGGGTAATCATACCTTTCTTATTCCTCAGTTCCACCCAAGTAACTTGCTTGGATGTATTCCCAGGAATATCCACCCCAAGTACAGCCATAATGCTATCCTTTATCAAAAATACCATTTCCTGTCTTTTCTTGCCCCTTTTCTAACCTTCCTATAGCATTTATACCCCAGAACAATATGCTGCCGGTAATATCCATCCCTGAGCCATGTTTCTGTAATTGCTATGATATTCCAGTTCCAAGTTCCTAACCATGCCTTCATCTACCCTCCTTGTTAGGCCTCTTGCAATGATATAAATGCAGTTTAATTTATCCGTCCTATCTTTTTCTCTGCTTTGTGCTTGCCTGCCCTGACTGTTTGACTCACTCCTTTTACCAGTTGTACCAGTCACAGACTGATCTCTTTCCTCACTGTCTCCCTGGGTTCACCCCCTCCACCATACCACCTTACTAGTTTCAATCCTCTCAAGCAACTCGAACAAATTTCTCTGCCAGTATATAAGTCCCCTTCCAATTCAGGTGCAATCCGTCCTTCTTATACAGGTCACTTCTACCTCAGAAGAGATTCTAATGATCTAAAAATGCGAACCCTTCTCCCCTGCACCAGCTCGTCAGCCATGCATTCATCTGCTCTATCCTCCTATTCTAACCCTCATTAACTTATAGCACTGGGAGTAATCCAGATATTACTACTCTTGAAGACCTCCTTTTTTAAATTCTTGCCTAACTTTCTATGTTCTCCTTTCAGAATCTCATCCTTTTTCCTTTCTATGTCATTAGTTCCAATGTGTACAATGACCTCTTGCTGATCCCTCTTCCCTTTGAGAACATTCTGCACCCTCTGTGAGATATCCTTGATCCTGGCACCAGGGAGGCAACACACCATTCTGATTTCTCTCTGCCAGTCGCAGAAATGCCTGTCTGTAGCTCTGACTAGAGTTTCCCCTATCACAATTGATCGCTTGGAACCTGCGGTACCCCTCATTACATTCGAAGTATTCTCAGTACAAGAAACTTGGCAATTCGTGATACATTCCCCTGAGAGTCCATCACCCCCTACATTTTCCGAAACAACATACTTGTTTGAGGTGGCAATAGCCACAGGAGACTCCTGCACTACTTGCCTCCCTGTCCTACCTTTCCTGGAGTTAACCCATCTATCTGACTGTATCTGCAGGATTTCTCCCTTCCTATAACTGCCATCATCACACCTCCTTGCTCTTGTAAATTCCTCACTGCATCTAACTGCCACTCCAACCAATCAATGCAATATGATAGGATTTGCAACCAAAGATACTTACTGCAGACATAATCATCAGTCACATGGAAAGTCTCTCTAATCTCTCACATCCAATAAGAAGGCTACATCTCTCTACTAAAGGCCATCTTTGCACCTTAACAATCTACTCACCCAGAAAACAGCACTGTCTTATTGCTCTAAAACAAAACACTGCTTCAGGATAACTTAGTACTTATGGTTTATATTTTTAAAATTTAATCAAGAGACAGCTCATAGTAAAACATATAATAAAGAAAGAAACCACTCTACTCACTATTGTAGATTTGCAGCAAAGTTACACTTAAAAACTATGTAGTTATGTGCTCTAGTGCTGTGACCTCTCCCACACAGGTTCCTCCAAGGTCAGCTGTGAATTTCACTCTTTGTTAAACTTTCCTAGACACACCCAGATGCCTAGAGATACTTGAACTCAAGCAGCAAAGGCAGCACCTCTGCAGATACACTGCTGTGTCAGATGGTGGTGCAGGTTTCTTTCTCTGACCATGTCAGTCTTCCTCCTTTTTAAACTGCCATTGTTTTGATCTTTCTCTCCCAAAGTTCCAAAACAATGCAGCAGCATATAAAACAATAATTTTATATTGGAATTCCTGGAATTCGAGGAAATCACCTCTAACACCTAATAGGGCTGGTCATTACCTTTCAGTCTTTCCTCGACTTGGGATAAGGCCAGCAATTTCAAATCAGTCAGTTTAACTTCATGATAGGGAAGCTTCTAGAGACAATTATTCCTGACAAAATTAGTCATCATATAAAAATACATGAGTTGATTGGAAAGAGTCAGCATGGATTTCTAAAGGGGAAAGCATATCTAACTAACTTGCTAGTTTTTCTTGAAGAAGTAACAAGAGAGGATAATGAAAGGCATGCTACTAATGTAGTGTACATGGGACCCTAGAGGTGTACGATACAATGTTGCATGACAGGCTTGTGATCCAGCTCAGCATTGTCCCCATGACTTGTCCTACCTGCCTATCTTCTTTTCCACCTATCCACTCCACCCTCCTCCCTGACCTATCACCTTCATCCCCTCCCCACTCACCTATTGTACTCTATGCTACTTTCTCCCCACCCCCACCCTCCTCTCATTTATCTCTCCACCCTTCAGACTCTCTGCCTGTATTCCCGATGAAGGGCTTTTGCCAGAAACATTGATTTTACAGCTCCTCAGATGCTGCCTGAACTGCTGTGCTTTTCCAGCACCACTAATCCAGAATTTGGTTTCCAGCATCTACAGTCATTGTTTTTACCTAAGAAAGCAATCAGTCATGGAATAAAAAGGTTAGCATTAACATGGATACAAAATTTGCTGAGTGTTGGGAAACACGGTAATAGTCAATGGATATATTTTGGCCTAGAGGAAGGTTTGTAATGAATTTCTCCAGGAGTCAGTAATGGGACGCTTGCTTTTTTATATGTACATAATGAAACATCTTGATGTGCAAAAGACAATTTCAAAGATTTTAAAGATAACATGTACCTTAGAAGAATTCTAAACATTGTAGAACTCCAAAAGGATATTAACAATTGGTGGAGTGGGGCGATAGGTGGCAGATGAATTTCAATGCAGGGAAATTGAAGTGATGTATGTTACTAAGAAGACGATTGAAGGCGGCAGGACAAGTGGCGAGAACAGTTAAAGCATATAGAGACCTTTAATAATATCAGCAAAGAGTACAAGACAAAGGAGGTGATGTTGAACTTATATAAAACACTTGTTAGGCCTCAGCTGGAATATTGGGTATTGTTGTGGATGCCACGCTAACGGAAAGATGTGAATACATTGAAGAGAGTGCAGGGATAGTTTTAGGAATAAAAAAATCTTCAACTAGGAAGACAGATTGAAGAAGCTAGGT
Source organism: Chiloscyllium punctatum (assembly GCF_047496795.1). Classification (NCBI taxonomy): domain Eukaryota; kingdom Metazoa; phylum Chordata; class Chondrichthyes; order Orectolobiformes; family Hemiscylliidae; genus Chiloscyllium; species Chiloscyllium punctatum. The sequence goes on along the minus strand of NC_092740.1, from coordinate 51,991,619 downwards.
CTGTTCTCCTCGGAGAGAAAGCTGACAGGAAATTTGTCAGAGATCTTCAACATCATGAGTGGGCTGGATCGTGTTGATAGGGAGAATCAGTCCCCACTCAAAATGGAGCACAGACTGCCTGAAAAGTGCCTAGGGTGTAGGCAGGTTAAATTTCTGTATTTAAGAGGGCATCAGATGATAATTTGGATAAAATTAGTATGTAAGGGTATAGAGGCAAAAAAAGAGGTTTGCATTAGGTCATGATGCTTTTTTTAAAAAGCCTGTGCAGGTACGATGGGCCGAAGGGTCTCCTTGTGCACCATAACATTTCGATGATCCAAGTTCAGCATCCAGTTCTGACAATGAGCTGGAATTCTGTCCCCATTGTTGCCAACAAGGTGAACGCACCTACCACTAATGGGTGATCAGAACAACTTTTCTCACGAGTTGCAGTTGAACAACGTGCTGGTGCTACGTTTTAAACGTGTTTTGATACATAGAGCACGGCTTACATGGCGAAATGACAACGGACTGCGATTACACGGTAACAGCGGATGCAGCGCCCAGCGAAAATGCTATCAGTGATTATAAAATAAGATCACATCATCGACAATGCACAAGTGAGCTTTCAGTTCCATCACAACACGGACAACTCAGAGCACTCCTTCAGCACAAGTCCATCGCGCACTCTTATTTAGCCCAGATTTGTTGAGATCTGCAAGGCTTCGAGTTTACATCTGCAACTCCAACACGCCTATTTAAATATTGGTGAACTGCAAAAGCAATTTAATCAGTTCAAGCTGCAAGAATTACGCATTGTCGAGCAACTGTCGCGACATTAAATAAATAAACTTAAAGACTGGATCAAACCGATTTGCTGGTTATTAAAATGAAAGTGCGTGCGGGGGTGGGGGTGGGAGAGTGGAGGATAGAGCGGACGAGGGAAAGACACGGAGAGAAGTGAGAAAGTGCGTGGGGAAGTGGATGAGCAGGCTGCCGGCAGATGATTGAGGAGACTGGAAAGGGTACAGAGGGTATTGAGTGAGGTGCGGGCAGAGAATGGAGTGGTGCAGGGTGCAGATGACAGCAGTGTTGAGGAGTGGGGTGTGAAGGAAGGTGAGTCGTTTCCAGGGTGGTGTTGGCGAAGAGGAGCACGTGGAGTAGCGGCGCTGTCTCTGTCTGGATGTGTGTTTTGATGGGGGGGGGGGGGGGAGGGGGGAGACACAGTATCAGGCAGCGCTATCTCAGGCTGTTCCTCACTGCTCTCTCTCTCTCTCTCTCTCTCCCTGCTTGCACTGACACGCAGCATCATTCGGCGTCATTGAAAGTGCCCAGTCTTTCAGTACATTCCCTGCAGCCGTTGACTGAGCACACTGACCCAGCAAAAGCCGAGTGAGCAGCTGATCTGGAGACTGGTGGCGACACCCTGGGTACGAAGCTGTATTGAGAGAAAAGAGAGGGGAGAGTGAGAGCAGTCAACATGAGAATATTTCAGTTCTCTGCCACTTTCATCCTGTCCATCAGCCTGACTATCCTCCAGCTCGCCCAAGGTAAGTTTATTCACACACCTGAATAACACAGCCTAAAGGGAACTGTTTGAACGTCTGTCTCTGTGTACCTCTACCTGTGATTGTTTCGATTTTAGGACTTCCTGCAAACAGTCTGTGAAAATAAACTGCCAAGATAAACCTTTCTGACGGTAGCACTTTTTGTGCACGCTGTTCGGCACAAACATCATTTCAAGGTTTCTGTTTGGATATTTTAAAAGGAAAGCGATGTTAGAGGCTTTCTGCTGTGCTGGGACAGGGTTAAGAGGGGAAGAGGTGTGTATGTCTTTCTTCTGTTGTCTAAACCTCACCGTCTCGGGACGTCATTTATCGCTGATCGCACGAAATATGCAGTTTGTATGACATTGCTGGGCCCCGGGAAAGTTTTAACCCTTCTCCATCCTGTGAGTGAAAGATTCCGAGACCAAAATAAGCCCCACTTTCCTTGTTTTCCCCCTCTGTTCTCCATCTCCGGCCGGAAAGAAGCAAGGGGGAAAGGGAGAGTGGTACCTTGTTCGCTTTATTTTGTGATGGTCTGATTATTCCCTCCGCCCGGCTTGGGAACTGGGTACTGTTTGTAGGGAACAAGCCGCAGCTGTTTGTTGAGAAGATCTTGCGAATGGGGAGTGGTACATGAGCTATTCGTGAGAGATAATAAGGGACGCGAGCAAAGTGCTGATCAGATCGGGACGTTGACATTGCCCAAGCATTGATCCTGTGTGTGTGTTGCTTCTCTAACCCTAAGCGGAGATGAACCTTTTCCTTTTGTAAACTGTAACTGATCTCCTCCAATCCACCCTAACATGATGGATCCTGGTGGGAAACTTTAATGAAATGTGTCATTTTAAGCCTGTCCCCTATCCGCCCTTTGTTAACCACGCTCCCTTTTTATTTTCGGTCTGTAACTCCGGACTCGCTGGGTCCCTACTAAATTAGGGTTTAGTCCGGTATTTTATTTTTTGTTTCGACTAGTCCCGTCTGGGCCAGGTAAGTCTTTTCTTTTTGTTTTTAAACGAATACAATTGCAACTGTTTAATCGCTCTGCTGGAAGATTCAGTGAGCCCCGCGGAAGGTATTTGCTGATCTCTCTCTCTATCTTTGGAGGACAAAGCTAAGAGAAATGTGGACTGCGTCAGTGGGAGCCAGTGAGACGGTCTGTCCACTTAGCTCCACACTCACTCTACTCCGCCCCGTTCATCACAAGAGCCTCAGGAAAGGCTATAGGAACACGGAGCGACCCCAGTCCATCAGTCAGCCTCCCCCATCGCCAGCACGGTCTGAGACAGGCACACACACACAGAAACGAGAGGGCGCAACCTGAATGCCTAGCGTTTACTCTCGAGCAGAATCGAAACAACTCCCCATGCCGTCTGCCACATGATGCTATTTCCCCAAATGTTCCTTCAAACCAAGAGGAACAAAATATCCCCAAAGCGCAGGGGACAGGATCCGCTTTCAGCATCGATTTGCCCTGCTCAGCTTCTCCGGCTGATAACAGAATGCCCCCTGTAGACACAAAGGCGACTGAAGCCACCCCTTTGAACAGCGAGGCTTTTCCGTCCTGACGTCCCCCACTGTTTAATCTCTGATACTGAAATAAAATGCGCTTTACTCCATAAACGATAGAACGAACGATTTCCCCCTGAACCCCCTTCGCTGATCCGATTCAGCCGATTATGTTGTTGATGACTCGCTTTCTCGTGGAAGTACCATTTGAGGCGCGATAAAATCCGAATAATTTAATGTCGACTGTCAAACCTTCGGAATTACACCGACACCCAGAGCCCTGTCATCAAACTGAATATTTTATCACCTTGTAAATGATTAATCACAATGCTGCTTGAAAACGCACGCTGCCGCTGTACGTTTGTGTTCCTACACAGCATGCATGCTTGTTTTTAGAACTTATTTTTGGGCAGGTTTTAACTGAATTCTCGTCTTTCTTTTTCCCAGTCAAGTTTAAAAAAAGGTATCAGAGCTCCTCTGTAGAAGATAAATGATTAAGATGAAGTGCACTAGTCGTGTTGAATTTAGGGATCAGGTGTTTATTGGGTAATTAAAATCATCTAAAACAAAACCAGTCTTTTAAAAAAAGTTAGCTGTTTCATTAAAACTACCTATTGATGGAGTAGATTTGAAAATATATTTTATAATTTAGGGCTTCAAATAGTAATTAAAAATATCAAAGCCCCGTAACTGTTAATATAAGGGCGTATCCATTGTACAGAGCAGGTGATTCATAACAAATCCTCTGTGATCCTACTTCCCTTTGTATCTTTACGACCGCGAAAAAATATATCTGACTGACTTCTTTTAATCTCGATTCTGTTTTCTTTTCTGTCGTGGTAATACTTAATTCCTCCCTGTTGCAGTCCCTTTCTGATTCACACCTTAACTGTGCCAAATTTCTTTGAAAGGGACCTTCTGAAGAAAATATTCTTTGTACCAATGAGATGAAGTGCACAAATAAGACTGTCTAATATTATTATGCTACCTACACTCACATGGCAATTTGCAAAATATAATTGGACGCGACAGGACCAGTCATGGGTACTTTTGTGGGTATTTACCAAGTTATTGAAAATGTGCAGCATGGTTTGAAATGGTTTTGCAATGCACTCTATATATTATCAATATTATGAATATTGGGTAAAAATTCCATAAGGGATCTATTTACTTCAAAATTACTTGCCATTTTTAAGTGTGCACATTTAACGTTCCTTGAAAAAGTAATGTAGCTCCACAATGGAGACGTTTATAGATTGCTAGTTATAATTTCCCTTAGCTTAGTCCAATGATACAGATTGCTGATATTAGAATGCAAGCCAAGATCCATCAAGTCTTTGTGACTTGCTTCTGGGATCTTTGGGGATAATAGAGAATAAGGGCAAAACTGAACTCCAATTTAATTTATCACGCCTTGTATTCACCATTTGTGGAACAGATATTTTGAATTGGCCTGTTCAGGTGGTTTATTACAGATGTCTGGAACAGGTGGGACTTAAAATCAAGCCTTCTGGTCCAGAGTTAGGGAAACTACCATTGTTATAAGTAGCCCTACCAGGTGTGGAATATTAAATTACTGATAATTCATCACAGCTGTGACAAAGCAAGTGTATGGTGTTGGTAAAGCTTAAAATAGGGAGCATTTCTAAAATTCAACTTGCAGACATCTAAATCCTTTAGGGCTCAGCCAGCTATGGTATATCAACATAATGTGTTCAGAGAATGAGAATGCAGTTTGTGGTTTTGCTTCTCTCTGATTCTTCAAAATTCTGGCTGAAACAGTAATATATTTCTCATCTGATGCAAGGAGCCAGTTGGTGATGATCAGCAAACGGTTTCCTAAATGTTTAACTTGAAACTGTGAAATTTCATGAAGTCTGGAGCCTCTTTTGACTGCATATCAATATGTCCTGCTGACCATCTGCTGTCTGTCCAGCTGGTGGGACAAGACATAACCAGGTAATGGTAGTGGAAGAGTCCAGGATGTTGGCTGATGGACAGAATTCTGTGAGTAAAGCCAAATCAAGCTGTTGTTTGTCTAGTATGTGGGACAATTTCCAAATTGGCCAGAGTACGCTTATGTGAGTGAGGTGCAACTGGAGAGTCCACTGGATTGAATTTATCTAAGTCTTTTCCTGATATGAAACCTAAGTTATTGCCAGTATTGTCTACTTATTGTATGACTGGAGTCATGTGGAAGCCAAACGGATAGGGGTGGGTTATCTTCCTGAAGAATTACGCACGAATGAACTAGTTTGATTATTTAGTAATTCAGCAGCTGTCCTGCCTGTTTTTCTGGTGTGAGCTAACAAATTACTGGGTTTATTTAATTCAGTTCTCACAGCTGGCCATATGGTGTAATTTGAAATAGAGTTCTGAATTACTTGTTCAGTACTGTAAACAGTGTCAAAGTGTGGTGCTGGAAAAGCTCAGCAGGACAGGCAGCATCTGAGGAATATGGAGAGTTGACACTTCAAAGGGCTTATGCCCAAAACATAGACTCTCCTGTTTTGGATACTGCCTGACCTGCTGTGCTTTTCCTGCATCACACTTTTCAACACTGACTCTCCAGTATTTTCAGTCCTACTTTCTCCCAGTACTGAAAATACAAAGTTTAAACTAAATAAAGTGAGTTTTTAAGATCTAGTGTTTGAATGCATGTCCATCTTTCTTAAATTTCATTTGACAAAATTGAGATTCTTTTACTTTGTACATGCACATTATTGCTCAAATGTCCCAGTCCATTACAGTATAAGTATCTAGCATACATTCACTAAACTTTTAAAATTGCGGCTCAGACCTTTTACTAAACTCGAGACATCTGCAGAAGGACCAAATGAGCAAAACCTGTTTGCAACAGTACTCAAGTTGCACCCAAATTGTCACTCAGACATCTGAGATATGTTGACAGTTATGGTTGAGTCAGAAGGCTGTAGATTCAAGCACTAGTCACGTCAACCTTGCCCTCACCCACATTGTTGCTCTAGTCACTCTGATCACATCGACTAGCTGATACAGTGCATTATAGAAAGGATGTCATTCATTGCTACATCTGTCTATTCTGCATTAACTGAGGAATGACAAGATATTCTCTTGTGTTTTAACCAACATTATTCTCTTAATCACCAGCAGTGAGAGATTTTCTGATCTGTAATTTATTTGTTCTTTGTCTGCAAACTGCCTGCTATATAACAATAGTAACTGCATGTTAAAAATAATCCTTTGATTGTAAGGCATAGTTTAAGGATGCAATAATAAGCAGAATAAATGCATCTTTCTTTTCAAGGTCCTCTTTTGTGATAGGAAAATTAAATCTCCATTTCAATTTAACTTTTGGCATTTTAAAGGATCATACTTGCACCAGAACGAATGTAATTTTTAAAAATTGACATGTGGTTTCAAAACTGTCGATTATTGAACTCTCATTTCCCATAGTTTGTCCCATAAGATCTCTGGAAGATTGCCATAGTTGACATCACATTACATTTACTCTATAAATGACATTGTCTGTCCTGGTCTGTTAAATGACCGTCATGCAGTTCATCATTTGAAAGAGCTGGACGGACACATTATGAAGTGCATCATTCTCAGGTGCTTTTTCTTAAATTACCAAAGAGCGCACAGCAGACATTTTCCATTTTTTTCATTGAAACCCCATGGATCAATAATGTGTAAAACATGATTAAAGAATACCCATATCCTTCTATGACTGCTATATTTGAATGCCTTCCTGGGAGGCTGAGTCTTTTTATTAAAAAAAGTTTTAATATTCCAAAGTAATATGTCTCTGTTTACAATTGAATCAGAAGAATCATTTGAAATAATTCAAATCCTATGGTTGTTCTCACCAGTTTTCCATCTTGCATTTGCATTCATCCAGCCTTTGTTGTCTGTATCCTAATTTGCACACAAGGCAAGTCCTGGGACAATGTGGGCATACCTGGGCCTGAGGGTCTAAAGGACATACTATGCTCAAGTCAAGAGCAGAAGTGGAGGATAGGGATAGGAGGAACCTGTGATTACAGTTCCCCATCCCAGCACCAGGTTCTATTTGTACATCAACCTTGCCCTCACCAGCATTGTAACTAATTTGACAACATCATGATTGTGAAATTCTCATGCTTGTTTAAAAAACTCTTCCATGGAATTAACCCTGCCTGTCTGGAGTCCCACAGTCCTTCAAGAAATTGGCAATCATCTAATTCTAGCTTTTGACACCATGAATTTAATTACTCCATCACTGGTGGCCTTGCCTCCAGTTGCCAATGCCTGAAGACTGAGAATTTCCTCCCAAACCTTGTTTGTCCCAATCCTCTCCGTAAGATGCTTGCTAAAACCTACATCTTTGACCAAGTTTATGTTTATCTGTCCGAATATTTCCAGATGTAGCACAATATTAATTTTGAAGATTCCTATGAAATATCTTACCCTGGTTTACTCAGTTAAAGATGCCTTAAAAATATACATTGCCATGCAACATTTGTCACTTTTTAAGGTGAATCTGACAATTAGGAAGGGTATTTTGGCACTAATAAAGGCTCCAAAAAGTCGTAATTTGCACCAGAGGGGAGTGGCTGAAGCAAATGGTAGAGATGCATTTAAAGAGAAGCTTGACAAGCATACAAAGAGAAGGGAATAGATGGCTGTGATTGTGGATGTAGACCACTATAGATAGAAGGAAGCATGCATACATAACAAATATCAGTGTTGGCTTTTTGTGCTGGTAGGCCCTTTTTGTACCATTTATCCTATGTAATCCTAAATTTTAAAAAAAAAATCTGCTGCTACTTAATAACTTACAATTGCAAGGTTGAACTGATAACTAAGACCATATCTTAAGCAGCTGATGAGAAACTAGAGGAATTCATGATTTGAAACTGTACCATGACAGAAACTGTCATTCAATTTGCAGATTTAATTTGACAAAAATGCCCTCCTTAAAACTAAAGTACATATTAAGTTCTTAATATGTGCTCTGAAAAGTGAATAAAACATTTTATCAAGAAGAAATGTTAATTGATCAAGTTTATTAGCTCTAAGTGTGTGTCCACTGGAGAAAGCAAAATATGAATCCACTTAAAATACAAATAGAACATGTAAGGAATACCCAGCAGGTCAGACAGCATCTTCAGAAAGAAAGTGTTTCACATCTGTGACTTTGATAAGAATATGATAATGTTACAGAAGTAACAGGTTTTAAGGAAGTACAGAGACCTGGAAAGGGATTGGGGTTTGAAGGATAGGACAAAAAAATGATCTGTAAGGTGGAAAGCAGATGTGATTAAACAATGGCAGGGATAATGTATACACTTAATGGTAAGGTCCTATGGAGTGTTGCTGAACAAAGAGACCTTGGAGTGCGGGCTCATAGCTCCTTGAAAGTGGAGTCGCAGGTAGATAGGATAGTGAAGAAGGCGTTTGGTATGCTTTCCTTTATTGGTTAGAGTATTGAGTACAGGAGTTGGTTGGTCATGTTCCGGCTGTACAGGACATTGGTTAGGCCACTGTTGGCATATTGCATGCAATTCTGGTCTCCTTCCTATCGCAAAGATGTTGTGAAACTTGAAAGGGTTCAGAAAAGATTTACAAGGATGTTGCCATGGTTGGAGGATTTGAGCTATAGGGAGAGGCTGAACAGGCTGGGGCTGTTTTCTCTGAAGCGTCAGAGGCTGAGGGGTGACCTTATAGAGGTTTATAAAATTGAGGGGCATGGATAGCGTAAATAAGCAAAGTCTTTTCCCTGGGGTCGGGGAGTCCAGAACTAGAGGGCATAGGTGTAGGGTGAGAGGGAAAAGATATAAAAGAGACCTACGGGGCAACTTTTTCATGCAGAGAGTGGTACATGTATGGAATGAGCTGCCAGAGGAAGTGGTAGAGGCTGGTACAATTGCAACATTTAAGAGGCATTTGGATGAGTATATGAATAGGAAGGGTTTGGAGGGATATGGGCCGGGTGCTGGCAGGTGGGACTAGTTTGGGTTGGGATATCTGGTCGGCATGGATGGGGTGGACCGAAGGGTCTGTTTCCATGCTGTACATCTCTATGACTCTATGGTGTGGAATAGAAGGAGTGGTGATGAGAATATTAGACATATTAGCTGAGAGACGTCTCAAATGGCAACAGTAGAGCCATTCTTTGCTGCTTGATCCATTGTTTCAGCCTATTCCCATCCCTTGGTATTGATTTCTTCCTTTCTTAGTTCTTTTTATGCCCTCCCTAGTCCAATCTTTTCTGACCTCGTTCTATGATTTGTGATACACTCTACTACTTTTATAGTTTCCAATTTCCTAGCCCGAAACATCTTGTTTTCACTATGAACATCTGATGCCCCTGTACCCCCAATCTCTCTGGTATGACCTGCTGCTTCCTTGAATGTAGGTGTGATTATTCTCTATCAATTCTACAATCATCAGCCTGGAACTTGTTCTTAGATCAGATAACTTTGTTTTAAACCCTTCTCAGATTCCTAAATAAAATGTGTCTGTATAGGTCCTATTATGGGTCCTAGCTATATCAGCCTTTCATAGGCTAGGAGGAACATTCTTTGTTAAAGTCCATCTTCGTTCTATTTCCTCACCTCTTTTTTTTTTTGGTGCTCCTTCCTGCTGTCACTCTGAACTGGAAAATGTAGTCAGCTTTGCTTCATGTTTTCATCTTTCTTGTGCCTTCACATGGTCCATCCATATTTCTTTCCTTCCTTGACTTCTCCATTTACATCTCTCAGTGCAGATTGCAACCAATATTCACTATGATGCCACTATCTCCCATAGCTACCTTGATTACATTTTCTCCTTACCCTTTTCCAGAAAGAACTGTATTCATTCTTCTTAGCTCTCTTCTCTGTCTCTGTTCTGTCTATTTTGACAATGCTATTTTCCACAACAGCATTTCAGATAGCTTCTTCCTCAACCAAGGATTTCCATTCATCTTTGTTTACCATGACACTGCCTGACCTATTTCCTACACTTCTGCCCTCACTCCATCTTCACACTCCCGAACCACAAGTGCAAAAAAAAAACAGGCAAAAGAGTAAAACCTAGAAATGGTGGTACTGATCTGAACTCAAATTCTATACTAAAGTTTGAGAATAGTTCACACTAGTGTTGTCATTTCCAAATCTCATTTCTGTCACCTTCCACTCCAGCAGCTTCCACATCAAGAGATCATCCTCTTCCACTTCTACCATCATAATGCTATCACCAAATACACCTTTCCCTATCCTTTTCAGCATTGCACACAGTTCACTCCCTGACATAAGCCTACATTTTCCTCACACTCTAACTCACTCTCCCCACCCCCCCCCACCCCACCCAACCCCTCTATTTTCACAGTGCCTTCCCACATTAGTGCAAGAGAGGCAATATTTGCGGTTCCTGCTTTCCCAAGAACCAAGGCTCCTATCAGTTAAAACAGTGATTTACTTGAACTTCTTTCAACATATTGTATTCACTGTGCATAACATGGTCCCATCTACACCAGGGATAGCAAACCTAGATTGGCTGATTGCAAGATACTTCACACAGGTCACAGACATGACCCAGAGCTCCTGGTTGTTTGCCATCTTAATTCCCCACTACATTCTCACTCTAACCTTTTTGTTCTTAACTCCTGACATTGTTTCAGTGAAGCTAAATGGAGGCTTGCAGAACAGCACGTAATGTTCTGATTACACATTTCAAAACCTTTCAGATTCGATATTGAGTTCGGATTCTAAAAATTGCTCCCATATTTTTTAGGAAGCAAGTGACAGTAATCATTTTGCTGATTCCATTTACAGCTCCTCGAGGCCCATGTTTATTTTGGTGTCCGTTGACAGTGCAAGGGTGACAATGTTAAAAATACAGGGTCTTTGAAGTTTTTAGCTTGAACACCTTCAAAATTGATTGGAGAGCAAGTAGTACTAATTGGACTTTGAATTTAAAAACTGGAGCTTTCCCCCAGTGGAGAGTTGGCTCCTGGGTTGGGAAAGGATCCAGAGAGGAAATGGGGAAACTAATGTTTGTACTAAACCATAGATTTACAATAGAGCCCTCATAAATATCTGAAAATCTTTTGCTGCTTAATTCAGCATATGGATATCATTCTGTTAAGCAGCTCCACCATTCCATTTTTGATATCACTTCTGTATTTCAGCAATTGCAGGCCTTTCCATTTGTGTTTTTCTGTTGTTCCATAGTTTATAAAACCTCCTATACAACCCAACATTTTGACGTCTGAAGAAAGGTCATCAACATGAAATGTTAAACCATGTTTCTCTCTTCATGGGTGCTGCCTAATCTCCTGAGTATTTCCAATGTAGGTGGAGGTGGGTACTACATATATTGAAGGTTAAAGTGGAATCTTCTGATGAAGGGCTTTTGCTGGCAACATTGATTTTCCTGCTTGTCAGATGCTGCCTGACCTGCTGTGCTTGTCCAGCACCACTCTAATATCGACTCCCATTTCCAATGTATTTCAGGTTTCCAGCATTTGGAGATTTTATATGAATATATCTCACTGTTGAAAGTAGATCATTGGATTTTTTTTTACCTCTTTTGCCTCCTTTAATGTTGGTATTTTTGATTTTTAAAGAGCTGTCACTCACAGTAGTGAGTGCTTTCAATTTTACTGCAGATAACTTCATCCACCTCTGATTTATAGGAATAACAGAAAAAAGACCAGGCTTAAACATTAACCATGCTTATTAAGAACTTAGTGGCTAAAATTAATGTGATTAATTGAGTTTTGTACTGTTAAAAACGATTGCACAAAATGTTCGGGAAATCTGTTTTAAAGGCTAAGACTTGCCAGTAATGTTGGATTGCTTGGTGTAAAATAGAATTGTCTTTTCATTCAGAATCAGTGTGTCACATTTGATAAGTGGTAAAATTTAAAAACACAATAAGGCTAGTCCTTCAAGGATATTGAAGGAGATCCAATAAATCTATCATTAATGAAAGAGTAGCCGCATAACATAAGAATATCAAGAACAAATATAGATATAAATTTAAGTCTTGGAATTTACAGTTTTAAAGGCTACAGAGCCAAGAGGAAGAAAGGATGGTAGAACTAGGAAAAATGAAAGTGCAATGAAATCCTATCACTGTGCCCTTGTGACAAAGGGAAGCTAAGCAGGAAGGAACTTGTGTAGCTGAAATCAATAATGTTAATGCATACCATCATTATGTTTTGAGCTCAAGCTGGCACACAGCTGGATGACAATAAATGGCACAGTTATTGACTTGCCAAGGAGGCATTTAACTATCTATAATGTATTTTGTTGCCTTAATGTTAACTCTGGCATTGGTTTGAGTGATCAGTCTGATATAAATCATATTGTATTATGATTTGAAAAATGCACAATGTATCCACACTGTCTGCACATAAGTGCTTAGTAGTTAATGTAAATGACAATATTATCCCAAGTGGAAGTGTGTTTACATACTCAAAACCCCTCTTCTCCTCAGAGTTGGAAGGTACTATAGCATCAATCAGCACAAAACCTTCTTCCCTTGTGGCAGATCATAATACAGCAGAAGAAGCATGAGCTCTGACATAAAATACTGAGGAAGAAATTGGAAAGGAAGTGATTGATGAAGGAGGCAAGCAGGTGAAGGGCAGAGATCTAAAGTGCTCTTGGCTCATGTTAATTTCCAATAGAATTCTTTTTCAACAAAATGGACTGTGTTGAGCAGTTACTTGGCCCAATACCCATGGCAACACATGATGTCGTCTGCATGGGTGTATTCCATAGATCAGAGAACTGCACCAGTGCCCATTCTAGTCACACCCGCATATAGACACAATAAGGGCTTTTGGCATGAAGGCTAACACTCCTACAAGTGGAATGTTTTTTAAAAAAAACCAAGGTGCAGTTGAGAAATTTAAAACAGCGGGGGTTGTAGATAACCAAGACCTCCTAAAGATCTAATATTCAGCACTACAAAAGATCAGAGAGTTTTGTGAGGAGGTGGCTTCCAGCAATGGACAGAAACTCAGATGAATAGAAGCAGCTGAATGACAGTGATATCAGCAGCAATTCAAGAAAGCTCTGCATTTTCTTCAATAAATATTTCAGAAAGCAATGCAACTCAAGCAGATGATATTTCTAGCATTGATAGAACAGGGGTGTGTCTGTAGATGCAGGAAATCATGTTACATGATTGGTTTACTCTGATGGTATTTACCACTCCTTTTACTGATGATATAGATATTACAGTTGCAAGCACAGAGTACATGCCTGATGTGTACCTAATTATTACATGTATCTTTAAGTATATAAAATTATCTTTCACCATATTTTGTAATCTCTCATTACTTTACATCTAAACAGTATAGAGAAGATGAGTACAGAAAGATCAAATGTTTATTAAGTCTATTCCATTGCAAAATTTTGCAGCTAAGCATGATTATCTATCCTCAATTCTCATGACCTACCACTAGCCAGGCAATCTCCTGGGAATAATTTAAAATAAAATCAAAAAGTCTTCATAAATTCTTTTTTTTCTTTTAAATTTAGGAAATCCCCACAGGTACACTGATTAGAAATGTTTATTTTTGTGATTAAACAGATGTTCAGCTGCACGAATAAAATTTCCTGAGATTCTTTCTCAAATATTGTTTGTGTGGAGTTTGCATATTCTCCCCATGTCTGCGTCGGTTTCCTTCAAGTGCTTCGGTTTCCTCCCACAGTCCAAAGATTACTAGTTTGAGTTGGCCATGGTAAATTGCCTGTAGTGTCCAGGGTGTGCAAGCTTGGTAGGTTAGATGTGGTGAATGCTGGGTTATGGGGATAGGGGTGGGGATAGGTCTGCGTGGGATGGCTTTCAGATGGTCAGTGTAGATTCCATGGGCAAAATGGCCTCTACCTGCACTGTTGCAAATACTAACTACTAATTGTAATTACTAATTTAAAAGACTGCACTCTACAATATTGTGAGTTTGCATTGGTCCATGGCAGATTTCAAGTTTGTAATATGCAAGTTGACTTGAGTAGAAATTTGAACAAAGAGAAACACTTCTGCAAGCTATTATAGTTTACCACAGAGAGCCGTGAGGGCAGAGTCCTTGAGTATATTTAAGGCAGGTTTTCAGAACAGTAGTTATGGGGAAAGGGCAAGAAAGTAGATATGAGGAATGTCACATTCCATCTTGAATGGTGGAGGAGGATCGGGGGCAGGGGACTGAATGACCTACTCCTGTTTCTATTTCTTATGGTCCTGTGATCTAGCCTGGATTTTTGAGCCTGCCCAAAGCAGAAGGTATACTCCAATAAACTAGATGGATCCTAACAAAGTACTGGACAGCAATGCATTTGTACTTTTTGTTTTGATTATCTGGAGAATGCACCCTATTAGCTTTTGCAACAGACATTTGGTGTGGTTTGAAACATTTAAAACACATGCATAACAACACCTAATTACATCTCATTCTCTTACAACAGACTTTAGTTCAGAGGTGAAAGCATGAGTTTTGTTGACGGAACATATGTAGTTCTCAAAGCAAGAAATAAGTTGCATTAGTAACATTGTACTCAGGCAGAGTCAACATGGTTTGTGAAGGGGAAACTCTCATTCTCAAATTTAGAGGTATTTGATGCAACATGCAGTGTAAATAAAGGGGGACCAGTAGATGTAGTGCATTTGACTTCATGAAAGATATTTGATAGATGTGTAATAAATTTCTGTGTCAATATAACAGTGCAGGGTCTTGGGGATGATATTTTTGCATGGATGCATATCTAGCTAATGAACAGGCAATAAAGTTTCAGGACCTTGGATTGGCAAACTGTCGAGCTAGTCAAGTATCTCAGCTTCATTACTGGAGCATTAATGTGAACAATATTAATTACTTGGTTGAAAAATGAGTTGGGAAGGTCATATTAAAAAGGCTGTGAATGGACAACTTAAGTGTGTGGGCAAAAACTTGGAAGTATAATGCAGAAAACGAGATTCTCCACTTTAGAAGGAAAATCAAAAGGTATCGTATTATTTAAATGGAGAGAGACGGCAGCATGTTGTAGTACAGAGGGATCTGGATGAACTTGTACATGAATTATAAAAGATTCACATGCAGCCACAGTAAGAAAGGCAAATGGATTGTTAGCAATTAATACAAAGGGGACAAATATAAAAGTAGCAATGTCTTGATATAACTGTTCAGGATATTGGTGAGATCACATTTAAAGTACACTTCCAGGTCCGTTTACATTTGGAGAAACTGACTTATTGGAAGCAGGTCAAAGAAGTCTAACTTCAGTGATTCTTGTGGTGAAGGGGTTTGTCCTGTGATGAAAGATTGAGCCATTAGAATTTCAAAAAACGAGTGGTGATCTTACTGAAACATATAAAATTCTGAGGGGATTTGACATGATCAGCGCTAAGAGAATATTTCCTTGTATAGAGACTTCTGACACTAGAGGGAAATTTTCAAAGTAAGGTGTTTCCTATTTGAGATTGGGATGTGGAGGAATCTCTTCCTTCAAAGATTTTTCCCTCATCTTTGGAATTATCTTCCACAAAGGATATTTGATCCACAAGGGAGACAGAGGCAGCAAGATGGGTTAAGACCACAGTCAGATCAGCCAAGACCTTATTGAGTAGGCCTGATGAGGCTAAATGGCTTCTTCCTGTTCCTAATTCTTATGATCTTATGATAATTGAAGGAACATTGATCAGTTGTAGACCACGACACAAAACTGGGTAATGGGACCCACCTGAACCCCTCTGACTTCAGCTCGATTTTCCATGATTTGCTGTTGTTCATTGTGATGAAGCTTTTATCATGGAACTATTGTGAGACGTCTAACATACTGTTAGAGATCCTTCATCTTCAATAGGATCTACTGACCACTCAAAATCTGCAAAGAGTTGACTTAGCATCCTCTAAGTATGATTGCTGGAATTTCTGGTTTATCCACATATGTCGCACAATTGGTAGAGAATTGTTGGCATAAATACACTGTTGATAAGCTAGCACTTTACCTCTTCTCATCCAAAGAGCTGGACAATATTTTCCTGCAAATGAAAGCTTTACATGAATTCCTGATTGCATGATATTTACACATTGGTGAATTTCATTGACCTATTAGATTAGGCTCACACATACCTTTTATGCAGTAAAAGATGCCTTGTATCTTGTCAAAAGTTGTGAAATATCATCTGCTTCTGGTGCTATAGGAATGTCTGTTCTGTGTAGAAGTGTTTTGTGCAGGATGAAATAGGGCTTCAGAAAATATTATTGCACGACAGTAATGATCATAATGATCGGTTCTGAAGACTACCTCCGTTGTGGAATAGAAAATGAGCAGAATTCTGAGCTTCAGCGTTGCATTTTTAAAAACAAAAATCTTACTTTCATAGAACGGGGGCATTGTTAGGTCAGCCAGCATTTGTTACCCATCTCTAATGGCCCTTGGGAAGGTGGTGATGAGCCTGTTAGCACATTTCCAATACAACATTTAGTTTGAGCCTGACAATGACCATTTTCTGTGATCTTCAAGTTGTTTTAGCAGTGCATGTCAAGCTTTTCCTTGGGCTAGTTTGTTCTATGAGTCATGTGTCTAGTACTTTGCAGTGCTTCTTGGCAAATTCTACATCATCTGTGCATTATGCAATAACTGGCAATGCAGCTGCATCCATTTGTTAGTTTTGTAAATCTGCTGTACTAATCAGTGCTATTTTAAAATCTTCCTGCTCTTGATTAACACAAGTTTATAAATTCAAATTCTATTCTCTTTAGCACCCCTATTTTGCCTTTCTCTTCTACACCTCAAACACAATAAGTACATTTCCCATTTCTTTGAAATAAATTCTTCATGAAAACAATTGGTAAATTCTGTCACCATAAGAATGAAATGTTTAACAAAATCTCTTAGGGTCTTCTTGCGACATATATTGGAGTGAGTTTGTTGTGTTCTCTGTATTTGGAAGAGACAGATAAACAGACTGAATATTGTTTGCTCTCTGCTGCCCTCCTTGTTGAGGAGGTGTAAGTGAAGCTGTTAAATATTGGTTGCATGTAGCTGTGTATGTGCTCTTTTTCTTCTACACAAGAGAGGATGGGATAAGTTTTCTTTCACGATTCATTTGTGAAATTAAGAACAGGTGTCACTTTTTGGAATTTCTAAATTTGATTTTGAAGGAGTTTGAACAATTTAAAAGATTGTTCTGAGTGCCAACTATTTTCAAGTACACATTGAGCTGGAACAATAAGTAATTTGAACAATAATTATGAAAAATGGACAGTAAAGGCAAATTTGGTCATAATGGGAATTGAGCCAAAACAAAGAGGGCTGGTGTAATTACGTCCGAAATTTGCACATCTGGTTGAAAGTGAAGTGTTTTGGATTCTACTCTAGATTTCTTTTATATATAAAATTATTGAAAGCTTTGTCTGAGTTATCAGCACTGGTCCCTCAGATGGTGGACTTTAAATTTCTGTTTAGGAGGAATCCTATTGGAATAAATGATTTTGATTAGATGCTTATTTGCACAATTATGTCAAATGTCATGCATCTTTCCATTTGCTAACCAGCATTGTAGCTATCCCGCAGTACACTGTCCAGCATTGCAGGTACAGAATCATTAGAATTCTAAAATGGTTAAGGCATAGAGCACATTTTCTTAATCAAGAATGCTAAGGCTTTAAAGGAGTCATTCAACCAATATCATTTCCCCTTCTTTTCCTGTAGCCCTGCAAATATTTCCTTTTCAGATTTGCACATGCAAACAAGGAGTAAGAGTAGGCCACTTGGCTCTTCAATAAGATCATGGCTGATCTGATTTTGTTTGTGGAGTTTGGTGTTTGCTGGTCAGAATTGATATGGTGGGCTGAAGGCCCTTTTTCTATGCTGTTATGACATTGAGTGGATGGGTAAGTGTTTCTCTCACGATGAGTCAGGTTACTTTTGAGGTGTATCTAACCAATGTTGCCTGAAAGACACCAATAATATCGATAATATTGAAACCAATACCATATTGGACATTTATTATAGAGCTACTAAGATTGCATAAGAGTTGTATTCTGCAAAAGGAAGCAGTTGGCAAGTGAAACTGTTGTAAATTATGTTCTCAAATTAAAGAAACTCTTATTGTTGTGGGGATGATGCAATTTCAAACATCAACCTTAGGAACACCTTTCTAGGAAGTCTAAAGAACAATAAAATCCATGCTAAACTTTTAAACAAAGATATAAGAAGACACAGAAGCAAGCCAATGTTAAGGTCAGAACCATTTATATGGCAGGAAAGATAATTGCAAACTGTAAAGGAGATCTTTTTGAGCCAGCAGGGAGGTCAACTAGGTTGCTGCAAAATTTGAGCACAGTCTCAAAGTCAGAACTTTTTGATGGTACTGTTGCTATGATAGCCATCAATCACTAAAATGCATCCAATTCCAGCAAGTTGTAATGCCTGAGAAAATCTGTAATATCCAGACAGTAATTGAGTAAAAGTAATGGATAAAGCTCCAGCTGATAGTCATGCAGGAGCCACGGTGTGTCTAAAGCTAGTTCAGGAGTCCGACAATCTTCAAAAGTGCATGAGAGAAATTTAGAAACAGAAGTTGTTTTTATTGTGCAGGAAGCTCAAGAGTTGTCGTTCATCAGAGAACAAGACAAACAGGACTTGAAGATAAGCAGAAAGTAAAGGGCTGAGGATAAAATTCTAGCACCTGCAGTAGAAATGAAAATCAGAAATTCACAATCCATTTTCTTCATTGATACAACTGCAGCCTTGGAAGGAGAATACAAGCAGCCCTTAAGTCACATTCCCTGAAGCAAAACGAGAATGAAATTGACTACTTATTTCAATAACAGTATGCCAATGTAAGGTGAAGTTAGACTTGAGTGAGGTACAATAATGTATTATTTGCCATTATTAGTAGTAAGAGAGTACAACATCTCCCTGATGGAAAGGAATTGGGCTTGATATTTACAGTAGAAATCAGTAAGAATAAATGCGTCATTCAGTAAGTACTAAGAGTACAAAGTGAAGTTTAAACAAGGATGACCAAGGATGATAAAATTAAACACCACAAGTTTGTGGTCAAGATAAAAGACAATGTACAGCACAGTCTTCCAAGGCTTGGCTTGTACTTTATGAACAGTTAGAAACAATTGGCAAATAGCTGCTCACATTAGAGAGCATATAGTTAAACACAAGAACAGTATGGGTATGAGTATGTGTGAATGGCAAAGTGTGCTTTATGTTGGTTGATAGTTTGGGCAAGTAGATGTTGAGTCTATACTCATTACCACAAGTGCCAGAACAATTAAGGGTCTGAAAAGTTGCTTTAAAATTTGACATGTCAGAGGTGATGGTGTCAGCTTACATTCTAGGAGTTTGAAATTTTTGTGTACGAATAAATCAAACCCCCCTAGAGTACCACTATGTCACCCAGCACAGAATGGTTGTTGCACAAAGAAAGTACAGATTGTACAGAGATTTTTGCAGAAGTATTAAATACTTGGGTCATAATCTTAGGAATGGTAGGCCTAAGAATAATTTAGAATTGGGATAAGCAAGAATTTATTAACTCAAAGTCTAGTGAACCTATGGAATTCTCTACCACAGAAGTCTTTGGAGGCTAAGTCACAGAATATATTCAAGAAAGAGACACCATTTTTTTATTTTAAAAGCATAATTTCATATGGGGATAAAGTATGAATATGGCATTGGGGATCATTCAAGATTATATTGAATGGTAGAGCAGATTCAACGGGCCAAATGGCCTGCTCCCAATTTGTGACAATCAGGGCAGTATTTTGATGTTTGTTTACAAATAGGCAAGAGTTTTTGTTCTTTCAGAGTACCACAGTGTCTAGAACTGGTTGCTCACCTTTTGAGTTAGCATTTAAATGACCCCCTAAGGTAAACTTTAGTTTCCTTCAGCCAGATGTCAATTGAAAAGCAAGACATGAAACTTGAAGAATTGAGTACTAGGTAGTTTATATTTGACAGATATCTTGAACGAGCAGAGTAATGCAAATGAAAATTGATAGATACACAGACAGCAAAAGAGAAACACCAGATTGTTTCAAGATATGTGGGGAAGGAAAAAAAGGAAGTTCTTCTCATGATCACAGAATATGTACTGTACAGAAGGAAGTCATTTGGCCCACTTTTTTGTCTGTGCAAACTCTCCAAATGTCTGATTTATCTAATGCCGCATCATATCAAAAAGATGCCTATCCCCATAACCTTACACACTTTAGTTGAATAATTCTTTAAATCCCTCTTGAATGCCTTAATTAAACTTGCTGTGAAGTAGGGTACTTCAGCTCTCAATGAGACATTGCTAGAAAAGGTTTCTCTCTTTGTACGTCCATTTTGTTTCTTTTGGCAGTATTTTCCTCTTCTTTGTTTCTTGTCAAATGATGACATTTTTGTTGATGACAGTTAAGGATTTTTTGCCATGTAAATTACTCTGGAAATATTGGTCATGTCTGTTTTCATTGTAGTTACAGTAATAGATTTGCAACCTAATCTGCATTTTCAGGTATTATTCTTCATGTTAGTTTAGTCATACTTATTTGTCACAACTGGCAATGTGAAAAAAATGCCCGTATTTGTCCTGTTCACAAAAATTAGGAGAATTACACTATAGCCAGGTATCCCCCGACCAGTCTACTCTTGACTACAAGCAGTGTGATGGAAAGAGTCCTGACAGTGCTACCAAGCAGCACTTGCAAATGAATTACCTACTCACGACTGACTTCCAGTTGGAATCTGCCAGGACCACTCAGCAGATTGGTGCACGACACACTATTCCCATTGTTGTTCTTTGTTTCATTTTTTGTCTTTTACCTCTCCTAGACCCCTTCCTTTTGTCATCACTCTTCCTTTCACTTCTCCACTCTTTGCACTTTGCCGCATCAATTCCCTACTTTAATCCTTTAACTTTGCTATGCACTGCTCCTCTTTCCTTGCTATTCCAGGTTTGACTCCCTCTTAAGTAAGCCTACATATTCCCTCCTTGCCACTCTCAACATCATCCAAAGGGATCATTAAGGCACTCTGCATTGGCTCATTACAATCAGTTGCCCCATCGCATTTTATGATCAATATTCCCACCCATCGTGTCTGCTGTAGGTTAAACTTACCAATCTCCTTCCTGTCCAAATCAACCCTCCCACTGCTGACTCTGTGAACTCTGCTAGCGGATGCATACACATCCCCTTTGTGTGTCTACCTCCAGCATTTTGGTTCACTTTTGAACAAGTCCCTTATCATCTATTGATTAAATGTTGATGATTGCAGCATCATCGTGGTCTTAATCGAAAGTTGGCAGAGTGATAATGAATTTTTTCTTCTTTAATAAACTTCCTGGCCGAGCTGCAGTTTCTATCACTTGCTGTGCTAAGACTATTAGAGGTGATGTGGTGTATATATCACCCGATCACACCTCAGTCTCCTTCTTTTGAGTATTGCATTGATGTCTTATACAATCAGGCAGTGGTCTGTGAAAGGGAAATGCTGTCTGGCAAACTTACTGGAGTTTTTTTTTGAGGATATAATAAGCTGATGCTGCACACTGCACAATCATCAGAGAACTTTCCAACTTACAATAAAGCAACTGAAGGTGGTTGGGCCAAGGACATTATTCTGAGAATCTCCTGCTGTCATATTCTGGGACTAAGACAACTGAATCCAACAACAATGTTCATTTATGCAAGGTATGACTCCAGTCAATGGAGAGTTTTCTTCATGATTCACAATAACTTCAGTTTTATTCAGGCTCCTTGATGCTGCACTGGGTCAAATGTCACCTTGTTGTCAAGCCAGTCACACACACCTCACCTCTGCAATTCAGCTCTTTCATCTATGTTTAGACTAAGCTTATAATGAGGTCAAGAGGTTAGTGGCCCTGGTGGAACCCAAACTGAATGTCAGTGAGGAGGATATTGCTGAGTACAAATTTCACCTGACAGCACAGTTGATGACATTTTCCATCATCCTTCTGATGATTGAGAGTAGACTGGGGTGGTAATTGACCAGGTTGGATTTATTCTGCCTTTTTCGTAAGGGACATACCGAGGCAATTTTCCACATTATCCGACAGATGCCAGTGTTGTAGCTGTATTGGAACAATACAGGCATTAGGGTGTGAAATACATACAAAATTACAGAATATATGACTGGATATTTACAAATTGTGTGGTTGGCATTCTGAAACAGGACATTAATCCTGCATATCGCCTGGATAGTATTTTAAGTTGTCGAATTTAGACAATGTAGAACCTTTTTGATGGGAGTTAACACAAATGTCATTTTGTTTTGTTGCCAAGCAGCTATGTCTCAGAGAAATGGTTATACATAGAACATAGAACATAGAAAAATACAGCACAGTACAGGCCCTTTGGCCCTTGAAGTTGGCCGATCCAAGCCCACCTAACCTACACTAGCCCACTATCCTCCATATGCCTATCCAACGCCCGTTTAAATGCCCATAAAGAGGGAGAGTCCACCACTGTTACTGGCAGGGCATTCCATGAAATCACGACTCGCTGAGTAAAGAATATATCTGTATATGGCACATAGAGAAGTTAGTTAATTGCTTTGCCATTGATAAACTGGGTTTGTTCGTTTATATGCTGGCAAATATTTTTGGTGAAATTTTTTTTTACTAAAATAGAAAGTAACTCTGGAAGATGATATTGGTGGTTAGTAAATCCTATTCAACTACTGGTCTAAAATATAACATCAAAGATTTCCAACAAAAGGGGAGAGGTGAACAGATAGATGGCGATGAAGCCCAGAGTGAGAGAAATATGAAAGGGGCAGATAAACAAGGAGGTAATGATTGGCAGACTAGGACAGAAGAAAAACTGAACAAATGATAATAAGAACTTAAAGTAGGAGGGAAAGGCAAAACATACAATGTGATAATAAGCCTAGAAGTGGGTGAGAATGTGTGATGGTGCTAAAAGTACCCCATATCATTACAGGACTTGGTGTGGTGTGGGTAAAAAACATGGAAGGATGGAATCATTCTCTAAAGTTATAGAACATAGAACAATACAGCACAGACCTGTGAACTAATCTAAGCCCATCCCCCTACACTATCCCATCATCTTCCATGTGCTTATCCAAGGATTGTTTAAATCTCCCTAATGTGGCTGCGTTAACTACATTGGCAGGTAGGGCATTTCATGTCCTTACCACTCTGAGTAAAGAATCTGCCTCTGATATCTATCTGACGTACAAGCTGGACGTCATCAACCTAGGAAAAAGACTTTCACTGTCTACCCTATGATCATCTTGTATGTCGCTATCAAATCCCCTCTGAGCCGCCTTCTTTCCAAGAAGAACAGACCCAAGTCTCTCAGCCTTTCCTCATAAGACCTTCCCTCTAGACCAGGTAACATCCTGGTAAATCTCTCTGCACCTTTTCCAATGCCTCCACATCCTTCTTGTAATGGGGCGACCAGAACTGCATATGATATTCCAAGTATGGCTGCACTAGCATTTTGTATAGTTACAGCATGTCTTTATGGCTCTGGAACTCAATCCCTCTACCAATAAAATCTAACAGCACTATCAAACCTGGATGGCAACTTTCAGGGATCTATGTATATGGACTTCAAGATCCCTCTGTACATCTACACTACCAAGAATCTTTCCATTGGTGCAGTATTCTGCCTTCCTGTTATTCTTCCCAAAGTGAATCATGTCACATATATCTACATTGAACTCCATTTACCACCTCTCAGCCCACTTCTGCTGTTTATTCAAGACCCCCTGCAACCTGTAACATTCTTCCACACTGTCCACTATTCCACTGACTTTAGTGTCATCTGCAAACTTACTAACCCATCCACCTATGCCTGCATCTAAGTAATTTATAAAAATGACAAACAGCAGTGGTTGCAAAACAGATCCTTGTGGCACACCACTAGTAACCAGACTCCAGGCTGAATATTTTCCATCAAGCACCACTCACTGACTTCTTACAGAAAGCCAATTTCTAATCCAATTTGAACTCCGTGTTGAGTCCTCGAAGCTTCAGGGTCCCTAAGTGGAAATGTTGTTCTTCAAGCCTGCACTGAGGCTCACAAAAGGACCATGGGTGGTGAAGAAAGTATATGGGATGCTTGCCTTCATTGGCCAGGATATAGAATATAGGAGCAAGGAGGTCTTCTTACAACTGTGTACAATATTGGTGAAGCCACAACGTGCAGTACTGGTCGCCACACTATTGGGAGGATGTGATTGCACTGGAATGAGTGCAGAGGATATCTGTCTGTGATGAGGAGAGACTAAATGAGCTGTATTTACTTTTCTTGGAGAAGAGGCTAAGGGAGGATCTGATTTGTGTTATACAAAACTATAAATGGCAAAGACAGGGTAGATTGAGAATCATTTCCCTATGGCAGATGGGTTTAAGACTGTGGGCATAAGTTTAAGATAAGGAGTAAGTGGTTTAGAGAAGATTGGAGGAATTTCTTTTTTTAAAAAAACAAAGCTTGGTGGAGATATGCCTCAGAGGGCAGTGGAGACGGGTACTCTGTCAATATTTAATAGCATCTGGATGAGCATTTAAAATGCTAGGGTATAGTAGGCTATGAATTAAATGTAGGAAAATGGAATTGGTATAGTTTGGTGTTTGTTGATTGACGTGGAGATAGTGGGCCGAAGAACATGACCACAGCACTGACGCCAAATGACTATCAGTAGTTGTTGGGCCAACCTTTTTTGAAATTAGGTATACTGTTTGCAATTCTGCAATCTTCTCGCACCACCGCTGAATTCAGAGAAGGGTGAAATATTATTGCTAGTGCCTCCTGAAATATCTTTGGATGCATTTCATCTGATCTTGATGTCTGATCAACATGTATTGACAGTGTATTGAAATCTCAAAATGAGCAGTTTGAAACCTTTCCTGAGTTTTCTCCTCTGTCACTGTCACTGTAGCTTGAACAGGATCTGCCTCAATGATAACGACAGATGCAGTGTTCATTTAACACCCCTGCCACACCTTTTATCTTAAGTATAAATCCCCTTTATGGTCCCTAATTGGCTCAACACCTCTTTCACCACTCCTTTTCTATTGATGTGCTTATTAGAAGACATTGGGATTTTCCTTTTACTTGTAACTTTATTATTTCACTGTTATTTCTATTTCTATTGTGTATTACTAGTTGCAAATGTGTTTTAAAATGGAAATTCAGTATAGTTACTTTGAAAAATTAATATTGAAGATCCATTTAAGTTGTCCTAAGGGCTATGCAAGGTGCTGATTGTTGAGACCTGCTTTGTGTCCACTTACTTATCATTTAAAAATACTTTTATTTGTATGTTGAATTCTTCCACAGAAAATAGATATTCATTACCCAGTACTTCCAAATTTTTTCAATAGCTTGAGTTATTGTTTGCTTACTTTGTCCCTTACTTTGGGACACACCCACAAATTTTGCCACTATAAAATCAGTTAAAGCACCTCAAAGCTTACAGTAATTTTAAGAATTACTTTCAAAGAGCTTCTGGTCAGTACTACTTGGAATCATTTTGCTGTCTAATTATTTTGCAACAATTG
This sequence comes from Chiloscyllium punctatum, assembly GCF_047496795.1. NCBI lineage: Eukaryota > Metazoa > Chordata > Chondrichthyes > Orectolobiformes > Hemiscylliidae > Chiloscyllium > Chiloscyllium punctatum. Next base: position 51,966,072 of record NC_092740.1, on the reverse strand, counting down.
GCATGTCATTTTGATTGGCTTCTATTCTTTCTTCTCCATCCATTTTGTCTAATTGGTAACATTTGATATGTCGGATTATCTACTGTTAATTCTCTGCTCATTTCCATCCATGGCTTTGCTTTCATGTGACTCTACTCTTATATGAAATCAGCTCGCACATCTTCAGTAGTGACATCTTTTCTTTTCCTTCTAATTCTTGCCTCTGTAGCTTGGCTCTCATTCATTTTCACGTTGGGAAAAGCATTTTGAAATATTACTTGCAGTAAAAACACTATGTCGACTTAAATTCTTGTTAAGCTAAGTTCACTTGAATTTGGATTTTCTCAGAATCTAGATAGTTTCTTTAGTTTGATCCAATAGATAGCAGATTTATAGCGTTCAATTTTAAAATGGTTCATTTTTCAGTTTTCAAAGATTTACGTTAGCCCCATAGGGACAGAGTACATAACTTTGGACTGATTTTTCAGTGTACAGTTAAAAGGTTAATGCGTGCTGAACAATCCTGTATCAGTGGGATCACTGAGTCTGACCTTTTATATTCAAGAGTGTTCCACTGTTTTCCCCAGGAGGGGGAATGGATATTTGCTGTGATATTGTAATTGGATTTTTTGATAGGTAATCCTACATGTTGATCCTTTGGAAGCATGGCAGAACAGGATTTCTGGCAGTGTTTCTGCTCCATCCTTCATTCTGGGAAAGCTTAAAGAAATACTTGGAGCAGGTTGAATTTAGCATCAAAATGATGTCTAAAGAAAGGATTTGGACCTATCTGAGATATATCAGGTAACTTGCACCTGGATACAAACTGTGGGCAGGATTCTTATTGAGTACTTTAGCTTTGCATATGAGAGGGATGATGTAGACATTCTAGTTAATGAGGAGGATGACATGCTTGAAAAAATAAGCATGACGAGAAGGGAATTACTGGAGAATAATGCTGACTGTCAGTGGTGAGCAAATTATTAGAATCGATACTGATATTACTTCTAATAGTTGCATAGATTCAGATTAATCAGGGAGAGAATGCATGGTTGTTTTGTGGGAAAGTCATGTCTTTCTAACAAAATTAAGTTAACAATCACACAACACAAAGCTATAGTCCAACCAGTTTATTTGGAAGCACTAGCTTTTGGAGCACTGCTCCTTCATCAGGTGTTTGTGGAGAATGATTGTAAGACAGAGTTTATAGGAAAAGTTTCCAGTGTGATGTAACTGAAATTATATATTGAAAAAGACCCAATTGTTTGTTAAGTCTCACATCTTTTAGAATGATCATGTTGATTTCAGTTCTTTCATATGTAAATCACAGAACTTCTTTTTTTGAGAAGTTACATTCTCAACTGCACCTTAACAATTGGTGTCGTGTCGGCCAAAATAAGGTATTGAAGGTGTTAACTCCCTGTGAGGCTATCTGTGCCACAATGGTTAGACGGATTCTAATGTAAAAAAATGATTTTCAGAGCCTTACATGGACTCATGCAGTTTTTGAGCCAAGTAAAATGTAATTTTGCAAGTACAAATTCACCCCACAAAAGTGTGTGTATAGTGCAATGGGGTCATCTGTAGTGTGACATGAACCCAAGGTCCCGTTTGAGGCCATTTCCATGGGAACTGAACTGGCTATCAGCCTCTGCTCGGAGATGATTTGGAGATGCCGGTTTTGGACTAGGATGTATAAAGTTAAGACTCTCACAATGACAGGTTATAGTACAACAGGTTTAATTGGAAGCATTAGCTTTCAGAGCACCGCTCCTTCATCAGGTGGTTGTCCTGATGAAGGAGCAGCGCTCCGAAAGCTAGTGTTTTCAGTTAAACCTGTTGGACTATAACCTGGTGTTGTGAGTTTTAACTTTGTGAACCCCAGTCCAACACCGGCATCTCCAAATCATAACAAAATTAAGCATCTTCAATATGTAACCAGGAGGATTAATGATGGTGGTGTTGTGAATGTTATGTACATGGATGTTAACAAGGTGTTTCCCACATGGCAGACCAGTCATTAAAAAAAAGCCTATGGAATATAAGGAATGTACAAAGTTTGATCAAAAATTGGCTCATGACAGGAGACCAAGAATGATAAGCAGTGGATGTTCTTCTGAATGGAAAGCAAATTTTAGTACATTTGGAGGGGAATGGGTCTGGGTGGGTTGCTCGTCAGAGGGTCGGTGTGGACTTGTTGGGCTGAAGGGCCTGTTTCCACACTGTAGGGAATCTAATCTAATCTTCAAAAGAACTGAAACATGGCTTGCAACTGACTGCTTAATAATCTCTGCCTGCCCATTGCTAACCTGGGCCTTCCTTATTTTGCTACCTATTTACCTTTTGAGAAATTTTCCCAGTAGTGGAGATATATCAGGTATCCATAAAGACCCCCACCATTTTAGAAGCTCCACTGTAATCACCCCCATCAGCTGGGAGCTAGTAAAACCCCATCCATGGTATTTTTCACTCGATGTGCTGTGTATTTACTTATTAAGGCAGACAAGTTCTCTACCATGTAGAATTAAACTATATCCCCCTTAATCTATAACACATGCAAATGTGATGGAACATAACTCTGCAGACCAATTATGAGTGGAAAAACCCTCTTGATCAGGAGTCCAAACTAAAACTGTCGAATGAGGTGGGTTTCTCACAATGCTTTAGTTTCTTATCAACAAAAACACTTTTCTGTCAGTCACAGAACACTAGAAAACCTTCTGTCCACATAACGGGTCAGCTTGATATAGGTTTGAAAAATGTGGTGCTGGAAAAACACAGCAGGCCAAGCAGCATCCGAGGAGCAGGAGCATCAACGTTTCGGACATAAGCCCTGCTTCAGTCCTCACTTTCTCCTAGTTTGATGTAGGTTCAATGATTTGAGATTCACAGTTTGAGGATATAATGAATGACTACTTCTCACTATAAGATAGTCACGGATCAGGGCAGAGTGTGAGATGACATGCTTTATATAATCTGCTGACATATTGCTCAGCAATTGGACTCATTAGTGTTGGCAATTGGTTGTTAGCCTAAATGTTAACTAGAAAATGCACAAGATAATAGCTTTTTTTCAAGGTGATGGCAGAAAATGTAATTAAAATCTAATCTTGCTTGCATTTCTTTCTGGGTATTCAAACTGCTCAAATTTATAAAAATTATATCACATACCTATAATTGAAGAATATGAAGTTTTGCAATATAACACTATTATCCTATACTATACCTGTACTGACAAGTCTGATTCCCTTATTGTTGATGTAAGAACATTGAAGCATAGTCTGATACCACTGTGTCCACCTGCAAAAGACAGTCAAAACATAAAGATTCAAAAAGGCCAATACTTGATTCACTGTTTTTAACATTTCTGTGAGTTATACTGCTTGAACGTGTGTAACTTTGTTTTGATAATATGTTTAATTGAATTTCACCAACAGCTTCCCCTACTTTGCAAACAGAATGAGTGTTAATGAGGTAGAAAAGCTGTAAATTAATGAGTGAGAATGAGTCATTCACCTGTTAGCTAGCTTTCACAGACAATGGACTGGGTGCTGGCAGGTGGGACTAGATTGGGTTAGGATATCTGGTCGGCATGAATGAGTTGGATGGAAGGGTCAGTTTCCATGCTGTATATCTGTATGACTCTAAGAAAAAAGTGGATATTTTAAACTCTGAGGTTACCTTTTATCTATTCCCATTGCATAGAATACAGTCAAGGTAATTTCCTAGGAGGTAGTAATGTAGCTGAACCACATCGAGGTCCAAGTGATAAGATTGAGAGTAAAATGAAGCAGAGAAAAGAGCATGTGACAGATGTCTGGTTGATAATACAGTTTGGAACCACATTGAATGTAGGAATTTTAGAGGGGAGTGAAGCAAAAATATGAGTGACAAGGAGAGAATGAGACAGAAATCTGAAATGAAAGAAAATCCAAAAATATTCTATAAGCATGTAAAAATAAAGACCATTTAAGAGCAAACATGGGGAGCCTAAAAGGAGGATCTACACTAGGAGTCAGTGCACAGTTGTAGTTCTAGATGAGTTGTCTGCATTTCCTGATTTCAGATTCCAGCATCCGCAGTAATTTGCTTTTATTTGCATTACCTTTTGAGTTATTGAATATAACCCATCAATTTGCTTGCAAGAGATCTTAAACAGGAGTAGCAAGGTGTCCTTGGTGTCCTTACCAATATTCTGGCTTCAAACAAACACTTGTAAAACCAATTAACTGGACATTCATCCTCTGGTTGTTTCCAGATATTTCTTTACGTAAGTTAATTACTCAGCTTTCTTACATAGGTCACATTGTTTGTAAATTATTTGGAGATGTTTAAAAGATGGAACAAGTGCATAAAGTCTTTCCTTTATCATGAACAGAATACCACAAGAAAAAGAGGGAGGAACGGAAGAGAAATGCAGAGATGTACGAGGGTCAACCAGTTCAAAATGTATTGGTAGCTCTATAGTTAAAGGTAAATCAGCAACAGATTCTTCAAGCTAGACAGGAAAATGTTTCTTCATGCATTTAACATAAGGGAAGTGGGAAAAAAATCAGTAGCTAATATTAAAGACATTATTACAGGCCACTTGGATAAGTTGAAGGTGATCAAGCAAAGCCCACATGGATTTGCTAAAGGGCAATCATGATTAATTATTTAGGAGGTCTTTATTTGTGCTGTAGATTAAAAAAAGGGAATCAATAGATGTATTATGCTTAGATTTTCAGAAGAGATTTGATAATGTGCCATTTCAAAGATTATTGTGGAAAAATAAAAGTTCATGTGGAAGCATATGTAGTAGATTGCTTCCTGTTAGCTAGGCAGAGAGAAAGAATAAATGGAGTCATTTTCAGGCTGGCAGAATGTCACAAATAGTGTTTGACAGTGGTTCATGCTGTGGTCTCAGTACAATTTATAGAAATCATTTGGATGAAGGAAGTGAAGTTATGACAGCTAACCTTACTGGTGACACGGACATAGGTAGGAAAGTGAGTTGTGAAGAGGGAATAAGGAGCCGACAAAAGGGATGTAGATATGGTAAGTAAAATCACCACAGTCTCAGAGGACCAGAGGACTGCTCTTGCATGTGAGAGAAACAACTGGTTTAACCGGAAGATCACCATCCTCAGGCAAGGGGCAAGGTCGAGAAGGCAGGAATTTCATGGAGCATGAAATAAACCCCCGTGTTGGCATCGTCACTGTTAAATAAGTGGACAAAGATCGGGCAAATAGAGTACAATGTGGGAAAGTGTGAAATTGCCAAATAGAAATTTTTTAAGAGGCATATTATCTAAAAAGTGGGATTCCAGAGCTCCAAGATGCAGAGTGGGATTTGGGTATCCTAGTGCATGAATTGCAGAAATGTAGTATACAGGTACAAGTAGTTGGGAAAGTTAACAGAATGTTACGATTTGTGAAGGGAATAAAATTCAAGATTAGGAAAGTCACACCTAAGTTATACAGGGCACTGGTGAGTCTGCATCTGGAGCATTATATACAGTATTGACTACAGTACTTATGGAAGGATGTTAGTGTGTTTTGAAGCAGTTCAGAGAAGGTCTCCCTATACCATACCTGGAATGAGCAGATTGCCTTCTGAGAAAAGGCTAGACTTGTTAGACCTGTATCCTTTGGAGTATAGACATAATTGAAACATAGAAGTTCCTGAGGGAATTTGACGAAGTGAATGTCAAAAGGTTTTTCCTCTTATAGGAGAATCTAAAACTAGATGTCCTAATTTAAAAATAATGGATCACCCATTTATGATAGAAATAAGAGAACATTTTTTTTCTCAGAGAATTGAGTGTCTTCGCAATTCCTTTCTTCAAAAGGCAGTCAATGCAATGTTTAAATATATTTTTAAGGCAGAGCTCGATTGATTCTTGATTACCAAGAGGATATGTAAGAATGTAGAATTGAGGTTAAAATCAGATTAGTCATGTTTTTATTGAATGGCAGAGCAGGCTTGAAAGGCCAAGTGGTTTACTCTAATTCCTTGTTTGTAAATTACTTTATACTGTCTTGACAATTTCACATTTCTCATCTTGCTGCTCCTATCATTCTTCATGTCCTTTCTATTAAAGCAAATTGTTGAAAGCTGAGAGCAGTGGTACTCTGAACACTCCGTATTCTTGGGTCTTGGTAGCCAGTTCCCTTGAAAGTACTTTGCATTACTGCAAAAACAAAGCTATTGCCAAGCAGCAGTACAAATTATGAAAGAGAAAAGGAACAACAGATGGATGGGGGTGGAGTATGAACTATACAGTGGGTGGAAGAAATATTTCTTTTAGACAGTCATTAAATTGAACTAAAGGAGATTTGAGCTAAAGTGAGTAAGTCTAAATTAGAATATTTGAGCTCTTTGGGGTCTACAAGCTGGCAAAGTAAAACTTAAGTGTATATTTGTGAGTAATTAATCATGTCATGATTATTTTCCAATTCTGCTGATCAGTTATGGATTGTGGGCATAGGTTATAAGCCAAATCACAAGACCCACAACCTTAGAAGGATGGAAGCTCTACTTATGCTCTCCTATTGGAGAATGGGGATCACCAAGGGCCATACCTTGTGATAGGGCACCCCAATTTGTATCTATATTTTGAAATTAAAATGTGACTTGGCTGACAGGCCTCCCCTGCAAAGGAGAATTTCTTGATGGGTTGACCTGTGGCTGCACCTACAGCCTGTTCCCTCCATAGAGAATAGAAAGACCCTCATGATCCATTGCTCAGTACATATGAGTTTTCCCAAAGAGAACACGTGGATCATACACATGTCCTCCCTTCTGCAGGATCTCCAAAGTCTCTATTTTACAGGTCAACTTGATCATTGCACAACAGATGTACAGCACATACAAGTTACAGAGCAAGACTAACTTCTACCACAATTAACAGATCAGGCAATGGCTATCTCCAACAAGAGACTACCTAAATATTGCCTCTTGATATTCAATGGCATTATCATCACTGAACCCTCCACTATCAAAACCCTGGGAGTTACCATTGACGAGAAACCGAACTAGACTCGCAATAAAAAAAATACAGTGGCTACAACAGCAAGTCAAGGTCTTGGAATACTAAAGAGAATAATACATCCCTGACTCCTCAGAGCCTGTCTACCATCTACAAGGCAAAAGTTAGGAGTTTTTATGAATTGCTTGGATGACTGCAGGTCCAACAACATTCAAACTTGACAACATCGAGGACAAAGCAACCCCCTTGAATGGCACCATGTTAATAAATATCCTCTCCCTCTGCCAGTAATGGTCAGTAGCAGCAATGAGTACAGTCTACAAGATGCACAACAAAGACCTTTAGCACCTCCTAGCCCATGATCCACTTCCATCTAGAAGGACAGGGGCAGTGAGAATAGCAAGTTCCCCTCCAAGCCACTCAGTGTCCTGACTTGGAAATATGTAAGCATTCCTTAATTGTCACTGGGTCAAAATTGTGAAATTCCCTCCCTTGGCATTGTGGGTCTACCTACAGTACACTGACTGCAGTGGTTCAGGAAAGCAGCTTATTGACTACCTTCTCAAGGGCAGCTCAGGACAGGCTATAAATGCTGGCTAGCCAGTGAAGCCCACATCCACAAGGACAAAAAAAAGCAAGAACTCTTCACCCTAGCTGTACTCGGTCATGGTTGGTGGCAGACAATTAAGGAACTTACAAAAGGAAAATTCTTCATTAACATCCTCACCTTCAATGGTTGTGGAACCCAGAATGTCAGTGTAAAAGGCAAGGTTAAACTTGGCCAACAACTTTCAGGCAGAAATGGTGATTCAATGATGCTACTAAGCTTCTTCCTGAGGTTTCCTAGTATTCAAGATGTCAGTCTTCAGTTTACCTGATTCACTCCAAATCATATCAGAAAACAGCTAACTGCATTGTACATCATAAATGTTACGGCTGCAACATTTTGTTCTCAATAGAGTTGAGGATTTGTGCTATCAGACTAGCAGTACTTCCATCCAAGTTATTTCACTACAGATGCAAAACTGGCTCTTTTTTAACTTATTCATGGGAAGTGAGTGTCACAGTCTTATTTACCCATCCTTTAATTGCCCTTCAGAAGATGATGGTGAACTGCCTTCTTGAATACCGTAGTCCATTTTTAATGTGCGTATATATACAGAGAATGCTGTTGTAAAGGTGTTACACAATTTTGAACCAATAATGTTGGAAGAAACCGTGAAATACTTTACCATGATGGGGTGAGTGGCTTCGAGGTGTTGGTGTTCCCAGGTCTTTCTTTCTAGATGGTCATTATTGTGGGTTTGGAAGGTGCTATTAAGGAGCTGAGGTGAATTTCTACAGTGCAACTTGTAAATGGTATATACTACTACTCAGCATTGGTGAAGTGAGTGAATGTTTGTTGATGTAGTGCTAATCAGACAGGCTGCTTTCCCCCTGGATGTTATTCAGCTTGTTGAGTATTGGAGCTGCACTCAGTCACGTAAGTGGACTATATTCCATCAGACTCCTGACTTTTGCCTTATAGATGGAGTCAAGTGGTGAGTTACTTGGTACAGGATTCCTAACCTCTGACTGCTTTTATAGTCACTGTATTTGTATCGTTCATCCAGTTCAGGTGCTGGTTAATGGTAATCCTCAGGATGTTGATAGTGGGGAATTCAGTGATGATAATATCATGGATGAGGTGATGGTATAGTGGTATTATTACAAGATTATTAATCCGGTGACCCAGATGTACTGGGGACCTGGGTTTGAATCTGGCCCTGGCAGATGGTGGAATTTATATTCAATAAAAATCTATAATCAAGAGTCTAATGATGATGATTGTTGGGAGAAAATCCAACTGGTTCACTAATATCCTTTAGGAAATAAAGCTGCCCTCCATATCTGGTCAGGCCTACATGTAATTCCATGTAGCAGCAACGTGTTTGATTGTTAACTGCCCTCTGGGTATTTAGGGATGGACAATAAATGTCAGCCTAGCCAATGAATTCCATATCCTATAAATGATTTTATTTTTAAAAATCGAGGAGTGATTGTTAGATTCTCTCTTGTTGGAGATTATCATTGCTTGGCATTTGTGTGGTGTGAATTTTGCTTGCCACTTTGCTGGATATCAGCCAAGTCTTGCTGTATTGGACGTGGACTGCTTCAGGATCTGAGAAGTTATGAGTTGTGCTGAATATTGTACAACTATCAGCGAGTTGTCACTCCTCATCTTACAGAGGAAGGAAGATCAGTGATAAAGCAGATGGAAATTAGCCAAAGTTGTCACCAAAACAGTTCATTCCACTCACCAACTGTCCTCTGTCTGTCCCAGTCAGAGTTTTTAATTCTTGCATGGATATAGGCCTTGTTGGCAAGGCCAGCATTTATTGCACTTCCTAATTGCCCTTGAAGTGAGTAACTTGCTAAGCCATTTCAGAGAACAATTAAGAGTCACCACAATGCTGTGAATTTGGATTGCATCTGAGCCAGACAAGATGTGAGTTTTCTTCCCTAAATAGCATTAGTAAAATTTGATAATGGTCACCATTAGACTAGATTCCTAGAAGAAAATAAAACAATAAAATTGGCACAACGCATCTCATACTTCAAAATACAATGAATACATTCATTTCCAATTATTATTATATTTTTCCTCTGGGTTTTAATTTCCGAATATGTTGAATTAAAGTTTTACCCTCTGCCATGGTGAGGTTTAAACCCACGTCCCCAAAGCATATACCTCGGCTGCCGGATTACTAGTCCAATGACATTACCACTGAACTACTGCCTCCCTTGTCGAAGAAGTCATTAACAATACTACCAAACTCACTCCTCATCAACCTGCTACTGTTGCTCAGCTTGAGTTCCACACTCAGACTGAGGTCTCTTCATGGTCTTGAAATAAACATGAAATATGCTCCATTGATTAATTTCTCATTTAGTGAAGTAGTCTATCCCTGCAGATATCAAAAGCTGGGTAGCATCTGGACCTAGGCTGTTCCTGCTTCCTCCTTACTCTGAGAATTGAGAATGTACCTTCACCATATAAATAGGCCATAAATACTAACCTTGCCAGTCCCCCTACTCCTGGAATTAGAAAAAGAGCTTTGCAGAATCTTTAGTCTTGATCATTGGTTCCTTAGGACAAGATTATTTTGTTGTCCCTGATATTGCTAAATCCCTCATTGGCTGACACTCTTGAATCATATGCACTGGTTGAAACCTGCAATTCCTTCATAGGACAGATTACAAACTGTTTTGAGGAGACATAGTTATGAAATTTAATCGGTTCATACAAAATGGGATATAATGGAATATCTATGAGATTACAAGGAACGTCTTGGAGCTTGATGGTCCAGCTGGCAACTGATGCAATTGATATTGGATGAAATTTTGAACACAATAATAAAGCATTGCAGGAACTATTTAAACAAGATCCTCCTACTGAGAACCAGAGTGAATATGAAATCAAACAAAAGTGAGGGAGAAGTATCAGAATCAGAATTTTCTTTCACAAGATGAGATTCTCTTGAGTCTTTTAGTTGCATTTCCAAAGAAATATGTAATTTTGGATTCTACTTATATTTTGTGGATTTTAGGCTACTCTGTGTAATAAATAACAGGTGGAAGTAGTTGGAACAAATGATCATTTCCGCACTCCATGCATAAGCTGAAAAACTGTTACAAAGTTGCCATTGTGCATCTCAAAGGATGAATATCATTTAAATTTGAGCTCCACATAAATCGAGGAATTATTTTTAGTATCGATGCATTCTTCCGGGAATCTCTTCAATGTTTGAGTTCTTTTCATTTATACTGGATTTGCTTGCTTGGTGACTATGCACATGCATAAATTTAGCAATTCTTAGTTATTGAAGTGTCAGGCTATTCGGAAATACTGTCGCATGAAGGCAGTTTTCCTAACAGCTATGCTTGAGGAGCACTGAAAAAGACTTAATGCATATGTTTTGGAGTTTTAGATGTTGCTGGATTTAATGGGTAACCACACTACAGAGTTCTGACAACACCAAAAAATGGTTTATTGGTTCATTGAATTGTGACCTATGTAACTGAACTGAGATCAGTAACTATTCAGTTGTCTGCTATAAGGTAAGGAACTAATAGTATAGCATAATTTGTCTAATGTTAGCACTTTATTCAGGTGATTGCTTTTTGGAAAGTTATGAGGGAGATATTAATTAATTAATTACACACGAAATTTTAAGATTGATGTATTTTCTATAAATAATTAGTAGTCACGTTCTATAAGTTCTGTAGTCATTCAGTCAAACAGTTTTATGTTTCAATTATCATTCCTATCAGAATCCAATATGAGATGTCTGTAATCAGTGGCTTGAATAAAAATTTACAAGCTTAAAAGAAACGTAGAGCAAGTGTGTGGTCGGAAGCTTTCATTTCACAGAGGCAGGTCCGACTAAACTAGAAAAGCTCTTTCCTGTGCACTAACCTATAACAGAAATAGCAAAATATTTATCATTCTATCTGCAGCCCAGACAATTTTAAAGAAAATGGGACAAACTAGATTAAAAATAAGTTTGGAAAGTCAACACTTTATGCTTTTTTGAAAAGTGAATGCATTTTAAAGCCAGGGACTGGTTTAGCTTCGTATGTAGCAATAAAGCACAAACCCATTGTGCATTGCTGCATTTTCTGATAGTTGCTTTACAACGTTTCTACACCATTAACTGTTACCCATGAGAAAGAGAATATGTTTTTGACTGCAACAAGGTAAGACCAGTCTTGTAATTCTACTGTCATCTTCGCGTTCATGTGTTGTCTAATTCATGCTAGAACTAGTCAGGTAATTGGTGCATGATAAAATATGTAATCTAAAATCCATATTGAGCATTCCCTAGTGAAAAGGTAAGTTTAATGTCTAAAATAAAAATATAGATCCCAAATGTACCTTGTAATTCAGGCATAAAATCTGTGTGCCTGTAATTTTGGGGGATTATGAACATTATCTTACTTTTGGAGCACCACCTTGTACAGCTTCCTGAGTCAAAATCAAACTCCCTGATGATGCTGGATGTCAATAACTACTGTATGCATTTAACCTGGCAGTAGTAACATTACTGATTTTAAATCCCATAATTTCAGAATATTTCAAAGGATATTTCAGAACAAAATAGATATATATGTTCCCAGCATCTGCTAAAAATTTGGATCCTGAAGTAGGAGAAATAGAGAACATATTAGCAACAAGAGGAGTAGGCCCACGTTTGTTAAAATAATGGATTATCTGTTTGTGACCTCTACTTGCCTGGCAATCATTAAATCCTTAGACAATCTCTTGACTGACAATCATGTCAAACAGCCTTAAAGATATTCAATGATTCAGCGTCTACTACTCTTTGGGGGAAAAGAACCGTAGACTAGCAACACTCTGAGAAAAGAAAATTCTTCACATCTCCAACTGTAATGGGAGGTTCCTTATTTTAATCTCTGCCCCGAGTTCTCGTCTTTCCCACAGATAGAAAGATTATGTAAGCACCCATCCTTGTCAAGTCCCATTAGGACCTTTATATATTTCAATAAGATCATTCTTCTAAACTCCAACGGAAACAGGGTCCATATGTCCACCTATTCTTCATAAAACAGACAATCTCTCCATTTCAGGAATCAGTCAAGTGAAATTTCTCCACTTGCTTCTATAGCTATTATATCCCATCTTAAATACGGTGATTGAACCTGTATGCAGTGCCCCAGATGTACTGGAATTGTGAATTGCCTATTTGTAGCTCAGAAGCAACTGTCAGTCTAACTATTGCTTCTGAAGTATTACATGTTTAATGCTGCAAGAGTGTCTAATATGTGTTTTCTGTCCTAAGAAACAGCAATCTAATGGTCACCTCCAGCCATTATCATTCTTCTGTGTCCCAGGTTAAAGTTTCCACTTCAGTGAACTGACTGGTAGAATGTTTTTGATCAAATCCTGAGTCCTGAAAGGTATTGGCCTGTAACATCCAATCCCTGCAGCATGAAAGCAAGTCATTCAGCTCATCGAGTCCACACCAACTCTCCAAAGAGCAGAGCCACACCCCCTGACCCTATCCCTGCATTTCTAATGGCTAATCCATTTAAGCTGCACATCCCTGGATACTATGGGCAATGTATCCGAGCCAATCCACCTAACCTGCACGTCTTTGGACTGTGAGAAGAAACCGGCGTACCAGCAGAAACCCATGCAGACACAGAGAATGTGCAAACTCCAGACAATCACTCAAGGATGGAATTGAACCCAGATCCCTAGCTGTGAGGCAGCAACGCTAACCACTGAGCCACTGGAGCACCCTATTCTAGTCCTCAGAGTATTTGGTATTTTGTTGGGTAAAGAGGTACAACAATCCTGAGCTGATTCTAATATCAGGATTTTGTTGCAGATCACAATGAACATTGCATGAGTTCTGTTGATGTTAGTAATAAAGGTAAAACTTGATTATCATATTAGTGGATGAAGGCTGTAGACTTCAGAGCAAGAGGAGGTAATGGTGTAAGGATAATTCAATTATAATTCAGAAACCTAGGCAATGCTCAGGGCATATTGGTTTGACCAGAGCAGACGGTGAAATGCAGTGGTGACATTTGGATTAAAATGTAATGTAATAGTGACAATTTTCAGTTGTTATAAATATACAGACAGGGAATGAGATTAGGTCACTGGGCCCTTTGAGCCCACTCCACTATTCAGCAAGATCATGGCTATCTGATTTTAACCTCAATTCTGCATTCCTACATTCTGCTGAGGAGGAAAAGGCACTGCTTGTAGGAGTCATACCTAGAACATATGAAGACAGTTGTGTAAGTTGAATATCCGTCTTTTCAGTTCCAGGACATGACTTCTTTAACATGCTAGACTAGACTTGACCTTCCTCTGAAGAAGAGCTGTACCAGATTCAAAATGCTAACTCTTTCTCTCCTCAGATGTTATCAGACCTGCTGAGCTTCTGGAGCATTCTGTGTTTGTTTTAAGCTTCTTTATTTGTTTCAATGTTCCTCCCTCCATCATAGGTTCAAAGGTGGAAATGCTTGCTGATTGCTCAACATTCAATTTGCCTTTCCTCTGACACTGGTGCAGACTCTGTTCATATGCAGCAAGACCTGGATAATATCTAGGTTTGAGTTGGTCAGTAGCAATTAACATTTGCGTCAAATAAATGCAAGGAAATGATCATCTCCAACAAGAAAGAATCCAACCATCATCTTTTGACATTCAATGACAATGCCATTGCTGAATACATCATTGTCAGCATATTGGGAATTAACATTGACCAGAAACTGAACTGGACCAGCCATACAAATACTGGCTATAACAACAGTTCAGTGTCTAGGAATTCTGTGGTGAGTCACTTCCTGTCTCCTCAAAATCCATCCAGTTTCTATTAGGCATGAGTCAGGAGTATGGTAGATTACTGTTTATTTGCCAGGTTGAGTGCAACTCCAACAACGTTCAAGAAATTTGTTATTATTCAGGAAATAACAGCCAGCCTGATTGGCAGCATATCTACTACCATATTCACTCACTAAATCAATGATGTGTGCTGGCAGCAGTGTACTCCATCTACAAGATGCACTGCAGTAACACCTTGCTCCTCAAATAGCATCTCAAAACCTGTGACCTCTACCATCTAGAAGGTCAAAAACTTAAGGAACAAGGGACCACCACAATTGAAGGTTCCCCTCCAAAGTCACAAATCATGATTTAGGATCATATTGCAGCTATTTCATTTCTGTGGAGTCTAAATGCTGAAGGACTGTAATAAAGATAGCAACTCAGTGCCACCTTTTTCACATCCAAATTCAGAGCCTTTACTGCCCTATAAAGAGCAGTGCAGGTGTTTATTTGTGCAGTCATTATTTTTGAGAGGAAATGCAATAGCCTTGGAGCCCAAGAAAATTAAAAGTAAAGTTGCTAGTGTGTTTTTGTGTCCACGTTTTACAGGTCATCAACCTCTTTCCTGCAATTTTGGGGACAGAAGAGATGGAAGTCAGCACTTCTGATCTATTTCTTTCCATTATTTCATGATCTACAAACCGAGCAATCTGCTTTTCCTTTGCTACACCTCAGCCAGGACCAGAGCACACATTTTGAAAGTTGTACAAAATTATATATGAGCCATCTATCAGCTCACTGAGTAAAACACTCCACTGATTTTTACTGTTGTCCCTCCCACCAACCTACCTCCACTGCAATCTTCAGTGATTTGTGTTTTTCTAAAAGCTATAATTACAATGATGCCCCGTACATTGTGCTTTTCTTGAACGTGAGTTTTGTCACTGAACACTAATGGATTTTTTACTGGGCTAAGTCAATGCTGGTATGCATTAGTGTGCATGTATCCTGCCTTAGGGCACAAAATTGATATAAATGACCAATGGAATTTACAGACTATAATTTTCATTATAATAACCTCTAAACTGTAAAGATGCATAAAACTGGTAAATCCAATGTATGGCTGAAAAGCAGAAGAATTCCCTTCTCTTCTCATAGAGAAGGCATTTCTCACCTTTATTTACAAATTATTTGTAATGCTAACAAAGTGGAAAATTAACTGACATTGTGACAAAATACAATTTCCTGTTTTTCTTTTTTTTAACACTAATGTTAATTTATACATTAAACATGAGAATTACTACTACAGTCTTTTTTCGATTTAAAAACCCAGATGATGACATGTCGATGTCAGAAGTGAGAAGAAAACTAAATACTTATGTTCAGGAAAGTTTATTCAGTGAATGGAGCATCACCCAGATTAGAACAAATATAGATTTGTGAACCTCTTGCAAAACCCCATCTGGTAATCCATATGGTTTTGTCTTTATATAGCTTAAAAATACTGTGGCATTATTCAGCCAACTTTCAAAAGGAATGTCTTTTATTTTCAAAGGAATTGTTGTGAATGGAAGAGAATGGAATATATTATGTGTTAGCAATCTGGTTGATTTTATGGTACACAGAGGTAAATTAGACCCGAAGCTGGGGTTTACTGGATATTTAGAGAGGTGATGTTTTCTACTCGCTGAGGAATAGGATTATTTATTCTTTTCTCAAAGTAGTCATTTTCAAACTCAGTCAGAAAGATTTGATGCTTTACCTGGTCAGATAATTTTATGAACCCTGTCTGTACCATTCCAGAGTTTTGCTCCAAAGTTTGTCCATACCATTTAGGGATGGGGGAATAAATGCTGACCTAACAAGCAATGCCCTAATTTCATGAAAGAAAAATGTTATGTATCATGCCTTTCCAATAATTAATTGCACTTGAGTCTTGTTGAAATTCTAACTGTCTCATAAAGTGACATGAGCCATGTACATCGATACACTTCCCAGCAGCTTACTTATGATGAGAGAGGTTCTTTACTATCTGTCTATTAAGAAATCACAAATATTAAATGCATAAGGTTGAACTTTTGATAATAAGCAGATTTTCTTGGGTGGTGTCTTTTGCAACAGGGAGCAAAGATGGGTATTCATGATGAGGTCAAAATATAACCTTCTAAAAAAAAGGGTTGGGGTGCGGGGAAGAGAAAAACTGAAAGGACTGCTGATGCTGGAAATCCGAAACAAAAATAGAAATTGCTCGCAAATCTTAGGTCTGGCAGCATCCGTGCAGAGAAATCTGAGTTACTGTTTCAGATCCAGTGACCCTTCCTCAGAAATCCTGAGGAAGGGTCACTGGACTGAACATATTAACTGTGCTTTCTCTCAACAGATGTTGCCAGACTTGCTGAGATTTTCCAGAAATATCTGTTTTGTACCTTTTTTTGTAAAATGGGGAATAGGAACAAAATAGTTAAATTGACACATTTAACTAAAGCTTAAATCTATGCACACTGCTGCAAGGGACACATTCAGCACACTTAAGGCATTTGTAAACGTGGGTAGCATATTTGCTTCAACAATTTCCTGAAGAACAAACTAAATTTCTTTATTCTGAATTTTCTTTGACCTGAATTTCTGTTTTCTTTAATGGAATCAGGGATTTATGCAGCAAGATTGAATAGTAGGTGGGTTTAGGTGTTATGAAAATGTAGTTCATAATTCATATGTATAAAGTACATACAAATACAGTTAGGCCATTCATAGAATCCCTACAGTATGGAAGCAGGCCACTCAGCCCATAGAGTCCACACTGACCCTCTGAAGAACATCTCACCCAGACCCACTGCTCCTCCTCTTTTCCCTGTAACCCTGCATTTCCCTTTGGGATAATCCACCTAACTTGCATATTCCTGGACACTCTGGGCAATCCACCCCTAATCTGCATCTTTGGAATATGGGAAGAAACTGGAGCATCTGGAGAAAACCCATGCAGATGCAGGGAGAATTTGCAGACAACAGACGGACAATCACCCGAGGGTAAGATTGAACCCGGGTCCTTAGTGTTGTGAGGAAGCAGTGCTAACACTGAGCTACCAGGCTGCCTCATCAGTTGGTCCATCACATCTGCTCTGCCATTTGATAATGGCTGATAGCTTTATCAACCCCATTCTTCTGCCTTCTCCCTCTAACTTTGGTTGCCTTTACTAATCAATATCCTATTTATTTTTGTCTTAAATACACACAATGATTTGGCCTTCACACCTTTATACAGCTATGAGTTCCACAGATTCACCACCACAACCTGACTGAAAATTCCTCCTTATCTCAGTTCTAAAAGGTTGTTCCATGTGACTCTGAGGCTGTGCCCGTGGGTCCTAGTTTCTCCTCCTAGTGATAACATCTTCTCCACAGCCTTAAGCAGCAATGAAACTGAACTGGACCAACCACATAATCACCCTAAAAGCACTTCAGGTACTTGGAATTCTTCAGCAATTAACTCATCTCACTCCTTAAAGACTGTCCACCACCTATAAGGCACAAGTCAGAAGTGTGATGCAATACTCCATTTAGAAATAAATGATTATGACACAAATTGGAATAAATTAATGTGACTTAAAAGCTGTTATGGAAGTTGCCTGGTGATCAAGACAAGGAACTCAATACACAAAGGTATTAACATTCCAGGAGAACAAGTGAAATGAAAATTGAGCTGGTGTAGCTCTGTTAGTAAAGAAAGGTATCAGTGCAATGGCGAGTAGCGACATAGGTACAATGGTTTATAATGTGGGGTCAGTTTGGATGGAAAGGAGGAATAACATGGGAAAGAAGTCATGGATGGGCCTTACATGTAGGGCCCCCCAAAAATTGTCTCATTGTAAGACAAAGTGTAAATTGGGGGAAAACAATGGAAGCATGAAAGACAGGCAGTATGTAAAAGGTAAAGTTATTATAGTCCCTTTGGATCATAGAGCTTCTCTTTCATGAAACAGAGATGACTGGTGATGAATTTAACCTGAGAATCACTATGACTCGGGTGAGGTTGAGAGGACAGTAACTTCAGCTGGTGCAGAATAAAACTAGTGTTGTTGGCATCACTCTGCATTGCTAACTACTGACCAGTCAACTGAGCCAACTGTGGGCCCTAGAATTGTCACAGTTGATTTCAATTGGCATATTGACAGAAAAATCAGGTGGGCATGAGTACACGAAAGATGAATTTTTAGAGTGCATTGGGATTGTTTCTTCGGAAAGTATGTTGCAGAACATATTTGGGAATACTAATTTAGGGAATCTTTTTGGGAACTTAAAGTCTATTTTAGATCTTGTAATGTGTAATGACATAGGATTATTGAGAGAACTCATAGTTAAGAAGCAACTAGAGGACGCCGATCACAAGCTGGGAGAATTTTAAAATTCATTTTAGGGGAGATAAACTTGGATCCACAGTTTAAATAAGGGCAATTAGAGATGTGAAGAAAGAGCTGTTTAAAGTGGGATAGGAAAATGGATGATAGAGAAACTGCTCCAACAGACACTGAAGCAAAGACTTCGTAATGATCAGCAAAAATTTATTCTGGTCAAAAGAAGGACTTGCTGAGAAGGATGTACCACTTGAGGTGAGCAAAGGTGGTCAAGGTGAGTATCTAGTCCAAGGGACCTGGCAGAGAAGATGCTGAGAGGATGCTTCCCCCCCCCCCCACCATGAGGGAGCCCAGGATGAGAGGGTATAGTCTCAGAGTCAAGGGGTGTCAATTTAAGATTGAGATAAGAAGGAATTTGTCCTGACCGAGGGATGTACGTCTTTGGAACTCCTTGCCACAGAGTGCTGTGAGGCAAAATTCCTTTTGAATATTTAAGGCTGAGCTACATAGATTCTTGATCAGTGGGAGAAATCAAGGGTTAAGGGAAAATGGAAGGGAAGTGAATGTGAGGAATGTTGGATCAGCCATGATCCTGTTGATTGGTGTCATAGGCTAGAGAGGCCAAACCACCTCTTCCTGTTCCTATTTCTTGTGGTCAGTTTAAAAAATGAAGGCATTCATAGCAGCAAAACTTATTAGTAGGCTGTCAGGTTGTTGTTTCTTCAGATCCACAAGCAGATGGCTAAAATGTGAATAAAAGGGGGAGA
Organism: Chiloscyllium punctatum; assembly: GCF_047496795.1. Taxonomy (NCBI): domain Eukaryota; kingdom Metazoa; phylum Chordata; class Chondrichthyes; order Orectolobiformes; family Hemiscylliidae; genus Chiloscyllium; species Chiloscyllium punctatum. The sequence continues at coordinate 51,946,658 of NC_092740.1, read as the reverse complement.
AAAATTCAATTAAGAAAACAAATTAGCAAGAAATATAACAAAGCTTCTATCGATTATATAAAAGGAAAGAGAATAGTAAAATAAGAGTCTTGAGGATGCAACCAGGGGAATTAATATTGAGAAGCAGGGAAGTGGCAGATAAACCAATATTTTCATCAATCTTCATGGTGAAGGACTCTATACCATGTATACTCAAGTAATAGTCGAATATTTTTGACTACTTTTTTAAGATTAAATTTATTGAGTCTGCTATTATGTGGACACTGTAATTTGAGTGGCTGAAATTCATGCACATCCAAGTTCATATTGTATCATTAACAGAAGCCCAATTGATTTCTAAAGGAAGGAAAAAACACAATGAATTACAGTAATTCTGAAAACCCGGAAGAGAGTACGAAGGCCGGCAGACTGGAAGAGCCAGAGTGGAGCAGGACAACCGGCACACTGACTCATAAATGTTGATCTGTTTTTTGTGAAGAATTAGGGTTGACTTTTAAATGAGTTGTATGGAAAATTCCAGATTTTGTGACCAAAAATAGGGGGTCAACGTCTATGTGAGATTGACTATTATTTGAGTATATATGGTATGCAAAATAAATAAATGAATTTCAAATAAGGACATAAATATCCCAAAGACAACAGACGAGTACTAATGAGACAAAGTATTTGCCAAACTAATGGGACTGATAACAGACCAGTGTCCAGGACCTCATGATCTGCATCCATGGGTTTTAAAGAGAATGGCTGCAGAAATACTGGAGGCATAAGTCAAAATTCCAAAACTCACCATTTTCTGGAAGGGTTCCAGTAGATTGCCAATTTGACTCCCCTGTACTAGAAGGGTGGGAGACAGAATGCAGGAAACTATAGGCGAGTTAACCTAACAGCGATTGTTTAGAAAATGCTGGACCCCATTAAGGAAAAAATAACAAGACATTAAGAAAACTTTGAACAATGAAACCGAGTCAACATGGTTTTGTAAAAGAGTAATCAAAGTTTGACAAATTTGCAAGAGTACTTTGAGGATATTATAAATAGAATGGTTAAAGAGGAGCTGGTAGATGTTATGTATTTTGATTTTGAGAAGGCATATGCTAAGTTTCTACATAAAACGGCTTAATGACAATATATTAGCATGGATTGAGAATTGGTTAACGTGTAAGACAGTGGAAAGTACTGGGTCTTTCTCGGGTTGGAAAGATCTAACTAGTGGAGTACCACAAGGATTAGTTCTCAGGTCTCAATTACTGATTATCTGTATTCTTGATTAGGAGGAGGGGGCAGAGTATAATATTTGCAGAAGCTTCAAAAGTAAATGCAAGGCCAAATGGTGATGGGGCTAGCATAGGATGAGGATAGGATATAGATGGATTGAGTGAGTGAGTAAAATCTTGATAGATGGCACCAGATTTAGGAAAGTGAGTACAGTCAGTTCTTTTCTAACGCATTCATATACTATATATGAATGCACAAAGTATTAGAAATAAGATGGATGAGCTTGAGGCTCTTTTGGAAATTGGCAACTACAATATTGTGGGGATAACTGAGACATGGCTTCAAGTGGACAGGGCCTGGGAAATGAATATTCAAGGCTATACGTGCTATCGTAAGGACAGACTGACGGGCAGAGGGGGTGGGATGGCCCTGTTGGTAAGGGATGATATTCAGTCCCTTGCGCGCGGGGGGGGTGTGGGGAGCGGGATCAAGAATCAGGGGATGTAGAGTCAGTATGGATAGAGCTGAGAAATTCTAAGGGTACAAAGACCCTCTTGGGAGTTAACAAAGGCCCCCAAATAGTAGTATGGATGTAAGTTGAATAAGGAGCTGAAATTGGCCTGTCACAAAGATGTTACTATAGTTGTTATGGGGGATTTCAACATGCAGGTAGACTGGGAGAATCAGGATGGAATTGGACCTCAAGAAAGAGACTTTGTGGAGTGCCTCCGAGATGGATTCTTAGAACAGCTGGTGCTGGAGCCGACCAGGGAGAAGGCAATTCTAGATCTGGTATTGTGCAACGAACCAAAAATGATCAGGGACCTCAAAGTGAAGGAGCCATTGGGAGGTAGTGACTATAATACAATAAGTTTCAATCTGCAATTTGAAAGGAGAGGGTACAATCGGTAGTGACCATATTTCAGTTGAATAAAGGGAACTATGGAGCTATGAGGGAGGAGCTGGCCAAAGTTCAATGGTGCAATACCTTAGCAGGGATGACAGTGGAGGAACAATGGCAGATATTTCTGGGTATAATGCAGAAGATGCAGGATCAGGTCATTCCAAAAAGGAAGAAAGATCCTATGAGGTGACAGCGGTGGCTGTGGCTGATGAGGGAAGTTAAGAAACATATAAAGTCAAAAGAGAAAAAGTATAACATAGCAAAGATGAGTGGGAAAACGGAGGACTGGGAAGCTTTTAAAGAACAACAGAGGATTACTAAGAAGGAAATACACAGAGAAAAAATGAGGTACAAAGGTAAACTGGCCAAAAATATAAAGGAGGATAGTAAAGGCTTTTTTCGGTATGTGAAAGGGAAAAAAATGGTTAAGACTAAAATTGGGCCCTTGAAGACAGAAACAGGGGAATATATTATGGGGAACAAAGAAATGGCAGAAGAGTTGAATTGGTACTTCAGATCTGTGTTCACTGGGGAAGACACAAGCAATCTCCCAGAGGTAACAGTGGCTGAAGGACCTGAATTGAAGGGAATTTATATTTGCCAGGAATTGGTGTTGGAGAGACTGTTAGGTCTGAAGGCTGATAAGTCCCCGGGGCCTGATGGTCTACATCCCAGGGTACTGAAGGAGGTGGCTCTAGAAATCGTGGATGCGTTGGTGATTATTTTCCAGAGTTCGATAGATTCAGGATCAGTTCCTGTGGATTGGAAGGTGGCTAATGTTGTACCACTTTTTAAGAAAGGAGCGAGAGAGAAAACAGGAAATTATAGACCAGTTAGTCTGACCTCAGTGGTGGGAAAGATGCTGGAGTCAATTATAAAGGATGAAATTATGACACATCTGGATAGCAGTACCAGGATAGGTCAGAGTCAGCATGGATTTATGAAGGGGAAATTATGCTTGACTAATCTTCTGGAATTTTTTGAGGACGTAACTCTGAAGATGGACAAGGGAGATGCAGTGGATGTAGTGTACCTGGACTTTCAGAAAGCCTTTGATAAAGTCCCACATAGGAGGTTAGTGAGCAAAATTAGGGCTGCTGCGCTTTTGCAGCAACACATTTTTTGGCTCTGATCTCCAGCATCTGCTGTCCTCACTTTCTCCTAGCAAAATTAGGGTGCATGGTATTGGGGGCAAAGTACTGACTTGGATTGAAAATTGGTTGCTGAAAGGAAACAAAGAGTAGTGATAAACCGCTCCCTTTCAGAATGGCAGGCAGTGACCAGTGGGGTACTGTAGGGATCAGTGCTGGGACCGCAGCTTTTTACAATATATATTAATGATATAGAAGATGGTATTAATAGTAACATTAGCAAATTTGCTGATGATACAAAGCTGGGTGGCAGGGTGAAATGTGAGGAGGATGTTAGGAGATTACAGGGTGACCTGAACAGGTTAGGTGAGTGGACAGATGCATGGCAGATGCAGTTTAATGTGGATAAATGTATGGTTGTCCACTTTGGTGGCAAGAACAGGAAGGCACATTCCTACCTAAATGGAGTCAAGTTAGGTAAAGGGGCAGTACAGAGAGATCTGGGTTTTCTTGTACACCAGTCAATGAAGGCAAGCATGCAGGGACAGCAGGTAGTGAAGAAGGCTAATAGCATGCTGGCCTTCATAACAAGAGGGATTGAGTATAGAAGCAAAGAGGTTCTTCTGCAGCTGTACAGGACCCTGGTGACACCGCACCTGGAATATTGTGTGTAGTTCTGGTCTCCAAATTTGAGGAAAGACATTCTGGCTATTGAGGGAGTGCAGCGTAGGTTCACGAGGTCAATTCCTGGAATGGCAGGACTATCTTATGTTGAAAGATTGGAGCGACTGGGCTAGTACACCCTTGAGCTTAGACTGAGAGGGGATCTGATTGAGATGTATAAGATTATTAAAGGATTGGACACTCTGAAGGCAGGAAACATGCTTCCACTGATGGGTGAGTCCCGAACCAGACGGCACAGCTTAAAAATAAGGGGTAGGCCATTTAGGACAGATGAGGAGAAACTTCTTTACCCAGAGAGTGGTGGCTGTGTGGAATATGCTCTGGCGTAGAAGGCAGTGGAGACCCAGTCTCTGGATTCGTTTAAGAAAGAGTTGGATAGAGCTCTCAAGGATAGTGGATTCAAGGGTTATGGAGATAAGGCAGGAACATGATACTGATTGAGGATGATCAGCCATGATCATAATGAATGATGGTGCAGGCTCGAAGGGCAGAATGGCCTACTCCTGCACCTATTGTCTATTGATTTGCGTTCTTGTGCAATCCTCATTATAGAAAAATTGGGCTTTAGAGACAGTGCTTAAAGTATTGACACTGTAACCACTGTAAAAGTTTGCGCTGTCGAAACAGCATCCTGAATTCGTCAATCTCATTACAGCAAATTCACATTGGTGAAATGTACGTTATAACAGAATGACCAGTAATTAAAGACCATAATATATAGGAGCAGAATTAAGCCATTCAGCCCAACAAGACTGCTCTGCCATTTGATCATGACTCCCCATAACCTCTTACCAATCAAGCACCTATTTGTCCCTCTCTTAAATATAGTCAATGACTTGGCCTCCACAGCCTTCTACAGCAGTGAGTTCCACAGATTCACCATCCTCTGGCTGAAGAAATGCTTCCTCGTTTTGGTTCTGAAGGGTTGTCCCTTCACTGAGGCTGTGCCCTCAGGACCTAGTCTCTCTGACTGGTGGAAATATCATCGCCATGTCCACTCTATCTAGGCCTCTCAGCATTCTGTAGGTTTCCATCAAATCCCCACTCATCCCTCCAAATTCCATCCAGTACAGTCCAAGAGATTTCAAATGCACATCATAGGACAAGCCCTTCATCTTTGGGATTATTCTTTTAAACGGGAACCCTTCCAATGCTTGCATATTCTTCTTAAGATATGAGGCCCAAAACTGCTCACGATATTCCAAATGCTTTCTGACCACAGCTTTATACAGCCTTAGCAATATATTCCTGGTCTTCTATTCTAGCCCTCATGAAATGAATGTTAACATTGCATTTATCATCTTAACTGCCAACTGAACCTGCATATTAACCTTGAGACAATCCTAATCTAGGGCTCTCAAGTCCCTCTGTATTTCCCTTTCAAAAGCCTTTCCCTATTTAGAAAATAGTCTACACTTCTGTTCTTCTTGTAAAGTACATAACCTCCCACCTTCCCACATTATGTTCCATCTGCCACTCTTAGCCTATCCAAGTCCTCTGCAGCCTCCCTGCTTCCTCAGCACTACCTGTCCCTCCACCTATCTGTGTCATCTGTAAATGTAACAGCACTGCTCTCAGTTTTTTTCATCTAGATCATTCATGTATGATATGAATAGTTGTGGTTCCAACACTGACCCCTGCAGAATTCCACTAATTACCAGCTACCATCCTGAAAAAGAGTCCTTTATCCACACTCTCTGCCTTCTGCCAATCAGTGAATCCTCTATCTATGCCTATCTATCCTCTGTCTTGCGGCTAACACCATGGACTCTTGTCTTATTCAGGAGCCTCCTGTGCGACACCTTGTCAGAGGCCTTCTGGAAATCCATATAGTTCTCGTCCACTGGCTCGCCTTTGTCTAACTTGCTCATTACATCCTCAAAGAATTCTAATGGATTTGTCAGCATTGACCTCCCCTTTATGAAACTGTGCAAACTCAACCCAGTTTTATCATACACTTCCCAAGTACTCCACAATCTCATCCTTAATAATAGACTCAATAACCTTACCAATGACTGAGGTCAGGCTAACTGGCCTATAGTTTCCTGTTTTCTGCCTCCCTCCCTTAAATATGGATATTTTATTACATTAGCCATTTTCTAGTCTTAAAAGAACATATGGACATAAGAAATAGGAGCAGGAGTAAGCCATTTAGCCTGTTGAACCTCTGCCATTCAATAAGATCATGGCTGATCATCTTCTTGAATATCGTTGACTCCAGTGATCCCTGAAAGATCACCGCTCATACTTCTACAATTTCCTCAGATATCTCCTTCATAACTCTGGGATGTAGTCCATCTGGTCAGGTGATTTATCCACCTTCAGACCTTTCAGCTTCCTCAGCACCTTCTCCTTAGTGAGGGCCATGATACTGACTCTCTTGAAGTTCTGGTATGCTGTTGGTACCTTCCACTGGTGCAAAGTACTTATTCAATTCCTCTACTATTTGTTTGTTCCCCATTGGTATTTCCCCAGCCTCATTTTCCAGTGGGTCAAAGTCTACTCTTACCTTATGGACATCTAAAAATAATTTTTACAATCTTTTTATATTAATAGCAAGCTTACTCTCATATTTCATCTTATTGCTTCTTTTGTTGTCCTCTGCCGGTTTTTAAAGGTTTTCCAATCCTCTGGCTTCCTTCTCATCTTTACTACGTTGGATGCTGCTTTTATGCAATTTTGTCAGAAGAATCAAATGGCAGACTTATTATTTAACATTTATTTAATTGATGACTAAGATTCTATCTCCATCACTTCATTTGATCACCTGCCACTTGGCTTAGTAGGAGCTGACAGGCAAGCATGGGCGAGTTTCTCAGTGAGTCACAGACCTCAAAATTAGAGTCTCAGGTTGCAAGATGCTGCCAGACAGTTGCTGGCAGCTTCTGGGTCCTGAAGTCCATTGTTCAACACTCAAATCTCAAGCGATCTCAAGACGAGAAGGATTAGCTTTCTCCATTTAAATTGGTCCTAAACCAGCATCTGCATGATTCAGCAAGGATTCTTGATCTCTTTTACAGGTGCTTTGAGAACAAACTGAAGGTGTTTCTACTATTCTCTTGAGGGTCTCCTGCCATAGTCAAGTTCTGGGTGAGCTTTTGCATTGCAAGTATGATGTTAGGTTTGTAAACTACACATCCTTCCAAGGAATATGTGCCTGTCATGTTTCAGCAGGGGTTCCGTCTGCTCAGAGGCCTTGTTGCTTTTCAGCTATCAAATGGCTGTTTGAACTTTAGTTCTGACTGTAATATTTCCCCTCCTCGTACTCCTGGAGCACTTCTGGTTGACAATTCAACCGTGCATGGCTTAAAAATACAGTCATGTTCTCTGCCAAAGAGAAGGAACCAACCAAGTTGTAGAAAGGATTGCATATTTGTTCCTTCTCGAGGCAAAGCTCTTGCTCTACATGAAATGCATTATTCTGTTTTGAGTATGGATATGAAATTCCTCACTTCCTGTCTACTACATAAATGTAGATGCAATGAGTAAATTCCAGATATATTTACAATGTAATGTGCTATTGAGGTACACTACTTTGTAAGATTGCTATCTCTCTCATTCTGCTGCAAATTTCTGAAACTCTAATTATGAGAACTACAAACTGCAGGACAAAGGTCAATGTAATTCTGTAAACATGTGTAGGTAACCTCAATTCATTAGAAAAGGAGATAGGTGGTTAATTTAGATAACCCTCAAAAGCCAGCACAATGATTGTGGTTTGCAATTAACCTGTACCTATTTTGGTATTGCAGTGTTAAATTCTGTTTGCCTTCTTTTGGCTGCAACTAGTAAATCATTTCAATGTAGTTTACATTGATCATTGGCTGCACCATTTATGTGGGGCCAGAGATTACAAGCGACTAACAGTGCCTAAAGGCAATCTTCACCCATACGACAGAAGTGGATTGTGACAGGAAGAAGTGGTGGGAGTATTTTGAAAAGTTAATCAGCAATTGTTAAACATGCATGTGGAGAAGCAGCAATATTTTCTGACCATAGACAGGATGATGTGCTGCAAGACTTGTAATGAAGGATAATCTGTCTCCTCGGAAGAATATCAGATGAGGCAGTAGAATATAGTGGTAGCTGACTTCAGTGCCTGGAGTGGAGCTCCGAAAACAATCATACAGAACTGGAAGAACTCAGGATTTCTTCAGGGCTGTAAATGTCTATCAGCCCATGTCTGTACCCATCAAAAAAGATCTGACTGCACTAATCCCACTTTCCAGCTTTTGGCCTAAAGCCTTGGAGGCTATGCAAGTGAATATCTAAGTATCTCCAATGTTTCAAGAGTTCCTTACTCAACCACCCTTTCATGCAGTGAGTTCCAGACTCCTACAGCTACTCTGGTTGAAAATGTTTCTCCTCAACTTCCCTCTTAACTTTTTATTTCAAAGCTTAAGTTTATGGCTATTTCTCCCTCCATTAATGGAAAAGATATCTTCCTATCCATCCAACCTGTGTCCTTTTTATTCTTTAAATGTCTTATCAGGTTTCATCTGAACCTTTTGCTGCTTCAAAGCAAACAGCTGCAGCCTTTCCTCCATAGCTCAGACCCTCCAGCCCAGGTAGCCTCTTGGTAAATCTTCTTTCCATCCTGTCTAGTGCGATACATCGTTCCTATAACATGATGAGCAGGTCTTCATACAGTACACTAGTTATGATCCAACTGCTGTTTTATACAATTCCAGAATTACCTTCCTGCTCTTGTATTCTGTGCCTCAGCTAGTAAAAGCAGCATCCCATATGTCATCTTAAAACACCTTGTTGTTCTACCATGCTACCTTCAGGGATCTGCACAAATGCCTAACATAATCCCTCTACCTCCAGTACTTTCCAGGGTCCTACAATTTATGGTGTAATCTCTTGCCTTGTCAGCCTTCCCCATGTATATTACCTCTCACTTTTCAGAGATGATTTTCATTTGCCACTGCTCTGCTGTCTTGAGTCCATTGATACCCTTCTAGAGTTTATTGTTCTTATATTCACTACTTATCACCCTACAGTTTTGGTAACATCCATGAACTTACTGATCATAAACAGAGGGTAGTGGTGGTGGAGATTTGCTTTTCAGATTAGAGACCTGTGTCACAAGGATCGGTGCTGGGTCCACTGCTTTTTGTCATTTACATAAATGATTTGGATGTGAACACAGGAAGTATGGTTAGTACATTGGCTGTTGACACCAAATTGGAGGTGTAGTGGACAGCGAAGGTTACCTCCGAGTGCAACAGGGTCTTGGGCCGAGGGCTACGGAGAGGCAGTTTAATTTAGATAAATATGAGGTGTTGCATTTTGAAAAAGATCAGGACAGGATATATACACTTAATGGTAAAGTCCTGGGGCATGTTGCTGAACAAAGAGACCTAGGAGTGCAGGCTCAAAGTTCCTTGAAAGTGGAGGTGCAGGTAGCTAGGATGGTGAATAAAGCATTTTGTATGCTTTCCTTTATTGGTGAGTGCATTGAGAATAGGAGTTAGAAGATCATGTTGTGGCTGTGCAGGATATTAATTAAGCCTCTTTTGGAATACTGCTTATAATTCTGGTCTCCCTGCAATAGAAAGGATAATGTGAAACTTGAAAGGGTTCAAAAAAGATTTACACCCTCTTTTTTTTTTAACGGCTCTATCTCATCTAAATACGCTGTAGCCAGGAATGGTGAGCTGCCAATCCTGACCATGTTTCAGCCAAGTCTCAATCATTGGCTCATTGGAGTACAATATCATAATTATCTGTGTCATCAGCCAGACTGTTTCATTCTTCCGGCTTGCTGCATTAAAATACATTGGCTTTAGTTTGCTAAACTCACTCCTTTTCTTACCTAGCCTATGCTCCCTCTGCCTTCCAGATTCAGTAATGCTTTAACTTCTAATTCCATTTCATCTTCTCTTCCCTTTGAGCTACTTGTCAGGATCCCGTTCCCTGCTGATCTAGTTTAAATCTATCCCAATTGCATGAGTAAACATCTCTGCAAGGATGTTGGTCCCATTCCTGTGCAGATCTACCACATCCAGTTTGTAGAAGTCCCATCTCCCACAGAAGTGGTCCTAATGTCTCAATCCTCCTACATCACCTCTCCAGCCACACATTTGCCTGCATTATCTTTCTATTCCTATACTATACTCACAACTGTGTGCCAATGGACTAAAAGCCCTGATAATCTATATACAAGTTTTAAGCTGTAAATATGGTCTTAAATCAACATTCCATCACAAGAGACAAAAGAGACATGTGCAGCAGTTACCTACACGCTTTCTAGTGGCATCACACATTTTAATTATTTGGAAGCTGCCGTGTCTGCTTCTGCGACCCCTCCACTCTTTCTTTTTTTCTCCTTTTAACTTCACTGCCACTACTCCCAAGTCCAATACAGGTTCCTCACTCTGACTTGGGACCTCTCTATTCATGTTGGAGATGGCCCTTAGTTAGGCCCATAATTGACTCAACAGGCCACCAGTTGCAGTACCTGCAAGTTGCTAATATGACATGGCAATGGGATGACGACATCCTCCCAACCCTTACTATTTTTTAGCCCTATCTTCTGCATAATAGGGCTGGGAGAATACAGAAAAACACCAGAGAACTGCAGATGAACAAAAACAAAAATTGCTGGAAAAGTTTAGCAGACCTGGCAGCGTCAGTGAAAAGTGAATAGAGTTAACGTTTCAGGTCCAGTGACCCTTCTTCAGAACTGGACCCAAAACATTAACTCTGCTTTCTGTCCACAGATGCTGCCAAACATGAAGAGTTGCTTGAGCAATTTCTGTTTTTGTTTTGGGAGAATGCAGACCCAGTTTACACTGTCAGCATTCATTTGAGAGTGGTATTATTGCTAGACTATTAATTTAGAGAGTCGAGAGTGTGGTGCAGGAAAAGCACAGCAGGTCAGGCAACATGCAAGGAGCAGGAAAATCGATGTTTTGGGCAAAAGCCCTTCCTCAGGAATGAGGCTTGGTGCCTTGGGGGTGGAGACCCAAGTAATGATCTGTGGACCAAGGTTCAAATCTTGCTATGGCAGATGGTGGAATTTGAATTCAATAATAATCTGGAAGTAAGAGTCTAATGATGACCATGAAACCATTATCGATATGTCAGGAAAAACCCATTTGGTTCACTGATCTCCTCCTTTTAGGAAGAGAAACTGCCATCCTTACCTGGTCTGGCCTACATGTGACTCCAGACCCACAGCGATGTAATTGACTCTTAGTTGTCTTCTGGGCAATTGGGGATGGGCAGTAAATGTTGGCCCAGCATATGGCAGCCATAACCTGGAGATGAATAAAACATACAGTTCAGCCACTGACACTGTATATAATTTAAAAGCTGGAATACAGAATGCAGCTATACACAATGAGAAAAGAGGTAAAAGTGTGCAGAAGCCAGGACAAGGGGAAAGGATAGCACATGGGCCAATTCACTGGAGGATAGGATTTTACTATTTTTATGAAGAAGTGAGCTGAGGACTTCACTGGGCCAGGTGGCTGAGGAACACTGATGGGTGCACATAGATCAATGCTTGGTGCAGTGTATAACCAGCCAGACTGGGACATCTATGGTCAGTGGCCAAACAGCATGGAGAAACCTGGCATCAATTGGGCACAGTGTTATGCTGAACTTGGAGCCCATGGTGGAAAGTCTGCATGTACAGCAGAAGCTCAGACACCAACCAACCTTTTAACAGTGAGTGTGGAAGGAATGGCATTCCTTTTGTTTAAACAATTTGAGAGAGCTAATATGATATTGCAAGGCACTGTGTGCCATGAGGAAGACCACAAGTTTTGCAAACCTTTGTGCTTGCTCTACCTGTCTGTCTCTGACAAAAGAATGAGATGTATCTGTACATGGAGAACGTCAGTGTACTTATATTTCTCGTGACAATCAGAAAAAAGCTAGTTGCATAAACATTAACAATCAGGCTCATCATGTCAGCCACAAGTAATGCTGCCTTTGTCCTGTTTTGATGTTACAGTTTAAGCTGCAAGCTTTGCAAATGTCAGTCTTTACTGAAGTGAGGACATTTCATGCATTGGCCCTCATGGAGTTGAAAATTTCTTCTTAAAGCTCCTTAGTGGACCCTGTTGGGTGCCTACTCCTGCTGCCTACCTTTCCCCTACCCAATTGACCACCTTCACCCTCCCCCACCACCACTAACTTCCAGTCGGCCTCTCCTATTTGGTTGGATGTCTCCTCACTCTCCCTATCATACTCCATTTTTAGATGAAATTCTATCAGGCCACCCTGAAAGATACTGCAAATTACTCAAAACCTTCTTTTAACTGATCAGGTAATTGCTTCAATGGCAGCCAGATTACATTCTGTGGAGTGTCCAAAATGTAATCCATAAGAAAGCTTCAAAAAATGCTCAATAACATGAACAACCTGAAGAAATGATGCAGGCAAATCTATGTTTAGGTATGTGGTCAGTGATTGGCCCATGTGGCACTAGTGAAGATCAGTTCCTTCATTCTGTTTATTGCCATGCTTAGCTGTGGCAGACAACTACTGTGTTGACTGGAGTGTGGGTTGGCAAATGGCTAGTGAGCATTGTGCTTTGGTTGATGACAGAATCTGTTTGCTCTGGCAGATGTTTGTGACAAGTGGACTTATGCAAACCCATTTACTGAGATGGCATCCTAAGTAGCTTTTGACAGAAAAGGACATGTAGGTACCTTTTGACTACTTGGTGGCTGCATAGCATCTATGTGTCCTGTATGGCTCCATTTAATCACTATAATTTAACTAGTAATACTGGAGATCGAAAACAAAAGCAAAATACTAGAGATCAGAATTTCTGGGGATCCGAAATTCAAACATCTGAAGAAACTCAACAGGTCTGGCAGCATCCATGAATAAAGAAATAATTAACATTTCAAGTCCAATAGTCTCCTCTTCAGAATCAAACAGTTCTAATTCCTTTCCTACTGAGAAATGTAGCACTAAAGAGATTTGTTTTCTTCATATGTTGTGTTCATATGGCTCCCTATCACTTTGTTTTTGTTTTCCTCACTCTCCTTCTCCCTCTTTTTGATCAGAAAGTAAGCTTACTAATTCTTCATTGAAGCAATCTTACTTTCTAGAGTGGCTGCAAAGATTTGTTGTAGCTTTTATTGGATTGAAAGAAACACTATATGTATGGTTCTGATATGCTTGCAAAATGAGCAATTTCTGGCATTTTACTACTTTCATGCAGCTTGGGTAAAGTGTGGCACACTACTTTTACAGAAAATTTATTCCTTAGATTCAGTTTGAGATTCCAAATTCATACAAGATGGTGATCAAATGAGATGTAATGGCGGTGACTAAAGTTTTATATCCTTGGCTTATAATATATATTGAGAATTAGAAGTAACTTGTGAAGAATTTCATGACTCAAATCAACTGAAAATGGCAGCACAAGAGTGGAAAGAAGTCACGGGGACTAGCAGGTATCTTTATTTTTGACTAACTTAGTGAAACACTGCAATGATGGATAATGTTGGAAGCTGTTGCATTCTGAATTACCATCATTATTAATGTTGATCACGATGGTTAAAGCTGATAAAGACCCTATCATTGTATTTTGCAAAATACAATCCACATGGTAACATTAAGAAACAAAGACAACAGCTAATGTTTTTAAGTTAGGAGGTGATGTAATAAAAAAAATCATTTCCAAGGTGATCCTAACATTTCTTTTTATGGTTTCAGCTCCTGGTATCTTCTGTGACTTTTTGCTTTGAGTTAAAGGCAGGAAACTAAACTCTCAATGGTAGATAATTCCAGAAGGTGATATTTTTGATGCAGAAATTGGTATATGAAAAGATGTGGAAATGGTTATGAATTTCCCAAAATGAGTTTCAAATTCTGGAGAGCTTGACATGGTGAATAGGAAGTCTAGCTATTAAGAAAATGTAAATGGTGAATTCCAAATGAGAAACTGATTGACCGGGGCTTTAGGTCGAACAGGACACCTGATTGAATAGTCACCAGTCAGCAATTAAGTACCCGATTGGTGTTTGATCTTGTGGGGTGTTGCTTACCAGAAGTAGCCCTCACCCTAGTGGGGGATAAAAAAAAATCACAAAATTCCCAGTCTGTGTTCAAGACTATGTAATAGGACTTAAAAGTTTACCTTCTGACTCAGAGGCTGGGCTCACCAATCAAGTAAATGCTGAGTGTGCAAGGATGCACAGGGGTGCCTAACCACAAAAATAGCAATTGCAAAGTAAATATGCAAATATCTCCTTCCCCTACCTCACTAATTAATGTAATTATTCTTTGTGAGCCCCCTGTTGGTACTGTTGATTAGAACAGTGAACTCTTGAGTCTTTGCCAAGAAGATTAGGATCCCTTGTGTGTGTAGAATTAGCTGCTTTTCGGGGAGAGGTAAAAATATTTCAGTCCTTTTCAGTGGAATTCTGTCAAGATAGGGTGATTTGGCTGCATCATCCTTAAATCTTCTGTTGTGGAGGATAAATTATGTTTCTTACTGTATTATGAATTTTACATTTATTCTTACGCTTGGAATGTTGTAATATTTTTGCTGTACGAATGGCTTGACTTTGAAATAAATTCTTCAAAATGGGTTTTTAGAACTAAATATCAACTCTGTCACTATTTTCCACTAATTAATTGAAAGGTTTGTTGTTCTTGTCCAAGGTTGATGTGGAAACTGAAGGTTCTTGATTGTCATTTTATCTAAGTCAAAAAAAGGAATTTATATGAATCAGTCCAGTTGAAGCTGAAGATCAATTGAATGTGGAAGGGAGTCCCTGTGCAGATTAGAGAGAAGTATCCTTGTTTGTGCCATGTCTATCAGAATGGTCACTGTTTTCTCCATTAATAACTGGCAAACTAAAAACAAACTTCAACTTTGATGAATGAGTACTTTACACAGCGAAATCATGCCTTTATAAACACTCAGTTACTTTATCAATTGTATGCAATCCCACAATACTGGATTTTGCACTTCATCTTAACAGATCTTTTAGAATAATAAAGTTCCATTACATGATCGAGTTGCATAATTGGTGCAAATGGGTACTTCTAAAATGGCAAATAGGAAGGTGACAGTGACCTATCATTCGTTTTGGATGTACCACAAACATTAAGTTATTAGATGAATTCACTGCTGCATTGTTACCTACAGGGTTTCTATAATTATTTTTGGTGATGATCCAGTTGACATAATTGTGATCTATCAATTTGTCTTGCTCTCTTTTATGTAAGTTTTTCATCTTATCACTTTTTATAGTGCCATCTCTTTTAATAATAACTTCTTTAAAATTTCAATTAACAGGGGAAATATGTGGACCCAACCCATGTGAGAATGGAGGCATTTGCATGAGTGGGTTGGCAGATGAACCTTTTTCATGTGAGTGTCCCAATGGATTCACAGGTCCCAACTGTTCTAGTGTTGTGGAGGTTGGTAAGTGCAAGCACAAACCATGGCAAAACCTTTTTTCTTGCATGTCTATCTTTTCCTTAAGCTTTTCACAGTGCTATGGACCAGACCAAATTCCCCAAATATATTCAGAAGATAGCATAGACCCTTCTTTGTTCTTGTTTTAAAGGCAACTGCCTGTTGCATTTGCAGATGCAATTCGATTGGTCAAACTACCAGGATTGAAGCAAAGCATTCTTTTATTCATACACTACAGTTAAAATACAGATAAAAGTAAAGAAATACTTAAGAATACACGCATCCTTGGCAAAGGCAAATTCATTAACATTGTCTCACATGCAGTTCTAGCTGCTGGAAGAGAACCCTAGCTTTGAGCTGTAGCAATCAAAGATGTCGCAGCTTTCACAACCCCCAACAGCTACTGTAAGTTAAAACTAAAATCCTGATTCTGTGGAAGCTTGACCCTATCCATTCAGGCTGCTTCTATTGTCCCAACTTTAAAACAAAAACCCCAAAACCTCACAAGCTGTTTACTTTTTATTGGCTTGAAGCAGACCACTTCACCATTTATCTCAAACTCTCTTCATAAAAAAAACAGGACAAAGTATACCTCTCCAAGTCATAGTATTGTCACAGCAGTCACCAAATATTGACCTTTCTCAGGTGAATGTCTGGCTAATATTAATTCTGCACTAGTTATATTTGTTGCCGTGCCTTGTGTTGTTAGTCTTTGTTAATGCTTGCGCTTGTCTATATTTTGACTATATTCCAATATTGTCACAAGAGCAAATATGGAATGGTTGAATTGATGTGCATGACTATTTTTAAGATAATCATGTTTATGATATAACCTGTATGAAAGTTATAAATGTTGACCATGGCTATTAAGAATGTCATAAATTTTATATGGATTTTACTGTAAATGTTTTCCAATCAATATGTTGACTTCTCCAATTTGTCAAACAAAACTTGTGAGAACCTGTGAATTTTTTGAAGTAGTAAAGAGGATTGATGAGGACAGAGTATGGACATGATCAATATGGATTTCAGTTAGGCATTTGACAAGGGAGACTGGTTAGCAAGTTTAGATCTCATGGAATACAGGGATAACTAGCCATTTGGATCTAGAACTGGCTTGAAGGTAGAAGACAGGATGGTGATGGAGGGTTGTTTTTCAGACTGGAGACCTGTGACCAGTGGAGTGCCACAAGGATAGGTGCTGGGTTCACTGCTTTTCGTCATTTATATAAATGATTTGGATGTGAGCATAAGAGGTATAGTTAGTAAGTTTGCAGATGACACTAAAATGTAATGGACAGTGAAGAAGGTTACCTCCGATTACAAGGCCAATGGGCTGAGAAGTGGCAGATGGAGTTTAATACAGATAAATGCGAGGTGCTGCATTTTGGGAAAGCAAATCTGAGCTGAACTTATACACTTAATGGTAAGGTCCTACGGAGTGTTGCTAAACAAAGATACTTTGAAGTGCAGGTTCATAGTTCTTTGAAAGTGGAGTTGCAGGTAGACTGGATAGTGAAGAAGACATTTTGTTATGCTTTCCTTTTATTGACCAGAGTATTGAGTATAGGAGTTGGGAAGTCTTGTTGTGGCTGTACAGGACATTGTTTAGGCCACTTTTGGAATATTGCGTGCAATTCTGGTCTCCCATCTTTCAGAAGGATGTTGTGAAACTTGGAAGAGTTCAGAAAAGATTTATAAGGATGTTGCCAGTGTTGGAGGATTTGAGCTATAGGGAGAGGCTGGTGCTGTTTTCCCTGGAGCGTCGGAGGCTGAGGAATGACCTTTATAAAGGTCTACAAAATCATGAGGGGCATGAATAGGATAAATAGACAAGGCCTTTTCCCCTGGTGTATGGGAATCTAGAAACAAAGGGCATAGGTTTAAGGTGAGAGAGGAAAAATTTAAAATGGACCTAAGGGGCAACATTTTCACACAGAGGGTGGTGCGTGTATGGAATGAGCTGCCAGAAGAAGTGGTGGAGGCTAGTACAATTACAGCATTTAAATGGCATCTGGATGAGTATATGAATAGGAAGAGTTTAAAGGGATATGGGCCAATTGCGGGAAAATGGAACTAGATTTGGTTAGGATATCTGATCAGAATGGATGAGTTGGACCAACAGGTCTGCTTCTATGACTTTACAACTTGATTATAGTTACTTCAGGGAAATTAATACGCAGCAGAAGTGGAGAAAATTGTGGGAGGTAACAGAGGAGATTGCGAGGGACCTGGCATTAATTTTCAAATTAACTCTGGATACAGGAGAGGTACTGGAGGACAGTTCATGTGTTACCCATTATTCAAGAAGGATAACAAATGAAGCAGGGAGTGAAAGACCAGTGAGTCTAACATCAATGGTAGAGAAAACTTGGAAAAAATTATGAAAGTTGAATCAGTCTCACCCTGGAGAGGCAAGGATGAATCCAGGAAAGTCAGGTGACTTTAAAACAAAACTACTGCGGATGCTGAAGATCTGAAGCAAAAATAAAAGTTAACAGATCTGGCAGCATCTGTGAAAAGAAAGCAGAGTTAAAATTTCAAGTCTTGTGACTCAACTTCAGAACTACAGAAGGATCACTGATTTTTTTTTAGTCAGTTGACTTTATGAATTTTCTCAGAGGTGACAAGATATGTGGATGAGAATAATGCAGTGGACGTAGTTTACATGGAGGAGAAAGTGAGGACTGCAGATGCTGGAGATCCGAGCTGAAAATGTGTTGCTGGAAAAGGCAGGTCAGGCAGCATCCAAGGAACAGGAGAATCGACGTTTTGGGCATGAGCCCTTCTTCAGGAATGAGGAAAGTGTGTCCAGCAGGCTAAGATAAAAGGTAGGGAGGAGGGACTTGGAGGAGGGGCGCTGGAAATGTGATAGGTGGAAGGAGGTTAAGGTGAGGGTGATAAGCCAGAGTGGGGATGGGGGCGGAGAGGTCAGGAAGAAGATTGCAGGTTAGGAAGGCGGTGCTGAGTTCGAGGGATTTGACTGAGACAAGGTGGGGAGAGGGGAAATGAGGAAACTGGAGAAATCTGAGTTCATCCCTTGTGGTTGGAGGGTTCCTAGGCAGAAGATGAGGCGCTCTTCCTTCAGCCGTCATGTTGCTATGGTCTGGCGATGGAGAAGTCCAAGGACCTGCATGTCCTTGGTGGAGTGGGAGGGGGAGTTGAAGTGTTGAGCCACGGGGTGGTTGGGTTGGTTGGTCCGGGTGACCCAGAGGTGTTCTCTGAAACATTCCGCAAGTAGGCAGCCTGTCTCTCCAATATAGAGAAGGCCACATCGGGTGCAGCGGGTGCAATAAATGATGTGTGTGGAGGTGCAGATAAATTTGTGGCAGATATGGAAGGATCCCTTGGGGCCTTGGAGAGAAGTAAGGGGGGAGGTGTGGGCACAAGTTTTGCATTTCTTGCGGTTGCAGGGGAAGGTGCCGGGAGTGGAGGTTGGGTTGGTAGGGGGCTTGGACCTGACGAGGGAGTCACAGAGGGAGTGGTCTTTTTGGAACACTGATAGGGGAGGGGAGGGAAATATATCCTTGGTGGTGGGGTCCGTTTGGAGGTGGCAGAAATGACGACGGATGATACGATGTATAT
Source organism: Chiloscyllium punctatum (assembly GCF_047496795.1). Taxonomy (NCBI): domain Eukaryota; kingdom Metazoa; phylum Chordata; class Chondrichthyes; order Orectolobiformes; family Hemiscylliidae; genus Chiloscyllium; species Chiloscyllium punctatum. The sequence goes on along the minus strand of NC_092740.1, from coordinate 51,927,778 downwards.
GGAGGTTGGTGGGGTGGTAGGTGAGGACCAGTGGGGTTCTGGCCTGGTGGCGATTGGAGGGGCGGGGCTCAAGGGCGGAGGAGCGGGAAGTGGAGGAGATGCGGTGGAGAGCATCGTCGATCACGTCTGGGGGGAAATTGCGGTCTTTGAAGAAGAAGGCCATCTGGGTTGTACGGTTTTGGAACTGGTCCTCCTGGGAGCAGATGCGGCGGAGACGAAGGAATTGGGAATATGGGATGGCGTTTTTACAGGGGGCAGGGTGGAAGGAGGTGTAGTCTAGGTAGCTGTGGGAGTCGGTCGGTTTATAGTAAATGTCCGTGTTGATTCGGTCGCCCGAGATAGAAATGGAAAGGTCTAGGAAGGGAAGGGAGGAGTCTGAGACGGTCCAGGTGAATTTGAGGTCGGGGTGGAAGGTGTTGGTAAAATGGATGAACTGTTCAACCTCCTCGTGGGAGCACGAGGCAGCGCCGATACAGTCATCAATGTAGCGGAGGAAAAGGTGGGTGGTGGTGCCAGTGTAGCTGCGGAAGATGGACTATTCCTCATATCCCACGAAGAGGCAGGCATAACTGGGGCCCATGCGGGTGCCTATGGCTACTCCTTTGGTTTGGAGGAAGTGGGAGGATTGGAAAGAGAAGTTGTTCAGAATGAGGACCAGTTCAGTCAGTTGTAGGAGGATATCAGTGGAAGGGTACTGGTTGGTACGGCGGGAAAGGAAGAAGCGGAGGGCTTTGAGTCCTTCGTGATGGGGGATGGAGGTGTACAGGGACTGGATGTCCATGGTGAAGATAAGGCGTTGGGGACCGGGGAAGTGAAAATCATAGAGGTGGAGGGCGTGGGTGGTGTCCCGAACGTAGGTGGGGAGTTCTTGGACTAAGGGGGACAGGACCGTGTTGAGGTATGCAGAGGTGAGTTCGGTGGGGCAGGAGCAGGCTGAGACAATGGGTCGGCCGGGGCAGTCAGGTTTGTGGATTTTGGGCAGGAGGTAGAAACGGGCGGAGCGGGGTTGTGGGACTGAGGTTGGAGGCGGTGGATGGGAGATCCCCTGAGGTGATGAGGTTATGGATGGTCTGGGAGATGATGGTTTGGTGGTGGGAGGTGGGGTCATGGTCAAGGGGGCAGTAGGAGGAGGTGTCCGCAGGCTGGCGTTTAGCCTCAGCAGTGTAAAGGTCAGTGCGCCAAACTACTACCGCAACTTCCTTATCTGCCGGTTTGATCGTGAGGTTGGGGTTGGAACGGAGGCAGTGGAGGGCTGCACGTTCTGAGGGTGAGAGGTTGGAGTGGATGAGAGGGGTGGAGAAGTTGAGTCGGTTAATGTCGCGACGGCAGTTGGCTATGAAGAGATCGAGGGCAGGTAAGAGGCCAGCACGGGATGTCCAGGTGGATGGGACTTCAGTAAGGCTTTTAACAAAGTCTCCATGTGTGACTGGTCAGGAAGGTAAGAGTCCATTTGATTCAGAACAATTCGTCAAACTATATCCCAAACCAGCTTAGTGGCAGGAACATGAGGGTGGTGGTTGAAGGCTAGTTTTGTGACTGGATGTCTGTGTCCAAATTTGTAATACAGGATTTGGTGCTGCGTCCCATGCTGCTTATAAAGCACATTAATGATTTTGACATAAATCTGGAAGATTTGATCAGTAAGATCTCAGATATGATGAAAATTAGTGGTGTAATAAATGGTAATGAGACAATTTAAATGGGCTGGTCAGATGGGCAGAACAATGGCAAATGAGAATTAATACTGAAAAATGTTGCATTTTGGGAGGACTAACTAGGCAAGGAAATACATTATAAATGGTAGGACCAAGAATGTACAGACGCTCAGAAGGACCTTGGTGTGTATGGCCATGGATCCTTGAAGGCAATAGGGCAGGTGAATAAGGTGATTAAGATTGGGATATTAGTCTTTATTGCCGAGACATTTAATACAAGCGGGTGGATGGTTATGATGGAACTGTATAAACATTAGTTCCACCACAGCTGGAGTACTGTGTGCAGTTCTCGTTACTGCACTCTCGGTAGGATGTGATTGCATCATTGAGATTACAGTGGCAAATCACCAGGAAGTCGTCCAGGCTGGAGCATTTCAAAAATGACGAGGGACTAGAAAGGCGGGTGTGGAGTAAATGTGAGGTATTGCATTTTGGTATAACAAATAAGGGTAGGGTTCATACTGTTCATAGTATGACCCGAGGTAGTGATATAGAACAGATGGACCTAAGGGTGCAGGTATATAATTTTTTTTTGAAAGTCTGCATCACAAAAAGCAGGGTAGTTAAAAAGGCATTTGGCATGTTTGCCTTCATTGCTCAGTCCTTTGAGTGTAGGAGTTGGGACGTTATGTTGAGGTTGTACAGGACATTGTACAGGCCTCTTCTGGAATACTGTGTCCAGTTCTAGTCGCGCAGTTCTAGGAAGAATATTATGAAGCTGGAGAGGGTTCATAAGAGATTTACCAAGATGTTGCCGGGTATGGAAGATTTGAGTTATAAAGAAAAGCTGGGATTTTTTTCATTGGAGCACAGGAGGTTGAGAGGTGATCTGATAGAAGTTTATAAAATAATGAGAGGTATAGATGGTAGTTGACTTTTCCCTAAGATGGCCCTAGGGGGCATGTTTTTAAGAGGAGAGAGATTTTTAAAAAGACATAAGAGGCAAGTCTTTTACACAGAGGGTGATTAGTGTGTGAAATGAACTTCCTGAGGAAGTGATGGATGCATATACAATTACAACTTTTAAAATACATTTGGATGGATACTTGAATAGGAAAGGTTTGGAGGGATATGAGGAGAAAGTAAGGACTGCAGATGCTGGAGATCAGAGTGTGGTGCTGGAAAAGCACAGCAGGTCAGGTAGCATCTGAGGAGCAGGAGAATCGACGTTTCGGGCATAAGCTCTTCATCAGAAATGAGGCCTGTGGGCCAGGGGTGGAAGTGATAGGCCGGGGGGAAGAGGAGGCTGGAGCGGATGGGTGGGAGGGAAGGAAGATGGACAGATAGGACAAAGGGGGTGGTGCTGAGTTGGAAGCTTGGGATTAGGATAAGGTGGGAGGAGAGGAAATAAGGAAACTGGTGAAATCCAAATTGACCCCTTGTGGTTGCAGAGTCCCAAGGCAGAAGATGAGCCATCGGGTGGTCAGGGTTTGGCAATGACGAGGCTCATGACCTGCGTGGCCTTGATGGAGTGGGAGGGGGAATTAAAGTGTTCAGGAATGGGGCGGAGGGGTTAGTTGGTGTAGGTGACCCAGAGATATTCTCTGAAATGATCCGCAAGTTGGCATCCTGTCTCCCCGATGTAGAGGCAACCACATCGGGTGCAACAGATACAGTAGATAACACGCGTGGAAGTACAGATAAGTTTCTGTTGGATATGGAAGAGGCTTTGAATGAAGGTGACGGGGAGGTATGGGCCAGGCAGTGGCAGAGGAAGGTGCCGAGAGTGGGGTGTGGATCGGGGGGTGATGTTGGATCTGAACAAGGAGTTGCAGAAAGAATGGTCTCTCTCATCATGTAGATAGGGATGGGAAGGGAAATATGTCCCTGGTGATGGTGTCTGTTTGCAGGTGGCTGTGGTGTATCTGGAGGTTGGCGGGGTGGAAGGTGAGGACCAGGGGGTTCCATCCCTGCTGCAATTGGAGGGGTGGGGTTCAAGGGCAGAAGAGCGGGCAGTGAAGGAGATATGCTGGAGGGCATCATCGACCACGTGGGAGGGGAAATTGTGGTCTTTGAAGGACGATTCCATCTGGGATATTCTGTAGTAGAATTGATCCTCCTGGGAGCAGATGCGGAGGAATTGGGAATAGGGGATGGCACTTTTACAGGAGGTAGCTGTGGGAGTCGGTGGGTTTATAGTAATTGTCCGTATCTAGCCTGTCGCCGGAGATGGAGAGGTCCAGGAAAGGGAAGGAGGTGAATTTTGAGGTCAGGGTGGAAGGTGTTTGTGAAGTTGATGAACTGTACATCTTGCTTGTGGGACCATGAGGTAGCGCCAATACAGTCATTGATGTAGCGGAAGTAAAGGTGGGGAATGATGCCAGTGTAGCTGTGGAAGATGGACAGTTCCACATACCCAACAAAGAGGCAGGCATAGCTGGGACCTTTGCGCGATATGACCAGGAGCAGGCAGGTGAGATTAGTTTAGTTTGGGATGATGTTTGGCATGGACTGGTTGGACCGAAGGGTCTGTTTTCACACTGTATGACTCAATGACTCAACCTACGAGCAAAAGTAGGGAGAAATCTTTCCCTTCAGCAGAGGAGTCAATAACCAGGAGCCATAGATTTAAAGCAAAGGTTAGGTTTAGAGGGGATTTAGGGAAGTATGTAGATGAATATCTGAAGTGCCATAGCAAACAAAGCTACAAGGTAAATGCTGGAAATTAGGACCAGTGTCAATAGATCCTTGATGATTGGCACTGACACATTGGACTGAAGAGTCTCTTTCTTTCCCATATGATTCTATGGAAAGCCAGTAATAACTTGAATCAAGTCAGCGTAAGTATATGATAGATATTCTTTGCTTTGTAATGTACAGGATATAATGTTCCTTTAAACTTAATGGACATTGCATGATAACTTTGGAAATAGTAGAGTTTGTTTTTTTTTCTTTGAAGATAAAGACAAGAGAAATATATTACTTTTGAAGATCTAAAAGGCAGGGCTGAAGGCTTGCATTCCTCTTCAGTGGGAGGTGCCAAGTGGATGATCTATTGCAGCAGCATCACAGATGCCAGTCTTCAAACAGTATGATTCACTCTGTGTGATATCAAAAAAAGGTTAAAGACATTGGATTCTACAAAGGCTACATGTCCTGACATTTCAGTTATGGTACTGAGGACTTGTCGACTTACCTAAGCCCTAGCCTTGCACTTCTAGTATAGCTACAACATTGGCATCAACACAGCAATATAGAAAATTGCCCAGGCATGTCCTGTATACAAAGGTAGGACAAATTAAACCCAGCCAATTACCATCCTATCAGTCTACTGTCAGTCAAGGTGATGAGGTGTCGTCAACAGTGCTATTGCATGATGCTTGAAAAATAATAACCAGCTCACAGACTCTCATTTTGGGTTCTGCCAGCCACTTGGCTCCTGACTTTGCTCAAACTGTACTTCAAATAAGGACAAAAGACCTGAACTCCAGAGGTGAGGTGAGAATGACTGACCTTCACATCAAGGCAGCATTCGACTAAGTATAGCATCAAAGAATCCTCGCAAAACTGAAGTCACTGGGAATCAGGGGAAAACTCTCCACTCTTTGGAGTCATCCCAGCAGAAATTAACACGTTGTTATTGGGAGATGAAGCATCTTAAACCCAGGACATAGCAGTTGATGTTGTCTATATGGACTTCAGTAAAGGTTCCCCCATGGCAGACTGGTGCAAAAGGTGAGATCACATGGCATCGGATGAGCTGGCAAGATGGATACAGAACTGGCTTAATCATAGAAGACCAGGGTAGTGGTGGAAGGATGACTTTCCAGAATGGAGGATTGTCACCAGTGACCAGGGAATCAGTGCTGGGACCTCTGCTGTTTTGTGGTCTACAGAAATAATTTGGAGAAAAACGTGGCTGGTCAAATGACTAAGTTTGCAGATGGTACAAAGATGGTAGAATGGCAGATGTTGAAAATGTCAGAAGACACAGCAGGATCTAGATCAATTGGAGGCCTGGGCAGTAAAATGGCAGATGTGAGGTTATGTATTTTGGAAGGATAAGTACAGGTAGAAATTCTACAATGAATGGTAGTATCCTTAGTGTATTGACATGCATTGGGATCTGGGTGTGCAGATCCACAGATCACTGAAGATGGCAGCGCCGGTAGATAAGGCAGTAAAAAAAGACCTATGGCATGCTTGCCTTCATTGAGTATAAGGATAGGCAAGTTGTGCTATAGCTTTCTAGAACTCAGGCCACAATTAGAATATTGCAGTTCAGGTCTGGTTAGCTTCCAGTTCTGGTCACCAGAGTAGCAGAAGGATGTGGATGCTTTGGAGAGCGTACAGAAAAGGTTTACCAGGATGTTGTCTGGTATGGAAGATTTTAGCTATGAAGAAAGGCTGGAAAAGCTGGATTTGTTTTCACTGGGATGCAGGAGGTTGAGGGATGAAATTTATATGATTGTGTGAATGGCATGGATAGAGTGGAAAGTATCAGGCTTTTTCCCAGGGTGGAGGAGTCAATTACTAGAGGACACAGGTTCAAGGTTTTGGGTGGAGGAGAGCAAGTTTAAAAGAGATGTGAGGCATGCTTTTAACACAAAGGGTGGTGAGTGACTGAAATGTGCTGCCCAGGGAAGTGGTAGAAGCAGACACAATAGCAGTATTCAAGAAGCACCTGGTCGAATATGTGAATAGGAAAGGAATAGATGGGTACAGATCTTGTAAGGGAAGATCAAAATGTGTCTGTGCAGGTTTGGAGAGATGAAGGGCCTGTACCTATGAAGGGCCTGTACCTGCAGGAATTCCTCAGGGCAGTGTTCAAGGCCCAACCATCTTCAGTTGTTTCACCAGTGTCTAACCCTCCTTAGGCAAAGTATGTCAATGATTGTACTGTTCAGCACCTTTCACAATGATTCAGATATGAAGCAAATATAGCTGGCCACAGAGCAGGTTAACAAGTAGGAACTCACCTCCTGACCCTCTCTACCATTTATAAGGCACACTTATTGGAAACAGAGACATTGTTGTGATGTTGCTGCACTAATTATCCAAAACCCCAGGCTAATGTTCTGGGAGCATTGTCAGATCAGATCACACCAAGTGATGAAACATGAATTCAACAAAAATCTGAGATTGAAAGGTCTCATGGTAACCAAGTAACTATTGTTGGTCATTAGGATCAGGAGTAAGCTGTTTGAGCACTCAAGCCTGCTTCACCATTCAAAATGATCATAGCTAATCTGATTGTGGTCTCAACTCCACATTTCAGACCTACTGTTGACTACCTTTGAGTGCACTGTTAGACAAGAATCATCTTCCACTTTAAAAGTATTCAATAACTTGTAGACACAATATGGATTCTTAAAGTATCAATACATATCAAGTATTGATAAAGTATCAAGGCAAACAGGTAGTAATCAGTTGAATGTGATATTCAGGAGCTTCAGTAAAACTAAAGTCAATATGAATCAAAAGGAAAAGAAATAAATAATTTTGTAATTGTGCTGTAGTAATCCTCTTAGCCCAGAATAGAAGTTCCCGTGGGTAATGTCCTTGGACCAACCATTTTCAGATACTTCATCAATGACCTTTCTTTTGTTATAAAGACAAATATACCCCTTTCCTCTCTCGCTTACCGTTGATAGTCTGCATTTCTGTATGTAAATTAATTAACTGGAAAACTGGTGGTGGTTAACAGATGAAAAATGTCACAGGTGATTTGGTGATGGGGAAAAGAAAATATTCAGTTGTAAGAGCACTGCTGGACATTTAAAAAAGGAAATGAGATTGATTAGCAAGGTTAGATCTCATTGAATACAGGGAGAACTAGCCATGTGGGTACAGAACTAGCTCAAAGGTAGAAGACAGAGGGTCATGGTGGAGGGTTGTTTTTCAGACTGGAGGCCTGTGACCAGTGGAGTGCCACAAGGATCGGTGCTCGGCCCTCTACTTTTTGTCACTTACATAAATGATTTGGATGCGTGCATAAGAGGTACAGTTAGTAAGTTTGCAGATGACACCAAAATTGGAGGCGCAGTGGACAGCGAAGATTAGATTAGATTACTTAACAGTGTGGAAACAGGCCCTTTGGCCCAACAAGTCCACACCAACCCGCTGAAGCGCAGCCTACCCATACCCCTACATTTATCCCTTACCTAACACTACAGGCAATTTAGCATGGCCAATTCACCTGACCTGCACATCTTTGGACTGTGGGAGGAAACCGGAGCACCCGGAGGAAACCCACACAGACACGGGGAGAATGTGCAAACTCCACACAGTCAGTCGCCTGAAGTGGGAACTGAACCCAGGTCTCTGGCGCTGTGAGGCAGCAGTGCTAACCACTGTGCCACCATGCCGCCCGGATCCTGTTGTAATCTGAGGTAACCCTCCGATTACAACAGGATCTGGACTAGATGGGCCAATGGGCTGAGAAGTGGCAGATGGAGTTTAATTCAGATAAATGCGATGTGCTGCATTTTGGGAAAGCAAATCTTAGCAGGACTTATTCACTGAATGGTAAGGTCCTTGGAAGTGTTGCTGAACAAAGAGACCTTGGAGTGCAGGTTCATAGCTCCTTGAAAGTGGAGTCGCAGGTAGATAGGATAGTGAAGAAGGTGTTTGATAGGCTTTCCTTTATTGATCAGAGTATTGAGTACAGGAGTTGGGAGGTCATGTTGCGGCTGTACAGGACATTGGTTAGGCCACTCTTGGAATATTGTGTGCAATTCTGGTCTCCTTCCTATCAGAAAGATGTTGTGAAATTTGAAAGGGTTCAGAAAAGATTTACAAGGATGTTGCCAGGGTTGGAGGATCTGAGCTACAGGGAGAGGCTGAACAGGCTGGGGTTGTTTTCCCTGGAGCTTCGGAGGCTGAAGGGTGACCTTATAGAGGTTTACAAAATTATGAGGAGCATGGATCGGGTAAATAGACAAAGTCTTTTCCCTGGGGTCGGGGAGTCCAGAATTAGAGGGCATAGGTTTAGGGTGAGAGGGGAAAGATATAAAAGAGACCTACGGGGCAACTTTTTCATGCAGAGGGTGGTACGTGTATGGCATGAGCTGCCAAATGATGTGGTGGAGACTGATACAATTGCAATATTTTAAGAGGCATTTGGAAGGGTATATGAATAGGAAGAGTTTGGAGGGATATGGGCCGGGTGCTGGCAGGTGGAACTAGACAGGGTTGAGATATCTGGTCGGCATGGACGGGTTGGACTGAAGGGTCTGTTTCCATACTGTACATCTCTATGACTCTATAAAGCAGAGCTGAGGCCCTTGATGATTGCACAGTGTTAGCTCAATTTGTTGCATGCACTGAAACATTGACAACATTTAAACTTGGGCTGTTCAGTGACAAACAACATTTACACTACACAAATGGCAAGCAATGATCTTATTGGAAAGATAAAATCCAAGCTCCTCCTATTTAGTACTCAAATGAGTTACCATCACCAGTTTCCCCAACATTGCCATCCTATTGTCACTATTGACCAGATTAATTGGACCAACAATACTTAAGGAGGCAAGTCAGATATTCTGTTGTGATTAATTTGCATTTTGAATCCTCAAAGCACTTCCAAGGCACAAGTCATAATGTGATGGAATAGTGCCCTTTGCCCTGGATGTTTACAGTACTAGAAGTCTCTGGAGACTCAACAGCACCTCGATCTGAGCAATGCATTTGATTGTCCTCCTGCACTAGTCTAAAAATCCTTTTCCTCTTTTTATTGTGTTTTGATTGCTAGGTACGTAATGTACAAGTTATACTTTAGAAATTCACTAATCAATCATCAGCTATCCCTTCGAAAACCACAAACTTCACCACCTAGAAAGGAAGTCAGTGAATGAAAATAAAGTCATCCTCACCTGGACACATTAGTGCTATTTCTGTAAAGTCAGTGGGTACTCACCACTTTCTTAGAAACACTGAAGACAATAAATATTAAGCATGCCATCAACCTCTCCATCTTCAGGATGAATATTTAAAAGCTGAACTTGCAAGAATCTCTTGTTTTGAATGGTGTTTACTGAAATAAAGACTTGCTTGCATACAGTTAAACCCTTGTTGGGGATACCTCAGACGCAAAGGACAAAATGCAGATTGATTTTGTTTTAAAGCCATTTCTCCTCTGGCTTTGTTCCAACTTCACTGGCCAAACACAAATGCTAATAGTCTGAACAACCATTCTGATTAAGATTAAAAAACCCACTTACTAACTCAGTGGTTGGCAGAACTGATGTTACTGTGGTGATTTTATTCAGAGGGTGATCTCATTCTTAATAATCCTTTTGAATTTCTATTATAAAATATGATGCATTGTATTTGGGTTTGGTAACTTGATTGACATATTGAGAATAATAGAATATTGGGAATGGAAGAAGCTATTTATGTCCTCAAAAACTGACTTAAGGTATTTTTTCATCTATTTCATTTAGAGCTGAAGATAATATTGGACTTAGATATCTTTGTCTAGTTAAAAGGTTGAATTAATTATTGGGATCCTTATGAATAGCTTTCTCTCCAGTAAAAGTGAAGTGATAGGGTTAGTACATGGTGGAATGAATATGCATTGCTTAAAAGAGATAAGGCTGAAAATTCATTTTCATTATTGAAGTTTTGCATGAGCTTCAGATGTTTTTTGCTTTTTTTTTCCCTGAAATTACCTTTTTCCACACCTTTCCTAATTCATTTCCACCATATATTGTTCCCAACCAAGAGGAATGATTAATGGTGTCCTGTTTGACTAACAGGCTATGAAAAGATGCTGCAGGGTGACTTCTCGACACACTGAGACACACACCTTTTTTTTTCTTCCTTCCCTTCTAAAACTAAACTGAGTTATTTTCTTAACATTATCAAGTTCATGGGAATGGTAGTGCAGTGGTAATTCAACCGGACAAGTAATGTAGAGGCGTAGACTAATGCTCCAGAGACCTGGGCCAGATTTTTTTTTGTCAGATTAAGCATGTAGGCACTAAATGTGAGAGGAACATCTGCTCAGGGTTGGGTCAGGTACCCTCATGCTTATTTGTGTGTGAGTAAAAACTCTAAGTTATAAGTTCTGAAGCCTGACCAGAATGTCTGGGCTCCAATATCCAGGCACCACATTTAAAAGGCAACCAGACTGAACTTTGGTCTTTGAAGAGATGCCAGAGAACAGGCAGAATCCAGTGCCACAGGAGAGGTGGAAGTTCTTTTCCCTACAAATGGTAAAAAGAAACCATCTCAGCAGATGAAGGAAACCTAGATAGTGGTGGCTGTAGAGGCCTGTGCCATTAATCTGGACAAGAGAAACTGCCTACAATGCCACTAAAGGATGGCTCCACCAGGGTATTTGCTGCTGTGTTCAATAGTGCCCCTGTGAATGAGCTACCATTGTAAGGTTGCCACTGCAGAGGAGTGTCATTTTGGAGGTTGGATAGCAGGCATCTCCATTAGATGTCTCCCGTGTAATTAATGTCTGTCATTTCATTACAGCTGCCAATGTTACAGGGCTGGCACCACTGTGGTACTTCCTCTTACACATTTTTCTGGGTTCAAACAGAAAAGAAGCGACAACCTTCTGTAGTTCAGGCATTATCAGAACGTAGAACATTGCAATGCAGTACAAGCCCTTCTGCCCTCAATGTTGCGTCAATCTGTGAAACCAATCTGCAACCCATCTAACCTACATCAATCCATTTTCATTCATATGTTGATCCAATGACCATTTAAATGCCCTTAAAATTAGTGAATCTACTACTGTTGCAGGCAGGCTGTTCCACGCCCCTATTACTGAGAAAAGAAACTACTTCTGACATCTGTCTTATACCTATCAACTCTCAATTAAAGCAGTGTCCCCTCATGCTAACCATCACCATCTGAGGAAAAGGTTCTCACTGTCCACCCTATCTAACCCTCTGATTACCTTCTAAGTCTCAATTAAGTCACCTTTCAATCACCTTCCCTCTAACGAAAACCGCCTCAAGTACCTCGGCCTTTCCTCATAAGACCTTCCCTCAATACCAGGCAACCTCCTAGTAAATCTGCTCTGAACCCTTTCCAAAGCTTCCATATCCTTCCTATAATGCGGTGACCAGAACTGTACACAATATTCCAAGTGTGGCCACAGCAAAGTTTTGCACAGATGCAGCATGACCTCATGGCTCCAAAACTCAATCCCTCTACTAATAAAAGATAACACACCATATGCCTTCTTAACAATCCTATCAACCTAGGTGGAAACTTTCAAAGATCTATGCACATGGACACCAAGATATCTTTGTTCATCTACACTACTAAGAATATTAACATTACTCTTTATTCCTGTTGCTCCTTGCAAAATGAATCACCTCATACTTTTCCGCATTAAACTCCATTTGTCACCTCTCAGCCCAGCTCTGCAGCTTATCTCTGTCCCTCTGTAACCCACAACATCCTTCGGTACTATCCACAACACTGTTGACCTTCGTGTTGTCCACAAATTTACTAACCCTCATCCGGGTCATTTATAAAAATGACAAACAGCAGTGGCCGCAAAATATATCCTTGCGGTTGGCTACTGATCTTTCATGGATTCCTGATGAAGGGCTTTTGCCCGAAACATCGATTTTTGCTGCTCCTCGGATGCTGCTTGAACTGCTGTGCTCTTCCAGCACCACTAATCCAAAATACTGGTCTTTCATCACAGCTGGGAAAATATGCATTTTTATTGCTATTCATCAACAACTCCCATGGGACAAGGATACAATCACAAAATGTTGAGCCCCATTTTGAGTTCAGCCCTATTTCTGTGCCCCTGTTATGTTTGCTGGCATCATTCAGTGTGGCTGCTTTGCTATGTTTGGCTTGTTGTCCCAGTTAGACTTCACCTCTGGTGGTGTAAACAGTAACATCCATAAGCTAGACTGCATATGACTGAAATTTCTCAGGAGCTGATCAATGTGGATCAGTTTCAGTCCTAAATTTATAAATTTTTGCATAAAGATACAGATTGCCTATGAAGCATACAAAAAGTGGAAGATGGTTTTACTCTTTGATAATGGAAGAAGTCATCCACCCTGCTAGGTATAAGTCTAGTATATCCGCAGATCAATATCCAAATCATCCTTGGATGTAGGGTCGTGAGTGTGGTGCTGGAAAAGCACAGCTGGTCAGGCAGCATCCGAGGAGCAGGAGAATCGGCGTTTCGTGATTCCTGATGAAGGGCTTATGCCAAAAACGTCGATTCTCCTGCTCCTTGGATGCTGCCTGACCTGCTGTGCTTCTCCAGCACCACACTCTTCGACTCTGATCTCCAGCATTTGGAGTCCTCACTTTCTACCAACTACATCCTTGGATGCATCCTGTCCCACTAACCGAGGTAGCAGTGCAGTGATAAACAGTTAGGAATGTGTGGCCCTCGGCATCCTCAACATTGATTCCTGACCTGATAGAGACTCATGGTATTAAATCAAACCGGGCTTGGTTGACTACCAGCTACCTGCATCTCCAAATAATTGAGTCGTCCTCCATTTTGAACGCTCCTTGGAAGAAACACTGATAGTCACAAGGACACATAATGCACTCAAAGTGGGGGCTTCACTGCTCTGTAGTAGTGCCTCTACTGCCTACCATTGTCAAGTCATAAAGGATATATCTGCATAACCCTGTAGTGGTTGATGAGGGGCTGACCAAATATGCCATTCCATATGTTTTTAATTGTTGAAATCAGGGCTTGTCCCATGACTTCCTGTTGTGGGACATCAGAACTGTGGAAATGCTTAATGCCTTATTTATTCTATCCTATAATTGTTCATGTTTAAAATGTTTTCATCATCCAACATCCTGATTTACTATCTTCAAACTTGGTGATAGCTGTAGCCTGTTTTCTGAATAGTAATGATGTTGGTCATGACTTACTGGCTTGGGGAAAGATTTGAAATTATTGAATTTGTTAACCTCTCCAGTTACTAGCTCATTTGCAATTCCAATGGAGTTGCAATTTCAGAAAACAATAAGTCATTTGCACAAGATCCTTTCTTGAGGTGAATGCCATAGAACTCTCAAATTATCATATGCCTGCACCTTACTTCAGGGAAGTTTCTCATATTCTTCTTTTGACATTATTTTACTGCCTTTACTAATTCTAAAATTCTTTTGATGTCTAAAAATAAAGTTACTTGCAAATAGTTTTCTTTATTTCAGTCCTATAAATGTACCTGCTTTTATCACCCATAATATCTGCCTCTCTCTCATTCCATACGAGTAACAGCTCACAACAGGGCAAAAAGGGTCAAGGCAGGGGGTGTGCTACCTGTCATTTAGCTCCTCACCCATTATAAGCAGAAGATCCTGAATCTGACCACCTTGAGCAGGTTTGAACTGTTATCAGTGACTGTCCCTCACTGATTCGGCCTAAAACCCCTTGATTTGACTGTCAACTATGACGAGCTTCTTGGCTTTGTGCCTACTCTTAATGACACTGAAAGACAGCAGAAATTACAATGATTGTTGTTGAAGCAGCCCACTGCACCATGGCGGTTTTAGAGGCTGGCAGCATGTCCGATGCCAATGTCCATGGGCATGGTGCATGTGGCAGGTGCCCTAGTTTCAAAAATGGAGATCATTGGGAGCAAGCAACAAACTGAATTTGCCACAAGCTCGCTCTGCTTTCTTGCTGAATATTAATGAGGCAAATTGGATTGTTAACAAGGTATTTAACAGTCATTATTCATTGCCAATAAACAACGTGCTGCTGCCTAGCAAGATTCTCATCACACCGCTTGTGAATAAAAAGACACAAATTGTTCTTGATGTTGAGATAGCTTTACGGTAAGGGTTAGATTTGATTTATTGTTGTCGCATGTACCTGAGTACAGTGAAACATTTTGTTATGCATGCAGTACAGGCACGTCATAACATACAAAGAACATAGGATGATTGAACAGAGCAAGGAGTATAAAGTTACAGCTGCAAAGAAAGTGCACAAAAGGCAAGATCAACATTAGATTTGAAATTTGAGAGGTCCATCCAGAAGTCTAATAAAAGCATGGAAGAAGCTGTGCTTGAACATGTTGGTACATGTGTTTAAACCTTTGTATCTTCTGTCTGACAGAAGAGGTTGGGAGGGATTATAAACAGGGTGGGAGGGGTCTTTGATGATTTTGCCTGCCCTTCTGTGGCAAAGGGAAGTGTGCATGAAGTCAATGGATGGAAGATTGGCTTGCAAGATGGTCTGGGCTGTGTTCTCAACTTTCTTTACTTTATTTTCAGTGATGGACCTCATTATCCTTGTCACCCGATTCTGCCACACATATATACCTAGCCAATATTGCTCAAACTCCTAAAAAATTCCACTCAGTATGTCCAGTGCTTTCAGACATTTATTGACACCATGTGGAGTCAGTCAAATTGGCCAAACATTCAAAGTTATGATGATCAAAACCTCAGAAGGAGAACCCAATAGATAATTCACTTGAGATTTCTGGCACATCTTGGCTTTTATGATGATATGTTGGGCTCCAACATTGATGAAGATAGGAACAGTTTTGGAGGCTCCTTTTCATGTTAGTTGTTTGATTGATCAACACACTCTGGATTTGACAAGGTTGCACTGGAGAGCTTTGATGTGGTTTGGTGGTTCTGGGATCATTTCTCACATGCTGCTTCTGCTGCTTAGCATGCATATAGTGTGGTGTTGTAATTTCCCTTAGGTATGGCTGGTATTGCTCAATCATTGAACCAGAACGAATCCCTCCCTTGATCGTAACAGCAGAGTCATAGATATGCCAGACCCTGCATTGTATGACAATTCTGTGATTTCTGATGCCTCACAGCACCTCCTATATGCCCAGTTTGAAATTGCTGAATAAGGTCTGAATTTATACACATTAAATGATGATACTTCACACTCCATGATCGGTTTAGTAAGTGTGAAAATGTTTCTGCCCCTCCACAAGGACTGTGCAGTATTCCCTCCTATCAATGCTGTCATGGAGAGATGCAGGGGCAACTATTGTATTCCTCACAGTTCTTCCTACCCCCTCAAACCCCAAACAGTCCAAACAAAAATCTGGTTGTTAGCCTGCCTGATGAAAAGCTGGCTGTCCTGCAATCATATAATACGGGGGCAACATTAGTAGTTTCAGAGGGGAGCATATGTTCCCAGTTAAGCAGGAAGTGCTGTCCGAGGGTCACTGAAACCTGCAACACAGAAGAAGGCCCTTCTGCACTTAGCGAAAACAATCACCTAATTACTCCAGTCTCATTTTCCAGCACTTGGCCTACAGCGTTGTATGCTTTGGCATTGCAAGTGCACATATAAATACTTAAAGCCAGAGTTATACAACACAAAACAGTCCAATGCGTCCATGCCAACTAGGTATCCTAAACTGATCTAATCCCATTTACTTCATAAACTTTAAGTGCTTTTGCCCTCCCACCCTCCTAGGCAGTGAATTCCAGATTCCCACCACCCTCTGGGTGAAAGGTTTTCCCTCACATCTCTATACCTCCGCTCCCTTACCTTTAAAGATCTGTTTGCTAATCTGCAGAGCACGTTCAATTGCCAGCTATGCTGTCCTACAGAAAGAAGACTGATGGAACCTGAACTTAACTTCAAGTCAAGGACTTTGACAGCCCTGGCTGCAGTCCAAGCAGGAAAAAGTGGATGGTTTTGAGATGCTAGTGTGGGGGATTAAAGTTGGTCAACACCTATGGGAACTGGAATTGATGGGTACTGCTGGCAGGGTCAGGGAATTTTCTCAAAGGTCCAACAGCAACACCCTTAATGAAAGCTGCTAGACTACAACCTTGCCTCAGCCTGTTCCTCATCAACTTTAAATAGCTGTAGAGGGAGATTAGTGCCACCAAATAGCCATTAATGGACCACTTAAGGGGCTCAATCAGCTTAAGGGTGGGCAGGCTGTCTGCACAATTTACAAAACGGGTAAGGTGTGGGTGTGGAGTCAGAGGGAATGTCACCTGCTCTATTACTTGTGCACCCACCCTCAAATATATTTGGGGACAGAGGGAGAATGTCATGTCCACTGCGTAAAATAATACTCTATGTAAGGAGCCCACTCAGTCCATCATACTGGTGCTGAACCTTTGGATGAGCTGTCAAACTTGATGCACTTCCTCATCTTTCCCCAAAAGTCTGCAACTTTTCTTCTTGGGAATTTGTCCAATTTCCTTTTGCATGTTGCTATTGTGTTTCCTTCCACGACCTTTTCAAGCAGTGCATTCCAGATCACAAGAACTTGCAAGATTGAAAAAAAAATTTCTGGTTCATTTGCCATCACTCTAAATCCGTGTTCTCTGGTTATTGGTTGTTCCCATTTATTTACTTGACTGAAACCATTCATGCTTTCAAAAACCTTAAAGTTTATGTAATCTGTTTAAAATGGAGCAATTTACTTCATCCAATCATAATGTGCCACTTCGGACTTGCATAATCCAATGCAAGTTTCCTTACAAGTATATATTTGTAAAACCTTTTGAGTTCAGTTTTATGTTAACTGCTAATCATTCTCAAAGTCTCTCTCTCTCTCCTTTTTAGATCTCTTCTAAACTTCTTTCAGCTTGGTTCTCCACTAAACCTTATATTTGTACATGAAGAATATAATTGTGATCTTTTGAATGCCAATATTTAATCTAAGATGTCGCCGCCAGTGTGACCAAAATCATAATTGACCTGATGCTACTTATAGACTGTTACTGTGATTTGATACAAACAGTGGCGCTTAAAATTAGCCGCTGAAGCTTTGGACCTTTGAACAGTACCACATCTGTGTTTAATTCTTGTTATGAATGTTGCATTTGCACACATGTCCTGCCAATAACACCTTATTTCTAGCTCTCATGCTTTATTTTCTCACTCTTATGTTGACTTTTCCCACCATAATTTCCTGTACTCATGCGAAATATGTATTCCTGGTCACTTTTGAAAATTTCCATGTACTAACATGCTCTGCCCACCGGGTGGCCACACACGGTTCCTGAATATTTTCAAGGACTTGGGCCGGAATTTTTCAAATGAATGCTGTCTTTCTTAACAGCTTTATCTTTAGTTGTTAAGTTTTTAACAACTTTATTTTTAATTTTGTTTTACGGTCTGTCTAGCCCTCTCTACTTCCAGGCTCAATTTCCAGCTGTTTTAAGCTTCTTCATCTTCAAGATGGCCACCATTTTTATCTGTCCTCAACCTGCCATGATTCTGTTCCCTGACCCATTCTTAATTGTTGCCAATTTATAATCCCCACCTCTTCTTCCATCATGCTCCACAGCTGGAAGCAAGTATTTTTAAGATTATTTTTTAGGACTGATGTGTCTATTATAGTGTGAGCATTTAGGCTTTCTAATGCATACCTCAGTGGTTACTGTCACGAATGGAGTAAAACTGATTTTTAATAGAAATATAGAAATATATTTCATGACTATTTTGAAAACATATTCAGCAGCCCAGAAGAAGTCTGCTATATATGTGGCTGGACTTGCCAATAACCTCCCAGAAACATCTTGGAAGCTATCATCACAGAGGATTTGAGCTATAGGGAGAGGCTGAATAGACTGGGGCTGGATCAGCATTTCCTCTAATTTTTTTTGTCTTGTATGGAAACCCCCAATGTCTGTGCATGACACTTGGAAGACAATGTTGCAATCTGAGTTACCGCACTGATCACCATGCATGGAGCATCAGAGTGACCGATCACATGCACAGTTATGTAACTTAGAAAGAATGTTCTTCCTGATCTGTCTGAGATGCTGGCTGTTGTGTTGAAACCTTCTACAGAGAGAACCATCTACAAGAAAAACCACTATACTATAGAGTTGCAAGCTGTACTCATCCTACAAGATGTCCACTGAACCTCTGGAATGGGCCATAGACAGTTGGCTTTAATACAAGCCTCTATCATGATGGTATTGCTTCTCCTCTTTGGGAAGCTTGAACACATGACTATCTATTACTGAATCCACTCCTTTTAACCATACAATTTTGAAATAGCAGTCAGTTTAGGTGCCAGTGATGCATGTACAAAATCTACTCTCAATATCAGCACCCCTAATTCTAGCATTCAAAGGTAAAGGCTCTGATCTATAAAAGCACCCAACATTCTGTATTTGTGTTCTTTGCAAGTAAAACTTGCATTCATCATAACAATGAAACAGAAGTTTGACTTCAGAAAATCTTTCTCACCTGACTTTTGAAGAGATTTTGTTTTATGATTTTTCGACAGCTGGCTAGCTACTCAACTATTTCCATAAAGAAATTCCAAACTACTAACTGTAGCTTTATACTTTGGGACTCCACCTTTAAAAGCAAGGACATTGATCATCAGTATACTTCAGTTCTTTTTTATCAAAGTTATTGCAAATTGAATGATTTCTTGATCCTTTCTGATTCAATCGCTGTGTATGTTTGCAAGCATGCCTGTGTTGTGAAGTATTCCCTCGCATCTCAGCATGTATGATGCAAAACTCTACTTTTGGTTTAAATTTCCCACTCTGTTGTTACAGTGCGCAGTCAGAATCCACAAGCAGGGGGAGTGTGGGAAAGCCTCAATCTGCATATGAACAGATGATAATAGGGAGAGATATTTGTTTTAAAACATGCAATCTGTCTTTAACAGAATGAATACTTGTAAAATACTAGACAGCATGCAAAGATGAATGTTCAACTATGAGATGGAGATATTAGAGTGAAAGTGACTTTGCTATGGAAAACAATGAGGATGAAAAGCAGGGAATACAAGAGCGCGTGCAATGGAGGAAAATGTGAGGATGCCATTGATAATTGGATCTTAGAGATTATGTTTGATTTTAGAGGGAATGTTGAGTGGCAAGGGGCAATAAACGTATCTTGAAGCTGCAGGTAGATACTGAGGTTGCATCTGAGGGTAAATTTAAAGTGGCGAAAGTGAGCACTGCAGATGCTGGAGATCAGAGTCAAGATTACAGTGGTGCTGGAAAAGCACAGCAGGTCAGGCAGATGAAGGGCTTTTGCCTGAAACGTCGATTTTCCTGCTTCACGGATGCTGCCTGACCTGCTGTGCTTTTCCAGCACCACTCCAATCTTGAGGTAAATTTAAGGTGTTGAAGTCAGAAGAGATATGTGCAATAAAAGCAAATAAGTTCCCCAAAGCTGAATGGACTCCTAATTTCCTGACTATCCCAGCACCAATCCGTCTTTCTTCTAACAATTTGCTTAAAAAACACTTTGCTTTTTGGCATGGAATTCCATCTGAAACTCAGTCCCGAATCAGTTATGCGAATGTGAAAGAAACGTTCCAAGCTCCTAATTGAGCCAAATTCTTGAAAATAATCCTGACTCAGTCCTTATCCTTGGACTCTGCTGTCGTCTCCAAAATCTTAATATAAACGTTCTCCATAGAGTTGGGTGATATCTGGAATTATAAACTCATATGGAAATTCCCTGACTTGGTCTTGACTGTAATATAAATGTGTTTATAAATATTCCCACTCAGCCCTTGCCCTGCCTGTTGGTGAAAACATTATTGATTAAAATATTCTTAGTATATATTAGTCTGCTACATAATTATATTGCTCACAGACTCTATTTCATTAATGCCTTTTGGGAACCATTCTGCATAGGTTTCTTGTATTTTAGGAATACATTTTGGCCTGTTTATTGAATACATTTGTGAGACTACATTTTAAAGTAAGAAAGAAATATATTTTTAAAATTTGGAAATGCTAGAGTAGCTGCTCAACATCACGAACAAATAAGCTCTATTTTTATTTTAATATTTATTCCTTATTTCATGTTTTAGTTAATATAAAATTAGTACAGAATTACAACAAATTGTGATTTGCTATAATATCCAGTACAATTTCTGGGCATGGTTCAGTTGCAGCAGCTTTCCATCAGAAAACTGACAGGAGGGACTCTACAATTAGTACACACTTTGTCTCATACTTAACCTTTCTTTCCATCGTCATGTTTTTGTCAAACCTTTCTGCCAATCTCGACATTTGTACCAGGAACTGCCTGTTCACTTGACATGATGTAATTGTACTCACTAACCAGTAGTAATGCTGCGGTACTTTACTGTTATATCAGCCAGTTTCTCTACCTTGTGCTACCAGGAAAGCCTTAAACAGGCATTTTTCAAAAAGGTTCTCATTTATTGCCAGTTTGATGCAACCGAGTGAGTTACTGGGCTACATTGGAGGGCTGTTAAAAGTCAACCATGTGGTGGTGGATCTGAAGTTGAGCATGGGCCAGATTGTGTGAGGATGGTCAGTTTCCTTCCATGAAGGGCATAAATAAGTCAGTAAAGGTTTTATGCCAAACAGCAGATTGATTTCACTGATGATCAGTTTTCCTTTTTTTAAACTTGAATTCAAATTCTGAAACAGCTGCAGTGAGTTGAATTTAGATTCTTTACGTTATTGTTCCGAAGAGACAACACCACACCGTTGCATGCATTGCTGTGTGTTTTGCTCATGAACAAAGAATAATATGACATCAGATCATTTATTTGAAATAGAGAATTGAATTACGTTTGCAAAACTAGTTTGCATTAGCTTCTTTCATCAAACTTCCTTCACCTGAAGGTAATTGTGCTGATCCCCATATATATGAAAACAATGTTAATGTGCACATGTATATGATTAATACTTTCATAATGAAACACAATTCTTGGAATGTGACAACTCACTCACCTATCCCTGTTGCCTTTGTGCTGCTTTTTCTTCCTCCATCCATACTTGTGCTTAATTCTCTCCCTGTCTTCTGTGGATATCGTCTTAAGTTTTTGGTTTAGCTTCCTTTTTTTTCTGCTTTTGTTGAAGCTGATGTGCATTTTATCCTGCTCAAATGGCAAGAAGAGGTAGAAGTAGCTCATTAATAACTGCTTTGGAATGATCTTTGTAGAGAAAATGTGGTTTTCCCTGGTTCTATTTTCATGACCTAACCGAATCATATTTTTCCACCCCAACCATCCCTAAGCATTAACCACCAGCACCCAGCACCCCACAAATACCAACCCACCGCCTGCTTCCCCCAATCCATCACCTGCTAATATTACCTCATATTCATTATCACCAATGACAGTACTTCTTTCTTCCTATTCACCCAATTTTGCTTCAAGCACAATATCCATTTAACTGGACATGCATGGCTGGATCACTCATTTTAGAAAAGCAAGAATTGCGATATGAAACCAAATTGAGGTGCCTAGTTTTTTCATGCCATCTTAACATATTAACAATAATGCATAGAGGAGTAGCTAGTTATAATAGTCAGCCACTATTTAGTTAAGCCAATCCACTGGTAGCAGAATGCATTGGCAAACATAGAATCAAAATCATTTATTCCTTCCAATAATGCCACAGGAATATAAATAGTTTAAATCCACCTCTCATCTGTCCTTAAATTCCTGTCAGATATGAAAACGCTCCCTCAGGCAACCCCCTATGCAGATAGAAGCTTGCACAGATGGATAATTATGATAAATCACATATCAGGTGAAAACAGCTGAGCAAGTTCTGTCAGTGAAATCGCTTGTATCATACCGCACCTGCCCTTGTATGTGAATAGGTATTTTTACCCTTTGAGCAAAGATCCTGGCAGTAATTTTGACCTTGTACAACAGGTAACAACAAATTCACAACCCATTTTGTAGTTGTTCCATTTTTAAAAATTTTAATAGCTCTTAACTTCACTGGTAATGAAAACTGTCAGAGATGTAAAACAGACTGAATTTAACAATATCAGTTGCACACTAACTCACAAAGTTAAAATTAATTCTGACCCCATTCCCTGTACAATATTGAATGCTCGAAAAATCAATTTTAATGTCTTTTTAGAATTAGCTCAGCAATTTGCAATACTTTCAGAACTATGTTTTATGAATGAAAATTAATGTTAAGGGCTTTTTGTTGAAAATGATTATACACTGACTAGTTATATGAAACTAAATTTATATGTATGCTTAACATGTTTTAAATTAAATTAGAAATTCATTGCACTCTTCAGTTAATTGTAATATTGTAAATATGGGTGAAACTGAGAAGAAAAGATTTTCTTGAATGATGTGGAGAACATTTTTATTTTTATGGGTATCTCTGGCTCAGCTGGCAGTTATTGCTCAAGTCCAATTGTCCTGCAAGACATAAACCATCTTCTTGCATTGCTGCAATTCATTAGGGAGGGAGTTCCAGGATTTTGACCCAGCGTCATTGAAAGAGCAGTGATGATATTTTTTATCCAGCATGTGAGTGACTTAGAGGAAAACTTGCAGATGGTGGTGACCCCATGTATCTGCTACCCTTATCCCCTTAGCTAGTAGTCGCCATGGGGTTGGGAGATGAACTCAAAGGAGTCTTTGTGAATACCTGGAGTGCATCTTATAGATAGGAAGCACCAACTGGTGGTAATTAGCATTGGAAGTGAAGGGATTGAATGTCGGTGAATATGGTGCCAAATGAATGAGCTGTTTTGTTCTGGATGGTGTCAAGCTTGTTTAGTTTTGTTGGGGGTGTACTCACCCAGGAAAGTGGGGAATATTCTGTTGTGGCTCTGTTCGCCGAGCTGGGAATTTGTCTTGCAAACGTTTCGTCCCCTGTCTAGGTGACATCCTCAGTGCTTGGGAGCCTCCTGTGAAGCGCTTCTGTGATGTTTCCTCCGGCATTTATAGTGGCCTGTCTCTGCCGCTTCCGGTTGTCAGTTCCAGCTGTCCGCTGTAGTGGCTGGTATATTGGGTCCAGGTCGATGTGTTTGTTGATAGAGTCTGTGGATGAGTGCCATGCCTCTAGGAATTCCCTGGCTGTTCTCTGTTTGGCTTGCCCTATAATGGTAGTGTTGTCCCAGTCGAATTCATGTTGCTTGTCATCTGTATGTGTGGCTACCAAGGATAGCTGGTCCTGTCGTTTCGTGGCTAGTTGGTGTTCATGGATACGGATCGTTAGCTGTCTTCCTGTTTGTCCTGTGTAGTGTTTTGTGCAGTCCTTGCATGGGATTTTGTACACTACATTGGTTTTGCTCATGCTGGGTATCGTTCTGGTGAGAATGTTCAGCTATCCTTGGTAGCCACACACGCAGATGACAAGCAACATGAATTCGACTGGGACAACACTACCATTATAGGGCAAGCCAAACAGAGAACAGCCAGGGAATTCCTAGAGGCATGGCACTCATCCACAGACTCTATCAACAAACACATCGACCTGGACCCAATATACCAGCCACTACAGCGGACAGCTGGAACTGACAACCGGAAGCGGCAGAGAGAGGCCACTATAAATGCCGGAGGAAACATCACAGAAGTGCTTCACAGGAGGCTCCCAAGCACTGAGGATGTCACCTAGACAGGGGATGAAACGTTTGCAAGACAAATTCCCAGCTCGGCGAACAGAACCACAACAACGAGCACCCGAGCTACAAATCTTCTCCCAAACTTTGGGGAATATTCTATCATGCTCCTGACTTGTGCCTTGTAGATGGTGGACAGCTTAGGGGAGAATCAGGAGATGAGTTAAATGGTGCAGGATCCCTAGCCTCTGACCTGCTGTTGTAGCCAATGAGTTTATATGACTGTTCCAGTTCAGCTTCTGATTAAAGGTAACCCCAGGAATAATAATGGGAGACTCAGTGATGGTAAAGCCATTAAAAGTTTCTTTCTTATTGGAGTTTGTCTTTGCCTGGCATTTGTGTACCATGAATGTTATTTGCCAATTCTAAAACCAAACCTGGATAATGATCAAATCATATTGCATTTGAAGATGCACTACCTCAGTGTCTAAGGAGTCATGAATTATGCTCAACATTGTGTAGTTATCAAATACCTCCCAGTTCTAACTTTTCAGTGGAAAGAAAGTCATTAATGAAGCAGCTGAAGATGGTTAGTCCTAGGACATTACCTTGAGGAACTCCTGCAGAGATGTTCTGGACCTGAGATTACTGACCTCTAACAACCATAGCCCATCTTCCTTTTGCACCAGGTATGCTTTCCACAGCAGGCAGCTTTCCCCCGATACCACACTATGTCAAACGCGGCCTTGGTATCAAGGGCTGTCACTCTCACCTCTCCTTTGGAATTCACCTCTTCTGTCCACATGTGAACAAAGGCTGTAATGAGGTCAAGAATTAAATGGCACTGGTGGAACCCAAACTTAGTGTCAATGAGCAGGTTATTGTGAAGCAAGTGCTCCATGCAAGCATTGTTGAATGACTCCTTGCAGTACTTTAATGACAATTGAGAATAGACTGGACACCTCCTCCCACTCTGCCTCCTGTAAAAATGCTGTCCCCTATTCTCAATTCCTCCGCCTCTGCCACATCTGCTCCCAAGAGGACCAGTTCCACCACAGAACACACCAGATGGCCTCCTCCTTCAAAGACTGCAATTTCCCCTCCCATGTGGTTGATTATGCCCTCCAGTGCATCTCATACCCTTCTTGCACCTCCACCTTCGAACCCCACCCTTTAATCGCAACAAGGACAGAACCCCTGGTCCTCACCTTCCACCCCACCAATCTCCATAAACATTGCATCATCCTCTGCATTTTCCGCCAATTACAATCAGACCTCACCACCGGAGATATATTTCTCTCCCCACCCTTTCTGCTTTCTGTAAAGACCGTTCCCTCCATGACACCCTCGTCACACCAGTGCCCCCAACCAACCCACCCTCCCCTCCCAGCATCTTCCCCTACCATCACAGGAATTGCAAAACCTGTGCCCATACCTCCACCCTCACTTCCGTCCAAGGCCCCAGAGGAGCCTTCCACATCCATCTGAGTTTTACCTGCACTTCCACACATGTCATTTACTGTATCCATTGCTCCCGATGTGATCTCCTCTACATTGCCGAGAAAGGATACCAACTTGCAGAGAGGGGAGGCATGGTGGCTTAGTGGTTAGCACTGCTGTCTCACAGCACCAGGATCCCAGGTTCAATTCCAGCCTCGGGTGACTGTCTGTGTGGAGTTTGCACATTCTCCCCGTGTCTGCGTGGGTTTCCTCCGGGTGCTCCGGTTTCCTCCCACAGTCCAAAGATGTGTGGGGCAGGGGAATTGGCCATTCTAAATTGCCCATAGTGTTAGGTGCATTAGTCAGACGGAACTGGGTCTGGGTGGGTTACTCTTCTGAGGGTCAGTGTGGACTTGTTGGGCCAAAGGGCCTGTTTCTGCACTTTAGGGAATCTAATCTAATCTAAACATCTCCAGGAGCCCACACCAACCAACCCCACCGCCCCCTGGCCAAATAAATCAACTCCCCCTCCCACTCCGCCAAGGACATGCAACTGCTGGGCCTACTCTATCACCACACCCTGACCACCCAATGCCTGGAGGAAGATCACCTCATCTTCTGCCTTGGGACCCTATAACCACATGGCATCAATGTGGACTTTACTAGTTTCTTCATTTCCACTCTCCTCACCTTCTCCCAGTTCCAAACTTCCAACTCAGCACTGCTGTCTTGACCTGTCCTACTTGTCGAACTTCCATCTCATCTATCCACTCCACCCTCCTTTGCAATCTATCACCATTACTCCCACCTCCATCTACTTATCACAGTCTCAGGTACCTTCCCCTAGCCCCACCCCTCGTCCCATTTATCTCTCCACCCCCGAGGCTCTCAAACCTCATTCCTGATGGAGGGCTTTTGCCTGAAACAGATTTTTCTGCTCCATGGATGCTGCCTGATCTGATGTGCTTTGCCAGCACCACACTCTCAACTCTAATCTCCAGCACCTGCACTCCTCACTTTCTCCTGGTGGGGCCAATTGGCCATTTGGAATTATCCTGGTTTTTGTATTCAGGACATATTCTTGGGCATATGTCAATGGCGTAGCTGTACTGGGACGAATCATTTCAGGATGCACAAGTTTGAGTTGTCATGGTCCACAGCCATTTTCTTGATGTACATCTAGATGAAAGAGCACCTCATTCCCGAATATAGTGGTGTCAATTCTCTTACGGTGCAGGACTTCTCAAGGTACAGAATACCTGACAAGTCAGGGTTAAATTTAAAATGTTAATTATGAGGCACATAGCAGTGTGTCATTTAAAATACAAATTGCCCATACAGAAACCGACTGAAAGAAGTGGTGCACATGTCAGGGGTTGAATGTGCTTTAGCTATGTTATGACTCTGTACTGAGACAAATCCTAAAATAAAACGATTGCTCTGATCTCACCTGGAATATTATATTCAGTTCAAGATACAGTACCACACCTTAGAAGAACTGCAAAACTTGGAAGACAGTGCAGGAAAGATTTATTAGAATGCTATCAGATGATTGTTATAGTTATGTGGCTAGACTGGAAACACTTGGGTTATTCTCCACAGAACAGAGAAAGCTAAGAGGGATTTTGATAGAGGTTTGAAATCATGAATCATACAGCATGGAAACAGACCCTTCAGTCCAACATATACATGCTGACCAGGTTTCCTAGACTAAACTAGTCCCATTTGCCTGCACCTGTTCCAAATCCCTCTAAACCTTTCCTAATCAAGTATCTGTCCAAATGTCTTCTAAATGTTGTAACTGTATCTGCATCGACCACTTCATCTGGCAGTTCATTCCAGACTTGAACTACCCTCTGCTGAAAAAGTTGCCCTTCAGATCCCTTTTTTACCTTGCTCCTCGCACTTTAAAACTATACTATCTTGTTTTGAAGTCTCCTACCCTAGGGAACAGACGTTTTTGCTATTCACCCTATCTGTGCCTGTCATGATTTTATAAACTTCTATTCAAGCTCCTACGCTCCAGTGAAAAATGCCCCAACTTATCCAATTTCTTCTTATAACTCGAACCATCCAACTCTGGTAACATGCATGAAAATTTAAACTCTTCTCAATGGCTGAAGAGTTATAGCAAGTGGGCATGCAATTGAGATAATTGGATAAAAAGAACCAGAGATGTCAGAATAAAAATATATTCTTATGCAATGATTAATCAGGATCTAGAACTGTATGAGTGTGGTGTGTTTAAATTTAATTGTAGCCTTCAAAAGAGATTTGGATAAATACTTGGAGTAAAGATTTCAGTGCAATGGGGAATGAGCTGGGAATGGGATTAACTGCATTGGAGACTCAAAGGATGAAATAGCCCCCTAATGTGCTGTTGTATTTTATGATTCTGTGATTTCAGTGAATGAATATTAAATTCATTGCTTGTTTTATGTTCTTTAAATAATCAGAAATATAACTGAACATTGTCATTACTGAAGCACTTGAAATGCTAATTAAAATCTCCAGGTTTTTTTCTTGTGTGAGGGATGCATTTGATTAAATTCAAATTTAAAATCTAGGCTTTGAAATTTCAATTTTATGTCTCCAGCTAAGAAATTTTCATTTTCATGCATGCAAACTCAATGGAAGAGAAAGGTACAAGGTTGAAGTTGCTCTGGGATAACTGTAAGGTGTAGAAATTGGAGGTGTAGTGGACAGCAAAGAAGGTTACCTCAGAGTACCTCAGATTACAACAGGATCTTGATCCGATGGGCCAATAGGCTGAGAAGTGGCAGATGGCATTTAATTTAGATAAGTGTGAGGTGCTGCATTTTGAGAAAGTAAATCTTAGCAGGACTTATACACCTAATGGTAAGGTCCTAGAGAATGTTGCTGAACAAAGAGACCTTGGAGTGCAGGTTCATCACTCCTTGAATGTGGAGTCACAGGTATATAGGATAATGAAGAATGTTTTTGGTATGCTTTCCTTTATTGGTCAGAGTATTGAGTACAGGAGTTGGGAGGTCATATTGAGGCTGTACAGGACATTGGTTAGGACACTGTTGGAATATTGCGTGCAATTCTGGTCTCCTTCCGATCGGAAAGATGTTGTGAAACTTGAAAGGGTTCAGAAAAGATTTACAAGGGTATGCCAGGGTTGGAGGATTTGAGCTATAGGGAGAGGCTGAACAGGCTGGGGCTATTTTCCCTGGAGCGTCGGAGGCTGAGGGGTGATCTTATAGAGGTTTATAAAATTATGAGGCATGGATAGGATAAATAGACATGGTCTTTTTCCCTGGGGTAAGGGAGTCCAGAACGAGAGGGCATAAGTTTAGGGTGAGAAGAGAAAGATATAAAAGAGATCTAAGGGGCAACATTTTCATGCAGATGGTGGTACGTGAATGGAATGAGTGCCAGAGGAAATGGTGGAACTATTGCAATTGCAACATTTAAAAGGCATCTGGATGGGTATATGAATAGGAAGGGTTTGGAGGGATATGGGCTAGGTGCTGGGACATCTGGTCTGCATGGACAGGTTGGACCGAAGGGTCTGTTTCCATGCTGTACATCTCTATGACTTTATGACTCTAAGTGATTCATTTTTGAGCTGGGAAACTGGAAGTAGTGGATTATGACAGAGTGAGCGCTTGACGGAGGGGTGCAGGTCTTTTGATCTATGTAAATGACTAGGACAAAGGCACTGAATGCCTTGTTTGTTGATGGCCTAAGGATAGGGTAGATAATAAGTTGTCATGAGGATATACAGCGTCTACAAAGGAATATATGTAGGTTAAGTTAAGGGTCTGTTTCCATAATGTACATCTCCATGACTCTATCATGCTAAATCTCATGGAATCATAAAATGAAGCAGCCTAAAAGGATCCCTGTAACTCATTTTACCTGTTCCAGCCAATTTTACTCCTGTGTTGGAGTCACTGGCGAGGTTATAGTGAGGAGCTGTCTCCTTGAACGGCTGTAGCTTTTTCATCACCGTCATCTTGAATACAACTGAGGTGGTAAGCCAAGCCATTTCAAAGTGCACTTAGGAGAATACCGTTTTGCTGCAGATCAAATATCCTCCGTGTGTGAATATGATAATAGTTCTGGGAGTCATAGACTGAAGAAGATTAAACACCATGCAGGTGCAAACTGGTAAACATTTATTTACCATTTACACTGTTTGCAGAGGCATGGTTTAATAGAGCAACTAAAACTTTCACTAGAATTTCCTTTGTTCAAGTCCTCAGTCCATATGATCTGATATCACTGATGCTGGAGTCTAGTTATAAGCATGTAGCTATTGATCCCATATCCTACAATCTGTAGCACCTCTGCATAGTTTATTCAATTCAAGTGTGTTGTATTGATGATTCTATTTGATTCTTGATCAACCTTACTATCTTTTTGTCCCAAAGTTATTTAATTGATTGAACTTAAATACACCAGCTAGCATGGTGGAATCATTAGTGTGGGAGTTCAAATTGTTAGTCCTATCTGGTTGGAGGGGATTTTAAGGGTCGGGGTCCTGCTTATGAGACCTATGTTGCCTCTGAGAAGGTTTGCCAGTATTAAATGCCTTTCAGGAACAAAAGCGTCTTTTGCTTCCCAGTATCTTCAAGGTATCATGAGATCAAACCCACTGGAGGTCTGCGATCACAGAGCAAGCCAGGCTACACCTAAGTCATGGCAGGAGGGCTTTTGTAATGTGGAGATTGGGGAGGAGGGCTTTGTCTGCAAGGACCTTGGGAGGGTGAGAGAGGTTAGGTCTCAACTGGACCCATCCAGATGAGGGGCATCGGTCAGGCACTGAGTTCCTTTGAATGAGAGATGCGCCATCTTCCGTAGGAGACCACAAGCAGCATACACTATTTTGTTTATGGAGTTAATACAGGCAATGGGAGGATGAAACCTTTAAACAATCATTAATTGCTCACTTAGAATCCCCACAGTATGGAGGCAGACTATTTGGCATATCGAAGAGCATCCCACTGCTCCCAATCCTGCATTTGCAATGGCCAATCTACCTGTTATGGTAGTAAACTGAAGCACCTAGAGGGAACCCACATGGACACAGAGAGAATGTGCAAACTCCACAGACAGTCATCCGAGGCAGGAATTGAACCAGGTTCCCTGATTCTGTGAGGCAGCAGTGCTAGTCACTGTGCCACACTTTTTTTTTGAAAAGGCTTTTGTTTGATGGCGTGGAAAGCATGACCATGGGACTTCCAGTTATAGACTGAGCTTTGACAGAGTTGAGAGAACAACAGGAAGTTTGCATGCTGCTCTCCACTTGATTGAATTCAGTGGGCTTTACCATTCTATTTCCCACCAGTTGTGATGCAAACTCCCTATTTTACATCAAATTTGAAAAACAAAATTATCTCAGGGTCTGCTGCAGGTTAGAGCTAATTGAACAGAGACACAAATAAAATGGAGGGAAAGCCCCCCCTTGTACTGAAAGGCCTAGGTTCAAGTCCCACTTGCTCCAGGTGTATGAAATAACATATCTGAACAGATTGATTAGAAAAATAAACTAAATAAATTTAAAACAAGGTTTGCATATGACCTTGCTAGTTTTACAAAAAAACTTCCCAGCCTAATCAGATCGCGGGAGCTAAGCAGATTCAGGCCTGGTTAGGATGGCAGACCACCTGGGAATACTAGCTGTAGGTGTTTGAGTTGAGAGGCCTAGGTTCAATTCCCATCTGCTCCAGAGGTGTATAATGGCGTCTCTGAGGAGGTTGAAGGGGAAAGATATGTTACATTAATTAAAACGTACAGGGGAAGCACCTTGTTTTACAATGTGGAAGTGCTGGTGTTGAACTGGGTTGGACAAAATCAGAAGTCACACAACACCAAGTTATAGTCCAACAGGTTTATTTGAAATCACAAGTTTTTGGAGAGCAGCCCCTTCTTCTGAATTTGTGATTTCAAATAAACTTGTCTGATAACCTGATGTCATGTGACTCTGATCTTGTTTTATAGACACTGTTTGAAAGCGTATTCTGATAATGGTGTCAGTTATTGAATGGAATGAAATCGGGACTTGAGTTTAAATGTCATTTTTTTTTGCTGCTGTAAACATTTGAAAGTCTGTTAGTTTGACAAACTTGAAATGTTTGTAATGCTGTTGAAATGTTTTAGGATTGGATGCAGCTTCTGATGATTAAGTGTTGCAAGTATCCATACATGAGTATTTTGGCTGATAGTTGTACTGTGTTTTGATCATTTCTATCCATTTACTAACTCCATATTTAATGCCAACAGCTGCAGATGGAGAAGAGTCAACTACAGCAGGTGGGATATTGCAAATACCTTGCCCACAGTCGTCATTTCATTTGAATATGCATGCAACCTGTTACATGACAATCCTGCATGTTCAGTTCTGCTCAAGTGTAGTTTAATCCACTTTAATTAGAGCTAGTTAAACAGTGTTATGGATTATTAATGGCCACTGGTGAAAATCTAGTTCTAAATTGTTGGGTATATCCTGTGTTAATATCCAAATTGACTTGCATAGCAAACACATTCCTGGTGCAGTTCCTGTTACAATGCTGTTGCATCAGCATCAGGAAAATAATTCATCTATTCAGAGTACTAATGGCCATATTTACATTCATCTGCATGTTGAATATACTTTTCGTTTTTATGTTCTGCCTCCCACAACCCATCCATCCCTCAAAATGTTTGTGATTTCTGGAATGGTTTCCGTGTTGCTCTCCTTTAAGAACCCGCACAGGCTTGATTCTTTCAAGTTGTCCTTTTGTTGAGTCCTAACATGGGTGCTTTTAAAGTATTCTCCATCCGAGCTTGGCTTGTAAACCCAAGGGTTTCATTTGGGTTAGAATCTGGCTTTGGTGTATTGTTCCGGTCCATACTCTTCGCCTTGTGCAGCAGCCAGCGTAAAGAGGGCTGAGTGCAGTGGGTAAGATTTAACTCATAGTTTGCCTGATAGATATCAACT
This sequence comes from Chiloscyllium punctatum, assembly GCF_047496795.1. Taxonomy (NCBI): domain Eukaryota; kingdom Metazoa; phylum Chordata; class Chondrichthyes; order Orectolobiformes; family Hemiscylliidae; genus Chiloscyllium; species Chiloscyllium punctatum. Next base: position 51,895,482 of record NC_092740.1, on the reverse strand, counting down.
GTATTTCCATATGATTGTTTGAGCTATGTATTCAATAGATTTATTTGAAATATGTGTCCATTTTTCCATTATTAATTGAGCTGGTACGAGTTGTGACGAGTTCACATTCAGAGAAAACAATTTAAATAGACACTTACCAAATGATGAAAGGCAAAAGACGCTTGCTCCAGGAAGAAAAGATGTATTTCTTGACAAACCCAAGTGACTTAACTTTCAAAAAATACAAAAAATGCTTTGAAACCATGGCAAATGATGAAGTATGAAGTCCTCCATCTATTTTTAACACCCTTACATTCTGGACACAGCCTGACATCACATATTAAATGGTCAAAGTGCATGTGGGAGCATCTAAGTCTCAGGGTCATTTTGACTGTTGGATTCCTTTTTGTTTTTGCAAGGTTTCTCTATCCCAAACCGGAGTTTAGATTCCCCCCACCCCCCAGCCATGCTATAGTCCCTCTAATTGCTGCATAGCCAATGGTCTCCCTATATCTGAGATACTACAAGTCTACACAGATTGAAGTGTTGACACAATTCGCAATTCAAACCTCACTTACAAGTCTCAAAACAGATCACGTGTGACACAAATGCACTAATCATTGATCTCACACACCTGTACCCAGATGATTTGAAACTAGTGAAATAGTTAAGGGTGATATGGTATTGCATTATAAAAGGGGTCTTTCATGGCACAGTGGTAGTGTCCCTATCCCTGGACCGGATGCCTGTATTCAAGTCCTACCATTCCAGAGGTGTGTAATAACATCTCTGAACGGGTTGATTAGAAAAATCAGCTGAATACAAAAAAAATGCATTATAAGGACCCTAGTTATTGATTGTCCCAAGAAGGTGCAGTACAGTTTATTCACATTCAAGAGGAGCTCTGAGTGGAATTGAAAGCGATGAAGTGAAATGGCAAAGTCGACCTCCACACAGATTGCTGCAGCTGCATCTTCTGTGTTTGAAAGGAAGGTGACACCAGAAGAGCACACTTTCATCCACAGCACCTCAACCTTTCATTTCAAAAGTGTTCAATGCTGGAAGAAGAATTAATGGCAAATTTTCCAGTGCAAGATTCTTTTCCAAGCTAGATGCAAAACACAGATTCTGGTTTGCAAAAGGCTTTCAACAACTGATGACATTTAGGTTACTATTAAGACTGTACTGTTTTTGAGAGTTTCCATTACAGCTCTTAATTAGCTGAAATATATTCTAGCAGCACACGGATATGACTTTTGAGAATTTGGCTTTGCAGAGCTGACAATATAGTGGTCATGGGTGAAATAAAGGCAAAGCATGACATTCTCATACCGATGACAGCAGCGCAACAATAAGGATTTCCGTATTTAACAAAGCGAAGTGTCAGGTCAACATCAGCCAGATAAACCTCTTTGGGTGTATTTATTGTGCCATGGAGTCCATTCCAATCCAGGTGAGATCAAGCCTGTTAAACACTCACCTTACTGGATGAAGCAGCTCTGCAATGTTACCTTGGATTTTTCCATGACCATGCATTTCTATTGTCATGAATAATAAATCTTTGCAAAGAGAATTGCCCATTGAGGATATCCCCTGTGTATTGACAAGACGTCTTTGATTCTCTCAAGCAAATTCCATCAGCAAAATGTTGCTTAAGCAGTTCTATGACCACAGGAAAACCATGATTCCCAAAGTAGATTATTTGTTTAAAAAAACCTAAGAGTATGCCTTATATAAGATGAGAAACTATAGCCTTTGGTTCCTGCCCTGATGAAGGGCTTTTGCCCAAAACATCGATTTTCCTGCTTCTCAGATGCTGCCTGACATGCTGTGCTTTTCCAGCACCACACTCTCAACTTTGGTTCACAAACCCTTCTATCTGCACAAACCAACAATTCCAATAGAGAGTGCATGACATTTCACTCTAGTATTCGACATAATGCAGTTTGTCATATACTTGGTTCACACATTGATGTTCTTGACTGTGAAGTTTGAATGCATTCTGTTCCATTTTGCAGAACAGCTACAAGAGATATGAAAGTTCATTATTCATGGATGATCTGACAATATGAACGATGTATCTGAGAAGATTTATTCATTATTAGCCAAACACAGGTGAATTTGGTATGTCATGACAAGTCAAAGGCAAACAAGTCCTAATATGAAAAGCATTAATGCCCAAGGGATCAAGTCCATGTAACACTAGGGACAATTGGCTATTGAACACACAAGAGGAAGAACATGTGAAGCTAGGTACTGGCTAAGAATGAATCAGGATATTCAATGACTTGTGAATGCAAGTGGCATTTGTCAAATGCATAAACCCCATTGGCAGACAGTGTCTACATGATATTCCATTCACACCTTGGACAAAAGTAGCAATTGACCGATTCAAATATCAGAATGACATCTTCACGAGGCCTCATGTCTGCCCCTCATGGGAAGCAATATTTCTACGTTCAGCCTCAATCAGTGAGGTATGTTCTAGAATCATCAGCCATGGTTGCAGGGGGTAGCTCTTGTCCCTCAGTCACCATCCTTGTAAGACATCCAGCCTTGAAATGAACCAGGAACATGAGAATTCTCAAGGAGATGTCACTATTGTGGCAACTTCTGGGGTACCTGGTGCAGACCTCTAAGATGTGGTATTGATGATCGCAGATGACTTGCACATTGATGGAATGGAACTTCTTTCTATTGATGAAGTCATTTTGATACGGTACACTCAATGTGATGTGTGTACAAACTATTGTGCCCCACACCTAGGGGAGACCAGCTATGTTGGCAAAGCCTTCTACCTGGACTACATCACTGATATCGTCATGGGGAAACCACATGAAACAATGTGATTTGCATCAAGAGCAGTCTTGATGCACTTGTGCCAAATTAGGTAAAACATAGCTGGAGGCAAACTCACACCACAGCATGATGACCAAAAACAATTTATCTACAGTTCTGACATCTGTGTGTGCTTTAGTAAATTCTTGACTACATTCTTCAAAAGAGATGTATTACTTTCACAAAAGTTTCTCTGGTAATGATTGAGAAGTTTGGAGTAAAATGCTAATTTATAAACATCTCGTGACAGCCATTCAGAACCTATGACTAATTGTAACACTCCAGCTGTAAAATATTGTTAATAGCTGACAACCTTTAAAAACAATCAACTTCCCACAAGGCACTAAAATTGTGGAATTCTTGTGCCATTTCTCAAAACATTCCAAATGGCTGATCGAACAGTAAGTTCTCATTATTTTAAATAATTGAGACATAATTTATTGCAAAACACATTGCTATTTTACAAGAAAATACTGACTCTTTTTAAACAAATGAAGCACAATCAGTCATGTTTAACTCCAGTAAATCGAGCTTTGGGTTGAAAAAATGTCTAATCTGTGTTCGCTTCAAATGGTCAGTTCAAATTTTTTTCTTGTGCCATATTTTGTTATGTGCTTACTGTGGGCTAAAATTATGCTGTTCTCTATATGATAAATATTGTTCATGTCCAAAACATACTCTGTATTGTGAGACTGGGGAGTATTGTGTAATTTCTAAAAAAAAGTTTAGATGTCAGGGATTCATGCAAGCATTTTCAATGTGCTTCAGAAAGGTATAATCAAAAATAATGGATGTCACTTCACAGAGTTTTATTGATACTTCTAATAGAATAAAAGAAAAGAAAATTACTCAGTGAGCAGCTAGTATGTGGAACCAACTATAACAGAAAGTGTATGATATAAAGAGCTTCTTTGCTTTCAAAAGCAAATTTGATAATTCCATGACAGAAAAGGACATAAAAACAGTGACAAGATGCAATGAGGTGTGGGATTGGACTTGCACTGATTATGAAGAGCAGTAGAGACTAGTACAATGAATGGTCTCTTTCTCAATACATACGATATCATATGAGACCTGATTGAAAATGTGGGTTTTAAGAAGGTTTTAAGAACAATTTAGAGTTGTCTGATAACCCCTACAAGGTTCATGGGAATCGTTAATTAATCTTCCTGTGGAGATCATTGTGTATGAGTCCTCAGGGCAACAGGCAATGGCCTACTCAGTTGGAACTAATCACCTGAGCTCAACAAAAAACAGTTATGATGGAGCTCTTGTGGTGCAGTGTAGTGTTCCTACCCCTGGACCAAGAGGCCCGGGTTCAAGTCCTACCTGCTCCAACAGTGTGTAATAACATCTCTGAACAGTTTCGAAAAATAGGTTAAATCTTTTTCAAAAATTGCAGAACTGTTTATCCCATAGACTAGCCTATGAATATCACAAGTAGTAGTACTATTTTGTTGTTCAGTAATAAATAATGTACCTTTCTAGTCAGGATTCCTGAATTATTACAGGTGGGAATTCCAATGTGGGACCTAAGTGCCAGAAATTAGGAAGAAAGTGCATACCACATCAACCAAACCTACTTCCTGTGTGACCCATATTAACTTGTTCTTTTGAGCAAATGAGCAGGACACCTGCAGGAAGCAAAAAGGGTTTAATTTGAAATATGCAGATCAAGTTTAATGATGTAATTGATTTGGGAATAAGGTTTCAAGTTGTTTGCCTAACATCAGAACCTAAAACTGTTAAATTTAAATAGCTTTTCAGCTCATCCATAGAAAGAGACACATGGCAATAAAGTTGAATGGCTTTCTGTGCTGCAGAGCCATGGCTAGTTTGCTCATCCAACTTCCGTCCTCACTTTCATTTGAACAAGATGAAAATACCTTGAACCTGTTGGACAATTGCAAAGACTGAGGCCCCTGAAAGCTCAGTAGCAAGGAACTCAGAAAGCAACTCCTCCTTTCCACATGTCAGGCAGATATTAAATACTGCAGGAGGGTGAGGCTATAATTGCTCTTTGGAGGGTCATTGCAGACTTTAGTACAAGGTCAGTGCAGACTAGTCTCTTTCCACACTGCTAGAATTCTACAATTCTCTAAGATGCCAAATTTTCCAAAAGCCAGTCCATACAACCATTGTTGAATCCATTTAAAGTGCAAGCCAAACATTTCTCTTCATTGTCTATCCCTGTAAACTATTGCAGTAAAGAGCTACTAACAAATATATATGATCTTAATAGTTGAAATATAGTTGTTCAAGACCACAATGCTTTTTGCACTGTTTGAACAAGTTATTAGTAAGGCTTACCTTGTATTTATTTGTTGCTGCCTGCTCCTCATGTGTATTCTACTCTGAAGAATCACATTGCTATCTGTCTTGTCTTGGAATAGAAACTCATGAAGAACTTCTTCAGTCATCAGCTGGATATTATTGAAGTTGTTAATTTCTATTTAATTTTAAAGCTTCCCTCTATCCTTCATATTTCTGATGTCTCTCTTTGACATCTATTTCTATTATAAGTGTAGAGGTTTGTGGACTTAAATTCAGTTTTGCATTATTTTGAGCTTGTGACAATGTGAATATATGGCTCATTGTGAATTACATCTGGCTCTTTGGTGCAAGATGGTTTTGGGGAGATGGGGAAAAAATAAAACAATTCGGGAAAGCAAACTGAATTTGAATGCCTGTAAATCAGTAGAGATGATGAGTAATATAAATTTCTGAGGTACAATATCCAAATAAATAAATGCCTAATTCATCACCTAACTATTAAACTCTCAGCATAGCTCATAATCTTGCGTTAAAAAAAACTATTTATAAAAAAACTCAATACTGCATACATTAGAAATCTGAAACACTAAGTTATGTAAATATTCAGTCAATCTTGCAGCACTTATGCTTAGAGATGCTTCCAGCATTTTCTGTATTGAAAAGCAATTCTTATGGAATTCAGGACCAAGAATCTTTAACAAATATCCAAAATATACATCAGCGACCAAAACATGTTAGCTTGAATTAAAACTTACAGCATGAGATTTTTGTATCTTGTAACGTGAGCTCAATAACTTAGTTGAAATCCAGTAACAACTTAAGCTTTGATGCTACAACTGAAATGTTTTACAGCAATGTCTACGCATTGCTGAAGAAGGAAACCACAGATGTTTCTGTGAGTCAGTTGAGACCTTTTGAGGCCTTGCAGTGATACATTAGGCAAAATAAATGATGATTCAGGACTGAGTCATAGTGAAAGGAATGTCCTTGATTCTGTGCCTGTTGTGTGTGTTTTTATGTACTTGGATGAATTTAATTGGGCTCAGCATTTTGACAACTGGGAAAGAAAATTTGGCTGGGATTTGGTTTTTCATAACTAAGCTGCACAAGTTAGATGAGAACAGGACCAGGGCCCATTTCAGTCACTTAATTGTGAAAGAATGCTATTCTATCTATCTATGCAGTGGTCACTGTTTGGTGTCATTGTCCAAATTAAACATTCCAATTGTCAAGCAACAACTGTTAGCATTTACAAGTAATAAAATATTTACATCTACTGCTAAATCAAACATTGACTGGATACTGCAATGGAATATTGCTAAAACTTTGTTTGCCATCATTGCTCCACTGCAATGAGCAGCAACTCTGGAGCTTGTACAAAACAAAATATAAATGCTAGCCTAGCCGATGATTTTCAGACACTGTGAATAAATACATTTTAAAAATGCAGAAACGGACAGAAATCCAAATAGCGGTGTAAATGATTCCACACTCTTTCAAAGATTGTGCTGTTGAGGCCCTCTCTTGCATCTGCATAGTGTGATCCCTAACTGTCAGAAAATATTGCATCTTATTGAATGAGGTATGCCTGGATTTTTAATGGTGTTCTAAGTTTATAGTGTCTGCTAAACTGTTTGAATGACCCTGAAAGCTGTTTGCGTAATGTCAAGTTTCTCCATTATGCCAAAAATCCATAGTTTTAAAAATATTTTAAAATTTGTATTTAGTATTAATAAATTGGATTTAGTATTAATAATTTATTTGGAACTTTAAAAGAAGAATAATCAATACTTTTAGTTTCCTGGTTTATTATCTTTGAGAACAGTTCTATGTGTTTGGTGGATAACCCACTTGCAGAAATCTCTGCTGCTGGATTCTTCAAGATTTTCTTGTTATCACTGAAGTCAAACTGACTTTTGAGAAGATAAATACACACTGCAGAGACTGATAATTTTTGTGGGCTACTTTCTTCAGGGTCAGTAAGGAACTCTGTTGCTTTACCTATTAAGCTTAAACAATTTTAAATTATTGTTTTTAAATTAAATGCTTTGACACTTGAATAAAAGATTATATCATTCACACTTGACCATTGTGGGTGTCATCAGCATTTTTGTTTTAATGCACACTTTCCTGTTTTTTCCCCAGTTTTGCTAATTGTCCACCCTCTCACCTTCTCATGCCACCACCATCTCCTGACTTCCTTAAGGTTGTGACAACTACTGACTCATGAATCCATGGATATGATCACCTTTGTTACTATACTAACATGTTCATTCTGTAATGAGACCCTGCTGATGAGTCCGAACCCACCCTCCTGCAACATTCACACTCATTAACTTTGACTAGACTAAACTAGATTCCCTACAGTGTGGAAACAGGTCCTTCGGCCCATCCAGTCCACGCCGATCCCTTTAATCAAAGACTGGGATTAGAAACCAAGTCTGGCAGTATTTTCAAGCTTATCTTTAAAGGCTGCATGTAGTTTCAGTTTGTACAGAAATTGTTGCTTGTGCGTGAAGGAAAAAATGTAATCGTCATCAACTTGTCCTTCCTTGTTTTATGCAGTAAATTAAATTTGTGCTTTTTAGGAAATTGGCCAGGGAAAAACTAGAACTTTCACTTCATGAATGCCATTCATAATTAATAATTATTCTTTCTGTCATACAGGAGCTTGCCAACCCAACCCATGTCATAATGGTGGGATTTGTGAAGTGAGTGATACTTACCGGGGTGATACATTTGTCGGATACATCTGCAAGTGTCCTGATGGATTCAGTGGAATTCATTGTCAGCATAGTGAGTCCTACTCCAGTGACTTATATTCTTTGAAAGAAGCCTACAGGGTAATGTGCTGGTAGAGGTAGAAAAATATACTTAATACAGTGGGTAAAAGCTAAACATTTTCTTTCCGATTTTATTACTTTAATGTATAATTGTTGAGAATTATTTGTTTAATTGTTCTGTTTTATTAAACAGAAGTAAACTAGATTAACATTAATAAATAATGGCTGTGCCTTTTTATTCAAAGTGCCTCATTTAATTTGAAGATGTTATCTTAATTCACAGAATAGATATTGTGCACATTATCACAAAGACATCATGTCAGCTAATAGGAAGATGTAATAAATGTTGCAAATGTGAAGTAAAAACAGAAATTGCTGGAAATTCTCAACAAATAAGGCATGTTCTTTGAAGTTGACATGCTTTTGAATGAGAGGTTATTTAAAACCCTCTTCTAATGACAATGGGGTATGTGGGAGGTTTTAGTTAGTCAGGGGGAGAATTAGCACCTTCTGCCATCTCCATTTGCCTGAATAGTGTATAAGTCGGCTATCTGTACGGAACAGCAAAGTGCTCATTCATATAATGAAGTTGCAGCCCAAGGATACTATTTTAACTGTGTGATAATGATGGTTCCAAATTGAACAAAACCTGATGGCACTTCTGCCTGCTTTGAACAAACAGTGATCCACTTATTTCCAAATCCATTATAAAACACTTCAGATGTTCTAAGTGCATCTAAGAATGGGCATTCTGTTATCATCAATCCTGTTGTATGGTAATAAGGGCAACTGAGAGTTAAAGTTGTCCCATAGATTCATTACCAATTCAAGTTTTACCCTACCAACATTTTCATAACTTATAATCAATTTACCCCATGCAATGTTAAGAAACAGTTAGAGACATTGGATTTTGGAAAGGTTCTGAGCCCTGACAATATTCCAGCAATGGTTCTAAATATTAGTGCTCCAGAACTTGTCACTCCCTTAGCCAAGCTGTTCTAGTACAACTACATCAGTGGCATCAAACTGACAATGTGTGAAAATTATCCATCTATGTCCTATCCGTTCAAAGCAGGGCAAATCCAACCTAGGCAATTACAGCCTCGTCAGTCTACTCTTGATCATCAGTAAGGTGATGGAAGGTGTCAACAGTGCTATCAGGCAGTATCTTGTCAACAATAGCTACTCAGTGACGCACACTTGGAGTTCTGTCAGTTTCTTATCTCATTACAGCACATGAACTGCAGCTCCCCACTACCTTATAAAGCTGAAAATGTGTTGCTGGAAAAGCGCAGCAGGTCAGGCAGCATCCAAGGAGCAGGAGAATCCTGATTCCTGAAGAAGGGCTCATGCCCGAAACGTTGATTCTCCTGCTCCTTAGATGATGCCTGACCTGCTGCGCTTTTCCAGCAACACATTTTCAGCTCTGATCTCCAGCATCTGCGGTCCTCACTTTCTTACTACCTTATAAAGGGCAACTACAGATGAGCAGTAAATGTTGGCCATCCAGGATTGTCCCATGTCCCATGTGTGAATAATACGAAACATTTTGTATAAGTCCAGCAATTAGATCATTCTTGACTATCAATTAAATGATCATGGCTTCGAGCCTCATTTCTGAGAGTAAAGGAAATACTTAATTCAATAATTACAGTTGATTTTATCTTTAATGACACTGTGGATCCCAAATTGATGGTATGGTCATGGCATCCCCTCAGCCAGACCTTGGAAACATTTTTGTTGAATTCCATGAGAAAAGTGTCTTCAAGGGAATGACCCCTAACTTCCTATTCCTTGCATGTTTCCAATATGTAGTTGATGTTTGCTATGTTTGAATCACAGTTCTTTCTTCCTACCTTTGCTTGTCCATTACCCAAACTTTCTACTCTATTGTCATCACAAAACCTTGATTCCATCATTCTGAAGCAATATTTTATGCTCAATGTGTGTTTGATATCTTTACTAAAATACAGCATTGAAAGATGAGCACAATATTCACAAAAGCCTAGCCAATGATTTGTAGAAGCTTTGCATTACCTCTCTTCATTGATTTACAGAGTTAAATGGATTTCAAGCAACTGATGATTGCTAAATCATTTGGATCAAAATTCATCTTTGAAAGCTTGTAGTTTGAAGTGGAATCAATTAGTCCATTAGTGCCAGCAGCCTAGCATCACTGTGTTAGAATGTGTTGTACATCAATTTTGTCACATTTGTTGAATGTGAAATGTTCCCTTGACCATGAAAAAGCTATGTTACTATTATTTATGAAATTCCCACGGATGGGTAGCAGACTCACAAGTGTTCATGATAGAACAGAATTCTCCTATATCTTTGCTATGATACTGACATGGAAAATGAATGAACATTTATGGAAACTAAACCTTTTCTCCAAATTCTTTATCTGTAGTTTTTCCTGCTTTTATTCTGTCAGTTCTTATTTTCATAACTTTGACAAAAACATTTTCTGGGTGAGAACATTGATGCTTGTGTTTTGATTTTACAATGAGCTAAACTGTTTAAAGTTGCCTGTTAAAAAAGAGGCCAATTGTTTTTGGAGAAGACAGTGTCTGATTATTTAGATCTGCAGGCTTCCAGGTACAGCTCAAGTCAATCTACTATTCAATATTAGGTAATTTAATGTAATGAAGATTTATAGCTCTGGTATGTTTTATATGGAGCTCCAGTCTAGCCCTCAGAAAATAACTGCTTAATATAAGGAGAATAATTCAAATAGCAATGTTTCTAAATTGATGAGTAAACAATGGTAGTAACTTAGATTTTGATTTCTGTTCCTGGCAACCCCTTGGGTCACTCAAATTAATTTTACAGCTATTTCACTCAAAATATTGTTTTCTTTTTCCTATTTATCACTTCTTATTTAAGAGGAGAACAATATTGAAATTTCTTTCGCCAATTTTTACTTGAGAGGAGAACAATATCGTAGTTGTTTTTTTTCATCACGTTAGTAGGTGGATTGATGCAAAATTATTCCATTGTACATATGCAGTTAGAAATCTCTTCCATGCAGCTGAAAGATCTCATTTTAATTCGACTGTTTTCATAGAAGGGCACAAAATGGTGAGATCCCCATGGAGTATGCATGATATCCTGGACTTGGTTTTGTAATATGTTCATAAAAACAATTTCTATCCATCATGTTTCATGGCAATACAAGAATTCTTTAAAATTCAGTGCGAGAGAATAAATTTGTGAGGGTTCTATCCTCGAGTCTCATGATACACCAGTAGTGGTACCACTGGATTAAAATGAGACACCTGGAAGTAGAAATTTGTGTACAGCCAAAGTTGATGGAAACCTAGCAACAACAATAACTTTTGTGCTACTGCAGATGGAGAAGATCCTGGTGAGTCTGGGAGGGGACTGGCAGCAGCCCATATATTCAATATGATCCATTTCTGATTCTGCTGCCTCCACATTCAGCTAAATGAGAACCAAAGAATGAAACTGAAAATAGGAGACTATTACGCTCTTTGTTCTAATGCCAGCTCTTTATTGTAGATATCAGTGGTATTGTACCTAGCGGTACTGTCGCTGGACTGTTAATCCAAAATAATGTTCTGGGGACCTGGGTTCAAATCCTGCCACAGCAGATGGTGGAATTTGAATTCTAATGATGACCATGAATCCATTGTTGATTGTCTGATTCACTAATGTCCATCAGGGAAAGAAACTGCTAATCTAACCTCATCTGGCTTACATGTGTCTCTAGACCCACAGCAATGTGGTTGACTCTTAGCTGCCCTCTGAGCAACCAGGAATGGGCAGTTAATGCTGGCCTAGCCAGCGATAGCTTCATCCCATGAATTAATTTTTAAAAAGCTGTTCCACTAGTTATTTCTCTTAACCCTGATTTGTTTTCCTCTTCAAACATTTATTCGATGTTACTATTCAGTCAGCTTCCATATGTCCTGCAGGCATTGTTTTTCAGATCACAAAGTTCACTGTGTAAAATGTCTTTGCCTGTGTTCCCTCTAGTTTGTTTGTCAATCGCATTAAATCTAGGCCCTATTTTCTGTTTTCCTTTCTACCATTGAAATCATTTTTTCTTACCTACTTTATCACAGCCATTCATGATTTTGAACATCTCTATCAAATCACCTTCCCTGTCATACTTCTCAGCTTAGAGTCATAGAGATGTACAGCACAGAAACGGACACTTTGGTCCAATTCATCATGCCGATCAGATACAGTCCACCTTTTCCACTCAGCCCTTTTTCCTCCAAAAGCTTCCTTTTCATATATCCATCCAGATGCCTTTTAAATTGTACCAGCCTCCACCACTTCCTCTGGCAGCTCATTCCATTCACATACCACCCTTTGTGTGCAAAAGTTACCCCTTAGGTCTCTTTTATATCTTTCCCCTCTCATCCTAAACCTGTGCCCTCTAGTTCTGGACTCCCCCACCCCAGGGAAGAGACTTTGTCTATCTATCCCATCCATGCCCCTCATAATTTTATAAACCTCTATAAGGTCACCCCTCAACCTCTGACGCTCAAGGGAAAACAGTCCCTGCCTATCCAACCTCTCCCTATAGCTCAAATCGTCCAATCCTGGCGACATCGTTGTTAAATCTTTTCTGAACCCTTTCAAGTTTCACAAAATCCTTCCGATAGGAAGGTGACCAGAATTGCATGCAATATTCCAAAAGTGGCCTAACCAATGTCCTATACAGCCACAATTCTTGTACTCAATACCCAGTAAAGGAAAGCATACCAAATGCCGCCTTCACTATGCTATCTACCTGTGACTCCACTTTCAAGGAGCTATGAGTTTGCACTTCAAGGTCTCTTTGTTCAGCAACGCTCCCCAGGAACTTGCCCTTAAGTGTATAAGTCCTGCTAAGATTTGCTTTCCCAAAATGTAGTACCTCGCATTTATCTAAATTAAAATCCATCTGCCACTTCTCAGCCCATTGACCCATGTAATCAAGATCCCATTGCAAGCTGAAGTAACCTTCTTCACTGTCCTCTACACCTCCAATTTTGTTGTCATCTGCAAACCTACTAACTATACCTCTTAAACTCACATCCAAATCCTTGTAGCACTCCACTGGTCACAGGCCTCCAGTCTGAAAAAAGATCGTCCACCACCCTCTGTCTTCTACCTTTGAGCCAGTTCTGTATACAGATGGCTAGTTCTCCCTGTATTCCATGAGATCTAACCTTGCTAACCAGTCTCCCATGGGGAACCTTGTCAAATGCCGCACTGAAGTCCATATAGATCACGCCTACTGCTCTGCCCCTCATCAATACTCTTTGTTACTTCTTCAAAAAACTCAATCAAGTTTGTGAGACATGATTTCCCATGCACAAGGCCATGTTGACTATCCCTAATCTGTCCTAGCCTTTCCAAATACATGTACATCCTGTCCTTCAGGACTACCTCCACAACTTGCCACCACCAACATCAGACTCACAGGACGATAGTTCCCTGGCTTGTCCTTGCCACCCTTTTTAAACAGTGGCACCACGTTTGCCAACCTCCAGTCTTCTGGCACCTCACCTGTGACTATCGATGATACAAATACCTCAGCAAGGAGCCCAACAATCACTTTTCTAGCTTCCCACAGAGTTCTAGGGTACACCTGATCAGGTCCTGGGGATTTATCTACTTTTATGTGTTTCAAGGCATCCAGCACTTCCTCCTCTGTAATCTGGACATTTTTCAAGATGTCACCATTTATTTCCCTCCATTCTATATCTTCCATGTCTTTTTCCACAGTAAACTCTGATGCAGAATACTCATTTAGTATCTCCCCCACCTCCTGCAGCTCATCACAAAGGCCACCTTGCGGATCTTTGAGGGACCCTATTCACTCCGTAGTTACCTTTTTGACCTTAACGTATTTGTAAAAACCTTTTGGATTCTCCTTAACTCTATGTGGCAAAGCTATTTCAAGTCCCTTTTTTGCCCTCCTGATTTCCCTCTTCAATATACTCCTACTGCCTTTCTCCTATTCTAAGGGTTCTTCAATCTTTCTGCATACTTGACCATGCAAGTGGACAGGGTGCTTGCCTGTATTAGTCAAGGAATTGAGTACAAGAGTCAGGATGTCATGTTGTAGTTTCATAAGACTTTGGTTAGACCACACTTGGAGTATTGCATTCAATTCTGGCTGCCATCTTACTAGAAGGATGTGGAGGCTTTAGAGAAGGTGCAGAAGAGGTTTACGAGGATGCTTCCTGGATTAGAGGGAATGAACTATAAGGAGATACTGGAAAAACGTGGGTTGTTTTCTCTGGAGTGATGGAGGCTGAAAGGAGATGTGATAGAAGTCTATAAAATTGAGACGTATAGATAAGGTTGATGGTCAGAATATTTTTCCCCAGAGTTGAAATGTCTAATACCGGGGGCATGTGTTTAAAGTGAGAGGGGGAAAGTTCAAAGGAGATGTGGGGGACAAGTCTTTTTTACAGAGTGGTAGGAGTGTGGAACGTGCTGCCAGCAGGGGTGGTGGTGGAGGCAGATATGTTGGGGGCATTTAAGAGACTTTTAAATAAACACACAAATATGCATAGACCAACGGCAGGTAGAAGGGATTAGCATCATGTTTGGCACAACATTGTGGGCTAATGCATCCATTCCTGCACTGTATAGTTCTGTGTTCTATAACTGAAATCCCTCATCCCTAATTCCATTCCAAATGAATTTTAAAACAGATAAATGTGAGGAACTAAATTTTGAGAAGACAAATACGCAAATCACATGTTCCTTCGAAATTCCTCCCACAGTCCAAAAATGTGTGGATTAGGTGAATTGGCCGTGCTAAATTGCCTGTAGTGTTAGGTGGAGGGGTAAATATAAGGGAATGGGTCTGGGTGGTTTGCGCTTCGGCAAGTCGGTGTGGACTTGTTGGGCCGAGGGGCCTGTTTCCACACTGTAAGTAATCTAATCTAATCTAATCTAAAATGGATACAGGAGCTAATGAATTTTAGTGGGGATACAGACATACAGGTTAGTAAAAATAGCAATGCAGCTTAGTATGGCTATTTAGAAAAGGTGAGACATGCACTAGGGTTTACTTCTAGAATCTTATGCAAAACTGATTATGCCTTGATTATTTTGAACAATTCTCTTTGCTGTAGTACAGAAAGAATATACAGGGATTAGAGAGGATGCAAGTATGATTCACAAGGATGGCCTCAGAAGTGTGAGGCATACTTAGCAGGAATGGTATACTCTGTTCAATAGAGAAGAATGAAGAAAACCTTCAATGTCTGTCAGGTTTTAGTAGAGTGTGTTTCCCCTCGTGAGGAAGAGCAAAATATGAATATTAAATGCTTACCAGGAAATCAAATAGGAAATTCAAAGCAAATTTCTTTATCCAAAGTATGAGATGAAATGAGATGCATACTATAGATACATCTAATTGGAGGTTAGATTTGTATAAAAGGGAAAAGGAGGTTTATACCAAGAGTTAAGCGATGAAGAATTGGAAAAGACCAATGTGGAGTATAAGTCCAGCATGGCCTGATTGGCTGAAGGCCTGCTCTTCGCTTTGTGTTCTAAATAATTTTATTGATTTAATTTGAGTAAATCTTCTCTGCATTGCCTACATGATGTTGAAATCTTTCCTAAATTCTGAGGCCACAGGTAAAATGACACTCACGCTGAGGCCTAAACATATTTGATGAATCTTTAGCCTAATTCCCCAGCTTCACTATCCAAAATGCAACTTGTCTTGCCAGCTTTCAAGCCTATGTGCATTCTTTCACTATCTTCTCCATTCATCAAAGTCTTTTCAAACTATTATTTTTTTTCTGTTGCCTCTCGTCATTCTTCCAGAATAAAATGGTTCCCTTCATATTTGTGTTACAAATTTAATTTAGCTTTTTATTCATTCATTCATTCACGGGATTGGGCATTGCTTTCTAAGCAATCCCTAATTGCCCACAGGACAGTTACGAGTACACACATTGCTGCAGGTCTGAAGATTTGTAAAAGCTGGATCTATATTGATGGCAGCTTCCTTCCCAAAAGACACTGGTCAACCAGATGGATTTTCACAATGATCAGGAGTAAATACATGGTTGCATTAAGCAGTGTCTGTTCATTTTACAGTCTAGGTCCCTTTTAAGTTCTATACCACCTCCTTATTGTGTATAAAACTTCCAACTTTAATATCTGCACAATTTAAAAATAAATCCTGCATATGCAAGTTCAGATAAGTCATTTATTACAAAGGGACACAGTGGGTTGCTTGAAAAAAATGACATTAGTGGGAGAGGTAATATGAAGATTAGCTGTTCACCACTACTCTGCTTCCTTAACTCAATTTTTTTACCTCATGACCACTGTCTCTTTCATCCCTTAAGCTTTCATTTTGCAAGCATATCTTTTATGTGGAACTTGTTGAAACATCTTTCTATAGCCCATGTAAAACCACACCCACTGCATAATCCTCATCAACCCTTTTCTGTTACTTCATTACCAGTGTCTTTCCTTTTAATTTCAGCAGCCTTCAATCCTCTCTTTAAAGCTATTTTCAGGGCAAGGAAATAAACTGCAGCCTGTCTGACCAGTGTCAGTATGCATCAGGGTCCAGTGTTTGTCTTGAAACTGAGGTCCAGCTCTGCATGATTCTGGAGTGCACTGGCAGTTTGGCCTCTAATGTTCTCTTGGCATGTGCTGCATTTAGATGTGTCCTTTCCCATCTCTTTTTTTTCTCTCTGTCTTCACAGTTAGGGGAGGATTATGATGCCATTCAACCACTTTCCTGTTAGTAACACACCAGTAATCAGTTTCCTCTCCTTTCTTCTCAAGATGTGTATTTAAAGATTCTTCCTGTTATCAATGAATGAGCCTGAGCAATGAGCCTGGGATCAGATGCAGGCCTTTTTTAAAAATTAATTGATGAAAAATACTATCTAACTACCTAGAAGGGCATTTATTGCCCATTCTTACCAGCCTTGATGGTAGTGGAGGTGAGGTATCTAATGGAACCATTGCAATGGACAGTGCTAAAAGAAAGCGAGTTCCAGGGCTTTGATCTAATGATGATGATGGAATGTGAATATGTTTCCAAGACAGGATGGTATGTGGCTGAGAGGGGAACTTGCATGTGAAGGAGTCCCCATGAATCTGCTGCTCTTTCCTTATAAATGAAAGATGGCTCAGGTTTGGAAAGTACTGTCTCAGAAACTTTGGTGAGTTGTTGAAGTGCATCTTGTGGATTGTACGTACTGCTGCTACTGTGTGTCAGTGGTGACATTAGTGAATGGTCAGAGGCTAGGAATCCTGTGGTGTGTAACCAGCCTCCTGTCTCCCCAAAGTCCATCAAAAAGCACCATTCAGGAGTGTGATGGAATACTCCCCACTTGCCTGGATAGGTGCAGCTCCAACAACACCCAATAAGCTTGACACCATCCACGACAAAGCAGGCTGCTTGATTGGCATCTTATCCACATTCAACATTCACTTCCTTCACCTTTGCCAAAGGGCAGCAACGTGTACTATTTAGATTAGATTACCTACAGTGTGGAAACAGGTCCTTCAGCCCAACAAGTCCATGCCGAACTTCCGAAGAGTACCCACACTGACCCATTTCCCTCTAGCTAATGCTATGGGCAATTTAGAATGGCCAGTTCATCAGACCTCCACATCTTTGGACTGTGGGAGGAAACTGGACCACCCAGAGAAAACCCACACAGACACTGGGAGAATGTGCAAACTCCACACAGACAGTTGCCCAAGGCTGGAATTGAACCTGGGTCCCTGGCACTGTGAGGTAGCAGTGCCCATATGCCACAATAAATTGCCATATTTCCTTCAACAGCATCTTTGAAACCCAAGATTTCTACCACATAGAATGACAAGGACAGCAGATGCATGGGAACACCATGACCTCCAAATTCCATTTCAGATAGTATGCAAACTTGACTTGTAAATATATCGCTGTTGCTGGGACGAAATGTTTGAACTCCCTTCCTCACAGCACTAAATGTGTTCTTGCATACCAAGGACTGCAACTGTTCAAGAAGGCAGTTCACCACTTTTCCAGAGCAATTAAGGAGGGGCAATAATTGCTGCTTTTGCCAGTGATGCACACATCCCTTGAACAATTTGAGAAAACAAAGGAATGAGGGTCACCTAGCTTGGTTGGCCCACTCAGAACCAACACCATTCTTTTTTACTGGTTCTCGAAACATTGGGCTGAATCCATCCCCATTGCATTAATTCTGCCCAATGTCCTTGTTCCTTCCGTCAGTAGTTCCAAACAGTAATACAGATTAACTGGTTGGGGATCAGTTTCATCTTAATCATGCCTGTGATGAAAGCTAGATGAAAAATTTGTTTGATTCCATTATGGGATGTGAGCATTGCTGGCTAGGCCAGCATTTAGTGGAAGAATCCCATTAACTGGTACAAGAGCTTTTGCAGTGATAAGCCACATATGCTTAAAACCTCAAATGTTAAATTGTCTCCTAATCTGAGTCTAGTTTGTTTCAAAAGGATCACTTAAGGCAGTATCTAGAAATTCAACGAGCCCAACATGCAACAGCTTATGGCCTGAGCAATAAAACATAGATAAATACTGCACCATTCCAAGCAAAAAGTTATGTTTAAATTCTGCTTTTATGTTCCTTGTCTTCTATTTTGAAAGCAGCTCATGATGCAGTGGGCCTTTGCAGTAATATAGGAAATGGTTTATTTTAAGTTTGACCAAAGGATCTGAATATGTATTCTCTTTGGAGATTGTTGCCTAAATTGCAATTATATGTACTGCAAGCGAATATTGTCAGTATGTGTCACGTTCACACACATACAAGTGCAATTAACTTTGTGTGCAAGAATGCTGCTTCATCAGAATTGTACAGTATGCAAAATGATTTAGCCAAATAAGCCACTCAAGTTATTTCTGTGAATAGTTATTTTTATTAGAGAAACATACGCAAGAAACAAAGCATGCCTTTGATATTAAAACTATTTGTCAATGTAACGTAAGGCATACATAAAAAGTTATCCAGGAAATAAACTGTACTTTATAGATAGTTTCACAAGGATTACTTGAAAATACTTCATGGCTTTTAATAATCACTATCAGTGATGAAATACAGTTACTTCATATTCTCGAAGTATTAGCACAATTTGTGGTCCCAGCTGATTTGGGATCCTTGATCACAGCAAAACTGTCAGTACAAAGTTTCAACAGACAAGCGAAAGCTGGCTTTATGGTTAGGACGAGGACAGAAGAGGGAGGGAGTCTGCTTTGTGGAGAATTATGGTTTTACGTTAATTATGCAAATCTGGGGGTATGCTAATTTGTAAGAGCAACACCTGACCTTCTTACCATTTTACATCCTCCCCTGAACTGTCTACCACTTTACAGTGGTCAGCAAAATCTGCCAGGCAGCCTGCCTCCACTTCGGATTATTCAGGCCTGGAAGTGGCCAACTAATGATGAAGGGTTATTGGACTTGACATCTTAACTATGTTATTCAGTTCACAGATGCTGCCACACCTGCTGAGTTTGTCCAGCATTTTGTTTTTGTTTGATCCAGTTAAGTACCTCATTCTCTTTCTGCGCAATTTTAGCCTTGGCACAGGGAGGCCCATATCAGATGGATAGCACAGCAACTTTACATCTCTGGGACATATGCACCAAACAACCCCACTGCCCAGTGGCTGAACACTTCAACTCCCCCTCCCACTCCACCAAAGGCACGTAAATACTGGGCCACCTCCACCACCAAGTTCTAGCCACCTGACACCTGAAGGAAGAACACCTCATCTTCTGCCTTGGGCCCCTACAACCACACGGGATAAATGTCAATTTCACCAGTTTCCTGATCTCCCCTCCCCCCAACTTATCTGAACTCCACCTGTCCAACTCGGCACTGTCCTACCTGTCCATTTTCCTTCCCATCTATCCACTCCACCCTCCTCTCTGACCTATCACCATCACCCCCACCTTCATCTACCTATCGCCTTCCCAACTACCTTCCCCCCCCAGCCCCACATCCCTCCCATTTATCTATCTGCTCCTTTGGGTCCCCCCAACATTCCTGGTGAAGAGCTTATGCTTGAAACATCAACTCTCCTCCATGGATGCTGCCTGACCAGCTGTGCTTTTGCAGCACTGTACTTATTGTTTCTGATCTCCAGCATCTGCAGTACTCATGTTCTCCTGCTTTTACTGCATGGCTGATTAAGTGTGGCAGTGTGGGGAGGAGATTCCTTATTGGGAGCCCACATGTCTCTGCTTCCTCTCTATTCGAGGAACATCCTCAAAATGAAATAAAGTCTTTTAACTATCCCATCCCAGCCTCTCAAACACTCCCTTCTCCCTGCCTCACTCACATCACTGTGATCTGCCAACTAAGCCCTGCTAATTAGCCAGACTTACCAGCCTTCCCCACCACCTTTTATTCAGGGTCCACCTGTAGTCCCAGGAGTGGCTGGAATTACAATTTAGTTGGAAGCTCTGTAAGGTAGGACATTTTGATGGGGACAGAAACCTTAATCATAGTAATTTACACTGTTTTCTGTGTAAAATGGCTGCAGGCATCCGATTGGTGCTTTAGTCAGGGAATGGGAGCTTCATGCAGGGGATACAGGACGCTTTAAAATTCAGCCTGACAGGGTAAGATGTGTAAGGATGGGAGATATTAACTGATCAATTAAAATAACTTGCAAATCCAATGACGCTATTGATTTTATTGGTTTTATTTAATTTGTAACATTTGAGTCAAAAGTAAATAGCCTTGCTTTGAATAAAATACATGCTAATTGTAACAGAGCAAATGACAATTAGTAAATATTTATGTTTAAACAATGTTATGTTTTATTATAAGCATAGATAGTACTTTGCTGAATAATTTTTGTTCTTTGTCCTCCCAGATATAAATGAATGTGAGTTTGAGCCCTGTAGAAATGGTGGTATTTGTACTGACCTCATTGCAAACTATTCCTGCGAGTGTCCAGGAGAATTCATGGGCAGAAACTGCCAATACAGTAAGTAATGTGCTTTCTGAATGATTAATATTACCGACAACATCTAGAAATATTCCAAAAATAATAAGACTTTAATACAGTAATAGTTGCTCTCCTGTGAAAACCAAGGCCAAGTTTAGAATTCTGACTAAGTAGGTTTAAGAATATGGGGATAATTTGATTGAACCAAGAAGTTGGATCTGGAAATGAATTACGAGGCCAATGAAGAAAGGGGAGAGACGTGGGGAGACAAAGAGTGTTGACAGAACTTCAAAGTTAAGACATTGCTTGACTGACAGTTTATGTCGATCAACAAAAAAATATTGGACACCCATCATAGGCCACCATAAGGTGTGAGAGAAATAGATTGTAGATAATTGAGAGATTTTCACAAGCAAACTATAATAACAAAAAACTTTAATCAGAAAAAAGACTGCATGTAAAAGAAATCTAGAGATGATCAGAATTGGAAGAAAAAGTTCTTATTTGAGTGATTTAAAGAAAAAATCTGACCCTGAATTGGAAAAATCATTATCCAATGATAATGTTTGCAATCAAATGTTTTGCAGTTAGAATGTGCAAAAGGAAACCTAATGAATTGTTTGAAGATGAAACAGCAGATTAGTGGAAAGATAATTATGCATGAGATGGATATGCTACTAATTAAAAACAAGAATAAAGGGACTGTTTTTAAACCCACAGTTCTGTAGAAAATTTAAGAGATTTGAACAAACAAGTCTGCTAATAGAGATCTATGATAATGTTCAGTACAGAAGAAAAACAAGTTATGGCAATGCAACAAAGTAAAAATGAATATTAAAAGAGGCCAGAAATTGTGAAAAAAGGTGGTCAACAGATAAGGATGTAAAAACTTCTAAAATGTTATTACGAAGAAAAACATAGTCAAAACAATTGTCAAATCACTTCGAGATGAAGTTGACAGCTGATGGATTTCACAAATAGCAAAGGTTTTACTCTGTTCTCACAACAGAAAATGAAGGCAGGGCGGAGGAAGATGTAGAAGACAATCTAACTGATGTAGATAATGACACACTTACGAGGAGTTAAAGTTGATAATTCATTAAGCTCAGGTCAGCACACACCCCAGAATACTGAGAAGTCTGTGAGATAATAGCATCTGCCAACCATAATTTTTCAAAATCATTTTGAGAAGCATATCAAATGAAAGGGATAGAAAGTGGCTAATTCTACACTGCAGTTCAAAAAAGGCAAAATAATTATTTGTATAATTATAGACCAGTTAGCCTCACTTGAACAATTTGAAAACTGCTAGAGACTATAATGAATGGTTATTTAAGCAGCATGAGCCAATCAGAGTCTGGTGACATGGATACGGAAAGCTCGTCTGATAAGCTGACACAAATTTTAGATCTCTGTCACATTTTCTATTGTTTTTCATCGACATAAATAGTGGGATGTTGAAAATTTGAGGACAATATCTGAGAGAACATGGCTATCTGAGGTAAAATCCAAGAGGTATAAACAAGCCAGAGGAGATGGACGATATGTGGTAATTTAAATAAATCTGAAATTATACATTGTGTGATAAAGATTAGCCAATAGAAATATTTCCTAACTGGTAAATTTTCAGTGGAGAGGAAGGACAGAGAAAAGTTTGAAGAAACCTAAAAGAGGTAAAAGAAATTCTAGATTACATATTATGAGATTGAGATGTACATTTTCCTTTTGACCAATATAAAGCATCTGTAATATTCAGCAAATCACACATCATTTGAGAAAAAAAAATAATCACCAGACGTTTTTCTTGCTTTTGTCTCTTGGCCAATCCTTTGATATGTTTGTGGTATATACCATGTTTCACAAACATTTAAGCATGTTACAAACAGTGACAAGCAATCATTTGCTACTGACTTGTATGATCTTGGGAATATGGCCTTTC
Organism: Chiloscyllium punctatum; assembly: GCF_047496795.1. Lineage (NCBI taxonomy): Eukaryota > Metazoa > Chordata > Chondrichthyes > Orectolobiformes > Hemiscylliidae > Chiloscyllium > Chiloscyllium punctatum. Next base: position 51,872,730 of record NC_092740.1, on the reverse strand, counting down.
CCATCGTCTCGGGACCAGACATTGAAAGAGAATACAATAACCCTCTTATTAATCCCAGGAACTAACACGCATAAACAATAATATGAATGAGACTATTGAAACTATTATCTTACAGACACAGAACAGGTTAGCCAGAGATTTAGTTATATCTTATCAAAAAGGTCACGAGTTGCATCAGTTTTGTTTTGCTATTGTTTTCTTCCATTGTTTTTTCATTAATATAATGATGCAGAAAACAGCTTAAATTGTGCCAGTTCAAACACTCTTTAAAAGGACCTCATATCCAAGAATCCACTGTAACAATCAACCCTGCTATTTGCACAAATCTATCCTTTTGGCTGGTATAATGTTGGACTTGATATAACATTGAAAAGGAGGTAATTACCCAGTCATATTATTGCTGGACTGTTAATCTAGAGGTGAAAAGTGTGGTGTTGGAAAAGCACAGCCAGTCAGGCAGCATCCGAGGAGCAGGAGAGTCAACGTTTCAAGCATAAGCTCTTCATCAGGAATGAGGGGGTGGCCGAAGGGGGCTGAGAGATTAATGGGTGGGGGTGGGGCTGTGGGGGAAGTGAGCTGGGAATGCTTAAGGTAGATGAAGATAAGGGTGAAGATGATAGAGTCATAGATATCTACAGCATGGAATCAGACCCTTCGGTCCAACCCGTCCATGCCAACCAGATATACCAACCCAATCTAGACTCACCTGCTAGCACCTGGCCTATATCTCTCCAAACCCTTCCTACTCATATACCCATCCAAATGCCTCTTGAATGTTGCAATTGTACCAGTCTCCACCATTTCCTCTGGCAGCTCATTCCATACACGTACCACCCTCTGCATGAAAAGGTTGCCCCGTAGGTCACTTTTATATCTTTCCCCTCTCACCCTAAACCTATGCCCTCTAGTTCTGGATTTCCTGACCCCAGGGAAAAGACTTTGCCTATTTACCCTAGTCATACCCCTCATAATTTTGTAAACCTCTATAAGATCACCCCTCAGCCTCCGACGCTCCAGGGAAAAGAGCCCCAGCCTTTCAGCCTCTCCCTGTAGCTCAAATCCTCCAACCCTGGCAACATCCTTGTAAATCTTTTCTGAACCCTTTCCAGTTTCATAACATCTTTCCCATAGGAAGGAGACCAGAATTGCACGCAATATTCCAACAGTGGCCTAACCAATGTCCTGTACAGCCACAACATGACTTCCCAACTCCTGTACTCAATACTCTGACCAATAAAGGAAAGCATACCAAACACCTTTTTAACTATCCTCTCTACATGCAACTCCACTTTCAAGGAGCTATGAACCTGCACTCCAAGGTCTCTTTGTTCAGCAACACTCCCTAGGACCTTACCATGAAGTGCTGAAAAATGTGTTGCTGGAAAAGTGCAGCAGGTCAGGCAGCATCCAAGGAGCAGGAGAATCTACGTTTTGGGCATAAGCCCTTCTTCAGGAAACCTTACCATGAAGTGTAAAAGTCCTGCTAAGATTTGCTTTCCAAAAATGCAACACCTCGCATTTATCTGAATTAAACTCCATCTGCCACTTCTCAGCCCATTGGCCCATCTGATCAAGATCCTGTTGTAATCTGAGGTAACCCTCTTTGCTGTCCACTGCACCTCCAATTTTGATGTCATCTGCAAACTTACTAACTGTACCTCTTATGCTTGCATCCAAATAATTTATGTAAATGACAAAAAGTAGAGGACCCAGCACCGATCCTTGTGGCACTCCACTGATCACAGGCCTTCAGTCTGAAAAACAGTCCTCCACCACCACCCTCTGTCTTCTACCTTTGAGCCAGTTCTCTATCCAAATGGCTAGTTCTCCCCGTATTCCATGAGATCTAACCTTGCTAATCAGTCTCCAAAGGGGAACCTTGTCGAAAGTCTTACTGAAGTCCATATCGATCACTTCTACCACTCTGCCCTCATCAATTCTCTGTTACTTCTTCAAAAAACTCAATCAAGTTTGTGAGACGTGATTTCTCATGCACAAAGCCATGTTGACTATCCCTAATCAGTCCTTGCCTTTCCAAATACATGTACATCCTGTCCCTCAAGATTCCCTCCAAATACTTGCTCACCATCCATGTCAGGCTCACTGGTCTATAGTTCCCTGGCTTGTCCTTGCCACCTTTCTTAAACAGTGGCACCACGTTAGCCAACCTCCAGTATTCCGGCACCTCACCTGTGACTATCGATGATACAAATATCCCAGCAAGAGGCCCAGCAATCACTTCTCTAGCTTCCCACAGAGTTCTTGGGCACACCTGATCAGGTCCCGGGGATTTATCCACCTTTAACCATTTCAAGACATCTAGTACTTCCTCCTCTGTAATCTGGACATTTTGCAAGATGTCACCATCTATTTCCCAACAGTCTATATCTTCCATATCCTTTTCCACAGTAAATACTGATGCAAAATACTCATTTAATATCTCCCCCATTTTCTGCGGCTCCACACAAAGGCTGCCTTGCTGATCTTTGAGGGGCCATATTCTCTCCCTAGTTACCCTTTTGTCCTTAATGTATTTGTAAAAACCCTTTGCATGCTCCTTAATTATATTTTCCAAAGCTATCTCATGTCCCCTTTTTGCCCTCCTGATTTCCCTCTTAAGCATACTCCTACTTCTTTTATACTGTTCTAAGGATTCACTCGATCTATCCTGTCTATACCTTACATATGCTTCCTTCTTTTTCTTAACCAAACCCTCAATTTCTTTAGTCATCCAGCATTCCCTATACTTACCAGCCTTTCCTTTCACCCTGACAGGAATATACTTTCTCTGGATTCTTATTATCTTATTTATGAAGACTTCCCATTTTCCAGCCATCCCTTTACCTACGAACATCCGCCCCTCACATTCATTTACAACAATTCACTGTTAAAATGGCAATGAATTCATCCGTTTGGTCATATACTTTGGCTAGAAAAACAAAGAACATTAGCTATGGTGGAAACACTAATGTTACAAATCCTTGCAAATGCTGCACAAACACAATAAACTGGTCCTTACTAAAAATTCAACTCTTTTTATATATGCACAACCTTTTCTTTAAAATGGTCGATTTATCTTTACATTGTATCTTCATTTTTGCTTAGAAACAAATTCTCACTTGTCCCTGTTGCTAACAAGTGTTTAAACTATTCTCTGCCCACAGAGTGTTCAGGCCCTCTCGGGATGGAGGGGGGTATTGTATCGAATCAACAGATTTCTGCATCATCCACACACCGAGCTCTGTTTGGCCTGCAGAAGTGGTACCCATATTATGCCAGACTGAATAGAAAAGGCCTTGTAAATGCCTGGACAGCTGCAGAGAATGACAGATGGCCATGGATTCAGGTAACAGTTGGTGTACAAAGAGGGACAGACTAAAACATAATTTGCAACTTTCTCTTCCTGTTGCTGGCTATGTAAAATGTGAAGTAGTAAGCCCTAAAACAGTCATTTTTTTTCATGCAGAAATGGCATATTTTAAACAACCATGAAACTAAAATGCCAATCATTTGCACCTAAAAATTAATGTTATTGTCTGTCTTTTTGTAATGTCATTCAGCCTAACGTGTGGCTGAATGACATTAATCACTGTCATGATTTGATCACTAAAATAGCTGCTAGGGAACAAAAGCAGAATTACAAAGAATTAGAGATAGGATTATTTTGGTTTGTGAGTTTACTAAACTGGCTTTACTTTGTTTCCTTCAAATGGTAATTATTACATTTGGAAAGAAAACAACTATCCAGCAGAGTAAAACTGTCTGATTCTTCGGTTTGTCTAACCAGTTCTCTTATAGAAGCTGTCAGAATGAAACACAATGGTTTAATCAAAACAAGAGCAAGAACATATCTTTCTTTGTATTTCCAGCTCAGTCTTGTGGACAGAACTATCTTAACAAGCCTTAATTGTCAGAACGTATTTTAACAGTTGGATTCTAATCAAGAGACTGATAAGTTATGAAGGTTGTTGGATTGGTGTTGTTCCACAAGATGTTAACTTCGGGGGTAAAATTTGGTGTGCGGTACTGTGCATGACATTCTATTAAACATGGTATTATGATGCATCATGGGTGAAATAGAATGAGTCTAAGACCATACATGTCGTCATACACAGCATACAGATTGAAATTATTCTGGGGACTCTGACGTGATTGTGGAAAGGGGAGGTTGTGAAAAGACCAGCTGAAGAAGGGATGTAGCCAAGTCAGGGTGAAAATTGCTTGCATGCTCCCCTGAGATTAGGGCTCACAATTACAGAATTAAGTCCAGTTGTTTACCACTGTGGGATCGTATTCAAATAATGACTGGAATCAGTGCTTGGCGAAAATAGCCTCTTTATTCAACAATCACAACACAAGTTCGAGGCAGCAATAGAATCCCGAAATACAGTTCTTACAAGGGCCCCTTTATACACAGTTCTTACCTATATTAAAATCTCATTGTTATGGTGTTACATTGTTGTATCAATAGTAACAAAGGTTTGAAGGGCTTCTGTCTTGGGAGACAGGAGATGGGTTGAAACATGCTAAATGCTAGCTGCTGCTTCTGCCGGGATGTATGTCCGGTCTGCTTGCATAATCAGGTAGTGTTCGTTTTTTTGCGTTTTATTTTAGTAAATGTTAGTAAAATTACTAGGCCTATATGCTCTAAATAAGTTAGAAATCATAATAAAAGACTAAAGCATATTAAACTAATTACTGCAGCTAGGTTGTGAATTTATTTACTATTTGCCGGTTTGCGTTTCATTCATACATGCAATTTCATGCAAGCCTTGTTTTGTCAGTTAGTTTCTTAAAGGTATGATGGCTTCATTAAAAGGTGTTTAACAGGTACTTAATCTATTCAGGTCTAGGAGATGGTTGGTAAGGGCTAATTAATGTCAAGAGTGTGGTGCTGGAAAAGCACAGCACAAGAAGCAGCATCCAAGAAGCAGGAGAATCGACATTTCAGGCAACGCCCTTCATCAGGAATGAGGCTGGGAGCACTGGGGGGTGGAGAGAAAAATGGGAGGGGCGATGAGGTTGGGGATAAGGTAGCTGAGGGTGTGATAGATAGATGGAGGTGAGGGTAATGGTGATAGGTCAGAGAGGAGGGTGGAGTGGATAGGTGGGAAGGAAGATGGACAGGTCATGAGGGCAGTGCTGAGTTGGAAGGTTGGAACTGGGATAAGTAGGGGGAGGGAAAATGAGGAAACTGGTGAAGCCCACATTGATGATTAATATAATGTTTCGTGGAAACTTGATGGGGATGGTATTGTTCTATATGAGATGGTTAGTGACCACTGATTAATAGTATAATGTTTCATGGAGATTTGGGATGGTATTGTTCTGATTTCTGAGGTAAACACTGCTTGTAGCAGGGGCTGATAAGGTGTGGGAATGCAATGTGGGTTTGAAAGGGTTGTTTTTAAATTTGGATACTACAGGTTTGCAGTTTTGTGAATGAATGAATGACAATGTTATAGTAAATAACGGGTTGGTAAAGGGTTATGAATAAATGAAGGGGAACCCGGTGTTAATGAATACAGCGAGTTGGTGAGAGAGTTAATAAAGATAGCCTATAACACAATATCGCACACCACACTGCAGTCTTTTATTCCAAAACTATGCACTGCTCCCAAATTCATCCTGATGAGTTTAAATTTTTACTCAAAAAATCTCCTCAACTTTTCCTCCACTTTCACATCTAGTATTGATTATAAAAAGCTTATGAAGTTCTTTGTCACTGAACAAATCATCCAATTTCCAACCCATGCTAAGTTCCCTGCCCAACCACTTGTCTATTGAGTCCATAGATCTCTACAGCTTTCATTTGTTTGGCCACAACATCATTCTCACCTTATTACTTCTCCAGTGGTACTGCCCTCTCTTGGTTCCACATTTGCCTATCCAGTTGGAGCCAAAGCAGAGCTACACTGATTTATTTTCCTGTCTCTGAATTGTTCCCTCTCATACCTCTTACGAGTAAGTCCTTGGCTCCTTTTCCTTATCTCCATGTTGATATGAGGAACATACTGTCCACCTGAGGGAATAGATCAGATCTCAGTTTAGCATTGCAACATAAAGACCACACCCTGAACACTCCAGCAGTCCCTCAAGCACTGCTTTGGAGAATCAGCCTGATTTTTTGTGCTCAAATCTCCAAAGTGAGACATGAAATCACAAGCTTTTGACACTTGAGATTTGAAACCATCATTTTAAGTCACTGTCTCAGAGTGCCTTGCTACCAAATTTGATCTATTTTTCTTGGTCTTCTGTCACAAATTCCAAATATAAAGCAACACCAAACTGGATGATAAAACATGACTTTCACAATGCGATATTCAGTACTTTAGTCAACATTGAGAACCATACAGTTTCCAAGTTGCTATGCCAGTTGATTCCCTCAGTTGGGAAGACTAACCGCAATGGTTCTGCACAAGTTCAACTTGTCACTATCAAACTCAGATAGGAGGCTGTGAAAATGGCTGACTTAATCCATCTCTTCCTAGTCCCAAGGCTGTTGATTCGGTGGTGATGGGAGGACAGAAGAACCCAAAATTAGATTATTTTAGATAATGACTCTGAATTATGTCTAAAACAATGGCTTTAGTTTCCATTATATTAAATGTGGATAGTTAGTGTATTAGTTTAAGATATGAATGTATTCAGTCTGTTTCATTTGTTGGCTGAGAATTGGGTATATCTATGTTTTGGGGGATAAGTGTAGTTACACAGTGATGCTTCCTGCAGCACTTCACTGAGTACAACAATACCCTTTGTGTGAGGCAGAGCCATGATTCAGACCTGCTTGACCTATGTGGCGTTTTTCACTGATACCATTGAGCCATTCCTTGCAGTCTGTGGTTCTGGTTAACCCTGAAGCATCAACAGAATGCAAATAAATTTCTTCCCGTTAGTATCATGTATCTGATTCTGGATCTATTTTCATCACTCGCTGTATTTGGTAATCATGAAGAAAATTAACCTGGCAAAAATAAACGATACAAAACAGAGATCTCAAGCTTACTGTTTCCACATTGGCAGTTGTTGAGAATACAGTCTCAAAGATTATTTACATTATGGTTAGGTTAAGGAAAAAGATGTGCTGATGACAGCAGGCACTACAAAGACATCCTAGTGATGTGTTATGGTGGTGTGCCAACTGTAGTATGAGACGTTGATCCAGTAACATTGAGCACAGGAGCAATAGTCCAGGTTCAGTGATTCATGTTGATGTCACTATTTTCTGCAAAATCTGACTTTTTTAACGGAGAATCAGGACTTTGTCTAAATTGGTACTGTAGCACTACAAATAATTTGCCCTATGGTTAAATTTTGTGAGACTCCATCAATTATGAGATGCCTCTAGGTTTTTATTTGAATTTGGTGCATTGGACGGAAGAGAAGTCCGATATTTGAATAAGGGCTAATTATTTAAAGAAAGACCAGAGCACTTTCATTGACAGAGCCACACATTAATGTTGACAGCAAATGTGCTGAATCAAAAAGAGGAAGGTGGATGCCAGAAATGCAAGATCATAGCAGCAGGTAGTCTTTACAGTGGATGGCGAAGACAGCCCTAGAGTATGCCAAGTATGTGTCCATGTAAGGTCAATTCAGCTGTTTATCTTTGCAACTGGTTTCAGTAGAATGGCATCAAGTTCCTCTTATTGCAAACTATTTGCTTCAGGGAGTTGCTGCCATCAGCACTGGTCTAGCACATTGACTGACACATTAAATGCTTACTTATCATTTTATGATACTGCAGTGAAGGTCTGTTGAGCTCCCAGTGGATGTTAGCAATTGACTCGCCTTCTTTAGCTCACCACATTGCTAATCGTGGCTGATCCTCTCTCTCAATCCTAAATGGCCTGCCCAGTATCCTGAGACTGTGATCCCTTGTTCTAGACATCCCGGCCAGAGGGAGCATCATTCCCTGCATCCAGTCTGCCCAGCCTCCTCAGAATTTTATACATTTCAACAAGGTTCTGTCCCATCCTTTTAAAATCCAGTGAACACAGACTGAACTGACAATCTCGCCTGATATGACAGTCTGCCAAACCAGGAATTAGCCTTTGCTGTACTTTTCTATGGCATATACAATACCCGTCTAAGGGCCTGAACAGCTGCAGTATGACATCCTTGCACCTGTACTAAAATCTAATTATACAATGTTTTTGAATATCTATATAATCGATAGATAAATATACTGAGTATGTATTGCTTGCCCATGCCCCCTTTTCCTGTTCTCCCACAGGAACAAAAGTTGATGCCACACTAACTAACATTCCACAAGGCTGCCCACAGCCGTTATGTGCTCTGGAAGGTATGAGGGGGTAAGGGTCAAACTTCGAACCTTCATTGGTCTGAAGTCCTAATCAAAATTAAGTAGAGCATTGCTAGGACTGTTAGAATGGACACCCATGGATTGATGCATCTCCTCCTCGCTTCCCACCTCTTGAACAATGTATTTTAAAAAGTGACATTATGACTGCCATCCAACCAACCATGACAATTATGTTATGGTGAGCGCAGTGTAATATTCAGATCAATTAGCTTATTAAACTTAATTGTCTGTTTTGTCTCATTTGCTATTTTATGGGGAGCAAGTCAGGTTAGATGGGAAGGTCAGCTACATGTTATATTTTGTGACCCCACTGAAAAGATGCATGCAGGTGTTAAATGCAGTCCTGTGTTAAAATTTTCAAGTATGACTTGTTTGTAATGAATCCCTGCTGGTGGTATTTGATTAGTCCATGTATTTCTAAATTGGCACTAATATAATCCTGAATTATGAATTCTAAGAGCTTCTCTGGAACTGATGTTAGAGTAATTAGTCAATAATTACTTAGTGTCGCAGTCTGGGATTTAGATTTACTTTTTTCACAAAGGACTTTGAGTTTGACTTATGCTTAGGGGTCCTGCATTTTAAAACAAAATTAATTTTCACAGTTTGGAAAGAAGAAAAGATGAAAGGCTAAGGCTATTATATATAATGAAGCTGCATTGGACATTTTGTGGAATTCATTGTATGAGTGTTGTGGTTCTCTCTCAGCTGTAAAATACAGTGGAGCACTCTGATAGCCAGGTTGACAGGAGTCTGTGAGACATGCCCAGAACAGGGGCAGCATGGTGGCTCTGTGGTTAACACTGCTGCCTCACAGCACCAGGGACCTGGGTTTGATTCTAGCCTTGGGTGACTGTCTGTGTGGAGTTTGCACATTCTCCCTGTGTCTGTGGGTTTCCTCTAGGTACTCTGGTTTTCTCCCACAGTCCAAGATGTGCAGGTCAGGTGAATTGGCCACGCTAAATTGCCCATAAGGTTAGGTGCATTAGTCAAGGAAAATGGGTCTGGGTGGGTTACTCTTTGGAGGGTCGGTATGGACTTGTTGGGCTGAAGGGCCTGTTTCCACACTGTTGGGAATCTAATCTAACTGAAAGTATAGATAGAAACAATAATTGTGCCAAAACAAGTACATATATAAGGACAAGGTGCAATGCAATAATGTAACATCCCAGTTTAGCAATTTATGTGGTCAGTGGGAAGAAGCAAGTGTCTCTGTTGCAAATAAAGTTCTGCCATTTTTTGGGTTCAAGTGCTTGAGCTGTGCTGTAATACATCTAAGAATTTCATTTTAAAACAATTTTACTGACACTACTGAGGTGCATCTTCATCACAGTGTAACATGGCAATAGAAGATGTGTGATATAAGTACCCTTTCAAAACCTCAGTCAAATCACGTTTGCTTGAGTATATCAGTCGTTCTGAAGCAAACAGAACACTTGGTGAGTTGAGGCCTGATATGAATAATACATTTTCAAGCATGTAAATATACAGAGTACCAGTTGTAATCAAAACATGCATTTTCTACATTGCATCTCAAAATAAAGAAAATAATGATCTTATTATTCCAATTGATATTGGTGCATTATTTTGTTGTTATTTCCAAAACTGTCACTCTTTCTGGAAAACTGGCTTGAAGAAACCAAAATCTAACATTTCAGCCGTAACCGAGGAACAGATCTGCTTGTCTATGTCATCTTTTGCTTTTCTCTGCTTTAGTCAGCATAAGCCTGGGGTCAGTGTTCAGTCAAACTCACCAGAATCCAGAAACTTAACTTGGCAATGACCCCTGCCACATTCAGATAAATTGAGTTGTCACAGCAGCAATAAGTGGAAACGATCACTAGAATGTAAAACTATCCTTCACTGTCTGCAAGGTGCTGGTTGAGACAATTAACTGAGTCATAACCTACATCGCCAGCTTGTGTATTGAAATTGCACAGTTACACTTAAATGAGTGATGGTGGTTTAACATAAACCAAGCTTTCCACCAGGGCAATCCACTTTGAAGCTTTACACATCCATTCATCAGATTAGCATGACACAAGGCAGTGGTGTATGGAAGCAATGTTCTGGATTAGTGGTGCTGGAAGAGCACAGCAGTTCAGGCAGCATCCAAGGAGCTTCGAAATCGACGTTTCGGGCAAAAGCCCCCTGATGAAGGGCTTTTGCCTGAAACGTCGATTTCGAAGCTCCTTGGATGCTGCCTGAACTGCTGTGCTCTTCCAGCACCACTAATCCAGAATCTGGTTTCCAGCATCTGCAGTTATTGTTTTTACCTTATGGAAGCAATAGTCATGATAACTGAGGCAGACTAACTCACTCCAAAATGCAGTTTCCACACTAATACTGGGGTTTTCCAGGTTCCCTCTCCATACATGGTAGCTTGATTGAGGGCTCGCTTGGCTGTCCAGTGAGAAAAGGCCTGGGATAGGGCCACAACCAAGACACAGGTTTGTGGAGAAGGGGCCGGGGGAGTGATCAATGTTTGTGTTGGGTGTGTGTCTTACGTCACTGAGGCCTTTGGCAACATAACAGCTCAGAGATTGTGGGGTTCAGAGTGGCAGGAGGAAAGGGAATGGTCACAAGATAAACTTGTGTTTCCAGAGGACTGGAAAAGCCAGGAAACAGCAGTAGAGTATATAAACCATGTTCAAATAGATGCACTCAAACCTCCTTAAACAGAATTCAATAGCCAGCCAGCCAGCCTCCTGAGAACAGAGTGATTACACTTACCTCCATTAAAATGTTATGTGGCAATTTCTGTTTGAATTTTTCAATAATTTCATTTTACACTCCCCCTTTTTTAACATTAAAGTTACCCTTGTCCCCCAAATGATCAGCTCGATCAGATTTACAAGATTTTTTTCTTGACAATAATAACACACAACTTCACCTTTCTTGTTTCTACTAATTCCCATTGGAACTGAAACAGAGACACACCTTTCGATCAGAAGTCACATTTCCTGCAATACAGATTGATTATTGCTTGATTATTTAACTTTCTGATTCTGTCTTTATTCTCTCACATCTACCCCTTCTATGCTTGTATATTACCTCTGTCAGGCACTTATCCACTCATGGTACAGGCTTGTTGAGATATTTCTGTGTCCATGTCAAAATGTCATTCTCTCTCTACCCTGGACTAGTAGGTGTTTGCTTCTGGATCAGTCCCATCTCTGACTACAAATACTGTCCTGTTTAGCCTTGTTCTGAAGTCCAACTTTCTTGTACTCAATGTGTTCAATCTTTTTGGTAGGTTACGGAAACATACATACAAAGGTATGAAGTTAGAGCAGAAACAGTCTACTGGGCCCCTGATCAGGGCATAACTAATTACTCCATACTCCCATCTACTCCTTTGCTTTTCTATTCCCTTGATCTTTCACTTTCTTGCTTTTCAAGACCTCTGCCTCTGAACATGTACTTAAAGTGCAGTAGCTATGTTATGCCATAAATTTTCACTGTGTATACTTTTATGGAACACAGGATAGCAGTAAAACCTATTCTATGACTTTAAATATATTTTTTCCATTGCAACTAATGTATTCACTTGACTTCATGAAGTGTAAAATCTCTTTTCAGGCAAGAGATAGTCTTTAGGGACTAAGGACGGATCTTACTGGACTGGAGAATGTTTTTCCTTAATGAACAAAAAGAAATGTACTTCAACATTTTGTGAAATGTCATTATTTGAAGCCTTATCCAACTTACTGTCAAATAAATAGCATGGAATTTGAAGTACATGTAAAATAATGAACTCATATAGTGCAATTACAGGTGTCACTCTCACCTCACCTGCGGAGTTCAGCTATTTTTCTATGTTTAGAGCAAGGCTATAATGAGGTTAGGAGCTGAGTGGCCCTAGCAGACCCAAATGGAGCATCACTGAGCAAGTTCCTCATGAAAGCACTGATGCTGAACCCTCTGTAACGAGCAGCCAGATTGGGCAGTGTTTGGCTGGATTGGATTGTTTTGTGTCCTATGGACAGGTTATACCTTGGCAATTGTCCACATTGTTGAATAAATGCCAGTGTTGTAGCTGTACTGGAACAGGCTACTAAGGGTTCAGCTGGTTCTGGAGCCTAAGTTTTCCCATAATCTTTCACTATATGTACTTTTATGGAATACAGGATAGCAGATTTCATACAAGGGCCAATCAGTGTCTTCAACCATCTCTTAATATCACAAAAAATTCACTGAATTGGCATCTGTGAGTCTTGAGGATCTCAAGAGGAGGTAGATCATCCACGTGACACGTCTGTTTGCTGCTTACATTTCTTCAGCTTTATTTTTGTGCTGATGTGTTGGGTTCCCTGCCTTTGAGGATGGTGATATTTGTGGAACAGTCTCCTCTCATGATGAAGGACTTATGTCTGAAACATCTTCTCTCCTGTTCCTCGGGTACTGTCTGACCTGCTGTGCTTTTCCAGGGCCACACCTTTCAGCCCCCCTCCTTCTGTTAATCATTTCATTATCCGCCACATTTCACGACAAGATGTGGCTGGACTGCTTAGCTTATGTAGGATCCATGAGTTATGGAATCTTTTAACCCTTTCTATTGCATGTTACTTGTGCTGTTGACATGCTTGTAATAACGTGTTATAGCTTCATAATGTTCAAATCTCAGTTTTATGTGTATAAAAGCAAAATACTGCAGGTGTTAAAAATCTGACATAAAGGCAGAAATAGTTGTGGAATTAGACCATTCTATTCTGTCATTTAATAAGATCATGGCTAGTCTGTCTATGTTTTGAATTCCACATTCTCATCTACCCTCAATAACTCTTGACTCCCTGCCTGTCCACAATCTATCCGCCTCTATCCTAAAAATATTCAATGACCTGCATCCACTGTCTTCTGAGACAGGGAGCTCCAAAGTTGCACACACACTGATAGAAAGAAAATTCTCCTTATCTCTGATCTGAAAGGTCAACCCATATTTTTAAAATAGCACCCCTTAGCTCTGGACTGATCTACAAGTGGAAACAAAACTTCCATTTTGTTAAGACGATTCGGTATCTTACATTCTTCAAACAAGTCATTCTTCTAAACTCCAGTGAAAACAAACCCAGCCTATCCATCCTACATACATAAGACAACATGCTCACTCCTGGCATTACTCTAAGCTGAAGTATCTCTTACCCATTTCTATCCTTCCTTAAGTAAGGAGACCAAAACTGCACAAAGTGTTCAAGATATGGCTTATCAATTACCTCTGTAGTTGAGGTATAACATCCAAACTTTCATGTTCAATTCTTCTAGTAAAAAACGAATAGCATCCTTTTAGCCTCCTTCATTATGCATTGTAACTGCACACTAATGATTTTGTGACTCTGCATCTTGGAATTCAACAGTCTTTCTCCATTTGAGAAATACATTTTAAAATTTTCTTCCTGCAAGCATGAACTATTCATATTTTCCCAAAATAGTCTCCATCTGTCAGATTTTGGCTTACTCACTCAACCTACCTATATCCATCTGGAACCTTCTAATGTCTTCTTCATGACATACTTTCCTACCTATCTTGATTTTATCTACAAATGTCGCTCCCTGCAGTTGCTTCCCTGATTTAAATCATTGATATAAATCATAAAATGTTGAGGCATTGAGGCATTACCACAGATCCCAATGGGACTCCTTGTCACATTCTGCCAATCAAAACAAAGACCATTTTATGCATTAAATATATTAAAAATCCTAATAATCTCACTGCTTTGTCAGTATTTACATACTTCCACAACTGCCTCCTCCACTTGGCACTGGCTGAGAAACCTTGATTCGTGCCATATCACCCCTCACCCATCCCACATGCAGTGTCCACATGACCATTCCCTAGAATGGTCTGATCTCACTACAAAAAGGCCTCCAACCTTCTCCATTACTCTGCAATGGCTCTGTATTCCCTCAATAGTGCTGATCCCCCCACTTCCACAAAGCTCCAATTCAGCTCTTGCCTGAGGCCTTTAATCCTTCACCTGCCTTCAATCCAGCTGCTTCAGGCATTGCAGCTTCAGGCTTTCTTCTCTATATTAGCAAATGACTTGATCAGCACCACCTCTTCCCCACCCCACCCCACCCCACCCCACCCCACCCCAAAACAACATCATTCAATTAGCCTCCTATTAATACCCCCCACTCCTTGCAGACTCACCTGCTGTTCTTACCATCACTGACCAGTTCCCTGCCCATTTGGAGGTCTGGCTAATCAATAGGACTGGTCTCCTCGCATAGTACCAATCAACTGCACCAGGGAACGTGTGCGGGGCAATTCCAAGTTACGGTTTTGCCAGGATTTTTTGATCCAATCATTTCCATGGTTCAATGCTTCGAAGAAACATAAGTCAAAGAAGTAACAGTAGGTACTCCATTTGCTGAAATAAGAGGTTTGTCTTTTTATAGTATAAATTGTTGGATAAATAGACGTTCCTAAAGTTCTTCCTATATAACGTGACCAATGTGTGCTGATTTGAAATAGATAGCAAGAAGTGCAGTACATTGGGGATAGTTTGATGAAAAAGTAATGGCATTGTATTTTTCCAAGAGAAGAACAAATGAAAAAAACAGAAATATTTATAAATGAATGCAATTGGTTATGCTGAGCTCCATTTTGAAGTCTAAATCAGGTTGTATATATCATTCACAAGTATTATTGACTTTTTTTCCTTCTGGGTTATGATTTAAGCACAAATTGTTATGTTAAGAGTCTGCAGACGTGAAGTTAAAATATAGTTGTAGATAAGTACTCAGTGGATGTGGGATTTTCAAAATTTCTTTAAATTCTTTGAATTTTGCCTTTTCTAATTTGCTGTTTTAGCTCAGTGGGCTGCAGAGTGGTAGAGTCAGATGGTTTTGATCCACCTGCTGACTGAAGTAGGAACATAAGAGCAGCAGCAAACTGTTGAGCTCATTGAGCCCGCTCTGCCATACAATACGACCAGGCTGATCATCCATTCCAATGTGTTTCTTCCCACATTACCCTCATATCCTTTCACATGATTGGCATTTAGAAATCTGACAAACTCCACCTCATTCATATTCAATGAATGCTTCCACAGCTCTCTGGAGTAGGGAATTGACCATCGGACACAGGAGCAGAAATTAGGCCATTCAGCCCATTGAGTCTGCTCTGCTGTTCAATCATGGCTGATAGGTTTGTCATCAATATTCTCCCACTTTCTCCCTGTAACCATTGATCCCCTTGACAATCAAGAATCTATCTATCTCAGTCTTAAATATATTCAATGACTTGACCTCCACAGCCTTCTGTGGCAATGAATACCATAGATTCACCACTCTCTGGCAGAAGAAATTTCTCCTTATCTCTGTTCTAAAAGGTCTCCCCCTTACTCTAAGGTTGTGTCCTCAGCTCCTAGTCTGTCCTACCAATGGAAACATCTTCCCAATATCCACTTTGTCGAAGCCAATCAGTATTCTGTATGTTTAAAATTGGGGCTTGTCTTCAAACATTACTTCAAACTGATGGGCGACACGGTGGCACAGTGGTTAGCACTGCTGCCTCACAGCGCTAGAGACCTGGGTTCAATTTCCGCCTCAGGCAACTGACTGTGTGGAGTTTGCACGTTCTCCCCGTGTCTGCGTGGGTTTCCTCTGGGTGCTCCGGTTTCCTCCCACAGTCCAAAGATGTGCAGGTCAGGCGAATTGGCCATGCTAAATTGCCCGTAGTGTTAGGTAAGGGGTATGGGTGGGTTGCGCTTTGGCGGGTTAGTATGGACTTGTTGGGCTGAAGGGCCTGTTTCCACACTGTAATGTAATGTAATCTAATCTAATCTGATAGCATGGCAGAGGGGACAAATCCTCAGGTAATAAGGATGGTAGATGGAGAAAGTGTGAATCTTTTTGAAAATGTGGCTCATTCCCATTTTAGTGTTTTTTGATTTGTTAGTTTCCATTCCCTTAGTACCTCAGAACCCTCACACTTGCTTTTCCAGTGCTTAATTCTACATTTCAGTGACTCGACTCATTAGTTAATAGCTTGATGGTTTGAGATTCCATCTTCAAAGGTTAAAGCTGCTCAATAACTATTTCTATTTTAATTCCAAGTTGTTTATAGCTGATTCCCTATCTGGACTGCACATCTTAATGTTACCACTGATGGTAACAGAAGCTTGGAAGCCTAATCTCAATTGGATTGTTTGGGAAGGCTATTACTGAAGATTGCTGATGTGTAAATATTGGGTTTTTTTTCAGAAATATATGGTGCAGCAAATATGAACAAATTTAGCTGGGTCATATTTTACTCAGTGTAGTGCACTTGAGATTTGGAAAGTAACTTGTAGACCTTTTCAGCTTGGTGATTTTGGAAGGCGAATATGTAGCTTGGTGAAGGATAACAGAGAAAAATAGGCTGGTATATTCAATAATCTTTCTTGCATGATTGAAACACAACTTGAGAAGGAAAAATGGGTGAGTGGAATGCTAGCAAATGGCCAGGAAAAATGTGTATAACTTGGAAAATATGCTTGTTTCTTTTTCCAGTGACCAAATATTCCTCTGTGTATAACTCTGCAGAAAGTGTAGCCCAATACATTCGGGGAAAAAAACTCAAAGAAATGTCACGAATCAAAAGTGTCAGTAATGGCAGGTCTCAAAATCCCAGTGATAATTTTGTAATGCTAGCAGATCTTTATAATCATTTTATTCCAGAAAACAAATTATTAAAACTCCACCACTTCAAACAGTTTTGTACTACTGAATCAGGGTGGGAACTGAACATGCTGTCAGCTATTCAGGGGATCAGTTTTGTGAAGTTTGCTCTCAGTATTTTTTTTTTCTGAAAAGAAATATTCCAGCAAGCTACACAGCTTTCCCAGGACTGTTCTTTAAAGTTTTGGCTGTGGCTGTGCCTGCGTCCTTTGCCCTTCCTATCACGCCCTACCTAACCAAGACATACCTAGGAACTGCTACCAGCCCAAATCACTTCATGGAAAAGTCCTGAGCTTCCTGTAGAGGTGTGACAGCAGCATTTAATGTGAAGCCCAAGGCTGATTGCCATCCAGCCTGAGGCCTTCTGATTTAGGTGGGTGCTGCATGCACATTCTGCTCCTTTGCAGTCTCCCTTTGAGCCTGATGAAAAGATGTCATTAAACCAGAAAGATATTGACTGCCTGTATTTCAGTCTCTATCACCCTGTGTTTACAATTCCAAAGAGTGAGCCAGTCAGACCATCTCTGTCAAATATGGGACCTGCTATCGCAAGGACCCATGTCTTCCAATCAGAATTGGAAATGCTATTTCTGATCCTGATCAGAAAAAAAATGCAAACTGTGTTTAGAGGAGTTCTCTTTGTGAACTACCAGGACAGGAACCTTCCCAGCTGAAGCAGTCTTGTCCAGGCCAAGAATCCACACTGACCTGTACAAGAAGGATGGATTGCACTTGAATTGGAAGGGGACGAATATACTGGCAGAGAGATTTGCTTGAGCTGCTCAGGAGGATTTAAACTAGTCAGGTGGTGGACGGGGGCGGGGCAGGGGGAGGTGAGTGGGACCCAGGGTGTTAGTGAGAAAGAGATCAATCTGAGATTGGTACTGTTGAGAACAGATGTGAATAAAGCAGTCAGGGCAGGCAGGGACAAAGCAGAGAACTGGAGATCTTGAGGTCCCCAAGGAAACATTGCATCAAAGATGTGTTTCCAACAGTGATCGCGTCTTTGGTTACAGTGATTAAACAGGCATGTCTCCAAATGACTGACTGCCCGCCCTCTCTTTCTCCCCACACTTTCCCTGGAGTTCTACAGAGGGGTGTACCCTTAAACCCCCCTCTCCACATAATCTCTCCAACATTGTCCTATACAGGGCAAAGGTGGAACCTGTCAAAATTTTGCAGTAAAAAGTTGTGTGTGTGGCTGTGTGTGTGTGCGCGCTATTTGGAGACTTACCCCACAAAGGAAACTGCAGCAATCTTGTTGGTGTCCAGTCCACCTGCCCCGGGGACGGTGCGGGCGGGGGGCAGTGTTGGATGGGGTTGGGGGCGGGATGCGTGTTGCACGGGGTTGAGGGCAAAATGGTGGTTTTGGGGCTGGGGCAGTGGTGCACAGGGTTGAGGGCATGGGGGAGGGGGCTGGTGTTGCATGGGGTTGGGGCAGTTTTGGGGTCAGGGGGCAGTGTTGCACGGGGTCAGGAATGGGGTGGTGTTGTTGCACGGGGTCGGGTGGGGACAGTGTTGAACGGGGGCAGGGGCGGTATTTGGACAGGGGGGGCAAGGTGTTGCATGGGGTTGGGGTGGGGCCTTGCACACTGTGCTGCTGCAGTCTCCTGAATGAGGAGCAGACTTTTAAAACTCCAAACCTCAGAGGAAAGGCCTTTAATCACTTCACCAAATAATCGGTTATTTGAACAAAATAGTGCCCGCCCATCACGTTCGGATAATCGAGGGTCCCCTGTGTTTGGGTGGAATTGAGAAATAAGAAAGAGATGATCACCTTATTAGGATTATATTGTAGATCCCCTAATAGAGAGAAATTGAGAAACAAATTTGTAAGGAGATCTCAGTTATCTGTAAGAATAATGGGGTGGTTATGGTAGGGGATTTTAACTTTCCAAACATAGACTGGGACTGCCATAGTGTTAAGAGTTTAGATGGAGAGGAATTTAAGTGTGTACAAGACAATTTTCTGATTCAGTATGTGGATGTACCTACTAGAGAAGGTGCAAAACTTGACCTACTCTTGGGAAATAAGGCAGGGCAGGTGACTGAGCTGTCAGTGGGGGAGCGCTTTGGGGCCAGCGACCATAATTCTGTTAGTTTTAAAATAGTGATGGAAAAGGATAGACCAGATCTAAAAGCTGAAGTTCTAAATTGGAGGAAGGCCAATTTGATGGTATTACGAAAGAACTTTCAAAAGCTGATTTGGGGCAGATGTTCACAGGTAAAGGGATGGCTGGAATATGGGAAGCCTTCAGAAGTGAGATAACAAGAATCCAGAGAAAGTATATTGCTGTCAGGGTGAAAGGAGAGGCTGGTAGGTATAGGGAATACTGGGTGACTAAAGAAATTGAGGGTTTGATTAAGAAAATGAAAGAAGCATGTGTCAGGCATAGATAGGATAGATTGAGTGAATCCTAAGAAAAGTATAAAGGCAGGAGGAATATACTTAAGAAGGAAATCAGGAGGGTAAAAAGGGGACATGAAATAGCTTTGGCAAATAGAGTTAAACAGAATCCAAAGAGTTTTTACCAATACATTAAGGACAAAAGGGTAACGAAGGAGAGAATAGGGCCCCACAAAGATCAGCAAGGCAGCTGTTGTGTGGAGCCACAGGAGATGGGGAGATGCTAAGTGAGTATTTTACATCAGTGTTTACTGTGGAAAAGGACATGGAAGATATAGAATGTCAGGAAATAGATGGTAACATCTTGAAAAATGTCCACATTACAGAGGAGGAAGTGTTGGATGTCTTGAAATACATAAATCCCCAGGACCTGATCAGGTGTACCCTAGAACTTGTGGAAAGCTAGGGAAATGATTGCTGGGCCCCTTGCTGAGATATTTATATCATCAATAGTCACAGGTGAGGTGCTGGAAGACTGGAGGTTGGCTAACGTGTTGCCACTATTTAAGAAGGGTGGTAAGGACAAGCAAGGGAACTATAGACCAATGAGCCCGATGTCGGTGGTGGGCAAGTTGTTGGAGGGAATCCTGAGCGACAGGATGTACATGTATTTGGAAAGACAAGGATTGATTAGGGATAGTCAACATGGCTTTATGCGTGGGAAATCATGTCTCACAAACTTGATTGTGTTTTTTGAAGAAGTAACAAAGAGGATTGATGAGGGCAGAGCGGTAGATGTGATCTATATGGACTTCAGTGAGGCATTCGACAAGGTTCCCCATGGGAGACTGGTTAACATGGAATACAGGGAGAACTAGCCATTTGGATATACAACTGCTCGAAGTTAGAAGACAGCGGGTGGTGGTGGAGGGTTGTTTATCAGACTGGAGGCCTGTGACCAGTGGTGTGCCACAAGAATCGGTGCTGGGTCCTCTACTTTTTGTCATTTATATAAATGATTTGAGCGTGAGCTTAAGAGGTATAGTTAGTAAGTTTGCAGATGACACCAAAATTGGAGGTGTAGTGGACAGCGAGAAAGGTTACTTCAGATTACAACGGGATCTTGATCAGATGGGCCAATGGGCTGAGAAGTGGCAGATGGAATTTAATTTAGATAAATGCGAGGTGCTGCAGTTTGGGAAAGCAGATCTTGGCAGGACTTTTATACTTAATGGTAAGGTCCAAGGGAGTGTTGCTGAACAAAGAGACCTTGGAGTGCAGCTTCATAGCTCCTTGAAAGTGGAGTCGCAGGTAGATAGGATAGTGAAGAAGGCATTTGGTATGCTTTCCTTTATTGGTCAGAGTATTGAGTCATGTTGTGGCTGTACAGGACATTGATTAGGTCATTTTTGGAATATGGCATGCAGTTCTGGTCTCCTTCTTGTCGGAATGATGTTGTGAAACTTGAAATAGTCCAGAAATGATTTTACAGGGATGTTGCCAGAGTTGGCGTATTTGAGCTATATGGAGAGGTTGAATAGGCTGGGGCTGTTTTCCCTTGAACGTCAGTGGCTGAGGGGTGACCATATAAAGGTGCATAAAATCATGAGGGGCATAAATAGGGTAAATAGACAAGGTGTTTTCTCTGCGGTTGGGGAGCCCAGAACTAGAGGCATTGGGTTTTCGGTGAGAGGGGAAAGATATATAAGAGACCTAAGAGGTAACTTGTTCACACAGACGGTGGTACATATGTGGAATGGGCTGACAAAGAAAGTGGTGGAGGCTAGTACAATTGCAACATTTAAAAGGCATCTTGATGGGGATATGAATAGGAAAGGTTTGGAGGGATATGGGCCGGGTGCTGGCAGGTGGGACTAGATTGGTTTGGGATATCTGGTCGGCACGGACGGGTTGGACTGAAGGGTCTCTTTCCATGCTATACATCTCTATGACTCTATCACAGCAATGAAGTGGATTAGTATTCAAAGCAGCCCCCTTTTCACAGCAATTTCTATCATATTCCAGGATTTAAAAATCCTGAAGCCAAATCCACAGCTTAAGAGAAGATATGTTGATTTTATTCATTTGAGGGACATGAGCATTGCTGAATGGGCCAACATCTATTACTTGCTCCTAGTCGCTCTTGAGAAAGTGGTCGTGAGCTGTTTTCTTAAACCACTGCAGTCTGGTAGACCCATACTGCCCTTAGAGAGGAAATTCTAGGATTTGACCCAGTGACACTGAAGAAACATTGATACATTTCCAAGTCAGAGCTTTGAGATGCCTCGAGGAGAACTTGCAGGTGTTGGTGATAGAACCCACTTTTGATCTGTTGCCCTTGTCCTTCTAGTTGGATGTGGTTTGGGATGTATTTTTTGCAAACAGTACACATTGCTGTTACTGATCATCAGTGGTGGAGAGAGTGGATAGTTTTGAGCATGGTGCAAATTGAGTGAGCTGCTTTGTCCAGGATGATGTCAAACTTTTTGAGTGTTGTTGGAGCTGCACCTATCCAGTGGTGTTTTCCATCACATTCCCAACTTGAAGACTGGCTTTGGGGAGTCAGGAGGTGAGTTACCTGCTGCAGTATTCTTAGCCTCTGACCTGCTCTTTTGCACAATACTTATCTGGTGAATCCAGCTGAGTTTCCAGTCAACGATAACCCCAGGATGTTGGTGGAAGGAGTTTAGTAGTTTAATGCCATTGAATGTCAAGGGCGGTGGGTAGATTGTCTTTTATTGGAGCTGGTCATAGCCTGGCATTTGTGTGATATGAATGCTACATGCCACTTTTCAGGCCAAGCCTAGATATTGTTCAGACCTTCTTGCATTTGGACCTGGGCTATTTCCATATCCAAGTATCTGAATGATACTGAACATTGCACAATCATTTGTGAACATCTCCACCTCTGTCCTTATGATGGAGGGAAGGTCATTGATGAAGCAGCTGAAGGTGGTTGGGCCAAGGACATTACCATGAGGAACTCCTGCAGAGATATCCTGTAGCTGAAATGACTGACCTCTAATGACTGCAACCATCTTCCTATGTATCAGTTATAACTCCAAACAACAGAGAATTTGCCCCGATTCCAGTTTTGCCAGGGATCCTCAATGCCACTCTCAGTCGAATGCAGTCTTGATGTCAAGGGCTGTCGCTCTCACCTCACCTGTGGAATTCTGCTTTTTTTTTCAGTGTTTGAACTGAGTATGTAATGAAGTCATCAGCTGAATGGTCCTGGGGGATCCCAAACTGAGTGTCACTGAGCAGGTTATTGCTGAGCAGTTGCTACTTAATACCATTATTGTTGACATCCTCCATCATTTTCCTGATAATCACAAATAGACTGATGTTTAGACTTGCCCTTTTGTCTACAGGACATAACTGGGCAATTTTCTACATTGTTGGGTATTTGCCAGTTGTAACTGTACTGAAAGAGCAGCAAGTTCTGAAGCACCTACCTTCAGTACTATTGCCAGAATGTTGTCAGGGCCCAGAGCCTTTGCAGTATCCAGTATCTTTTAACCATTTCTTGATATCATATGAGTGAATTGAATTGCCGAAGATTGGTATCTGCGATATTAGGGACCATTGGAGGAGGCTGAGATGATCATCTACTTGGCATTTCTGGCTTAAGATTAGAATGGTGCTGGAAAAGCACAGCAGGTTAGGCAGCATCCAAGAAGCAGGAAAATTTGACGTTTCAGGCAAAAGCACTTCATTAGGAAGCCTTTCTAGCTTAAGATTGTTGTGAATGAATCAGCGTTATCTTTAGCACTGATGTGCTGGGCTCTCCCATCATTGAGAATGCAGATATTTATGAAGCCTCCTCCTAAAGTGGATTGTTCACCATTATTCACATCTGGATTTGGCAGGACTGCAAAGCTTAGATTTGATCCATTGATTGGGGGAATCATTCAGCTTAATCTATCACTTGCTGCTTCTGCTGCTTGGTATACGAGTAATCTTATTTTGCAGCTTCTTCACCAGGTAGACACTTTTTTTTTGCTGGTGCTCCTGGCATGCCCTCCTGCACTTTCCATTGAACCAAGTTGATCCCCTGGCATGAGGTGAAGTTTGAAGGGGGAGTATGCCAGGCCATGGGGTTGCAGATTGTGCTGGATTGCTGCTGCTGCTGATGGCCCACAGCACCTCATAGATGCCCAGTCTTGAGTTGTTTGAAGTCTGTCCCGTTTACCATGGTGATAGAGCCACACAACATGATGGATGGTATTAATGTGAAGGTAGGATTTCATCTCGACAAGGACTATGCAGTAGCCATTCTTATCTACACTATCATGGACAGATGCATCTGTAGTGGGCAGATTGGTGAGGGTGAAGTCAAGGTTTTTTTTCTCTTCTTGTTGGTTCCCTCACCACCTATCACAGACCGAGTCTAACAGCTATGTCCTTTCGGATGTAACCAGTTTAATCAGTAGCACTGTTACTGAGTCGCTGTTGATGGTGGACATTGAAATTCCTTAACCTGAGTACATTCTGTGCCCTTTTCACTTTCAGGGCTTCCTCCAAGTATTGAAGAACGCTGATTCATCATGGAGGACAATAAGGTTGTTGTGTGAGGATAAGTGAGAGTGAGGATGCTATTGTATGAAGAGTTTGGAGTTACAGATCATTGATAGATTGGGTGCTAGTTAGATGAAGAGTTCAGATGACAGGTGAGAGTGGGTAGTGTGTCAAGTGAGTCAGGGAAAATAGAGCAGGTAGGTGAGAGATAGGCCAACAGTTGGGTAAGAGGTGTAGTGGAAGGTAGATGTTAGGTTTGGATACTACTTGAGGTGAGTAGATTGGGTGGGAAGTGGAGGAGGAGGAGATAGGGTTCCAGGTGGGTAAAGAGTTAGAGTGGAATGTAGGCAAGGGGTAGTTGCAAATGGATGAGGGGGTTAGTGTGGTAACTGGATGGAAAGGGACAGGGTGTCAGGTGAGTGAGCAGAGAAAGATGAAAGTGGCTGAAGGCAGTGTGGCAGTCCTTAGGGTGGAGCTGGGGAAGAGGGGTGAT
Source organism: Chiloscyllium punctatum (assembly GCF_047496795.1). Classification (NCBI taxonomy): domain Eukaryota; kingdom Metazoa; phylum Chordata; class Chondrichthyes; order Orectolobiformes; family Hemiscylliidae; genus Chiloscyllium; species Chiloscyllium punctatum. The sequence continues at coordinate 51,848,376 of NC_092740.1, read as the reverse complement.
GGGTAACCATCAGGAGTAGAAGTAGGGGTTCAATGATGAGTCAGGTAGGGGATGAGTTTAATAGCTACCCATTGAGCAAAAGCAGGTTATAATTCTTCTACCTTTATCTGGTAACTATTAAGCTAAGTCAGTCAAAATCCTCAAGATGCTGTGACCCCAACTCAGAGTTAGTGACTATTTGAAGAGTTGCAAATGCAGGTAATAGCTAATCAGAAGTTTCAATGTTCAGGCAATTTTGAGGGTGTCAACAGCATTGGGACTTCTGCATTATCCCAGTGGACAATTCCTGTGTACAATGCTGCTATTACTATCTTCCTATTGAAGTATCTGGGCCAGTCTCTATGATTAATGATTGGTGAGACAGACTAAAGTGTTATTCATTTACTGTCTTTTTGCAGAACAACAGTAAATTAGCTCCGTTTTATTAACCATTAACGTTCAGATTTTTTCTACCTCTCTCAAACTCCTTTGAATGCATTTTACTTAAAATCCCTAATGTTTAAACACGATTCTGAGTAATTCCAGTGATGCAATCGTCAGCAAATCCCAAACATGGTAATCCCAGAGGCTCTCCATTAACTTCTAAAATGAAATGTCAACTTTTGCATGGAGGACAAAGAAGAAAACTGAACTTGCATTGATAACATCATGTTATCATTTCCATAATACGTCCAACAATACTCTACAATCATTTATTTCACTTGAGGTGCAGTTATTCTTGTTGGCTAGCCAATTTACATGCACCCAAGGTATTCAGACAGCAGATGAATGAAAGGTCAGATAAGCTGCTTTTCCTGATGTGTTTGAGACACCAATGTTAACGAGGACATTGTGATGCCAGATGACTTGCTCATGTGTCAAAAACAAATTGTATAAGGGATAAGACATAGCCTTATCTGAACCAGGTTAAAAATCACTCAACACCGGGTTAGACTCCAACAGGTCTATTTGGAAGCACTAGCTTTCGGAGCACTGCTCCTTCATCAGGTGGTTGTGAAATATAAGATCGTAGGGCACAGAATTTATACCCAAATTCTGTCTTAATTTCAAGGTTGTGGTGCCTGCTGTAGAGTTGGTACATGAGATGATTGAGGAGTTTGAGAGGTGCAGTGGCATAGTGTGTGTTGTAAATCAACTTGAATGGGTTTGTGATCCGTAATCCTTTTGGGATCTTTCCTGCTTTCCTACATTTCTGTAGAAACTTGATGTCTGTGTCGATATGTGCGGTCTTCTTGGAGATCCTCTCCACTTTGAGCCGGCAGTTAGTGGTGTCATGATTGGAGGGGCCGGTGTTGGACTGAGGTCCATCTACTTTTGCTCTAAACTCTGTGGTCCTACGATCTTATACCCCACAACCACCCGCTGAAGGAGCAGTACTCTGAAAGCTAGTGTGTCCAAATAAACCTGTTGGACTATAACCTGACTTTTGAGTTCTCAAAAGCTCAACTTTTGAGTTGAGCTTATTTGTCAGTGTAGTTTGTTTGTCTTTACATGTTAATATTTAATTGGCTTATCTTTCCTTTTTGACTTCTTGATTTACATCTGGACCAACTGTATCGAATAGATTGAGCTTGACTTTTCCCTGTTCAGCAACTGAATGACAAAACGTGTTAGGACTGCAGTGTTCTTTGTTTTTGCATTTCATATGGCCCAGTACCCACTTGTAAAACACAGATGTTATCCTGAAAAATGAATTCATCAATGAATCCTTAACTCTATCACATTATCTCCTGACTGAAGAATAGTGTGGAGTTTACCACAAGCCTTAAGTACAAATACCTTGACTTGACTCATCAAACTGTATCATTTTGTATTTTGATTGAATTTAAGATGAAATTTACTATTTGAATTAGAGTACCCACAAACCAGTGGGTGAATGAATTTAATCTTTTTCCTGCCAAATTATCAAAAAATGAAATAAAATGTTAAGTGATGTGCAAAACACAAATTATCACAGCCTTATTTCAAACATTCAGAGTACTACAATTTATATATTTAATATAATATTCAGGCAGACGTACTTAATCAAAAAATTAATAAATAAGAAGTTGCAAAGGTTTTTTGGTATCTCATTATTAATAGGTTTACTGAATATTAAGTGGAAGTTGAGACCACTGTCTGGGAATACTGCATATTGGTGACATTACTCTCGGAATAAACTTTTTCGAAAATTGTGAAGTTAAAAACATTGAATCATCAGTCTGTTGAACAGCTGACTTTTATGGTAGTAGCTAATAATGTTTCCAGCGTGTGTACAACCTTGTCTTTGAGTGACATGGCTAAATTGATGCTTTTTACTCTCCTAGGATGACAGTGTCAATTTCTCGAACATCAAGTCTTTGATGTTGGATCATCTGTTTTACTTAAATCCTCTGAATCCACCTTCCACATGAGTGATTGTATCTAAGCTAGGAGGCTCAGCTCTCTCAATCCTTGATCTCACACAACTTGTACAATTAAGTGACACATACAAGCAATTTAAAGGCAGAGATGTATTGTGGTACAATTTGGCTTGTATAACCTCTTACTGTGTCTTCAAAATACTTTGTACTTGTAAAGGTATGCTTCTACATCTGCCAAGTAAAGATTACTGCAGAGGATAACAGCAGAATGTTCAAACCAGAGTCAACATCTGACAAAATAAGACCCACTTAAAGATGTGCCTTGAATTCAGAGAAAAAAAATTCCAATCAGTTGACCAACCTGAATAACATAGTGCTAAAGGTTATAATTCATTTGCTGATGATAATTTTGAATAGTTTAGTGCCTTAGAAGATGTCATAGTTCATAGTGCGAGGATACTCAAGCATACAGATTTTCCTCTCCCAATCTTGGAGTTTCTTTTAATAAAAGGTCCTGCATAGGACTAGTTATGGCATAACCTATTTATGTCCCGTACTGAGCCATTACTGAACCGCATCTTAATGCTGATGAGAAATAATATCCATGAAATTCCTTCAGATGCTGGTGCAGGATTATTTCTGCTCCACAAAGGCAGGCAGCACATGGGGTACTACCTGTTGTGTGTTTATTTTTAATATGTGTTCCCTGGGTACATCCGAACACATGGAAACATCCTGAGGCCACACTGACGAATAGGAAATTTGATGACAGGATATAAAAAATTGACAATGCAGGTCCTAGCTGCCGCTGTGTTTTCCACTCTGGAAAAGAAGAAGCATGAAGCTGCAACATTGCCTCTTTTACAATCAGTGAGGGGAGATGGAATAGTTTTCCTGTTTTCTCCCTCCTTGTTTGATCGTAAGCGGTGTGCTTAAAAATCAAAAGACAGCCTTGATAGTACAGTGTATGTACTTAATTGTTAATATGCTGTTTGCAAAGGAATATTTTCTGGAGTTTTTTAACAGAGATAAGAGTTAAGCTAAGACTGAAAACACAATACATGCACTCTAGTTTTGTGGATTGGTGTATCCAGATTACAAGGAGGGGTTCACTAATTTGACCAAATATTCAGCAGTGAAAAATGCAAGAGTCATTTGTATGACTGGTAGTCTGTCTAGCTGTGGAATTTTGCAGATGTTTAGATCTCAGCTGATATTACTGGATATTACTGTGTGTGCAGCAGACTGCCAACAGACCAGAAATAAATCCACCCTGCACCAATTACACACTGCAGTGGGCTATTTTACCAAGTTGTGGGACTTCATTCCTTCACTTGGTAGGAAATTTCAACCTTGAGCTGCTGGCCAATCTGATTGGTTATATAGTTTTCATAGAAGGTCTTGAAACAGCCTGGCCACTCTTGTCAAGCCAGGCTATTATTGGAGCCAATAGACCCTTTTGTTGTGCTGGGATGGGCTGCCTTTCTACCTGTATTATGGGGTCCACCTTGTGAGTGGACAAGGTGAGGAGGAGTTAGGATGAAGGGGGTGAGTGTGCGAAGTGTGAGTGTGACAGTGGGGGTGTGTGCGTGATGGGAGAATGAGTGTGTAGGTGTGAGTGTGACACTGGGGGTGTGTGCATGACGGGAGGATAAGTGCGCTGGGAATTAAGCGTGACACCTGGGGCTGTGCGTGATGGGGTTGTGTGTACGGAGGTGTAAGCATGATAGTAGGGGGGTGTGCGTGATGGGGGGAGGGGGGTGAGTGTGTGGGGAAGTGAGTGTGAGAGTGGGTTAGCCATTCACCCTCTTTTATGTGCCCCCACATTGAAAGCTAAGCTGGTGAAGGCATGAAATATCCAGCCCAATGTTTCATGATGTAGCCAGAATGCTCCTTTTCTTCTGGAGAAGTTGCCATAGAAATTGCTGTAGAATTCTGTCTGATTGTTTGCAAGAATGCAAGCATACTTCATGACTCACTGGACAGAGCTGAAGGCTGGGCTATTAGACTGAAAAGAGATAGAGACACAGCAACTGCTCCTTTGTTCCTGCTGGCACCATTTGTCACCCAGTCCAAACACTCTCATAAAGCTGAGGCCATAAGACTTCTCATTTGTTACCTTCCAAGGTTCAAAAAAATAGCTTTAATTAGTTCACCTCTGTGCAGCTTCTTCCTTGCTTAATGGATCCAGGTGATTTCCAGTTGATCCTGTACTTTTGTTAAGTTACAATGGAAGCTGTTCACACCTATTGTCTCTGATGGTCTTCATAAACCCTGCATCCCCATGATGTGAAATGTGGATTGCATAGTGAGAGGATGTTGCCTGGAAGTTCAGAGAAGCCAACATCTCTGGTGCAAACCCATTCAATGCTTTCCTACATGCCTCCTGAATCTAAATCCTCTGCAGCAGTACTTGTGTACTACCTCATCCTCCTGTAAACTGACAAGTAAATCATCTATTCTGTCCGCTTACAATCCACACAAGCCCCGTGTCTGAACTCAAGGCATTCAAGGTTTTTTGAATTCTTTTAAAACTGTTATCAGGCTCTTGAGTCCAGACTCCAGACTAAACTTTTCTGGCTCCCTGCATTACTGTTCCATGTTTCAATTCTCTGATTATGGCCCAATGCCAGAAAACCTAAACCTCTTATAACAAGTTATATCTAGATAGCACAGGGGTCATGTGACATCCCAAAGCACTTTGCAGGATTATATATGACAACAAACTATACAGTATAATGCATCAGGACAAATGGCCAAATGCTTGGTCAAAGAGGTAACACAGAAACTAGAAACAACAGTAGGTTTTTTTTTGTGTGTTTTAAAAGGAAAATACCAGAGAGGAAGATGGCTACAAAAACACAATGCCTGGAGAAACAGCACGTCTGCAGTATCTGTTGAGAGAAAAACAAAGTTATTGTTTCAAGTCCAGTGACCACTTGTCAGAACAGAGACGTCACTCTGTTTGACAAAAAAGTTCCAAACTTTAGGGCTTGAGTAATGAAGGTTGTTTGCATGGATGGGGGAGGATTAAAATCAAGGACATTTAAGAACTAGATGAGTGAAGATATCTCAAAGGGTTATGCTGTTTGCAAAGGTTACAAAGTGGGTAAGGCCATGAATGGATTTGGAAACAAGGATAAAAATTTAAAATCAAGACGGTGTTTGACCAAGAACCATTGTGCACAATGGTGATGGGTCAATAGGACCTGACGTGAATTAAGACACAGACAACAGTACTTCGGGTGAGTTTAGGTTTGTCAAGGGTAATATGTGGGAAATTATTAAGGAATGGATCTGAATAATCAAGTTAAGAGGTATCAAAAGATATGGATGATGGTTACAATAGCAACGAATGATGAAAGGAGTGAAGTCAGGTGACATTACAGAGGTAGAAGTGGGCAGTCTTAGTGCCACTGTGAAGGTAATACTAGAAGCTCATCTATGTGTCAGCTATGATACCAAAAACCTGAAGCTTTTAAAGAAATGAAACTTTACGTGCTTGTCTTCTTATTGAATGATTTTCTTTCCTCAGATTAACCTGCAACGCACCATGAGAATCACAGGATTGATTAGCCAAGGTGCTAAAAGATTTGGCAGCCCAGAATATGTGAAATCGTACAAGATTGCTTACAGTGGTGATGGCAAAACCTGGACGACTTACAAAGTAAAAGGCACCTATGAGGACAAGGTAAAATGAAAAAAATTGAAATGTGTTTCAGCCCTATGCTTTTATTTAACTTGTGTATAGTTAGTAAGTTTGTGGGTGAAATCACCTTGGTGGTATAATGGAAGGAGGTTATGGAGAAGAAAGTGAGGACTGCAGATGCTGGAGTTCAGAGTCGAGAGTGTGGTGCTGGAAAAGCACAGCAGGTCAGGCAGGATCAGAGGAGCATGAAGGGCTTATGCCCGAAATGTCGATTCTCTGCTCCTCTGATTCTGCCTGCCCTGCTGCGCTTTTCCAGTACCACACTCTTGACAGTAAAGAAGATTATCTAAGATTATAAAGGAATATTGATCAGTTGGGCCAGTGGGCTGAACAGTGGCAGGTGGAGTTTGATTTGGATAAATGTAAGGTATTCCATTTTGGTAAAACAAACAAGGGCAGGATTTATATAGTTCATAGTAGGCCCTGGGTAGTGGTGTCACATACAGAGACCGAGGGGTTCAGGTACATGGTTCTTTGAAAGTTGCATCACAGGTAGACAGGCGGTTAAGAAGGTGTTTAGCATGCTTGATTTCATTGCTCAGACCATTGAGTATTGTTGTTGGGATGTCATGTTGAAGTTGTACAGGATATTGGTGGGGCCAATTTTGGCGTAGCGTGTACATTTCTGGTTGTTCTGGTATAGGAAGGATATTATTGAATTGGAGAAGGTTTAGAAAAGATTTACCAGGATGTTGCTGAGTCTGGAAGGTTTGAATTATAAGGATAGGTTGATTTTTCATTGGTCATAAGAGGTTAAGGGGTGACCTTATAGAAGTTTATAAAATCTTGAAGGACATAGATAAGGTGAATAGCAAAGTTATTTTCTGTTGGATGGGGGGAGTTCATAAGACCATAAGACATAGGAGTGGAAGTAAGGCCATTCGGCCCATCGAGTCCACTCCGCCATTCAATCATGGCTGATGCGCATTTCAGCTCCACTTGCCAGCGTTCTCCCCGTAGCCCTTAATTCCTCTAGACAACAAGAACCTATCAATCTCGGCCTTGAAGACATTTAGCGTCCCGGCTTCCACTGCACTCCGTGGCAATGAATTCCACAGGCCCACCACTCTCTGGCTGAAGAAATGTCTCCGCATTTCCGTTCTGAAATGACCCCCTCTAATTCTAAGGCTGTGTCCACGGGTCCTAGTCTCCTCGCCTAACAGAAACAATTTTCTAGCATCCACCTTTTCAAAGCCATGTATTATTTTGTACGTCTCTATTAGATCTCCCCTTAATCTTCTAAACTCCAACGAATACAATCCCAGTATCCTCAGCCGTTCCTCATATGCTAGACCTAGGGGACATATTTTTGAGGTGAGCGAAGAAAAATTTAAAAGGGACCTGTGGGGCAATGTTTTCACACAGAGAGTGGTTCATATGTGGAATGAACTGCCAGAGGAAGTGGTAGATGCTGATATAGTTATAACATTTAAAAGATACCTGGATAAGTGCAGGAATAGGAAAGGTTTGGAGGGGCATGGGCCAAAGGTGGGCAAGTGGAATTAGTTTACTTTGGGCTGAAGTTACTATATCTGTGCTGTATGACTCTATGTCCACACCATTGACCTCCATACTATAAAAAGTACATAGAAACTTTGAAGAAAGTACAGAAAAGGAGATTTACAAGAATGAGATTAGATCTGAGAAATTTGGGACAGTGCCACACATTAGACTTGTAGGAAAAGTTTATGGCTTATGTAATAAAAGATGGGAACAACACTCATGCAAGATTGGTTGAGAGATAGGAAATAGAGTGTAATTGTTTATGGATTTTTTTGGGTTGGAGAGAGATCTGTAGTGGAGTTTCCTTTTGCTCAATATTAGGACCCTTGGTTTTCTAATGTGTTCTGGGTACAGTTTCAAAGTTTCTAGATAATACAAAGCTTGGGAGCATTATAAACTATGAGGAGGACAGTGTAAAACTAAAAAAAAGACTTTGGAAAGTTGGTGAAGTGACTGAGTAGTTGGCAGATCAAGTTCAACGTGCCAAGTATGAGGGGACACGTTTTGATACAGATAGCTTTGAGAGACAGTAAGAAACAAAGGTTACTATTCTGAAGGGTATGCAGGAGCACAGAGACCTTAGAGTATATGTGCATACATCATTATAGAAATCAAGACAGGTAGAGAGAACAGTTGATAAAGCATTCCGTATTCTTAGCTGCATTAACAGAGGCACAGAGTACAAGAGCAGGGAAGTTATACTGAACTTATATAGCACACTTTTTAGACCTCAACTTGAGTATTCTGTACAGTTCATTTATATGAAGGATGTGAATGCATTGAAAAGAGTGCAGAAGAGGTTTAAGAAAATGATTATTGGGGTGAAAAATGGGTTTCTTGAGAGGAGAAGGATTAATGGATTTTTGTAAAGGTCTGCAACACAGAAAGGCTCTTCAGCCCACTGAGTCTGCACCTGTCAAAAACAACCATCTAACTATTCTAATCCCTTTTTATATCATTTCACCCATAGCCTTGTATGCCTTAGCATCACAAGTGTACATCTCAATACTTTAAATGATCCCTTGCAGGCAGTGAATTCCATATTCCCACCGCCTTCTGGGCGAAAGATATTTTGCTCACTTCTCCTCTAAACATCCTGTGCCTTACCTTAAATCTGCTGTCCTTTGTCATTGACCATTTTGTCAAGAGGAAGTGTTTCCACCTGTCTACCCTGTCTCTCATAACTTTGTACATCTTAAACATGCCCTCACCCCAGCCTCATCTGCTACAAGGAAGACAGTCTCAGTCTATCCAATCTCTCATCATAACTGAAACTATGGCAGGGGAAGGTGATGACCTCATGCTATTATAGCTGGACTGTTAATCCAGAAACCCAGGTAATGTTCCAGGAAGCAGAGTTCAAATCCTGCCATGGCAGTTGATGGAATTTAAATTCAGTAAAACTGGAAATAAGAATCTAATGATATCAATTATCGGAAAAATCCCATCTGATTAACTAATGTCCTTTAAAAAAGGAAACTGTCATTCTTATCTGCTGTGGCCTACATATGACTGTAGACCCACAGTAATGTGGCAAAAGTGAGGACTGCAGATGCCAGAAATCAGAGTCTAGATTAGAGTGGTGCTGGAAAAGCACAGAAGGTCAGGCAGCATCCGAGGACCAGGAAAATCGACATTTTGAGCAAAAGCCCTTCATCAGGAATGAGACAGGGAGCCTCCAGGGTGGAGAGATTAAATGGGAGGGAGTGGAGCTGGGGGGAAGGTAGCCAAGAGTACAATAGGTTGACGGAGGTGGGGATGAAGTTGATAGGTCGGAGAGGAGGGTGGAGCGGATAGGTGGGAAGGGAGATTGGCAGGTGGGACAGCTCATGAGGATGGTGCTGAGCTGGAAGGTTGGAACTGGGGTAAGGTGGGAGGAGGGTGGGAAATGAGGAAACTGATGAAGTCTGCATTGATGCCCTGGGATAGAAGTGTTCCGAGGCAGAAGATGAGGTGTTCACAGCAATGTGGTTAACTCTTAACAGTCCTCTGGACAATTGGAGATGGGCAGTAAATGCTGGCCTAGCCTGTGACACCATCATCCCATAGATGAATAAATACACTGAAACATTGTCAGTTAAATTGTCCCTCAAGTCTTGATGCTTCAGGACTGCGATACATTTTGCTCTTTTCACGTTTCTCTATTTCCTGTTTTACCGTTCTTGTCTGTGGTCATTTAAGCTGTGGTGTATTCGCCAAATTGCAGCAGCCGTCTAATACTTAGACCAAGAAATTATCGCTGAGTCTAAGGAAGTATTGGCATGATATTTTGAGTGATCACTGTGTACAATCCTGTCCCAATAAAATCCAATATGAATGCTGGGAAGGAGCTCTGGATATTTTAATTTTACTCCAATCTGGATTGCAAAAAGCCAGTTATATGGAATTATATTACATTCAAATTCCAATGCAGAAATCATCAATTAAGTCCAATGAGTTGTGATGGTGTTTACCCTGTATTTACCCTTGCTCTAATTTATATCAGCTTTAATCACATGAGCTCGCTCTATTCCTCTAACATTTTATTCATAGTTGACATGGCCTTTGTTTCAATGTTTGATGCTATGCGGCTGCTACCTTCTCAGAACAAATTGGTTAATTGATCCTGTTTGCTATGATTCATAACATCCTGCAGAGTGCACTTACCCTGTGAGTCAACAGGAGCTCAAGTGGGTTCTTCATCATTTTTAAAACTGGAAATATTCGGAATTTAGGAGTTAGTCTATTTTCTTCAGTCAAACTTGTTTTCTTTTTGCAATCATGTCTTCCCTCATTTTATTTAATTTACCTCATTAGGTAAATAGATGGGCTAAGTGTCATAGGTATATTTAGAACTCTAATGTTATTTTTTCTGTACTGGTTAGGTAATTATATTTCAAAAATTTGAATAACTGGTATTAATTCATGCTGCTGAATCTTAGATGATAGCATTAAATTAACCTCAATGATTGCTAGTAAGAAAACACCTGACAGACAATAATTTGTGTATTTTTCACAAAATGCAAATCATGCGTAACTGAATGGGATGATTTATCCCGACAGCCTTGATTGAAGTTCATAATAGAAAGAAGGGTCAATGTTGGAATGAAAAAGAAATTCACTTTGTTTGAACAACCTAATATATATTTTTGCTGTTTACAACATTGCTTCCAAACTCAAATATTAAAAGAGACTTGTGATTATTTGCTTCTTTCTCTCTGTTCCAAACAATCTTTTCCAACCCTTTTTGAAAATTTATACTTTGAAGGAATTTGGGAGTTATATCCACTCTCCAGCTGTTTCTTCTGTGTGCTACAATGACAATGGGAGTGTACAAATTGTTCAGTACATCAGTGCATCCATCCATTTTGTGATCTGAGACAATTATATAACATTCCTCCTGCATGTCTAATGTGGTGAAAAATGATTTGTTTGTTAAAAGCTATTTTACTTTGTTCTGAAACTGATTTGCTTTTGTTTCTGATGTTTAGTAAACGTACTTTTTCTGTTTACTGAACAGAATAAGAAATAGTGAGGCATTTGGTGATGGGTGTCCATAACAGCCTTGTCAGCAAAACTAAAACCCATAGAGGAGCAGTTACATTTGATCCAAATTTTGCTGCTTGACATGAAACAGTTATTTTTTTCAGACTCCAGAAAGGTGATGGAATAAAACTCCAGATTGCAGTTATCAAACAACCGTCAAAGACAGAATAGATTCATACTTGTCTATGAGTGTCAGAAACAAATTAGAGATGTGCAACAAGTACTGATTATAGATGCTACTTTGATTCACTGTAATCCTAAGAAACAATTGGCTTTAGCAGCAATGCCTTGCCATAATTTATTGTAATGGAAGACACAATGAAGAAGTCTTTAATATGTAGTTTATGTACATTAACCACATCAGAGCATCACACAGTGTTGCTACATTCTATGAATACTTGTATGATACAAGGCTCACTTTGGTAACAGATCACAAGTTCTTATTTGTTTTGAAAAAGGGGACACCATCTCTTGTGGCAACATACTTTTAGAGTTGATTGTAATGGGCTGTCAGTGCAATTTCATATAAGTATCATACTAGCATATGAACACAAGAACATGAAAGCAGTGTAGGCCACTTAGCCCTTCAATCCAACTCCACCATTCAATAAGATCATGGCTGATCTGATTTTAACCTTAACTCTACATTCCTGCATACTCCTGGTGATCTTTCATTCATTTGTAATCAAGAAGCCCTCTGCATTGAAAACAATTAAAGTTTGTACATCCACTGTCTTTCGAGGAAGGGGATTCCAAACACTATCAACACTTTGACAGAAAATGTTTTCTCATCTCCGTTTTAAATTGGTGCCCCATTATTTTAAAATTATGACCCCTAGTTCAAAGTTCATTCACAAGAGGAAACATTCTTTCAATATCCATCCAGTAAAGTCCCCTCAAGATCTTATAAATTTCACTTCAGTCACCACCTGACTCTGCTAAGCTCCAGAAGATTTAGTCCTAGCCTGTTTTTCTTGTCCTCGTAAACCAATCCATTCGTTCTACGTATTAGACTAGTCAACCTTTTCTGACTGCTTCCAATACATGAACTGTCTGAAGATACAGTGACCAGTACTGTACACAGTAAGTCAGCAGATCGTGCAAACGCAGGCATTCTTTGCCATGAATACTGATTCATTTCCAGCCAATTAATTACCTGTGAATTACTTAACATGCACAAATTACATGCTGGTGTCTGCCAGAGAAATTAGTGAAGAGACGCAAGGATATGCTGTTCGGAAAAGTGAATGTTTTAAGGAAATGGTAGCCGAGTGTATGATGATGTACTCAGCATCAAACTAAATGCGGATCAAGGCTGTCTGCTAAGGGAAAGAGCCACTATTCCACAAAGTTTTAGAGTGAGATTGTTAGATGAATTTCATGAAGAGCACAAATTCATAGTCTATATGAAAGCAGTAGAAAGAAGTTTTTCTTTGGTATCAATCATAGAGTAAATAAAATTGTGAAAAGTTATGGAGTATGTCCAAGAATGAGAAATAATCCACCCAAGGTTCATTCATTCCACAATCAAACCCAAGAAAACCATGGGAATGAACACATATGGAACTTTTTAAAATGGAAGAGAAAGAACACTTTGTTTGGTTTGATAGCTTTAGTGAGTGGATATAAATGCCCAATACAAGTGCCAAAATTATTGAGGTTTTGAGAAGTTGGTTTCCAATTTATGGGTTGTCAACAATGTTGATGTCATATAATAATCCACAGTTTATGACAAAATAGTTTGAAATATATCTCTAAGAATGCAGTCAAGAATGGAGTCAGCATTTTCCAGAATTACCATGCAGGCAGCATTGCAGAAAGAACTATACTGGTTTTGAAGAGATCTTTGAAGAAATTTTTTTTAGGTTACAAACAAGAGAATAATTTCTAAGGTTCTTTACAGGATAAGCGAGATGATTTTCAATTCTGGAACAGGTTATTAACCTTGTGAATTAATGTTTAAACATATTCCTGAGACACAGCTTGAGCCTGAGGTGAATAACGAAGTAAGAGAAAAGTGAAAATGAATCATGATACACTGGTCATGTGATTTGTAGAGCTCAGTGCTGACCAGAGGTCATGGTTAAAACAAAAAAATCACTGGAGTTAAAAAGAGGATTTTTTAAGAAATATGTTCATGAGATCTGGCTGTCTCTGGGTAAGACAGCATTTATTGCCCATCCCTGAGTACCCTCAAGAAGGTGGAGGCAGGCTGCCATCTTGAACCACTGCACTGGGCCACCCATAATGCTGCGAAGAGGGAATTTCCAGTACTTGTTCAAGCAATAGTTATGGAATTAGTTAATGGAATACTTCTAAATTGGGATAATATGTGGCTTGGAGGGGAACATGCAGGTCTTGGCCAGCGTTCCCATTTGTCTACTGCCCTTGTCCTGTTAGATGCTACTGGCTATGCATTTGGAAGGAGCTGTCTAAGGAGCCTGTGAAATTCAGCAGGACATTTATTAGATGATACACACACTGCTGCCACTATGCCTCAGTGGTGAAGTGAGTGAATGCTGAAGGTGATGAATGAGGTGCTAATCAAGTGAGCTGCATTGTATTGGATAGTTTAAAATTTCTTGAGTAATGTTGAAGCTACATTCATCCAGGCAAATAGATAGTTTTGCATCACACTCTTGATTTGTGCTTAGGTAGATTGTAGAAAGATATTTGGGAGACAGGACGTGAGTTACTCACTGAAGAATTCTTCATCTCTGACCTGCTATTGTAGCCACGGAATTTAAATGACTGGACCAACCCAGTTTCTGCTCAATAATAACCCCCAGGATATTTATAGTAATAGTAATGCAATTGACTGACAAATGGTGATGGTTACATTCTCTCATTGGAGATGACCCATGCCTCACAAAGTTCGAAATGAAGCTAAAACATTACCATAAAATTCACCAGTTAAGTGAGTCATGTTTTAGGTTAAGATACATCATGGTGCAAGTTCCAACCATTAAGTGGAGTTTGTAGTCTCCCACAGTTTCTCCTGCAGATGCTGGCAAACCTGCTGAGTTTCTCCAGCATTTTTATTTCACGAAGAAATGGTGTTTTTACTTAATTACTACTTATCAATTTTATTTTGATAAGCACATTTCTGATGTTAAGTAAAAACATTTTTGTTTACTACGGGAGTGAGAAATGTTTTAATGATTGCGCAAACAAATAAGCAATCCAAATTGTTAAATTTTCGGGAACGTTGCTGTAGGTTTAGTGTTGTATATTCTGAGAAATTATCTATAAGCACCATTTTACATATTAATATGCATGTTTTTAAGTAGGGAGGGTGTGTACTTACAGGCATATTTTAACAGTCAAATGTTCTGTTATTCTATCCTCTCTTCGGCAAATAAATTTAGATCAATTATGGGTGCCTGCTGTGAGTCCACATGTTAATCTTTCTTCGTGAAATACACAACAAAGCCCTAAGAGAGGCTACAGAAAAAGGTTTACAGGGAGTGTTTTCAGGGATTGAGAGACTCAAGTCACAATTACAGTTATACATTAGAGAAGTCAAGGTGCTTCACCTTCAAGAAGAAAAGATTTGTAGGAAATTGAATAGGGATTCTCAAAATCATGAGATAATTACAGAGAGAGAATTTTTTCCCCATTGGCAGACGGATCAAACAGCAGAGACCATTGTTTTAAGATGAATAAACAAATTAAGCCACTGCAACACTCGGAAAAGTGTTTTCCTTGACAGAGAACAATGAAAAACTGGTGGGAACAGAATCAGTTAGGGTAGGCTCCTGAAAAGAGGTGATTTGCTGAGCTAAAGGAAAAAGGTCAGGGAATGGGCTGAGCAAAGTTGTTGTTGGAGCTCACGTAGACAGGAAACTGAATGGCCTCCCTCAATGTTGGAATAATTCTATGGGTGGAATGGTGTTAAGGCATCAGAGACCTCACTTGCTGCTGCAGATCTGGTGAGAGACATTGGCTGCCTCTTTAAGGAAGGTTCTGAAGACTGAAAAGGCAGTGATGAGGTCACCAGTGGGCCTTTCTGTAGATTAAAGGCCCCAGAATTCATCGTCTTGCCTACTCCAAGCTCCCAACCAATCAGAAGCTGGCAACTGTTGTGCTCAGCAATGCGATAGTACCATGGTTGCTGCAGGAAGAACCACCACCTGTGTCCCAGAGCAGCTAGGCCACAGTTATGAAATGCTGGGGGAGAAGGGAGCAGAAAGTTTAAGAGCAAGGACAGACTCTTACTGGCCCACCTTGCATTCCCAGTGTCCAGTCTCTTGATCAAGCTTTAAGTATCTTTGACTAAGAGATCCTTCCCCCAACAACAGAAGGTGACAATCTGCTGCTCAATTTCAGCTACTGTGCATGCCAAATGGCTACAAGGACATCTCTGTCCATAACTGAGCTAATACCAATTGAGGTTGGATGAGAACCGTAAGTACATAGTTTAGGGCCACAGACAGTGGTGGGATAGGTACATCAATGTGGGCCTTTCTGACAGAATCTCAGATTCAGGCAGGAATGTGCGGGGAACTTCAGGAATGCTTCCACCTTCCCTAATGAAAATGCAAGTCCTGCCTCCAAGCTTGCCACCAGACAGAACAGGAGATTCAGCCCTTTGATTCTGTTAAGTGACAGTGGTGAACAATCTCAGTTGGCTGGATGGTTGGTTTGTGATGCAGAGTGATGCCAACAACATAGGTTCAATTCTTGTGTGAGCTGAGGTTACCATGAAGGACTCTCTTTCTCTACCTATCCCTTGCCTGAGGTGTGATGACCCTCCGTTTAAAGCACCATCAGTCAGTCATCTTTTTCTAATGAGAGAGCAGCTGTATGGTCTGGGAAGACTATGGCGACACAACACCAACCATGATCTGGCAAGACTATGGTGACTTTTGTATCAAATGATACAATTTGTCTTTTAAAGAGCAGCTACCATCAATGCTCTTCTAAATATAAACATTACAGAGATTAGCTCACCTTTGGTTTTGTTGAGTTTAGAAACATTTGAATAAGGACTGACTGGGACAACTAGCCAGTTGACTCATTGATACTGACAGTGTGAGGAAGCTGAATTAAAATGATGGCAACTTTGCTGCAGCAGTGCATCTCATGGAATATCCCATTTGTTAGATATTTCCCCATATCTTTCAGTTTATGTGCATAGCTTGTCAGTAGTTTGAGCTGAGAATGGTGTGCTGAAAGCAACAGGGCATCTGGGATTTCATTGAATGATGGTGCCACCACTCTCTCTCTCTTAAAATTGACATTTATGGATTGAGAAAGAAAAAGAAAAGTGCTGAGCAGGAAACGGGATGGACGGGAGTTAAATCAAGTAAAGAGTAATAAAGACAGATAAAGAAAGATTGGGTTTGAATTAAGACAGCGAACATAAGGAAAAGGAAAAATAAGATTTATAAACTGAAATTGATCAAAGTCTCCAAAAGCTAATGCTCTTTTTCTGAGGTTTTATAATTTCAGTTGTTCCATTTTTGAACTGATGAGGTTGATTGCAGGAACAGATTTTCTTTTTTTTAAAATGCTGTTCAGTACAAGATCCCAAAGTTGCTGTGGGGAGTTTAATTGGCAATTAACATGTATGTATAGCAATTTCCTAAATTCAAACTAGATTGTTAGCAAGTTCCTGATTTTGCAAACCTAACAGCCAAACCATTGGCCAGCAGCTTAAGATGATTCATAATTCATGGCAACTCACTTCCTTGCCACTAGTTTCAGCTGATTTATGCATTAGTAATAACGCACACATTAAACTCAATATTTTGACATCAAGTATTGGCTAGCATCACATTGTTTTTGGGAATTGGCTATGCACAGATTGGATACTGTGCACAAACTCCTATGTTAACCAGTCGGTGGTTACCATGCTGTGGTACCAGCTGGTCCCTTTGGCCCCTCCTCCTGGTTTTGTCACTGATATCCAGAGAATGTTGGTCAACTCCTTCTGGGACAAAAAGATGCACTGGGTCACTGTGAAGGTTCTGCGTCTCCCTATTGAGGAGGGGGTGGGGGGTCAGTCGCTGGTGTGCGTTCGCACCCAGGTGGTGACTTTCCATCTTTAGGCCTTGCAGCGATACCTTTACGTTGAGCCTCCTCCTAGGTGGTGCACCCTGGCGACATATATTTTCCGCCAGGTGCGTAACCTCAACTACGACATGCAGCTCCTGTTCATCGACCATGACAGTTCGGAGGTCGCCCTCAGGACGCTGCCTGTCTTTTACCAGGACCTGATCACTGTCTGGAACATGGTCGCAACACGTTGCGCCTACTCTCCGGCCGGAGTAGAGGCTGTCTTCAGGGAGCCGTTGCTCAGGAATCTGCACCTCCTACTCATGGGTTCGAGTGGCTGTCGGAGGGGAGGGCCGTGGCGGCAAGAGTGACCAGGGTTGGGGACGTGCTGGGTGGTGGGGGCCTGGGCTGGACGCTGCCGCAGGATATAGCGAGCAGGGCAGCGGTAGACGTCCAGTTCGTGACCACTGCCATTTGATGCCTTAAAACAGCAGTGCTCAGACCCAACATAGTGCACCAGTTGGAGGACGCTCAGGTATACGGGGGAATCCCGTCTGCCCTTACGGAATTTCACATTGGCCCCATGGTCCCATACTTCCCCCAGGAACCTGTGTTCCACAACCTGAGCCACCTCCGGAATTTTAGTTTTGTACCTTTTAAGGACATAAAATGGCAGGCCCTGTGTTGACTGCTGCTGCACACCTCTTCTCCCTCATCCACCGTCCGGACACGCCTTGGCGTGCCCATTTGCCACCGGGCGGTGGGGATCCCCAGTGGAGGGCTCTCTACGCGGGAGTCCTCCCTCTTTCTCTCGGGGATCTGGGGTGGAGGGCGCTGCACGCAGCGGTCCCCTGCAACCGCAGATTGCAGTGGTTCACGGACTCTCAGCCCAACTGCTTGTTCTGTGGCGCTGTGGAGTCCGTGGACCATGTGTATATTGGGTGTGGGCGTTTGCACTCCCTTTTTGATTTTCTAAAGAACCTTCTTCTCTGTTTTTGGTTGCACTTCAGCCCCATGCTCCTGATCTTCAGGCACCCAGTATGGAGGCGGGGGAGGGCAAGTCTGAGGACCTCCTCATGGCTCTGCTCCTGGGCCTGGCCAAACTGGCCATAAACAGGTCCAGGCTGTGGGCCGGGGAGGGGGTTGTTGGGGCCGATTGCCTACCCCACTTCCGCGGTTATATTAGAGCACCGATGCCTCTGGAGAGGGAGCACGCGGTGTCCACCAATACTCTTGAGCTGCTCAAGGAGAGGTGGGCGCCGCAGGGAGTGGAGTGCATTATTTCCGCGTCCAATTCTATTTTGATCTAATCCTTTCCCTCCCCT
Source organism: Chiloscyllium punctatum (assembly GCF_047496795.1). Lineage (NCBI taxonomy): Eukaryota > Metazoa > Chordata > Chondrichthyes > Orectolobiformes > Hemiscylliidae > Chiloscyllium > Chiloscyllium punctatum. The sequence continues at coordinate 51,829,972 of NC_092740.1, read as the reverse complement.
TCACTGCTTTGATCACACAGCATTGACCTTTGATGTGAAGGGCACTGCTTGTCACTGGTCACTTGGGTGTTTCTTTTCTTCCTGGTGGTGAAAATTGAATAAAGATTCATGCACCTTGCATCTTTCACTGTCTTTCACACCTGCACACACAACATGGGTGCGGTGGAAAAATAAGCACTACCGTAGTTAGGCGGTAGTGTGGGGATAATATAACAAAAGAAAAAAGAACTCCTATGTTACAACAAAAGACTACACTTCAAAGGTGCTTCATTATTATAAAGTGACTTAGATCATCCTGAGGTTATATAAGGTGCTATATAAATGCATGTCTTTATTTCTCTCTTCACACTTGCTTGTCTGTGGTTGGGTAGTTTCTGCTGCACCCTGCACATAAAAACAAAATTGGTTTTCTGTCTTCCAATTTCCATTATTAACCATAGGGTCCCTTTCATTATGGTGGAATGAACGTGATCCACTTTACAAGTAATTCTGCATTTTCACATTAATACTGGCAATAACTCATTCATTGGTTTTCTCACATTATATAGATCAAAGCAGACATATGTCTAAGAAGTATATGAGAAAAGTGATTACACTCTGACGTTTGTTTCTAGCTATTGATTTAAGCAGTGAATGTTCCCTGCATTTCATTATGCTGCTCCACTTTGATTTTGTAATGTATCTTCCAGTACCCTTACAGATATGGCCAGGCATGTGATAAATTCTCCTTCAAAGCTAGCTTGGGAGCTGGTCATTTTATTGTGATGCTGCCTTGTCCCATTATGCTTAGGAATTTATAATGGCAGAAACTGTTTCATTGATGTGTTTCGTTATTGTATAGGTTAATCTGTTTGAATGTAATACTTTGTGAGAATAATCTGGTCATTTTAAGTGGGCAAAAGATCTGTTGCATCAATAAATCAACCTCATAACTCAGACACATTGCACTGCCCCACTAAATATACTCTGTTCAAAATTTGCAGGTCTTCCGTGGAAATGTCGACAACAACACTCCACATGCAAATTCTTTTAATCCACCTATAGAGGCCCAGTACATAAGACTGTATCCTCAAGTCTGCAGGAGACACTGTACATTGAGGATGGAGTTGCTTGGCTGTGAAATGTCAGGTAATCGTAAATTAACACTCTGTGATGTGAACTGTTGGAAATACCTACTTTAAAAGATTTGCTATGAAAATGATTAATTTTTTTGATTAAACTATGAATTATATATTAGCTTTCCAGGAATGAATTTGTTCCACTTCATGTAATTCCGATCAAAATTCTAGGATTTGCAACTGTGATTAGTCACTGGTTATGAATCCTAATCACACAGGCAGTCATTCACAGGTTCAAGCGAAGGTTTACGGAATCAAGACTGAAATTTGTTGGTCGACTGGCAAGGGACCACACAGATGAAAAGTTTGCATTATTATTACAGGGCAGAAGTTGGCTCACTATTAAACAAGTTTGAGGAGCCTTGCAGACTCAAATGTGCTTTCAGAAACCAATCATTATGGAAACAAGGTTGTTATTTCTTCATTTCAAATCAGACACATTTCTCAATAGCGTGAGAAGGTGCAATATGAATGCAAGTCTCTCTTGTTCTTTCAATATTGTTGCTATCTTGGTTGATTTATTTTCCAGTTTTGTTTCACTTTCCACCTATCTTGGGGAATTGGGCAGCTTTTATACTCGATATGCTGTACCCCTTCCCTTCCACCAATTCTGCAAAGAAGGATTTCAATGACTAGATAACAGTCTAGCTGTCATTAAATATCTTCTTATTATATCCATTGCCTGATTGTATTGATTGACTTTCAATATCTGTTTCTCTTTACTGTTGTTCGATTGAACATTCAATGAAGAAAATTAAATGTTATTCCTATCCTCATGCAGTGGTGTAAATGCAGTGTAAACCACAGCACTGAATACTAATTTACAGATTGCTCCAATTTTCTTCAAACTTATATCACAGAAATTCCTTTGGCCAACTATGCCATTGCTCACTCTGCGAAAGGTCTATCCAATTAACATCAACCAATCACATTTTCATCATTTCACCATTTCCCTACAGTACTTTTCTTCTTTGTGTATAAAGCTGATTTACTTCTGAAAGTTGATATAACTGCACTAAATCAATTTAGGATATTAGGCTTGGCGTGGATGAGTTGACTGAATGGTCTGTTTCCGTGCTGTATAACTCTATGACTCTAAGTGTGCTGTAACTTCGATCTTTATCTTCGCTTCTGACCTGCAATCCTGCATTGACTAACCAATTGTCTCCTCTCCAGCCTGCTCTCCCTTCCCGCTTGAATGATTATTCCCTTCTGATCTGTTCCTGATCGATGACTAGTCTACTGTCTGCCCCCTCCAAACCCGGCCCATTCTCCAACACTAACTGACCAATTGCTCCGGCTCTATCCAGCTCTCATACTGACTGACTTATTGTGTCTTATTCTATCTAGTGCTCTCTCACTAACTGACTGAATGCCCTTCCTACTGACCAGTCCTTTCTCATTGACTTGATTGTCTTTCTCTGACTCATCCTTTCTCACAAGCTGACTAAATATTCCCTTTATCTTGCCGTCTCCCATACTCACCGACTGTGCCCATCTGACATGTTCTACCTCATTGACATATTATTCCCTTAGTGTCCTATTGTTCTGCAGGTGGACCCATTGTCCCGTCCCTAATGAATTCCTTGCCACTGACTGACCTTCTCTGCATGCTGAATTTTCCAGATGATAAATTACTACATGCACACAAATGAACATGGTAAGCTGCAGCATCACTGTAATGGCAAACCTCACATCTCTGCTTCAACTAATTGCATAAATTGACCACCGCAGAGCAAAATTACAATTTCCTGCAAAATTTGGTTGGCGCACAGGGAGATGTAATGACTATTATCTCCCCCACCACCACCTCCCACCAATTCCCTATTCTGCCAAACACTCTATTTTGCTTCCTGCTATAATACAATCCGTAGAGGCCAACAGCATCTGGTGTCTTGCCAGCATCTTATTTTTCATCTTCTTTCAGCTGTTGACTAAACATGCAAGCTCTAAAAGATGTTCAGTACTTAAAAGATGTTCAGAAGTTAATCTGAGATAATCAACATCTCAGATTGTAATAATGTAGTTATTTTGTATAAGCCATTACAGCATGCAAAGGTGGAGACTCTAACTAGTGTGTTCTCTTTGTACCTTCCGGAGATGCTGAAATAAAGGGTGGATTCTTCTTCAAGCATCAGGGGTCGATTCAACTATCTAGTGAACCAGCAAGATACTGGCACTCCATCCTTTACGGAAGGCCTGCTGAACCATAAGCCATTCAAGCAGTGGCAAGGGCATGGACCAGCGCCCCAGGCACAGAGTTTCCTGCCAAGTGAGAGCTGTTCAGAGACTGACAGCTCCTGTACACAGCAATACATGAAGGAGACTGCTGCTGGAAGAGCACTCCTATATCACAGACAATCCAGTACTAAGCTAAGTGCAGTAGTTTGGTAGGGAGGAGGTGTTCTCGTAGGATAAGGTGCTTCAGGTGAGGGGAGTCAGGGAGGTTAGGTGCAGGAGCAAGGGTCTGCCTATTGCTCAATGGCCAGTTGCTCCAACACTGTGTTTATCAAGGGACCCGTCTCAGATAGTAGCAATTAGGAATGTCTGAGCTAGGTTAACCCTAGCAGAGGCAGGCTGAGAGCCTCAAGCAGTCATTAATTGGTCATTTTGGAGCCTTTATTCATAGTGTGGCATGAAGGACATGTCTGACTGCCCATGCCATAGTTCTGCCATAGCTGGAATTTGGTGGCATTTAGATACCATACCTAATGGACTGCTATATCTGCCTCAACTCTCATTACTATGGACAGAATTATATTCTGCCTCAAGTTTTCAATCTTATCCACTGTTTCACTGTTTTAGGACAAGTTGAACTTTGGCCTGTTGCCTGTGGAAGTATAATATTCTGCCATCCAGCAAACCAGACAGGTAGTCACGTAACTTGTAATGGTTTTTCAATGTCAATGTTTTGGTTATTTCCTTGGTTCTTTAAGCATAGCTGAAAGTAGAATTAAGTTATATCCCTTGAAGTGTTACTTTGGTTTTAGAATTACAGTATACACTGCCCTGTACTTCAGTGTGAGACTACTGCAGAAGTATTTTGATATGGTATTAGCTTGTTTGGACCAATTTTGAAATAAAAAAAGGTATTTGGAAAAGAATTGCACTTAAGACTTGTAAAATTAGGCATATGAATACAATTTTAAAGTATTGAGATGAAAAGTGATGAAAATGCTAATGAACTAAGCACTGAAGCTATTTCCCTATAGATTTATGAGAAGCAATTTGTTCTCTGCTCTCAGTAATTAGCAAGGACTTCACCAATTCTGTTTAGATGTCATTGATCTTAATTGTACAGTAGGGATTATTGGCCACTGGCTTGCTCTTCTGATTATGAACACAGATGGCAAAAAGTTCAACACAGGTTACAGACTCTGAAAGCTACGCTGGCAAATTTTTGCCAGTCTCTGAGATTAGAAAAAGAAACTACAATCTTAGTTCCTTCATTAATTTGTGATATTATGTAAATACAAGTAAGAATTGAAGTTAATGACTCTTGGTCTGTAATATTTTGCTATGTTTCCATGAAATGTAAACTAGTCTTCTTTCTGAATGGTCAGAGAAGCGCACAAAATCAAGATGGGGATAAATTTAACATCCCACAAAACAGACAGGCTATGATCAGGGTGTGGTGGGGCAAGCTGCTATTAAGTGAGTAACAATGTGAAAAACCTATGACAGCACCCCTTGAGCATGCTTACCTTTGGTTTCACCATGGCAGCTTTGAGGTTGGCTCGGTACCCTCCCTGAATAGATAGAGTTATTGTTAGAAAATTTAAACACAAGTCGGTTACTATGATTTAAGCAACCATCTTTTTTATCCATTTATTCTATCACCTTGCAATCTCTCCTTCTCATGATCTCTCCTGCCATAATGTCCATCAGTCATGAAATCTCATCCCCAAAATCCCTGCTAGTTAACCTAGACTTGTCCCTGACTCAAGGAATTTTCTCTTTGTCTCTGCAATTTCTTAATCATCCTGTCATTTTCAGATCCCATTCCCCCACCTCAATCTTTATGTCCCTCCTGGTTGCTGTTCTCTAAGCCTCCCTAGATTAACTTATGATCTCCAGTCACGGGGGCAGTCTACCGTAGTCTGCAACTGCTTACTGATGGATTTGAACTCAGCATTTCCAAGCTTCTAATATTACTTTGCATGACCAGATACAAGGCACCAACAGGATTATGAGCACCATGGAATAATTAACATCACTGAATCTAACAAACTATCTATAGCAGCCCCATATTTATAATATTGCTTCTGCAGGTGAAATCTCTAGTTGCATGTGCATTTGCACTCTTGCATCAAAGGGGAATTTAGAACCAAAGTCAGTGTGAATCAAGGTCAAGCTATGCTGTTCTAAATAGACATATATAGAGTAAGATTTCTGCAAAATCATTGCAATAAAATATGATATATGCATAGTTAACAGCACTTTGCAATGTTAAAATTGCCACATAATTGGTATTCCCAATGGAAATCTCTTTCACATTTTTGGGTAATTGCAGAGAGCAATTAATTGGATTGCCACATGAGTTTCTGAACTTGACTGAACATTTCTTGAATAAAACCTACTTTTCTGAGGACTTTCAGAGAAGTTTTGTTTGCTGAATTTGAATATAATTGAAAATAATAATAAAAATGTAATGGTTTAATAACTTGATGTATGGGTATATCCCAAACTGCCAGGAGTTACAAAGAAACTTTAGTGAGGTGTAAATTACGGAGGAAGACACAGAAAATTGTGTGTTGTCAAAATACAAAGTCGTCAATGGGATTGGGTTCAAGGACTTCCCACATGAGCCATGCCTTCCAGAATAGGAAAACTCTGAGACAAGGAAGCAGTAAATTTTCTTTGTGAGATCACACGCTACAAGTAGCCTTTCTTGTCCTGAAGATGTTCTCTTCAGATCCACCTTAGCCTGATGGGATGACTGCTCATCCTGACCTAACTATGCAGCCTGAACTCAATGGCAATATCTCATCCCATAATCAAATCACTGCAAGAGACCTTTCAGCTAATCATCTCTGTGTCAGCTCTCTATAAGAGGTACTCAGTTAGTACTACTGCCCATATTTTGGATCTGGAGTCACATAGAGGCTAGACTGGGCAAAGATGGCAGTTTCCTTCTCTAAAGAACATTAGTGGACCAGATAGATTTTTCCACCAATCAACAGTAGTTTCACAGTAATCATTAAACTCTTAAATCCCACATCAGCATTCATTCCTACATTCAGTGAACTAATAGAGAAAAAAAATTCTTACCACTTGTCAGCCCAAACCTGGATGTTATTCCAGTAATGTTGCATTTGGATATAGAATGCTTCAGGATCTGAGGGGTTGTGAATGGTGCTGAACATTGTGTAAGTATTGGCGAGCATCTCCGATTCTGATCTTATGATGGAGGGAAGATCATTGATGAAGCAGCTGAAGATGGTTGGCTGAGGACACTACTCTGAGGAACTCCTGCTGAGATGACTGACCTCCAACATCCACAACCATCTCCCTATGTGCCAGGTATGACTCCAATTAGTGGATGTTTTGCCCCCAGTTCCCATTGATTCTAATTTTGCCAGGGGTCCTTGATGCCGCACTCTGTCAAATACAACCTTGATGTCAAGGGCTGTCACTCTCACCTCATCTGTGGAATTTAGTAATTTTATCCGTGTTCGAACCGAAACTGTAATAAAGTCAGGAGGAAAATGATTCTTGCTGAAACCAAAGTGGGTATCAGTGAGCAGGCAGTACCTAACAAAATGCTGTTTGATAGCACTGTTGATGGTACTTTATGCAAGCTTATTGAGGATCATGAGAAGACAGATGGGATGGTACTTAGCTACATTGAATTTCACCTGCTTTTTGTGAACTTGCGTAGGACATACAGAGCAATTTTCTACATTGTCAGGTAAATGTCAGTGTTGTGGCTTTTGATTTTAATTGTTTTGTCATGAGTATTTTGTTACAAAATAGAGTGAAAAGTGTTGTATGGTGTTGCCATTCTCTGGCACCATTTTAAAACACGAAAAAATAAACCAAAGCATGGAATATAAAAGCAGAAAGAGGAAGAAATAAAGAATAGGTGTCCAACTTTACAATTCTTCTTGTTAAGTGCTCTGCCATGGGCCTGCTGGCCAGACACTAGCCCCCTTCACTGGCCGCCACTGGAATAAATGTTGCCCACTCTTCAGCACCATCTTGCCTCCATGATACCCTTTGTTACTGTGAGTCCTCAGTTGACCTCGTCACCGCAGGCGACACCAATTGCACTGGCGGCCGAAACCTGACCCTGCCGCCGCCATGACTCCACTTTGGGCCCATCTCACCAGTGCAGCTACAGCTGGTGCCACTGGATCCCAACCCAGACCTAAACTCACCTCCAGCACCACCTCCCTCATCTGCGCTGGACATGGATGCTGCTGGGAACCCAAACTCTTCTCTAATGCAGGGGTTCACTCGAGGCTATGTTAGGCCCACCCACAATCACTCCAGCCAAACTGCTGAACCAAGCAAACACCAAAATATACTAGAGAAACTAAAGAGCCATACTGGAGTTGAACCATCTGTTTCTCTTTCTCCCAAGTGCTGCCAGACCTGCTGAGTTTCTTCAGCATTTTGAATCTTCCTTTAATATTTCCAGTATTTTGCTTCTATTTTGGCTGTCCTGCTTGGCCAGGAGCACGGTAACCTCTGGAGTACAAGTTTATTGCTGGAATGTTGTCAGGACCCATATCCTTTCCAGTATCCAATGCTTCCAACAGTTTCTTAATATCAGATGGAGTGAACTGAATTGGCTGAAGACTATAATCTGTGATACTGGAGACCTCTGATGGAGGCCACCTTGAATCATCCACATAGCAATGCTAGCTGGATGTTGTTGTGCATGCTTCAGTCTTATCTTTTGCATGTGCTTGTGTCCCCTATCGTTGAGGATGGGAATGTTTGTAGACTCTCGTTCTACAATGTTCCAATGAGTTGTTTAAAGGTCCACCATCATTCAAGACTGGATGTGGCAGGACTGCAGGCTTAGATCTGATCCTTTGGTCATGGGATCACTTAGCTCTGTCTATCACTTACTCCTTATTCTGTTTAGAACATAGAACATAGAAGAATACAGCGCAATACAGGCCCTTTGGCCCTCGATGTTGCGCCGATCCAAGTCCACCTAACCTACACTAGCCCACTGTCCTCCATATGCCTATCCAATGCCCGCTTAAATGCCCATAAAGAGGGAGAGTCCACCACTGCTACTGACAGGGCATTCCATGAACTCTCAACTCGCTGAGTAAAGAACCTACCCCTAACATCTGTCCTATACCTACCACCCCTTAATTTAAAGCTATGCCCCCTCGTAATAGCTGACTCCATACGTGGAAAAAGGTTCTCACGGTCAACCCTATCTAAACCCCTAATCATCTTGTACACCTCTATCAAGTCACCCCTAAACCTTCTTTTCTCCAATGAAAACAACCCCAAGTGCCTCAGCTTTTCCTCATACGATCTTCCTACCATACCAGGCAACATCCTGGTAAACCTCCTCTGCACCCGTTCCAGTGCCTCCACATCCTTCCTATAGTATGGCGACCAAAACTGCACACAATACTCCAGATGCGGCCGCACCAGTGTCTTATACAACTGCAACATGAACTCAGGACTCCGGAACTCAATTCCTCTACCAATAAAAGCCAGTACGCCATATGCCTCCTTCACCGCACTATTTACCTGGGTGGCAACTTTCAAAGATCTGTGTACATGGACACCAAGATCCCTCTGCTCATCCACACTACCAAGTATCCGACCATTAGCCCAGTACCCCATCTTTTTGTTACTCTTACCAAAGTGAATCACCTCACACTTAGCTACATTGAACTCCATTTGCCACCTTTCTGCCCAGCTCTGCAGCTTATCTATATCCCGCTGTAACCTGCCACATCCTTCCTCACTGTCAACAACTCCTCCGACTTTTGTATCATCCGCAAACTTGCTCACCCAACCTTCTAACCCCTCCTCCAGGTCATTTATAAAAATGACAAACAGCAATGGTCCCAAAACAGATCCTTGCGGAACACCGCTAGTAACGGCACTCCCAGATGAACCTTTACCATCATCTACTACCCTCTGTCTTCTTACAGCCAGCCAATTCTTAATCCAAACCTCCAACTCACCCTCAATGCCATACCTCCAATGCCATGCCATGTTTGATAGCTTCACCAGGTTGACACCTCATTTTTAGGTATGCTCTTCCTGCACTCTTTATTTAACCAGAGTTTATCACATGGCTTGATGATAATGGTTGAGTCTGGGATATGGTCGGCCTTTAGGTTGGAGTATGATTCTGCTGCTGCTGATGGCCCACAGCACCTCATGGATGCCAGGTCTTGAGTTGCTAGGATCCATTTGAAGTCTATTGTCTTTTGTACTGTATTAGAGGTGTAATTCATGACAGGTATTCTCAAAGTGAAGATGGGACTTTGTCTCCAAAAGGACCATACGGTGATTACTCTGACCAACATTGCCATGGACAGATGCATCTGCAACAGGCAAATTAGTGAGGATGAGGACAAGTATGTTTTTACTTCTTGGTGATTCCCTCACCACCTGCTATGGACCTGGTCTAGCTGCAGTGGCCTTCAGGACCTGACTAGTTCAGTCAGTAATGCTGCTACCCAGCCACTCTTGTTGGTGGACATTGAGGTCATACCCTTGGATGGTGATGGTATTATTTGAGACATTTTCTATAAGGTAATATTATGTTAGACTATTGCTCAATGATTCTGTGAGACAGCTGTCCTCATTTTAACACTAGCCCGTAGTTGTTGGTAAAGAGGGCTTTGCAGGTTCGATTGGGCTGTGTTTGATGTTGTCGACCCCAGTGCCTTCTTCAATACCAGACAATCCATTCAGTTTTAATCTCTTTTAACATTTTACCAGTTGACACATTGAGTGGCTTGCTTCATATTTCATTAAGTGTCAATTACATTTCGTATGTAGGGTAGATCATGTCAGGATGACAGTTTCAATCAACATGGTCTTTATTAAACTTTTAATTCTAGATTGTTTTATTAAACTGAAAATCCACTGTTCAAAGCCAAGTCCTCAGAATATTACCATGGTCACAGGATTGAGTCCAGCAACAACATTGAGGTTATCACCTCTTCATGATTCTTTGGGAAATGAAGAGAAACATTTCTGCTTCTCCTCACTGTAAAAGACACCTATCTTTTCCCCAAAGCTGCACTTGCCTTGCAGAAAGCCATACATGTTATGTTTATTTTAGCCTATTTTTCTAATCAACCTGTTCAGAGACTTTATTACACACCTCTAGAGCGGGTGGGACTTGAACCCAGGCTTCCTGATCCAGGAGGGCTGAGATGCTGTCTGTCTCATTAACATGTTTAAAATGCCAGTAGCATGTTTAGAAAGCCTCATAGTAAGATATAGTACTGGAACCAATTTATACAACCTTTTATTATTACATAGAAATGCACTTCAAGCATGCACGTTCTAACCTGCTATCAGTTTCAATCTGTCAAATTATAGACAAGTGAAGTGAATCCTGAGCCCAGCAGTGGTATACAGAGAAATGCCATTGTTCCACCTTTGCAAAATCAGAGCAGTGATGCTTTCTGCTGCACTTTACAATTTTTCCTGATTATAACATCCAAACCCCTGCTTCACCCACCCATCCACCTATCCAATCCCATAAACTCACCATCTTAAAAATCATTCAAATGTTACTCATAAGTCAGATATTAGGTTACCTCATTTAATGCAATTGAAGTCACGGCCAGAGCTTCTCCTATTTCACTATCTATACCAACATGAGTTAAAAATCACACAACACCAGATTATAATCCAACAGGTTTAATTGGAAGCACTAACTTTCGAAGCGCTGCTCAAACCACCTGATGAAGGAACAGTGCTCCGAAAGCTAGTGTGCTTCCAATTAAACCTGTTGGACTATAACCTGGTGTTGTGTGATTTTTTAACTTTGTACACCCCAGTCCAACACCGGCATCTCCAAATCATGTACACCAACATGAGTGTGACAGTTTATACCTAATGTTTCATTTGTGTGCAGATTATTTTAGATGATGATAATCCCTTGCTCTGAAGGAGAGCACTAATCTATGTCAAGTGATGAGTGTCAATACCTTGACTGGTAGCAGGTAGCTAGATCAAATCTCAAATTTAGACTGAAGTATAAGACCTCAGCTGGGATGATAACATTGGTGATGCAGTGATTGGTTTCAGCCTCCTGAATCTGGGATCAGCATTTAAGCTGGATTCCCCTGTGATCATTAGTTAATATTAAGACTGGAAGTGTGCTCATGTGAATGCTGGATGAAGACATCTTGGGTATGGTTATACTTCCTCTAATGACTGAATAATCTGTGATCTCCACCCAGGCCCAAATATTAATTCAGTTTTATGAATTCTTGGATGACAAATGGCATCGTTAAAACAGTAAGAAGCTGGTACCTTTGCATTAGGAGGTTAGAACATTGGAAAAATAATGACAAAAAGAAGTAGCCAAATTATTTAACATGTTTTTGAAACAGAAAACATCACTATGATAACTTAAATTCAAGTTTAGCATTGCTGAATTTTTCTATGTATGAAAAGGTAATGTCTGAAATATTGTGCTGTATTTGTTTTATTTTAAATTTGTTCTATTCCTTTAGGCTGCTCAGAGCCTCTGGGGATGAAGTCAGGACACATCCAGGATTATCAGATTACGGCTTCCAACATCTTTCGGACCCTAAACATGGATATGTTTACGTGGGAACCTAGTAAAGCCCGTCTGGATAAACAAGGGAAGATTAATGCTTGGACATCAGGCCGCAGTGATCAGTCACAGTGGCTACAGGTATTCATTTAACTTTGAAACTGTGAATCTTTTATTACGTGTGCACTCGCTGTGTTTCTGCTGCCAGTTAATATATTCAAAGGAGGCCCTAGTTTAAAATAAATCCAACTGGAACCTGCTAATAAATTTCTTGCTCCTAGAGTTTAGAAAATGTAGTTTAATAAAAATCTGCAGCCAGATTTTGAAGTTCACAATTTGTTATCTCATGTAACACTCTATCTATTCTTTAAGTGGAAACCGTAATCCCATGACTGAATTGAATGCCCTTTATTTATTTATTTATTTATTTATGTACGCTCTTCGAATTCAAAACAGTTCTACGGTGAAATGCTGATTTATTCTTTTGGAGTGATGGCAAAAGTCAGTGAGCATTCCATTTTATCATTTTACATGGAATTTACAAGATCGAAGCAGTTCATTGTGCATTCATCTGGTTCATGGCTTGCTGTATAAAAAACAGAATTCTGCAGCTCTTTTATCCCTGAATCTTTCAAATTTAAATTTATAACATCCATGTCTTCTCAACCATTCAAAACCATCCAGTCCCTGAAATCCCTTCATAATTTAGAAACTGCTATCAAATTGCATCATGCTTTTCCCTGTTCTATGGAAAACAATACCAAATCTTCAAACCTTTTGTTATGTGATATCCTCATACCAAGCTATACCTCAGTGGACGTGCACCTAATGTTGCCTAATTCTTCAACATTCATCCATCACAGAGCCCAGAACTGTGAAGGGTACTCTAATTGTACTCTGAGTAAGGTTTAGGACAAATTTACCATTAATTTCAACTTCCATATTTGTACCTTTTGCCGCAAAAGCAATTCCATGACTTTTTTGTTGTCTTATCTGCCTGAGGTACTTCCTTTTATGTCTTGTGAACCTACAAGTTCCTGGGATTTTCAGCAATATGACCTCTCCCATCCAAAGGTAATTATTATTTTTGATTTACCAAACTACCTCACACCACACAAACCGGCATTGCATCATAGTCAGATCTGCAGTGGCCGACCGGACCTCTCAGTCACTGCTCACTTCAATTCCCCCAACGACTCCCTTTCCAACATGACCATCCTTGACCTCCTCCATTACCATAACAAACCACGCTTCTAGTGGAGGAACAACACCTTATTTTCTGCCTGGGCACCCTACAGCCCAGAGGACTCAACATTTGAGTTCTCCAGTTTCAAATACCCTCCCTCCCCATCCCCCGACTCCCTTCCCAGCCCCTCCCCATCCCTTCCACTGTTCCCTGCCCCAACCCAGATTCATTCCCCACCATTGACCACGAAAGTTGTACCCTGTACCTGTCTTCTCCTATGCCCACTTCACCACCCTGCCCCGCATCCCTCTTTATTTGCAGCTCCCACCACACCCACCCCCAGTCCTGAAGAAGGGTTACACCCAAAACATTGACTTCTCCACCTCCTAGGTTGCCTGACTTGCTGTGTTCTTTCAGCCTCCTGCCTCTTTGCACTTAATTGCATGTATCAGGTTTGTTTTGCCTTTTGTTGACCACCTGACTAGTATTTTTTGATTGTTGGACTTAATTATATGTTTTTTTGGATTTGTTTTTGGGTAAGCTCCTACTCCTTCTCACCCCACATTTAATCATTGAACTCAGTGAACAGAAGGCATCCTGGACCAAATCTGTCTAATATAGTAATGTCTGCTTCCGGCAAATGGGTACCTTCATCTCTCAGGAGAAAGTGAGGACTGCAGATGCTGGAGATCAGAGCTGAAAATGTGTTGCTGGAAAAGCGCAGCAGGTCAGGCAGCATCAAAGGAGCAGGAGAATCAACGTTTTGGGCATGAGCCCTTCTTCAGGATTCCTGCTCTCCTGCTCCTTGGATGCTGCCTGACCTGCTGCGCTTTTCCAGCAACACATTTTCAGCTCAACCTTCATCTCTCACTCTGTTTCAAATTTCTAACTAGTTTTTCATTCAACTTGCTAATTTTCCTAAAATTGCATATCCCATAATCTTCAACAATAGTGCCCTGCCTGATATTTTATCATAGTCTAGGGGCAATTCCCCAACTGCCATATCTATAATTTCCTCAAAAGCATTTACAGGGTTTGTGAAGTACAATATTCCTTCCTTTTTAAAATCCATGTTGTTGTTTACTAATTAATTATTTCTTCCTTTAGAATGTAATTAGTCTTTCCAAAATGTTCAGTCCCCCAAAATAGCCAAACTGAGCTGTGTATTTATTGTGTTGTGTGAAAACTGGTAGCAGATTTGACAAGAACTCCGAAATAATGGTTATTGTTTAAGCACTCCCAACTGGCAGGTAATTGGTGAGGTTGGGTTGGTTACTCAACAATTTAATTCTCCAATACAACATAGAACGTAGAACATAGAACATTACAGCGCAGTACAGGCCCTTCAGGCCTCGATGTTGCGCCGCCCTGTCAAACTAATCTGCCCATCCCACCTACATTATTCCATGTACGTCCATTTGCCTGTCCAATGACGACTTAAATGCACTTAAACTTGGCGAATCTACTACCGATGCAGGCAAAGCATTCCACAACCTTACTACTCTCTGAGTAAAGAAACTACCTCTGACATCTGTCTTATACATATCTCCCCTCACTTTAAAGTTGTGTCCCCTCGTGTTTGCCGTTCCCATACTTGGAAAAAGGCTCTCCCTGTCCACCCTATCTAACCCTCTGATTATCTTGTATGTCTCTATTAAGTCACCTCTCAACCTTCTTCTCTTTAACGAGAACAGCCTCAAGGCCCTCAGCCTTTCCTCATAAGACATTCCTTCCATACCAAGCAACATCCTAGTAAATCTCCTCTGCACCCTTTCCACATCCTCCTTATAATGCGGTGACCAGAACTGTACTCAATACTCCAAGTGTGGCCATACTAGAGCTTTGTACAGCTGTAGCATCACCTCCTGGTTCCAGAACTCAATCCCTCTATTAATAAAGGCCAAAACACTGGATGCCTTCTTAACAACCCTGTCAATCTAGATAGCAACTTTCAGGGATCTGTGCACATGGACACCGAGATCTCTCTGCTCATCTGCACTGTCAAGAATCCTACCATTAGCCCAGTACTTTGCATTCCGATTACTCCGGCCAAAGTGTATCACCTCACACTTGTCCACATTAAACTCCATTTGCCACCTCTCAGCCCCGCTCTGCATCATCTCTATGTCTCTCTGCAACCTTCGTCACTGTTCACAACT
Source organism: Chiloscyllium punctatum (assembly GCF_047496795.1). Classification (NCBI taxonomy): domain Eukaryota; kingdom Metazoa; phylum Chordata; class Chondrichthyes; order Orectolobiformes; family Hemiscylliidae; genus Chiloscyllium; species Chiloscyllium punctatum. Next base: position 51,814,777 of record NC_092740.1, on the reverse strand, counting down.
CCACCGACCTTAGTGTCGTCTGCAAATTTACTGACCCACCCTTCCACGCCCTCATCCAGGTCATTTATAAAAATGACGAACAGCAGTGGACCCAACACCGACCCTTGCGGTACGCTGCTAGTAACTGGACACCACGATGAATATGTTCCATCAACTACAACCCTCTGTTTTCTTTCAGCAAGCCAATTACTGATCCAATGTCCTTGTATTATTGTCTGAGTCATGTTCTAATATTTGATAGTACACTTCAGAATATCATTTGCTGATTGCAGTTTCTATATGCCTGGATGCATTGACACCCAAACTTGCAATGCTTTTAATCCCATTGCCAGGAATTTAATAATTAATAATGATGCTTACACACACAAAGCACATTTTTATAGAAAAGTATAAAAGTAAGATAGCACAGGCAAGACCCAGCAGAATGAACATTTTATATTTGGGTAAAAGCCTATTAAAAATATCTGTTTTAATCAGTACCCAAGGCAATTCTTTGTCACATATTACTGAAATAAACAGCTGGGAGACTTCAGTGGGCATAAAGAGCAATGTTGGAAGTAGTTTTATTGGCTAAGAATGGGGAGAAATATAATTGTTGACTCAAATTATCAAGAACGCTGTATTTGTTTTTCAGGCCACATCTAAAACTTGACATAGATTCCAAACTGAAAAGACTAAAAGTAAAATAAATCCTGATTAAGACTACTGTGGATGGTCCTCTCACTCAAGAGACAACTAAAATAGCATCAAGTAGTGGAAATTGAAAAAGGCAAAATGTTAATTCCATGGATTTTCATGCACACCACACACCAGATGGACCTTCAAGGAGACAAGGAACCTCTGATGGTCCAGCACACCAGAATCATAATCGCCCACATGGGTGCAGTTTGTAATAGCCCAGATCTGAGCAAATCTTGCCAGGGAGGCAAAGCATACAACCCTCCAGGTTTGACTAGCAGCATCAGTCTCATAGTGGTGCCCTCCCAAGTAAAGCATCTGTCATCTCGCTGGTGCAGTTATTTGCCTGACAATTCTATGGTTCCGCAGTTGTCAGCAGCTGAGCTTTTGGATGAACGAGTTGCAAAAACAGTTAAGAGTCATGGTCACCTTGACCTTTATGGGCACCTGCTCCTGATGGCTTTACATCATCTTCATGGGGATACAGAGGTCGGTGATCATTTGAGCCAACAGGGCTGCACTTGTCATCACTGCTGCTCTCAGAACTCCAGGAAAGTGACCCTTGGCCTGTAGATTCTGTGCAGAGGTTACTGCTGCCTTCTAGTTGCTGTCTTTTAACCTCTGTTGCGTTCAGATGCCTTTGGCTGTGCTGCCTGCAGCAATTGCAGTGGCAATTCTTGATATAATAGCCTCAGATCCTATTCAGTGATCCACCAATCTTTGCAAATTTGTGGACCCCAGGCAAAAGCATAAATGGCCCCAAGTCTCCTGGTGGAAGTGGTTCCAAGTTATCACACCCAAAGAAAATCAGGGCTATTTGCCTCGAGGACCTGCACTTGGCAGCACCAGTCATTGGTATTGCTGATCTGAGGATATCTGCTTTACACTGGAGATTTCATGTTGGCTTCAGTTCTCAATGACTTCCCATTCTACATCTTGCCCCTCTAAACTGTCAAAATGATGACACAGCATCTAACCGTTTCCCGTTTTACTATACTAAATATCGACAAAATATTTCCCTTTAGTCGAGCTTAAAGCTCAAGTTTAGTCTTTCTCAATGTCTCTTGCAGTCCTATGTGTGAAGTAACTAAGTGTAAGTTTGACAGTTAAATTTTGAAACATAGACCCTGAAAAAACTGCAATGAAACAAGAGGGAAAAAGATGTTCAAAACAAAGCTAACACAAGGGACATACGAACATGGATAATGTTAGGAAAAAATCTGTGATGCACATTTGAAACAGTCTTGCACAGGTACAGTTCCTAATGGCACAGAGTAGTTATTTTTTACCTGACATAACTATAGATAAAGTCAAAATGAACCTTGCAATGTTGATGTTCCAGAATTACAAGTTTTGTTCATTCTTAGGAAGGAAACAGCATCCCCACGGAAATGAAGACTTTTTCAAGTTTTGTCTCAACTCACTTGTGTCCTTTGAAGGCTGTATAGGATATCATATTCCCTGCTATTGTCCACACTCCCCCTATCTGTCCCTCACAAAATTTTCAGTAGGAAGTCCACCAGCAGTTGCCTGGCAGCCATTTACAGGTGAATTGTCTCAGGGCAGGATTTATGTCCTGATTTGGGAAGATGTCCAGCCTGAGAGTGTGGCCAACCATTCAGATTAGTCGGCAGCTCTTTTGTCCCAGTATTTGGAGGCTCAAGTGTTGGTCATTTCTGGGCCTCCCCAAAGCAAATGCAGTGGTATCAATAAGACTGACTGACTGACCTGGGTTGGGTTTGAGAGGCCCAGGGGATAGTTAAACATCTGGGGGATGTGTGTTTCCAATGAGCATCAGGAATGCTTCAAGGAGGGTACAATCCTTTTCCCAACAGCAAGCTGCCTAGTAAAAGTAAGGGGAGGTGATGACATAGCGATATTATCATTGGACTGTTGATCTGAAGACGTCGGCTCAAATCCCACTATGGCTGGTGGTGGAATTTGAATTCGATAAAAATTAAGAGTCTAATGATGACCTTGAACCTATTGTTGATTGTCAGGGGAAAAGTGTACCACGTGGTTCACTAATGTGCTCGTTTTATGGAAGCAAACAGTCATCAGTGGTGAAATAGGCTGAGACACGTAAGTAGACCATTACTTGACTGCTTATGGGCCTCAATAGACTCAAATTGAGCAAGCTGTTTTTCCTCCCCACAGTCCCCAAGTGGGAAACCAGTCTGGGCCAGGCAAGCAAGCCACACATTGCATTTTTACAAACTACTCCATTGTCAAGCATGTTGTCAGGGGAATGTAAAATTCAACATGTCGGCCTATGTTTTCTTGTGCATTTTTCAGACCTGCCTTAATTTCTGATGAAAAATAACAATGGTCCATTCCAGTGAGATTAGTAAACAAAATCAGTATTTTTAATTTGCCTGAAAGGCTGATCAATTTGGTAACAGTGAAACAACCGAGTGTATTCTTTGAAACCCAATATATGGCACAGTGGTTAGCACTGCTGCCTCACAGCGCCAGGGGTCCGGGTTCACTTCTAACATTGGGTGACTGTGTGGATTTTGCACATTTTCCCTGCATCTGCTTAGGTTTCCTTCAGGTGCTCCATTTTCCTCCCACAATCTAAAGATGTGCAGGTTAGGTGAATTGGCCATGCTAAATTGCCCATAGTGTTCAGGGATGTATAGGTCAGGTGCATGAGTCAGGGATAAATATAGGGGAATGGGTCTAGGTGGGATACTCTTTGGAGGGTTGGTATGGACCTATTGGGCCAAATGGCCTGTTTCCACACAGTAGGGATTCTAATTCTAATTCTGAACAAGGTGGTGTCTTTGATATTCCTGCCATGCTGAGTTGGTTATAGGGGTGTTTAATCAAGGGGCAGATGGGGATCCTCCTACTTCCCATCTCTATCCTGATTAAGTCTGCTGTGGATGGTCTTCTCACTCAACAGACAATAGACAATAGATGCAGGAGTAGGCCATTCTGCCCTTCAAGCCTGCACCACCATTCAATATGATCATGGCTGATCATCCTTAATCAGTATCCTGTTCCTGCCTTATTCTCCATAACCCTTGATTCCACTATCCTTGAGAGCTCTATCCAACTCTTTCTTAAATGAATCGAGAGACTGGGCCTCTACTGCCCTCTGGGGCAGAGCATTCCACACAGCCACCACTCTCTGGGTGAAGAAGTTTCTCCTCATCTCTGTCCTAAATGGTCTACCCCGTATTTTTAAGCTGTGTCCCCTGGTTCGGCACTCACCCACCAGCGGAAACATGTTTCCTGCCTCCCTTAAGTGGTCAATTAATGGCATCATGCTTTCACCACTGATAGTAATCCAGCAGAGATGAAGGCTCTTGGTTTGGAAGAAACATGACACATGAAACTGGCAAATTCATTTCCAGGCTCCTGGGGAGGGGTTCCTCATTTAAAGGAATTCAGTTCCTAATTGAGGGAATGAGAAGGAAGCCAGATTACTGAAAGGCAGGCTCCTGACCTTGCTGCTAATTTTCGCACCATCCCCTCCCTGCCAGCAGCAGCCACTGCTTTGCCAGCGTCACTGCGATTCACCGAACTTCCAGCCTTTGATTGGATAGCAGCTCTTGCCAGGCAGGGCTTGGCCTTGAGGTAAGGCCCACTTCTGACTTGCTAAGTCTTTATGTGGCACGAGATGCAGTGGACCTTCTTGAAAACAGGAACATGGGGATCTCACTGGTTCTGCCCTTCCCTCCTGAAACCCCATCACCTCGGCAAGATTCTGCCAATGTGTGCGAGGTAGACTTGCAGAGCTTTTGGTCAAAGTGAACTGCAGGCTGTCATACATTGCTCTGATTTATAAGTGTTGATTTCTATTGTGTGTATAACCTCTTATTGGTTACCTCATTCAAATAGAAACATAGGTTTTGTCATTGCATATATTTTTTAAAAACTGCATGTAACTGACCTTCCTAAGATCAGTGCAAAGACAAAGATTTTGCTTTTTTTCCCTCTGTTTGAATAAGCAAAGAGGTAGCAGTTGGTTTGTTTACAAGAAAAGTAATTGCCTGGTATTAGCAGCCCTGTAGATTTAAAACTTGGCAGGTGGGCTGAAGCTCCACGTCATTACAATATCTGCTAACTATTTATTAGGTTAATTAAACAGATGATTGACCGCAGTGTGGTAACATTCTGATATCTGAATTCTTGGGCCTCAGAGATTCCAAGACATTCCAGGTAGCTAATTGGTCAGGGATGAATAATGTGGGATGTGAAGGTAGAACACTTTTTTTGTGTGCATTCAGAAAGGGAACAAGCAATGAATAATTTTGTCGTAACTTGCCACAGGAGATAAAATTGTATCGGTAAAACTCACATGAGGTCAAGTTGAACATATTAGTGTAAGATAATTTGAATGGTGGACAGTTTCACTTGAACTATTTTTATTTGATCTTAATTAATGAAACCAATTTGATCAGCAAGCCCACACCTCATTTCATTTTTCTCCTTCTCTCCCCATGTTCCATTCCAGTGTCATTGGTGACAGTATCTCACTCAAACATTACATTTCTTGTACTTGTGTGTGCTTGATCATTTTGAACAATAGTCATGTTTACAATTTCAGTCCTTGCACAAAACTACTGCATTCCTCACAAACGGTAAGTTCTCAGGACAATGCCTGGGGTGGTAAATGGTCCCAAATATTTTTATTAGTCTTTGAAATGGGAATATGGGCTTCCAGTAATGAATAAGAAACAAACACTTTCATTTGTATAGCACTTTACAAAACTAACAAACATGATGAAAGCCCAATGAGGTACATTTTAAACCTTTAAACCAATGAGGTACATTTTGAACCTACATTTAAAACTCAGGGTTGCCCATTTAAAACAGCAGACCAAAGATTTTCTTTCAGAGGGTTTTTGAGTCTTTAGAACTTTCCCTGAAAAGGTGATGGAAAGAATGTTAGTTTTGTAAAGAGATAAATGGGAGGGGGGTGGGGCTGGGGGGAAGGTAGCTGAGAATGCGATAAGCAGCCTTTAGTACAGTGCTGAAAGTGAGGACTGCAGATGCTGGAGATTACAGTCAAGAGTGTGGTGCTGGAAAAGCATAGCAGGTCAGGCAGCATCCGAGGAGCAGGAGAGTTGACGTTTCAGGCAAAAGCTCTTCACCAGGAAGTGCCATGTGATCTTCTACATCAACTCAAGCAGGAAGAAAGGATCTCTGCTTAAAATTTCATCCAAATCATGGCATTTCCAATAATGCCACGCTCCCTCAGGATTGCAATGGAATGTTTGCTTTGATTTTTCTGTTTAAGCTCTGAAATGGAATGTTATGCCACTGATTGTGAGCTTGAAGGGGCAAAGAATGGAAAATAGAATGAATAAGGGTGTATGGGCCCCACCACTACCTTATGCCTGCCAGAATTAAGTTATTGATGAAATTGCCCATGGTCAACTTTCCTGCCTGCTACTTACCAACAGATGACAAATAAGGACCTTGTCCTGCTTTTGCTGAGGTTCACTCAGTTTTTTTTTCCTTTATTCATGCATGGCATATGGACTAGACCAACTTTTATTGGCCAGTAAAACTCTGTTTGAAAACTCTTATCACATAAGGGACTTGGCTTTGATTCCACCCTTAGTGACTGGTTGTGTGGAGTTTGCACATTCTCCCTGTGTCTGCATGAGTTTCCTCCGCATGCTCCAGTTTCCTCACAAAGTCTAAAGATGTGCAGATTAGGTAGATTGGCCATGCTAAATTGCCCTGTAGTGTCAAGGGATGTGTGGATTGGGTGGATTAGACATGGGAAATGGAGGGTAACAGAGATGAGGTGGGTCTGGGTGGGATGCTCTTTGGAAGATCAGTGTGGATTAGATGGGCTGAATAGCCCTTTTTCACACTGTATGGATTCTGTCATTCTATGCTATTCCTTAGGGCATAATGTTTCTCTTAAACATTAATGACCAAGATTTGGGTGGTGCACGAATGTAATTTCAAAAGTGATAGATGATGCAGAACTTGGGACTGCATTGCTGTCTTTACTGGCTGGGCCAGCACTTACTGTCCATTCCTAATTGCTATTGAGAAGCATTGCAGTCCACTGGTTCAAGAGAGATCCATGAAGGTGATAGTAAGGAATATGTTTCCAATTCAAGATGCTGAGTGGCTTGGAATTTAGTGTATAGGGAAAACTTCCCATTGGTGCAAAGATTAAGAACTAGACAGGGATATTTAAGACGATTAGTAAATGAAGGAAGAAATAGCAACCCAAAGAAAAAAAAATTCTTCAAACAAGGAGTAGTTGGGTTCTGAAATACATTGCCTGAGAGCCTGGTGGAGGCAGGTTCAAGCAAGACATTCAGAATACAGTTGGCTAAATATCGGAACAGAAAAGCTCCAGTAAACCAAATGATAGTGGGAGTAGTTGTGTTGCTATTGCAGAGGGCTATGTGACTGGCTGAAAGAGCTTCCTCCTTATGTTGCAGCATTTCTATGATTCTGTAATGAATTATTGCCAGCTTTTCAACACTCCTGACCAAACTTGATATGAATGAGGCAGAAAACCTGACCAGAGAATCAATAAGTATATATTTTGCAATTTTTAATTTTTAAAAAGCCAGTCAAATTGGCAGTCAGTTCCGAGGACTGTCATTTTATTCAAGGTGCTATGAGTTTCAACTAAGCATATAAGACAATGATATAACCTAACAATATGATCCCTTGCTTGTGTTGTTCCATTTATTTCTCACTAATCACCATAACGTTATGCTTTGGGAATATTAAAAATCATCTGAATACTGCTCCATTTAATTACGTATGTTAAAATAGTTTCTAGACCATTACAACTAAGAAAACCTAAAATTATATAACTGATCTGTACCAAGCTGTTATTATGATAATCTAATTATTACAAAATTCATTTTACACCAAATTAATCACTACTCAAAATATCCTTATTGCCTGATATTCAGGAAAAATGAAAACATCATGGTGTAATACTATAAAGGCTTACTATTGGCTGACAAAGGAAAAATACATCCTATTATTTGGACTACTTTTTTTTAATATGAGCAACTATAACTTGATGCCCACACACAAGGAACCAAATAATGTCTCATAATAAATTATTTCAAAGAAATAGATTTGCTAGAGTACAGCTGATCAGGTCCTGCGGATTTATCTATTTTTATGCATTTCAAGACATCCAGCACCACCCCCTCTGTAATATGGACATTTTTCAAGATATCACCATCTATTTCCCCACATTTTACATCTTCTCCACAGTAAACTTTGATGCAAAATACTTGTTTAGTATCTTCCCCATCTCTTGCAGCTCCACATTTAAGCTGACTTGCTGATCTTTGAGGGGCCCTATTATCTCCCTAGTTACCCTTTTGTCCTTAATGTATTCATAAAAGCCCTTTGGATTCTCCTTAACTCTATTTGCCAAATTTATCTCATGTCCCCTTTTTGCATTCCTGATTTCCTGTAAACATCTGCACCCAATCAGCTTTTAAAAGTTCTTGCCTAATCCCATCAAACTTAGCCTTACTCCAATTTAGAGCTTCAACTTTTAGATCTAGTCTATTCTTTTCCATCACAATTTTAAAACTAATAGAATTATGGTTACTGGCTCCATAGTTCTCCTCCACTGACATCTCAGTGACCTGCCATGCCTTATTTCCTAAGAGTAGGTCTTTGGACTGTGGGAGGAAACCAGGAGTGCCCAGAAGAAACCTACACAGACATGGGGAGAATCTGTAAACTCCACACAGTCGCCCAAGGTTGGATTCGAACCCTGGCCACCATGTCACCACATCTGAAATATAGTGCAAAGTATTGTTCATCTTATTAAGGGAAGGATGCAAATGCATTGGAAACACTTCATAGAGATACACTCGACTAATTGCTTAAATGAATGGGTTGTCTTATAAAGAAAGATTAGACAAACTAGACAAGAGTAAGAGGTGAGTTGAATGAACATATAAGACCTGAGCGGTTTTGTTGGGGTGCATGTGAAAAGGATATTCCCTTGCATGGGAGAATGTTGAACTAGGGGGTTACTGTTTAAAGTTAAGCCATCACACATTTACGAAAAAGATAAGGACATTTTGGGTCATTGAAACTGCTGTAATTGACGGAAATAGCATTTTTTAAATGTGCAAATATTTCTGTGAGCTGCAGTTGTGTGAAATCTGTCTCACCACTGTTTTCTACATGGCAAAATTGGTAGCCACCAGATAAAGAGGCTGAACGTCTGGCCTTCATTTTGGCTAAGATGTGATGCCCTTCTAGTTTTTCACAAATTTAGTCCTGTCAGTTATATTCATTGACATATACCTATGTAAAGCTGCTACATAACTAGTCTGTAGGATAATTCCCCCAGTTCTGGCACAAGCTCCTAAGGAAGAACATGGACATTATGTCAATGTTCCCGTTGTTGATCTAAGTCTTATTCTTCGGCAACTGAGGGATGAACGTTGAAAATGCTGGACTGAACCTCAGCAGGTCTGGCAGCATCTGTGGAGAAAGAAGAACAAAATTAAAATTTCAAGCTGAGAAGAGTAGTCAAACTTAACTCAAAATGTTAACTTTGTATCTCTCCACAGATGCTGTCAGCTTGCTGAGTTTCTTCAGTGTTTGTTTCGGAGTTCCAGTATCCACAGCATTTTGATTTTATTTGAGGGAGTATCTACACTGGCTCTGTGTTCTATTGGTTGCAGATCATGCAGTTTAACGTCTGTTCCCCAGTCAGCGGTCATTATGACTTAATTGGTTCATTGAATCATGCTACAAAGTCAGTGAAGTGTGAAAGGCCAGAACAATGTGGTGTCTCCTGTAGCGATTGTAACAAGGTCAGCCTCATATAATATGAGTTCCCTGACTGGGGTTGTTATTCTGGTCCAATCAGGGAGTCTGGCTGACAGATAAGAACAGGAGTGTCAGGGATCCTGTTCACTCTGACAGCTGGCTCTGAGAGAGCATTATTAGTGTCCAGGATGCTCCATATATAAATAAAGAGTGACTTGGTGATGGGATACTAGCCTCTGTGGAGTTATTTCATGTAACTTAACAGGAATAATTAAGCAGAAGTATTGATATTCTGCCTTGTGCAACTTATTTTACATTAAGATTTATTTAAATTCACTTCTTTACCAAAAGGTATTTTTCTGATGTCCTGTGCGCTACTTCAGGATGGTAATAGGTATGTTATTGATTACAAAAGAGATGTGGTTAGATGTGCTCCACAGTTTATCAGCAATATTCCAATGAGGCTGCAGGCCCAGTTTCTACCCTTTAGTGTGTTAAAAGAGAATGCAGCCAAAAGTAATGGGTCTAAATAAAAATTAAAGGTATTAAAAAGAAAGGTTAAAAGGTTATGCACCAAAGTGAAAAGCAATTTCTTGAAGTTTACATTTCCCGATTAACTTGTTGTCACACTTTGGAAAATTCGAAAGAACAAGCTGGTGCAAAGGGGACCAGCTGAAAGTAACCGCTCCAACTTGAAAAGACAATTTTAAGGGCCTTCACCTAAATCATAATGGAAGCAGTGAATTAATGAAGAGGCTAAATAGGGCACTAGAAATAACTCAGATTATTTTGTCAGGAACATGGGCAAATCTGCTTCTTAGGTTAACGAGGGAGAGTAGGATTCATAAAACTACTGCAATAGAACAGAAAGCTTTGCTTGAGTCGACACTATCTAGTTGCTGTCAAACAAGAAATTAAAAGAAGCTATTAAGTAATGAGTGGTGGAAACCCCTTGAGTATTTTAAAACTAAAATATAAGGAGAGTAATGTTCAGCATACATTAATTTTGATGATTGTATCAATGAATTATATTTACCTTTGCATAAAGAGAGTGTTAAAAACTAAACACAACATGCATGGTGTATAATATTGCTTGGAATAGAAATATTATGACAAACTATAAACATAGTAATGAGAAGGTTAAAAAGTGAGATTTAGAGAACTATATATGAATATGAAGGGCTAGCAGGTAATATAGGAGGGGCCTTATAATTACAGCAAGTTAAAGAACACTGAAAGAAAATAAGGTGATTCAGTGAAAAAGGGAACAGTTTTAACTTAAGATAATGAAGGTATAACAGCAACAGTAAGTATGATTATCATTGTTTTATGAAAGTAGTGGAACATCAATAAAGGACAAGAAGAAGGAAATAGTATGTAATTAACTGTAGAAAAGAAATAATTCTGAAAACTGAATAAAACCCAAGAAAGCTAAGATTCTAGCCAACTTGTGATGGTGCTGGTTGGTAGTAAAAGGGGACATCAAAGAGAAGCTAATTGGTTTTAGTGATAGAGGTTGTCTTTCATACTGACCCCTGAAGTGTAAAGGTAAGCTTATTCTTTGTTGTGTTTTGGTTGCTGGGCCAATTAAGAGTTAACCACTTTGTAGGAGACTAGAGACACACATAGGCCAGACTAGATAAAGGCAGCAGGTTTCTTTCCATAAACCACATTTATAAATTGATTTTTTTTTGTCTGCTTGCTTTTGTGAACCTTCTCTGATATCGCTGCTATTTATGGGGTAACTGAGATCAGCAGTTCCTTCTCACTACCAATTTTTTTCCTTTTAATTTACTTTTGCATGTAACTGTACCAGTTTAGACTTGTAATGATTTAGTGATAAAAGAGCACTTTTTAGCTATTAACCTAGAGTACTTTTATATTGCAGTTTAAAATGTACATTGACCCTCTCTCTGAAAGGCTTAGTACTTCCTGGTATAAAACAGCTTGGTAGATGCTGCATTACTATTAATAGAGCTTTCATTTTATATATACAAATATAGCATAGTTTTTTCACCTATTATTTGATTAGATTTTTTTTCCACCTTTGCAAAAATACATATTCTGTAGTACCATCGCGTAAAGTGATTATTTTCCACATTGGTTAGTTCAAGAGAGGGTTAATTGGGGGCAGGCAGGGAATTGGAGTTACGACAATAGTCAGAACAGCCATGATCTTGCTGAGTAGTGAAATAGGTTCAAAGAGTTGAATAGCATGCTCTAGTTCCTGTTTCCTATGCTTATTGTGTTGATGAATCCTATAGCTTCTGCTTATCTGAAGGGATTATATTTGAACTTCAGGTAAAATTATATTACAGAGGCTAGCTGTGATTTTGGAAGACATCTTAAGTTGTCCAAAAAAATCTTTTTAAAAGGCTGCACTTCATAGAAAGTGACCTTTTTACTTCTAACATTGGGATTTGTAATTGAATTACATTATTACATTTGTATTACAATAGGTTGAAGCATTTAAGTCAACCTTTGGAGCTTTGATATATTATTCCAAAAAGAAAGGTTGACTCATATGTTGAAAATAAAATGTGAACTATTAATCTTACTGCAGAAGGACCCATTCATGTTCATTGGTCTCTACGTGTGGTCTGCTCTCTATGAGAGTATCTTCAACTCCAGAGCATTTTCTTAACTCAAAAATGTTCAGGGCAACACAATGGCTCAGTGTTAGCTCTGTTGCCTCAAAGAGCCAGGGACCCAGGTTCAGTTTCAGTTTTGGGTGACTGAGTGGAGTTTGCATGTTCTCCCTGTGTCTGCATGGGTTTCTGCCAGGTACTCCAGTTTCCTTTCCCAGTCCAAAAAGGTGGATTGTTCATGCTGAAATTACAGTAGTGTCCAGGGATGAGCAGGGTAGGTGGATTAGCAATGGGAAATACGGGGTTACAGGAATAGGTTTGGAGGCTGGGCTTGGTTGGATGCTCTTCAGAGGTCAGTGCAGCCTCTATGGACTGAATGGCCACTCTCTGCACTGTCGTGATTCTGTAATGTGGCTTGGTTTGCTACAATGGGTTAACTTAGGAAATGAGTATAAACCTAAACATATATTTCTGAGCTGAAAAAATTGAGACCAACTCTGAATATGAACTTTGCCTTGGATATGAAATTAAAAGCTGAAAAATGGGGATTTAAATTATATGCCAATAATAGGCCTCAATGTGTATTTTGACATTAAAAATCTGGGGTCATCCTATACACTTGGTTGGCATATAGGCCCTGAATACAGTATTCCTGTTATAATGGAAAACATTTGTTTTAAAGCCTGCAACTAATTTATTTTTAAATACTTCAAAAGGCTAATTTATTTAAATTCAATAATTTGTGTGTTTATATGCATAGGATTTGCTGACATTTTTCTTGCATCTGCAACCTTAAATAATTGCCTGTATAGGAAATTTGTAATTATGATCTTTATCACAAAAGAACAAAGGAGATTTATTTCTTTATCTTTGACACAAAATTATAGTGAAAGATATGAAGACATTTTGTATTCTCCCTGTTTGTTGAATTAGCCCCCATTTTATTGTACACTTTGCTGTCTCAGATCAAATCTCACCTGGGAGGATCATGTTTATTTTAGTTTGCTGAAAGATCTGCTTCAGGTGATAATGAGCACTGCTAAGATAAAACATTTCTATTCAGACATCCAATGTACGTCAAACAAAGCCTGAGTATAGCACATTACGCTGCAGAGTAAGGGAGTCTTTAGACACCTAACACTGTCCTTACAACGCCATCCCATCCTGCCCATTTATATGCATTCATGCTATTTTCAGAGAAGCTTTCGAATATACAAGAGTAATAATTCCACTTTGTGTCCTACTGTTTCCATGAGACACTTGCAGTAATATCAAATGGTTCAGTACAGCCACTGGAAACTGATTTGGGCCTACGCAAGTTTATCTGCTTAGGAACAAATTTCTCCAGATTCTGGAATCTGCACTGAAAACAACAAATGCTCATCAGCTCTGATGAAGAGTCGTCTAGACTCAACATTAGATTGCTCTCTCTCCATGGATGCTGTCTGGCTGGCCGTGATCTCCAGCATTTGTTGTTTATTTACTTAGGAACCTTGTCACCTGCACATTGAAGAGCCTTTCCTGTATCCATCTGGAATCATAATCCAGGTGGGAGAGGAAAAACCACAGACAGTGAATCCAACATCACACTCAGTCCTATCCCTAGCCATACAAAACAATCTCTCTGATTAGAAATAAATTCTTTTTGATGTGTAACAGCATGTGAATATATAGTCATTGGAATTATCAATAGTAAAGTTCATAACACTAGAAACAACTGCAAATTGTGCAGTTTTTAATTTAGCACACAAAAATGCAAGCAAATTTACAACAGCTTTGAACTGAGAAAAAGCATGTGCCTTATTGACTTTTTTAATAGTGTTATGTAGTCTTGGTCATCAGCCTGAATCATCTGGAATGTCTTAGTTGAATTTATTACCACCAATCTTTGCTGGCATTAGTCTATTGATATAATGTGGGGAGGACGATACCCACATGATACCTTAGACATAAAGTAGGCTCAATCTTGATCAATGTCAAACAAGTTAATTACATTTTACTTAACAGTTAGTTACATTACATCTGAGATACAGATGGTTTTTTGTGAGATATCAAGATCAACGCAGAGAATAGAGTACTTTGCTACTACTAAACTATTCCCTCTCAGCAGCAGTAGCAGTTACAGAATGCTAACAAATCTGACAGAGCCTCCCAGGAACAATCCACTATATCCTAATTAGTGGAGCAATGTCAGTTACCCTTTCAGGTACTCACTGCTTAAGAGAACAGATAGAATTGTTCCATAACAAGCTGACAGTGAAAAGTGGCCATTCACAATACAATAACTATTTTATTGATCCAATGAAGTGTGCATGATTGAATGGCCACCTATCTACATTTTACAATTTGAACGGCTTGTTTCCAATACCAATATGACCAAATTGTAGTGTGCCCTTACAAACCTTTTCACTTTGGCTCAGGGCATGTTTCAACATCAGAGTTATATATTCAGCATATATTCATACTTTGTAAAATTAGATTCCTCTGAAGTGAATAATTATATGTGTGCATAGTGCAGTTTCATTCGGAAATGAATAGAATAAAACCAGTTTTTATTCTTCAAGCACATTTATTCTGAATTTCAATACTGCTATTGTAGTTAATTAAAATTTTAAAATGCCATAACCAAATAAAAGTATATACAGTACAATAAATCTTTTCCAAAAGTACAAAATAGGTTTTGAAATTCTTTTAGAGTATTGGTTATGAAAACAATCCTGCTACCATTTGTAAGTAGCACTGAAAAACCCTCAGGCACAGGGGTGTTATCTAGAAGCATGCATCATTTTGTTACCTGCCTGTTTTGGAATCACTGACCTGAGAAAATCCAGGCACAAGGCTTAAGGCCGTCTCAGGGTGTCTTTTAAATAGGTGTCCATCTGGTGTTGGAATGGGGAGTATAAATAGCAGTGCCAGTTTCACATAATTCTGTCTAATCATCATAGTTTTGTATAACAAATCCTATTCTCCCCCCTCTCCAACCACCCCAACCCAGGAGTAGAGTAAGTTATACCGATGGTATACACAAGGGAGTGGAGACCTGATGCAATGATTCTTCCTTCTCTTCTCCCTCAGTTTTTTATCTAGAGATTTAGGTGAGGAAAATCAGCTCTTACACATTTAATCAACACAAATAGTGGTGATATGAATGCCGTTGATTACAAATGGACACATGGGAAGTGATTTTCAATTGCAGCACATGCCACATTACCAGATGATGTTTTTCAGTCCACAAACTATTTTTGTGATTCAGCCTTAAAAAGGAAAATAATTTTTTGCTGTTAACAATAGCATGAAAGTTCAAGGAGTAGGAAATTACTTGCTTATTTTGCTGTAAACAAAGCATTAAAGTTATAGAGGCCCAAATTGTCACTTTGGAGGGATATTTGGGTGGATTAGAGAATGATTTTGTGAAGCCATTTGCACTCCTCCTGCCCCACAAATGGCAAAATATTGTTTAAAGTTTGTTGCCATGTACTGCAGGGCTGCAGGTTTTAAATAGGATCAATCTCACTGGGTCCTTCATTCAATCCCAACAGTAATACAGGTCCTCAGTATTCTTTGCCAGCATTCTGGCCATTGAGTTTGAAATTAACTCAAGGGCTAAGTCATGTTTGGGTAAGCAGATTTCCTTAAAATTAATTTCTGATATCACATCTTTCAAGATGAAGCATTGGGTTTTGTTTCCTGTATTCTTTCATGGGATGTGGGCATCTCAGGTAAGGTTTATGCTCATCCCTAATTGCTCTTGAACTGAGTGGCTTGCTCAGTCTTTTCAAAGATCAGCTAAGAGGAAGCAACATTGCTCTAAGTGTGAAGACCATTTGTTAGCTGACTGAAACTCTGTTAATTGCAATGGTTAGAACTATTAATTTTTTTAGAATGTTTTAACATCATAAATTAAGTTTTCATTATTGATTTCTGTCACATGGGTAATTTTATAATTTTAATCTAATTAGATTTTGTATAGAAAATTCCTTCAAAATAGATCACCATCATTATGGTCTTTTGGTACTAAACTTGCATTTTCAGTATCTGCTGTGATCTCACACGTGGAAGCTGTTTCTCATAAAAGAATTAATGTATTTTATTCCGGAACAATTTATTACTTCACTATATTGATTTGAGATTTATGTTTTTGGCATGACGACCGAATACTCTAAATCTTTGAATGGCTTGGCTTGATTTTAATGTAATTTGCACAGTGTTTAGATTACAGAAAAGTGTCTTTGTTTCTTCACATGACATTTTGGTATAAGCCTAGATATTATATGTTACATTTCTCTTTTATAGTCATGGGAGAAATAAAACATACAGGAGGGCAGACATTTAAAGGACAAACCATTTTCAAATTAGATTTTAAAGTTTGTGCATGGAAATTATTTCAACAATAAAAGAGGAACTTTCTCCTTGTCAATTCCTCTTCATTCAAAATTGTTCAATTAACATTACCCACTCAAATTTGAAATTTGCAGAAGTGACCTTCATGATCGATTTCTTAAAATAGCTCAATCCACACTACTGGACACTTGAGGTTTCTGGAAAATAGAAAACTTTTTCTTGTAACAGCAACTTGTAACTTTAGTCTAGTGCAGCATCCTGGAAAACTTCACAGACATAATCACAAAAATAGATGTTGGGAGAAGTGATCAAAGGCTTGATCAAAAAGCTGGGTTTAAAGAAGAGGTGGAGTGAAGGAGGATGTTGCAAAGCTTGAGGCGTAGTCAGCTGAAGACATGGCAGCCACTAGGGTGAGATTGTGCCACTGGTGTTTGGTGGTGACTGATGTTGTGGGGGATGGAATGCAGGGGGGTTGCAGAATGAATAATTTTAATGTAGGTGAAGAGTCCAGGAGCCAAAGTAGATTAATGAGGGCAGGTAATCAGTGCATGGGTCATGTCACAGGAAAGGATATAGTTAGCAGAGGTTTGGATTGAGTAAAATATCCAGTCTAAGAGATTGGAGACCAATTAAACAAGGTGTGAAATAAACTAATGTACTTGCCACAAGGTTGTGGGCAATTGTTTCAATAACAGTGTTACTGGATAAACGTAGAATCCCTACAGTGTGGAAACAGGCCATTTGACCCAACACGTCCACACTGACCCTCTGAAGAATATCCCACCCCTACGCATTCCCCTACCCCTCTTACTCTACATTTCCCATGACTAACGCACCTAACCTATACATCCCTGAACACTATGGGCAATTTAGCATAGCATCTAATCTTTGAACTGTGAGAGGAAACTGGAGCACCCAGAGGAAACCCACTCAGACAGTCACCTGAGCTGGAAGCGAACCTGAGTCCCAGGCACTGTGAGGTAGCACTGCTAAGCACAGAGCCACGGTGCTGCTCTTGTGTTTTGCATTTGTGTTATGCATTTGGGAGCTCAGTTCCTGATCATTTCAGTTGCCAAGCTTGTAAATAGTTTTTTTTTCTTTCAGACCAAGTCAGTAGTTATGGAAAGTTTGAATTTAAAATGAAAGCCTAACTAATGGTCTAACAACACAATTGCAGTGGGAAGGTCATAAGAAGATTTTGGTGAAATAGGGTTGAGTAGTGGTTAGCAGCTGACCCGATGTTTTCAGATAATAACACAAGAAATAGCATGAAGAACTGAACAGGCTAAAGGTCTATCCTTGGAATTTCTGGAAGCACTGGTGCTGAGGTAGAAGAAGAGGTGGCCAAGGATTATCCTGCTAATGAGAAAACCGGCAGTGTGGAACCAAGCAAGGATAATTCAACCGTGGTGGACAACAAAGAAGAGGCATTGAAGGATAATTGTGAACTTAATCACATCAAAAGACGCACAGAGGTCTGTGTTAATGAGAATAAATCCATTGGCTGTGTGAGGCTTTGCAATTTTTTAGAAGATAAATTATGATCAGTGGCTGGAAAGATAAATGAATTGTGTTCATGACTAGAAGTTCTTGCACAAACAAATATCATAATTTATGTCAGCCACATGATAATTTAGCACTTGGAAAAATTCTGGTGACTGGCATCCATTTAAAAATGATGAGAGTTTACAATAGATAAAGGTAAAGTTGCCAGTGTCCTACCAAAGCATTGGGCTGCTGTCTCATTAGAGACAGAGAGAGGTGACTGATAGTGGTTTAACCCAAGGATCAGCATGCCACATGTGAGGAGAGAGGCTGAGAAGGAGAATCCTTCATGGTAATTTCAGCCAGAGCACAACTGAGCCCACACTGTTGGCATCACTCTGTATCCAGCCATCCAGCAACTTCAGAATATTCTTTTAATGAAAGAAGAAAAACAAATCAAATTCTAATTGGGTTTAGATATTTTGGAATGGAGCAAAACATGTCCAAAGAAGAATTTTATTTTTTAATTATGCTTTCACAGAATGTGAACTTCACTGGCAAGGCCAGCATTTATTGCCCATCTTTAAGTACCCTTGAACTGAGCACCTTGCTTGGTCACCTCATTGGGCTGTTCAGAATTGAATTGAATTGAATTTATTGTCACGTGTACCAAGGCACAATGAAAAGCTTTACAGGCAGATCACATAGTTAAATAGCCTATATAAGTAAATAATAGGTAAACAGCGGCAAAACAAAAACAAGGTACAGGCAAATGTTAAGAGTTTGTGAATCCAGTCAGTATTCTAACAACAGTAGGGTAGAAACGGTTTCAAATCCAGCTGGTGCATGTTTTCAGGCTTCAGTACCTTCTCCCTGATGGTAGAGGTTGTAGAAAAGCATTGCCAGGGTGGGATGGATCTTTGAGAATGCTGGCGGCCTTTCCTTGACTGCGGGTGTGGTAGGTGGATTCCATAGATGGGAGTTTGACCTTTGTGATTGTCTGGGTCGAGTTCACCACTCTCTGTAACCATCTCCAATCTTGAATGGTACAGGTAGTGATACATCCAGACAGAATGCTCTTGCTGATGAACCTTGTAAAAGTTGGCAAGAGCATTTGCTGTCATGCCAAATTTCCTCAGCTGCCTAAGGAAGAAGAGATGTTGTCGGGCATTTGTAATCAGTGCGTCCACATGAAGAGTACAAGAAAGATTGTTGTGAATGACCATTCCCAAGAGCTTGACACTGTCCGCTCATTCCACCGCTGTGCTGTTAATGTGTAGGGGGGGGGGGCATGAGTAACATCCCGCTGAAAATCGATAATGAGTTCCTTGATTTTGCTGGCATTGAGAGCTAGGTTGTTCTCAATGCACCATTTTTCCAGGTCTTCCACCTCGTAGCTATAGTCTGTTTTGTTGCCATCTGAGATTCGACCAACGATGGTGGTGTCATCAGCGAACTTGTAAATGCACCCCTCGGAGGCTCCAGCGTTGAGTGTTAGTGAGGATGAAATATTGTCCCCAATCTTCACTGATTGTGGCCTGTGGGTCAGGGAACTGAGAATCCAGATGCAGAGAGTGGGGCTTAGTCCGAGATCACTAAGTTTAGTAATTAGTCTCGAAGAGATAATAGTGCTGAATGCTGAACTGTAGTCAATGAGTAGGATTCTTACGTAGCTGTTCTTGGTGTCAAGATGTTCTAGGGAGGAGTGAAGGGCAAGTGATATGGCATCTGACGTGGATCTGTTTGTCCGAAAGGAAAATTGGAGTGGGCCAAGTGTAGTGGGGAGGCTGGAGTTGCTTAATGCCATGACCAGCCTTTCAAGGCACTTCATGACCACTGGTCGGTAGTCATTGAGACATGCTGCATGAGCCTTCTAAGGCACAGGGATGATGTTGGCCCTCTTGAAACAGGCAGGGACAGTGGCCTGCTGCAAAGAGGTTGAAGATGTTGGAGAAAACCTCTGCCAGTTGATCTGTGCATGTTCTGAGTGCACGGCCTGGTCCCATCACTTTCCTTCGGATTCACACAAAGGAAAACTGATCTGACCTCTGATGCATTGACAGTTGGGATAGGTTTGTCAGGACTTGTTGGAATAGGTGTTACCTCTCTGCCAAAATTCTGCTCAAAGCGAGCATAGAAGGCCTTGAGACAATCTGGGAGGGATGTGTCATTGTCTGCTATCTTGCACTGTCTCTTTTTAGAACCTGTGATTTCATTCAGTCCTTTCCATTGTCACCGAGTGTCTGTCTGGGTCTCTAGCTATTAATCCTTGGCTGCCTTAATGGCTCTGTGAAGGTCACACTTGGATTCCTTATATTTGAGTGGGTCTCCTGATCTGAAAGCCTCACACCTGCATTTTAGCACATTCTGTATGTCCTCATTCTTGCAGGGTTTCCTATTGGGGAACACCTGGATTGACTTCCTCGGTATGCTGTCCTCCACACACTTGCTGTTAAAGTCTGTGATGGTGGTGGCGTAGCCAACCAAGGGACCTGCAGACTATTTGAACATGTCCCAGTCAGCCAATTCCAGACAGCACCGGATTTGATCCTCTGCCTCCTCTGACCAACACTGGACCTGTATCTGCGAGAGGGGTCTCCTGCGTATGTGTCTGCATATCTAACATCACATGTAGACAAGATCACATAAAATAACAGATTCTCTACCCTAAAGAGAAACTAGTGGATCAGATGGGATTTTAAGACAATAATTTCACTATCACCATTGCAAGTTTATAATCCCTGATTTTGTTAATTGAATTTCTATGATTCTTTGTTTTTAAATACCATCAGCAATCATGCTGAGATTTGAACCTGTGTCCCCAAAGTATTAACCTGACCCTTGTTGTGGAGAAAATATAGAGAACCACCAGGAGACGCAGAGAGTTCTTCAAGAAGTAGGTCTTTTATTTGTAAACAAAAAACCGTGACACTGAGAAAACAGATTCTTGAATGCCCATGAACCTCAGGGTCCGTGGATTTTTATATCTTTTTTATCATGTTTCTGTAAGCTTATCAGCATGTCCAACTACATTAATTAAAGTACCTCACTCTAGCTACACAATAAACCAATGATGTTAGTTCCCATTATCTCATTCAGTTGTACATTCTACTTAATGTGATTCTAATGTCATGGTTAGATATTTATTGCTAACTCTGCTATAATGGTCTTTCATTCTAGACCCTACTTAATATTTTCCCAATGTCATGATTAGATATTTATTATCACTTCTGCTACAGTTATTTCCATTGCAGACTAACCTATCCTGATAGATATTTAGCTATTCCATCTAGTACAATAGTCTCCTGTCTCAAGCTGACTCTACTAACTATTAATTAGATATTTTAATGTCATGTCCCAAATACTTATTGTCCCAATCCTGTCATAATAACACTCAACAGAGAAACTTGCTTTATTACTTGTGTTATCTCATCTCGCCATCGTGGCCTTTTAGCCTTAACCTTACTCTGCTAATTGGTGTCAGAATGTTCCACCAAGGTCATCCCATCCTCCATTCCACAGGACACAGGTTGCCAGTGACCTTCATGCTTTAACCCTTCCCATGCTTTCATGTTCTTTATTTTCCATACCCTCTGGATTACTAGTCCAGTGACACTACAACTATCACATTTATATATTTGCTGCTATTGAATGTAAACTAACACTGTTTTACTAAGTGTTTTAAAATAATATAGAAACCAGTCACACAGATTTAGAAGCTTTGGACTGGATTTTGTTTTCAGTGTGGTGAGAGAAGTGGAACAGAAACTAAATTTTCCACTTGCTTTCACTCCTGCCTACTCAGCTCACTGAATCATGCAGTGGACAGCCAAACAGTGTTTCCTAGTCAAAAGACAGCCAGCTATAGTTTCAAAGGGCACTTCAGACCCAGTCAGGACCTTAGGATAGGACATCATGTTGCAGAGTGGTAATGTTGTGAACAGGAAGTTGGTCACGGCTGCAAGTTAAAAGGCTTTCTGATCTCTGAATCTTTCTTGATTTCTTGTGGATGACTTGGCAGAATTCGACAACAAGAGATGTTGCCATCCACATCAGAATATGCAGCTACATTCAGCCAGGGCTTTTCTACCAGTTTTAGACCACCTTGATACATTTACCATAAGGAAATCTTGCAAACATTTTCAAGTCTGAAGCTTGAAAAGGCAGTAAACATTGAAAAATTTCAGATGGTTGAATTACTGATTTTATGCAATAGCTTGTTAATTCACAATTTCTTAAAGACAGGCAAGTTGCTGCCATCTTGCCTGCTCACCTTTTGGAATGTTGGAAATTGGCTTGATTACATTCACACATCATGTCCTATTTTATATTTGTTTGGGAGGCTAGCCTGCCCAATTTGCAAATAGAAAATCTAGCCCATTCAGTTATGAATTTCATTCTCTTTGGAATTCATTTGTAAATATATAACTATTGCAACAAATTAGAATCCCGAGAGTATGGAAAGCGGCTATTTGCCCATTGAGTCTGCACTGACCCTCTGTAGAGCATCCTGCCCACATTTACCATGCTAAACCACTGAACTTGCACATCCTTGGAACTATGGGGAAATTTACTGTGGTTGATCCACCTAACCTGCACATCTTTGGATTGTGGGAGGAATCTGGAGCATCCATGCAGACATGTTGACAATGTGTAAATTCCACACAGTCAGTTATCTAAGGCTGGAATCAAACCTGGGTCCCTGGCACTGAGGTAGCGGTGCTGACCATGAGCCACCATGCTGCCCAAATTCTTTGAATGTACACTATTGTACATAGCTCTAACCAACTGTGGTAGCACCTCTACATCAAAATTTGCACAATCATTCAGAAAGTGTTATAAATTTCATTTCCTCAACTTGACTTTAATTTTGTTTATTCTTTGTTAGTAGTATACTATGCCATGACTTAAATAGATAATATTTTGAATAGTTCAAGTGAGTGTAAAGTTACTTTGATAAGGAAAATATTTAATGCAGATATAACAGAAAAGTTACTGTTACACTTCACATACATAAGTTGGAATACTACTTTTTCTTCTCAATAAGCTGGTGGCTTTCTCTGTTATGCCGGAAATGCTCAATAATTTACATTTCTCCTACTTTTAGATTGATCTGCTTGTTCCAACTAAGGTGACTGGTATAATCACCCAGGGTGCAAAAGATTTTGGACACATACAGTTTGTGGGTTCATACAAAGTTGCCTACAGTAATGACGGAAGGACCTGGTATATTTATAAAGACATAAAACAACAAAAGGATAAGGTTGGTATTGGGAAAAATAAAATTTTCACATATTAAGTGGGCCTGATTCAAACAAAAAAGTTAACAGTATTTCTTGAGTTCCTGAAAATTTCTGAAGATTTTATTTCCCATTTCATATATTTCATTTACAACCAAAATAATTAAAACACATCAGATTTTGCTTTTCTGAAGGCAAGTACTAAAACACATTCAGAGCTTTATTCAAAATTAGCACCTTGGCATAAAAGTCTGCAAAATTGATGATTCCCTTTCAAATTTGCATTTTAAAACAGCAACAGACAAAAACCCAATTCAAAGAGAGGAAGCAATTTGCAATGTAGATGGTGGTCAAGTTATTGGCAAGTGAATAGACTTTTATTTGCAGCAAAAGCTGAGAAATCCCAAACCCCATCACTAGTTTGATCCTGAAGCATCAGGTCCGAGCATATTAACATGTAATTGAAAATGTTGTAAAGTCCTGACTCAGAAGTGTGCTTCAGGATCCGTAGTCATCTTTCTTCAGAGAGCAAAACTGAAAAGACTTTAGGGACTCCGTATTTATGTGAACATATCAATAGTCATTGATGCTATTGATTCTATAGTGTCTATGCCCTGGCTGAGCAAGTTAATTGGATCAGCTTGCAAAAGAATATGTTTAAATTAGTTGTTCAGTTCCAATTTACATGATCTAGTTTTATTCCTGCCCCAAATAAAGCTAGAAAATATCAAAGGAACAAGAATTTGAATGTGGAAAGCGATTCCTTGTAATACCCAAAACAAGCAAAGGTCAGAGCTGCTGAATGCCTTTGGAAATGAAACTCAATTAGCATTCCATAGACAATTGGCTTGTTGGTACCACATGCTGAAGGCCAAGAGAGTGAAATTCATTTGTTAAGTGAATCAGTATCCTAGAAGAGCCTTACACTTGGAGTTTAGCACAGAAACAGGCCATTTGGCCTCACCTAGTTTGTGCCTATGTTTACACACCCTCGTAAGTCTTCTCCCAATCTATCTCCTTCATTTCAATCTTTCAGCTTGTTTTTCTATTCCTTTTCTCTTTTGTATGAACCGAGTTTCTTTTTGATAGCTTCTAATATATTTGCCTCAACCATTTGCTATGGCACCTCATTGTACTTAAAAACCACCCCGAATCAAGAAATTTCTCCTTATTTCCACTGGATGTATTCATAATAATTATTGCCTGTAGTTTTGTTTTGAAAGCATTCTTTCCACATCTATTTGGTATAACCGTTCCCATTCTACCAAGCCGCCATCTCTGGAATCCTTTGTTTCCTTCATGGTAACTTGAAATCTCCTGATTAATATTATTTTTAAAAATATTTTATGAGGTGTGGACATCATTGCAAGGCTGTCATTTCTTGCTCATTCTATTTGGCTCTATAGGCCATTTCAGAGGGAAGTTAAGTTTGAACCACATTGCTATGGTTCTGGAATACATATAGGCCAGACCAGGTAAGACAACAGATTTCCTTTCCTAAAGGAGATTAGTGAACCAGGTAGGTGTTTATGACAATTAACAGTGGTTACATGGTCACTTTTAACTCTATTTTCATGCCATGTTTTATTGAATTCAAGTTATGCCTTCTGTCATGCTGGAGTTTGTATACATGAATTCAAAATAATAGCATGAGGGTCTGGATTACTAGCCCCCTGGCATTACCGTTATGCCAGGGCCTCCTCATAAATGACCAAATGGTAATGTTTAGTAGTGGCTGAGGTGTCATGTTACTGATGGTCTAATAATAACACATTTTATTTTTCAATTGACAGGTTTTCCAAGGTAATTTCGACAATGACACACACAGAAAAAATGTAATAGATCCTCCTATTTACGCACGATATATTAGGATCTTGCCCTGGTCATGGTATGGCAGAATCACACTGCGGATGGAGTTACTGGGATGCACCGAAGAGTGATGAATACTGGCTATTTTCAAGAAAGTTGTCCTTAGAATATCTCGACAAAAACTGCACAAACCTGTAAGATATCAAAGGGTTTTCATGAACTAGTGTTCAGTTTGTGATCGGCATGAGTCAAGATATCTGGTCAAGGCCTGCCCTTTATCAAATTTTCAAATGGTGATTTTTCTTCCTTAAAAGTTTATTTTCATGTGCTTTGTTAATTTATACATAATGAAAAAAATCTTTTTATAATTGCAAACTTTTCGTCCTTTCCCCGCCTCCAGCAAAATTGATTGATATGCATAGGACTAAAATCTCTCATCATTATTGTAGGTGCCATTATTGTATCCTATTTATTGTAAGCATTTATTTCTCTTTGGCTCCTGACAGTGATAGACTTTTCAATCATTCAGTTTCCGTTCCTCTTTATTAATACAATGTACCAGACAATGAAACAATTGAGCACTGATAAAGTTTTCATTCCACAAATTATGCATGTCCCACATTGTAAGAGGCAATGACTGTCTCTAGGTGCCATTCTCCCACATGCATGAAATTATACTTGAAAACCTTCCTACTTGCAAACTTGATGATGCAAGTGTATATGCATTGGACATATAATTAAAATATTAAAGGAGAAAACCAAGACAGTTTGTGACCTTAAAGATAGAAGAACAATAAATTCATGAATACACAAGATAATAAATGCTAATGTGTGGGTATGCATCAGCCACCTTTTGTTTGGAGTGCATGCCAGGTTTCCAAAGTCAATCATTATTGTACTGCATGTTGGCATTTTCAAATAAAATAATTCTGTTGAAAGTTTTTTTTAATCAAAAGAGAGGCAATTGTTGTCTAGGAGATTAATTTAAAGGGGAAAAAAAAGGTGTGTGGATTTAAGATTGAGTGAGCTCATGAAATGAGCTGTCTGTTCAATCTTAATATATTCAGTTATGTTCTGATTTGAAGAAATGTAAAATGACCTTTGTATATCAATGAACATACTACATGATGTCATTGTAAGTCACTCAGTTTGAGTCATTCGTTATATAGTAGCTTGATGCATACAGATGGTATTGTCCTACTGTTAATTTTTGCAATACAGCAAAGTAAATTATAACAAAGTCATACAAAATTCACACCTATGTAATGTGATTCAGATGCTGTTGTTTGACACTTTCAGAATTATTCACATACTGAAATAGTTCAGTTATTGTGTTGTTTAGGTTTAATTATCATATCTGTTTTTAAAAGCACTTATTACAGTCAATATAGTATAAAAACACTAAACTTATAAAATAGTCAGAATGTATGAATGGTAAGCATCTGTTTAGTGATAAAGGAAAAGGACCATGTAGTGCACTGAAGCATTATTGACTGGGATCCCTAAATTATTTGCGACTTGAATATTGGTGTTTATATTGTGTGTCTAACATTAATGACATTGAATGAGCATTTTAAATAAGTACCATTTTACTGTAAGATAACAACTAAACCATGTGTTTGGCAGTTCTGTTAGTTGTTGCCTCTATCTATGAAGCTAGGCTTTCACATGTGGCACTGTCATGTATAGCTTTCATTTTTTTTAGGCACAGGACTGTAACAAAGCTTGCAAAAATATCAGATTGAATGTTCCAGTCAATTGCATCCCTTTTAATGCCCCGCAACAGTAATTTCCACCTTGTTCCTGGATAAAATGGCACAAACTTCAGAGCTTTAGTAATGAGGATAAGTACCCTAATCCAAACCACAAACTTTATTACAACTCTGATGCACACTATTTATTTATCCCTGATTTGAGAACTAAGGTTGCTGGCTATTATATCACACTAATCTCACATTGACTAGGTATGATTACATTCCCAACTATTTAAATATATAAATGTTAAACGTTTTGCAAAATATTCATAATCTGCACAGGTAATTTAGAAGGTACAACATTTTAGAAGTTGCATCCTCATTGCCAAAATGTCATTCGTCTGGTAATGTTACTAATATTTCAGTTTAACCATAATAGCTTTACAAGTCTCTTAATTTTCACAAGAGCTACTTTAGATTAGAATATTTCCTATTTCCTGGAATCTTTCCAGAGCTGCAGTATCCTTTTTAATGTGTCTCCAAAGGCTGACGAGTATTAAAAATGATAGTTATCCAATAACAGATCTTGCAGTCGTCTTTTCAAATTCAATTCATATAATTGAGTTTTGCTGCTTAGAATTTTGTTGGATGCTGAAGATGGTAAAACTTATGAACCTTTTATTCACTGCTTTTATGGCAAGCTTGAAAAGAAATGAAGTTACATACCTTACACAAAATTGATTTAGCACCAAGAAGTCGGTCAGTCTGGCATTTATAAAGCTATATTTACATATTTGTCATGCTGAGAAGGAGGCTAACACAATCAGCAAGGGAGTTAACACAATCAAATTTTATATGGGAAGTCTAACCTCCCCAGAAAGAATACACTGCGTTAAGGTTTAAGGCAATTTTCTTTTTCACTGATGTGGATAATTTTAAATTGGCTTTATGAAGGACAACAAAATATATGCTTCATTTGTAGCTTTTGTAGAACAGCAGAGGATTTGTGGAGAAATCAATTTTGCTACAAGCTATTCAAACCACTAGATTGTTAGCATGTCTTTTATTGTACAGCATTCCTGGCCCTGAGATGCACTGAGTGATTTAAGAATATATTGATATGTAAATGAAATGAAAAGGAAAGTCAACCATCAAAATTATATTGGGCATTGGGTCCATATGAATTGATTAAATTCAAATCTATGGGATTCAGACTGACATAGCATACGAATTAAAACTGTCATTTGTGGTACCTGATAAAAGGGAAGATTTTCCCAATATACACACTTGCCCATTACAGCAGCATCATGCTGTTTATAAACATCAGTTAGCGAAGTATAACTTCTAATTAATATTATCACCCAAGCAACAAATTAGCAATTTCTAGAACAATTTCTTCCTCAGAAACAAGTTGGTAGACAGATGCCACAAAGACAATGGAAAATGTATTATGCAATTCACTCTTATCCTCCAGAAGCCTACTTTCCTATGATTATGCTCTAAACAAAATGAAACAGTACTTTCCAAATCAAGTTCAGAATTGCAGATGTGCATACACAAGATAGAATACCGAATACTGGATTTAGGGCTGGATTTTGGCGACCAAGTCTGTTTGCAATAATGTGGAAACTTCCCAACTTGCCTCAGCAAACATACATGGAAGTGAAGTATGGGGCAAGTTTTACAGTCAGGCCCACTGCCTCCAGATGCAGATCATTTGGTGGCCCCAGGCAAGGCAAGTCCTGAGCAAGCTGATTAAAAGGCCCACTTTGGTTCTCTGGACACTGTCCCAGCTGCATTAGGAGCCTTTTGGCCCTCTAGTCCTCATTTCTCAAGCATGGAACCACTGAGAAAAAAAACAAATCTTGAGAAAAATTGTTGTTCTACCAATCACATAAAAATGTAAGTCAGACAGAATCAGTAACTGGCTTCAAGTACTTCGCACCTCTTAATTTTTCCCAACTAAAAACTGAACCATTGGCAAAAGAGATTACAGAATGAACAACTTATTATAATCACTTAAATACTCAATTAAATAAAGTCAAACATTTCAGTTATTAAACATAACCCAATGCTGAGTTAATGTTTCAGTTAGTCTGGGCTTACAACCAAGGGGTTTGAGTGTTTGAAGACTTTTGATACTTTAATAGTCTTTCTGTTTGACACTGTCATAAGATTGTCAGAACAGCAATTTTTTTTCAGTATTGAAATTTTAGGTTCTGAATCATAGTGCAGGTCTAGACACCACCTGTATCGACAGAAACAAAGTTAATGTTTTGAGTCTGATATAAGTTTGAAGAATAGTCAAATTGGATGCAAAATGCTCACTTTAGTTTTTTATTCCATGGATGTTACCAGACCTGCTGAGATTTTCTAGCACTTTTTGTTTGTATTTCAGATCTCCAGCATCCACTGTACTTTCTTTTTTGTTGTAGAAGTCCACAACCCCGTGCAAATGTTCTGGAGTCATGTATTTGAATCCCATCATGGCAGAAGGTGAAAATCAAGTTTGATAAAAATTTGGAGTAATAAGCTAGCCAATGGCAACAGTTGTCTATAATTGTAAAAACCAACCTAGTTCACTAACCTCCTTCAGGGAAGGAAATTTACCATCCTTATCTGATCTGGCCTACATGCCCGAGTCCAGGCTGAAAGCAATGATTTTTAACTGCCAAGTGTGCAATTAGAAGTGGGCAATGTTAGCCTAGCCAGTGACACCAACATGCTGTGTGCACTTTTTAAAAAAAATATCACCAGTAGGGCGGTGTATTCATAAAGAGAAAATTGCTCACACCTCATTGGTAAGTGGCAGAAATCAATTTTGAAGATGGTGCTACAGGAAGAGAAGCTTGACTTTTTGTATTTTTTTAAAATAATTAATGCACAGAATGGACAAGTAGAGGCTGGTTCCCTCTGCTGCAGGTGCAGGCCGCTCTCCTCAACCGTCATTCCAACTCCACAAAAATCTCTGCCATAGAGTCTTAGGCAAAAAAGTTGTCTTTCAGTCAATGGTATCTGTGTCAGCTTTTTAAAAGAGTTATTCAATTATCCTTCTGTCTGGTACTCATTAACCATAATCCAGTACTTTCTTTCTCTTTCAAGTATATCCCCAATTGCTTTTTGAAATTCACAACTGGATCTACATCCACTGTCCTTTCAAATAGTACATTTCATATGATAAGAGCTCAATGCATAATTAAAATGACCATTTCCCCTGATATTATTAATTCTCATAAATATTCAACTACCCTGGGTTGGGATGATCTCCTTATCTGTACCATTGTAAATCTATCCTCTGTTCTTCAATCCACTTGTGAGTGCAAAACAGACTCTGTCACCTTCATCACAACCATACATATTGTTGTACTGTTCTTTGAGAAAGATGGGAAAATGATCAAAGTGGGAACAGAGTTTGGCGATGAGAAAATGTATGAATGCATCGTTATGGTGTATTCTATGTAATTTCCATGACTTCCTGATTTTCCACTGTAAACCTGGTTGAAGATTGTTGGGATCCAAGTAAATGTTTCTGCCACTTATGGGCATTTGATGACAGCTCGCGAAAGTTACCTTAGATGGTTTGGAGAATTAGGAATAGATTTGCTAAACTAGAAGTTAGTTACCTTGGTGTCACTCATGGAACTGCTACCAAATCACTTTCCTCAAAAAAGTGAACGAAGACACTATTCAAACCAAGAAAAGTAATTTGTGCAGCTCAAAGACATACGTCTGTTGTGAGTTATTTCAGGACATTTACCAATTTACCCAACTTGTGTGTGAAATAGTTAAAGTAATCATTATTGTTAAAGCTGTTGCCAAAATGAATAATTTTGCAAGTAATTTATGCAAAACACTTTTAAAATATGTATTAGCATTGTGAGATTTGTCCAAGGGAAAATATTGATATTTGTGTTCATTTATATCTCATTCCTATTAGAGAAGTTGACTTTCCATTGTTGGACATTACAATAAGGTCTGAAATGAGATTTTGACTTCTATTATTTGATGGGCTTGTTTTATTCTTGTATGAAAATTACTCATCAATATCTTGGAAAAATGTGGCTTAAGACCATCTTAAAGTTAAAAAGCATATTAAGCTTAAATGATGTCATAGGGGAAAAGTAACCACTGCAATCTTAGCAACTATGTAACATTACTCTTGTTTTTGTATTAGGCTCCAATTCTGATGGTTAATGCAAAATCCGTACAAGCTTGTATGTTCTTCAGATTAACAATAAAACTTTGAAACATCTACAGCTCTTGAAACGTGCTTTATATTGATTTGTAGATTAAGGTTTGTGATTGTTTGTATGGGCTAAATTGTTCTAATATTTGCAGTGGATGAAAGCAACAACCACTTATAACTGTTCCGTGGTGACAATAAACTCTACATATCAACCACTGAAGTAATATATTTCTGTCAATCTTGTTACGTTCTGAACCAAAATCATACTACCACCTGTCTTTATGCCCCATTTGAATGGAAGTGATCAAAACTGACAGTATGTCCTCCAAAAAGTGTATTTAATGCAGATTGTTAGAATGTTCTCATCTAGTCAACTCATTTCTATTAAATTACTTGTGATCAAATTTCAAATTGGATCTCCAGATATTAAGTATGCAGAAAATATTTTAATGACCACATACGCTGCCATAATTAAATATTTGAGATATGATATTCATTACCATGAATGGCTATCAAGGACAATGAGTTATTATTGCTTTCAGCAAAGAAAGTAATGTCATTAATCCTTAACACATCTTAAGGGTTGTCTCAGAAGCACTTTACAGCAAATAGGTCACTTTTGAAGTGCAGTCACTATTATGGAGCAATGTATGAACAAACTTGTTTAAAGTAAGACATTCATCCAATTCTTATTAAAGGAATGTTTTGTCAGGAAAATTATTAGCCTACTGGTTGCAAGTATTATAATTTATACTTGATCAATTTTATGTCCCATTGATTGTGACAAACTTTTTTTTCCACTGACAGATATCCATGAATGTTATATCTGGGTGGTCTGCCTTCAATAAATTCCTTAAATCATCACAGCCCAATAATTAGAAATATGTTTATGTATAATTCTTATTATAAGGTCATGTTTCTCACACTTAATAAAAAGTTTAGAACTTTTATAATTGCACGATAAGAATGTGAAAATAATTAGCAAATATATTGGAAACTTATTGAATGGGTTTTGTGGAGTTGTTTTGTAACTAAACAATTAAGATTACCTTAAAATTAAAAAGCATATTAAGCTTAAATGATGTAATAGGGGAAAAGTAACCACTGCAAATTAGGAAAGTTGGTATTGTCCCAATTTAAGCAGCAACAATAAAATCTATTTAATTTAAGAAAATCATATGTTTAGTTGGAAAAAATACTCAATTCAAATGCGATCAAAGCAAGAAGCAGGAATGAAGCAAAAGCAGCTGAGCAAACATTGTTCTTTACCATTAAATGGTATATGGATTTTGGCATGTCCCATGTTCAAAATTTGTTTTGGTTGTAAAAAAGGAACATTGTTAGTCATTTTCAGACAGATAAATACAGAATTTCCACATCTCATTTAGCACCAACTGGAAATCCAGAAATAATCCACGAGTACTCTATATGGTAAGGGTGATCTCACTCAATGATGTTAATTGAAAAATCACCCTACTTACGCCACTTTCCTCAACCCTCCACCCTTATCTGTGGTGCCAAGTGTGTATAATTCATGGAATTTTGTCTCAAAATATCCACATGACTGGCCTAATGCTGAACTCTCACTCTAGTTTCTTTTCCACTTTTTAGCAAACCTAGTTCCTTGACAAAACCTGATTATGAACGCTGCATGGCAAATTGAAGGAAAGTGCAAGTAACAGCACCAGCTGTTTTTTCACCAACTGAAAACCTTTGTTTCTGTCACTCATGAAGCTTCTGCAGTCTCCTCTTCAAATTTGACCAACCTTTGAAATCTGTCACCATCCCTGCTTACTGCATGATAACATGCAAGCTCTGAGCCAATTGAGTGTAAACATGTCAATCAAAGCTTTGTCATTGTAGCAATCCACATTATTTTCCTCATTGTAATCCTTCACCTCACCTCCAGCAAATTACCCACAAGGTAATGGTGTAGATAAATTTCAGTACAGTTGGAAAGTGTGCAACTTGTGCTGCTATTAATCCAGAAGCAAAAGCACTCTATCCTGGAGCTTCAGTTTAGAGAGGATGTTATATGTGCTCACTCAAACAGAATTCCAGGTTAATGTCCAATAGCCATAGCCTATGACAAAGTGGGCCATTCACCAAACACCTAGAAAGCTCATGTCCTCTTATTATCAATTCCTGCTATGCAACGTTACCACCTTTGATTAACATCAACAGCAAAATCCTGGAAAACGTGAACTTAAGTTTTTCTAACTTGGGAGCTACCTCTCAATGAAGGTGAATGCAGATAAAATTAATTATTACTTCCAATGCATTAGGCCAGTATTTAACTGAGTATTTGAGGACCAGGAATCTAAAACCCAAGAGTTAAATGATAGTTTACCAAGCTACTTTGATTCCCACACACCTATAGTTTGCTCTGGACTCTTTGATAATCCACAGCAAACACTTCAAAGCACTGGAAAATGACCATCAGTGATGCCATCCCATGTTCCTCCAAATCTGATGATGATAAAGAGGGTTCAACAGTACCATCCTCTGCTTAACCAACTCATTACACAAATCAAACTCAGTTGATTGGGTTTTGTTTTTCATGTACCTGATATTAGACTCCCAAACACCGGTTTTGCCTTTGGTGCGAAGCCCCCAGAAGGACGATGGAAGCACTTTTTGAGGAGGTCCCTAGAAGGCAAGCAAACTCTCTTGGAAGACCCTAGTTTGTGACCAACCAAAAAGGGGAAGACACATTTGGGAATGCACCAAACACACTGAGAGACTGCAATAGGAACATGTAAAAACAGCATGGAGGCATTGGAGGAAGGGCACAAGCCTCCAAACAGCCTCATCTACCAAACACTTCAAACCCCAGCTGCCCATATTTGTAAGGGGATGGGCAATAGCCAGCTGGAAATGCTCATGGCCCACAAATGAATAAAGAATAAAAAAAGACTCCATGTTAATGGTAGGGTTCTTGGTCAGGTGGAGGAACAGAGGGATCTTGGGGTCTATGTACATAGATCTTTGAAGGTTGCCACTCAGGTGGATAGAGTTTGTAAGAAGGCCTATGGAGTATTATCGTTCATTAGCAGAGGGATTGAATTCAAGAGTCGTGAGGTGATGTTGCAGCTGTACAGGACTTTGGTTAGGCCACAGTTGGAGTACTGTGTGCAGTTCTGGTCGCCTCACTTTAGGAAAGATGTGGAAGCTTTGGAGAGGGTGCAGAGAAGATTTACCAGGATGTTGCCTGGAATGGAGAGTAGGTCGTACGAGGATAGGTTGAGAGTTCTCGGCCTTTTCTCGTTGGAACGGCGAAGGATGAGGGGTGACTTGATAGAGGTTTATAAGATGATCAGAGGAATAGATAGAGTAGACAGTCAGAAACTTTTTCCCCGGGTACAACAGAGTGTTACAAGGGGACATAAATTTAAGGTGAAGGGTGGAAGGTATAGGGGAAATGTCAGGGGTGGGTTCTTTACCCAGAGAGTGGTGGGGGCATGGAATGCGCTGCCCGTGGGAGTGGTAGAGTCAGATTCATTGGCGACCTTTAAGCGGCATTTGGATAGGTACATGGATGGGTGCTTAATCTAGGATAGAAGTTCGGCACAACATCGTGGGCCGAAGGGCCTGTTCTGTGCTGTATTGTTCTATGTTCTATGTTCTATGTTCTATGTCACACATTGGTTTTACCAGGGTTCTTGTGACTTATTGAATTTGGATAGAAGCAAGTCACCTCAAACCAAAATGACTGCCTAAGAAAGGATTAAATTTCATCTGCTGTATGTCTGAACATTTTACCAGTCTGTTTAAATCCTCCTCAAGTCTGTTACTATCTATGTCATTGTTTACTACTGTTACAACAATGGATCAGAATCCCAAAGTATTTATAGTTAGTCGATGTTTATAATTCCAAAATGTGAGTGTTTTTAAAGAGGATTGCTGCAGAAAATAAATTCTTCTCTACCCCATCACTGTCCCATCCCATTTCCATGCCTGTCTCTTCTCTCCTCTATCACAGTCCCCTTCTGCCTTCTCCCATCCCTGCCCTCCTACTTCACACTCCTACCCATCCTCACTCCTACCCAGCTTCACTCCTACCCAGCTTCACTGTCCTTCGCTCCCTCTTCCTGAGCTCCATTTCAGTAATGCACTTCTGCGCTTTCGCAGTTCCTTTCCATACGATGTCATTGGAACTCTGGTGATGATGTATCATTTCTAGGTTGGTGCAGTGGGCAGTTTCAAACAATGCTGGGTGTCAGCAGACACTTACTTTAAATTAATCTCGGGTGAATAATCAGGGAATTAAATTTCATCCTGGCTGACCTGAGACTTTGACAATTTGGAGCATCCCGAAAGAATCCATAACAAATTGGAGAACGGGACGTAATTGTACAGGTAGACAAACCTTTATCCAAAATCCCAAAATCCAAAAAGCTCCGAAACCCGAAGGTTTTTTGTGAAGTGCTTTTCTCATAAACAAGGTTGTTTGGCGTGCAAACAGTCAACCCAACTCCACACCCACTCAATGCCTGTCACTCAGATGTGAGAGGGCGTAGCCCAGCACTGGCAGGCCTCAATTCTGTCTGAGGGCTGGTTTTACTCTCAGTGAGTCTGTTCTTTGGTAAGATTTTAAAAAATTTCACCATCAGTCTGTCAATTATCCTAAAATTCAAAAACTTCTGAATTTTGAAAACCAGCTTGTCCCAAGATATTTGGATAAAGGATTGTGCACCTTTAGTAACTACATTTGTTTACTCCCTTCTTAGCAGCTCTGAGAGTATATCTACATACAAAGACTACAGTGATTCAGAAAGGCAGATTACCATTCTGGTATTGTAGATAATAGAATGCTACCGTCATTTCTCTTTCCTTCACTGGGCCGAAGGGCCTTTTTAATTTTCAGTGGTAGAGCTACAACCATTTGAGTCTTATCAAGAAGCGGCTCTTGTCTAAAAAGATTCAGTTCACTGTTTTATTATAATTGGGTCCATGTTCTCTTAGCTAGCTAGACATTGTTACCACTCTTCCACTTGAACTGTACAACCAGTAGGCAGTTCTGCACATGCCGAACAGTTTCTACTTGTTACTGCAAGAAGAGCTCGGAAGTCCGTGCAACAGAACAAAGTAGTATAGAGAACACTAATTGTTACCAAGGTTATTAAGGGACATAAGTGACAAATTTGTCTCCTTCAAGCTCCAGAACTTGTTCAAGTCGAGAACAGACTGAAAAACTCGTTACGAAACTGTGGTCCATTATCTGACACAATCATACAAGCAAACCTATGTGAGATTCTTAGAAAATTCACATTAGTCATTTAGGATAACTCCTTCAGTCTGTAGGCATTTTAAAACTGCATGCAGCTTCTGGTCATATTCCTCAATTGTCTCCCCATGTCTTCAATGTTGCATATAATTGCTTCTAAACATGGTAATATATTGTTCATAGCATTGAAAAAAAATCTCTCAAGCAAAATGGTTACAAATCACCTGTCGCTTGAAGCAAAATCTTTCAGATGAACTAATGAATGTAATCAGCAGTCAAAAGGCACTTGAATTTAATGAAAATTGGATGTAATGATAAATATACCCTTTAGAAAACTTGGCTAAAGTCTAGCCTAATGCATGTACAGGGTGGATTTTCCATATGACACCTGGTTGATGTTGGTTAGGTCATTGAACATTCTCATGGGCTTAATAAGTTTGGGTACAATAACCATTCCTGAAGAGCATTTGGTTGATTTTGTCACCTTGGGAAACAATTCCTGTTTTGATCATTTTCTCAGGTTGCTTCTGAACATGTTTCCATAAAGGATGCATTATCTTCCTGATGTGCAAAGACCTAATGATCGAACGTCCTTCTTTGACATGATGCTATATTCAGTATTGAGTCTCTGTAATCCTGTCAAAAATTTAGAGTGATGAAACATTCTATTTATTAACAATTTTTGTACTAAGTAACCCAGCAATCTATGATTAGTAATAACTTTGGAACATTTTGTTCCAAGAGTTGCGACACAGCAACATTTAAATATTGAATTCCAGCCTCTGGTGTCAGAACAGCTCGCTGAAAGGACTGAAATCTAAAACCTACGTTCACCATCCAGCATCTTAAAGAGTTCTGCTCTCCAGTATTTGAAGGGAAGTAGGAGGGGAATCGAAGTATTTGAGGTTGAGCCAAAATGGTCTCTTTCTGGACTGTGTCATACTGTGATTCGATGAAATTCTGCTTTTGCAGTGCCTGATGACTTGCAATTACTGTATACAGCACACTGAACCTAAATTGTCAAGTCGAATCAGAAACATTTTTTCACTCAGCATTTAGTCATCTGTTTCTACATGTGACAACACCCTTCACCATTTCCTTGACTTTCCTGTGACCAACTGAATGTCCACCGTACCTATCTTTTATTTCAATTTTTTTTGTGTGTTTTTATCATTCCCTATTATCTTACATCATCAGTACTTTTGTTTTTGAATCACTCATGCCCACCATTAATCTCAGATTTATTTTTCCCCATCTCCTTTCCCATTCCCTTTCCCCTGACTGTTAATCTCCAACATTATCCAAATGCTGATGTAAGGTTATTGATCTGAAGTGGTGATATTTCATTCTTTCCCCAAAGATATTTCTGGATCGGTTGAGTCTTTCCAGCAGCATCTGCTTTAATATACAAAAAATGTCTAATTAGTGGCACCACCAATACCAGCCAAAACAAAGTTGATTGGGCAATTGCCTTAATGAAAGGTTCCGATCTGAAACATTAACTCCCCTGCTCCTCTGATGCTTGACCTCCTGTGCTTTTTCCAGCTCCACACTTTATCAACTATTGCCCTGTTAATCTTATTTAAAGTTGTTGAAATTGACATTCCAATATAACTAGGAGAAAGTGAGGACTGCAGATGCTGGAGATCAGAGCTGAAAAATGTGTCGCTGGAAAGGCACAGTAGGTCAGGCAGCATCCAAGGAACAGGAGAATCGACGTTTCAGGCATAACCCCATCTTCCAAATATAACTAATGTTACATAACTATTCCTGAAATAACCTACTTTTATTGGGAGAAATTGCTAGTTTTTTGATCAAGTTTTATGTTTGTTGTAGTTTTTAAATGATGTTTTGATGCCTGTGTTGACTGGGGTGGACAAGGTCAGAAGTCAGACAACACCAGGTTATAGTTTATTTGAAATCCCAAGCTTTCGGAGCTCTGCTCCTTCATCAGGGGAAGTGAGAAAGAAGTACACAGGCACAAAATCTCTTGCTGCCCATTGATCTCTCTGCCTATAAATTCTGTGCTCTGAAAGCTTGGGATTTCAAATAAACCTGCAGGTTGTAAAGATTAATTTAGATGAACATCTGAAATAAATTGACTGCTTACAGGAGTGTGCTGTTTAAAAAGACTCTATAGCTTTCTAAGTAAATGGACTTTGTTTGCTGTAGACAATTTACAGTAGGTTTGCAGTAAGTGTCACTCCATCTGCAACTCTTTCTTCCTGTTTGGGGAGGCACAGTGACTCTGTGGTTAGCACTGCTACCTTACAGTGCCATGGATACGGGTTTGACTCCACGTCAGGCAACTGTCTGTAAGGAGTTTGCATATTCTCCTCTGTCTATGTGGGTTTCCCACAGATGCTCTGGCTTCTTCCCACAGCCCAAAGATGTGTAGGTTAGTTGGATTAGTTATGGGGAATGCAGAGATAGAGTAGGGGGCTGGGCCTGGATGTGATGCTGTTCGGAGGGATAGTGTGGATTCCATGGGCAAAATGGCCTGCTTCCACACTGTAGGGAATCCATGATCCTGATCATTGGTTGACAGTGGTGTCAGTAGACACTTTGTTCCAAGTATTAAAGTGTAAATGTTATATTATGACCTAATATGAGATCCATTTTCCAGTACATTTTCTAATAAACTATTGAACTTGAAAGAACCTAATCATTATCTCTTGAAATTCAATGGTATTACCATTGCTGAATACCACATCATCAAGAGAACAGGGTTTACCATTGACCTGAAACTTAATCAGAGTTGAGAGTGTGGTGCTGGAAAAGCGCAGCAGGTCAGGCAGCATCGAGGAGCAGGAAAATCGATGTTTCGGGCAAAAGCCCTTCATCAGGAATGAGGCTGGGAGCCTCGGGGTGGAGAGTTAAATGGGAGGGGGGTGGGGCTGGGGTTAAGGTAGCTGAGAGTGCAATAGGAGGTGCAAATGAAGGTGATAGGTCAGAGAGGAGGGTGGAGTGAATAGGTGGGAAGAAAGATGGACAGATGGGACGGGTCATGAGGACAGTGCTGAGCTGGAAGTTTGGAACTGGGGTTAGGTGAGGGGAGGGAAAATGAAGAAACTGGTGAAGTCCACATTGATGCTCTGTGATTGAAGGGTGATGAGGCGTTCTTCCTCCAGGCATTCTTCCAAGGATGCCTACCTTGAAGAAGTTCTCTTCCTCTCACCACAAGGATCTCAGTGAGTTCTCACTGCAATCCCCAGGTCATCTCCACTGCCCTGAAGCTCTTCAGCCACATTCTGAAACAGACTAACTACTACAGCCACATCTCCTTCCTCAGTGCCTGCCTATGGAACCAACTGATCCCACATGCACTTTGAATCACATTCAGACCAATATAGTTCCCACCGATCCGCTCCACCCTCCTCTCCGACCTATCACCTTTACCCCCACTTCCATCCACCTATTGCACTCTCAGCTACTTTCCCCCAGCCCCACCCCATCCCATTTATCCCTCCACCCAAGGTTTCCAGCCTCAATCCTGATGAAAGGCTTTTGCCCGAAATGTCAATTTTCCTGCTCCTCGGATGCTGCCTGACCTGCTGTGCTTTTCCAGCACCACGCTCTTGACTCTGATCCCCAGCATCTGCAGTACTCACTTTTGCCTCCCTGAAATTTAACCAGACCAGCCAAAAAGAACTATGACAAAAAGAGCTTGGAATTCGGTGAAAGGTAACACACTTCCTGACTTCCATAAGCTTGTCCATAAGGCAAAAGTGAGGAATGTGATGGAATACTTTTCACTTGTCTGGATGAGCACAGCTCCAGCAACACTCAATAAGCTCAACGTCATTCAGTAAGGCAGCCTGCTCGACAGGCTCCCTTAATCAGTCACAACCTTACATATTTTCTCTTCCACTATCAATGTACAGTGTCAACAATGCACTGCAGCAACTTGTCAAGCCTCTTTTAAAAGACAAAGGCAGCAGATACACCACTACATGCAAGTTTCCCTCCATCTCACGTAGCATCCTGACTTTGAACTGTATCACCATTCCTTCACTGTCAGTGGACCAAAATCTTAAACTTTCTTACAGTATTGTGAATCAACCTACAGCAGATAGACATTCTGGGAGGCAACTCACCACAGTCTTCTCCAGGGCAATTAGAATGGGCAGCAAATGAAGTCCATTGACATTGGCATCTAATGAAGAAAGCAAACATAGTTGAATTGTTGAAAACAAGGTTTTCTTTTTTGTTTTTCAAATTGCAGTAATGATATTTTGTGGAAGGTAATTAAAAACTCAGTAATTATCCCTTCTCTTCTGTAGTCTGTGCATTGCTAAATTAGATACTTTGGATCAAATCTTTTGATTAGGGAAAGTTATTTTTTGCTAATCAGTAACTATACCCTAATTGTGTTATCCTTGGTGCACATCAAAATATATGTGCACTTAAATAGCTACAGAGCACATACATAGCATCTAAAAATAGCAGCCATTCAACCCGTAGGTATTCTGCTTAATGAAGCTAATTAAAACAGGGAATTTTCCGACTGGGACTTTTTGAAGAATTAGGAATTCTGCTTTTATTTTGCAGTGAAGAGGGATGTGCAGATGCAAAGGTTGTTTGAACAAGGTTAAAGTATTCTCATTGACAGTTTGTTCTTGGCATGAATGATGTATTGCCACATGTCAGACTCATTTCTAATAACATTTATCTTACTACTGCAGAACCTTCTGCAAATCCAAATTCAATAAATGAGGCGGTTGCAATTTTCTTTCTCTCTGCCAGAGATAACCAAATAGTCGAGTTTGCATTTAACTCACCTGACAGAAGTCTGGCATTGAACATTTGTTGTATATACCTCTTTGCAAGTAATTTGATTTCTGTTGCCCACATAACTGAGGTTTATCTTTTTTTTTAAAAGTTTATTTGTTAGGTCTAGTTAAACTAGAGAGCTGGATAAATTTATGTCACCTTCTTGTAATGTTAATTATATGTCTTTGCTTCTTTAATTTCAGGGGCTGAATTGTGTTGTCAGGATATCTGTTATTTAATCTAGCTTATTTTAATTGATCAAAAGTAGTGTTCATCTCAGTCAAATTGTTCATGTTAAGAGTTCAAGCTGTAGTCTTACAAACCAAAGACTTTTTTGAGTTTTTATCAGTCCTGATTGATTACTTAGAAAGGATTTTGCCTGCAGAAATGGACTGCAATTGAAGATGCATCAATTGTTAATTCCAGAAAATGGATAGCTTACATTGGATGAATGCCTCTACTTACATAATAATGCATGTTTGTCAACTGATTAGAATCTGGTTGACCATTGAATTTCTTGGTGCTTCAGGGAAATTCCTGCCACTCTGGCCTAACCAGCTTTATAAACTTTCAGGTCATGCTTGCAAATTTAGTCAAGCTAAATTCACAATAGTCCCATTCACTCATTAGAGAGAGCGATGACTGGTTGTGAATTTAACCTCAAAGTCACCACATCTCAGGTGAGATTGAGAAGGTGGGACATTCATTATCACTTCAGCTGGTGTAGAAATTGAACCCATGCTGTTGACATCTCCTCACATCATAAACAAGCCAGCCAACTGACTGCTGAAGCTAGCAGTGCACAATAAACAGGTAATGGAATTTCCATTGATATGCTCTGCTCTATTACCAATTGTTCAAGTTGTAGCAAACTGTGCAAAACCTTTTGTGGTCTATTTGACTTCCAGAATCTGCACTGTTTTGCTTTTGTGTAAAATCTTTTGTGTCCTATTTGCGGCAGAGCTGAATATTGAGCACCATGCTGTGTCTCTCCACACTGCGTTTTATCACTATGATTGGGAGATGACAATTTCACTGCCATCATTTTACTCTGGAGAAAATGTAGACATTCCTGATTTGGTGTCAGACAGCTGCAATCTTACAAATTGAGGTAGCTGAGAGAAATGACGGGAAAGTAGAGCTGAGTGACATCACCATATATTTACAAGCTGGTGGAAGGAGGTGATGTAAGTATCTTTACTAGATTAGTAGATTAGTAAGTACCTTTACTAGATTAGTAATCTGAAGGTGGTGATGTAAGTGGTAATGTTACTAGATTAGTCATGATTTGGAGACACTGGTGTTGTACTGGGGTGTACAAAGTTAAGAATCACACAGCCACCTGATGAAGGAGCAGCGCTCCAAAAGTTATTGCTTCCAAATAAACCTGTTGGACTATAACCTGGTGATGTGTGATTCTTAACTTTGTACTAGATTGGTAATTTGAAGGCCCAGACTAATGTTCTGGAGTCACAGATTTAAATTCATACCATAGCAGTTGGTGGATTTTAGGGGGTCAGTTAGTACAGTGGTAGAGTTCCTGCACCAGAAGGACTTGATTCATGTGTCACCTGCTTCAGGTGTGTGCATTTTACAATTATTCAATCATGGCTTCACGGCTGGAACAGCGGTTACCACCTATCCCTAGTTGTCCCTAAGAAGGTGATGATGAGCTGCTTTCTGGAACCGCCACAGTCCTTTTTGTGTAGGTACGCCCACAATGCTGCTCATTGGGGAAGGTGATTTTGACATAATTTCATAATGAGCTATGGGTTATGCTAACTGTGTTTGATCAGTTTGTATTATCATGGATTACAGTGTGAGATGATTTAGTGCTCTGCACTTGTAGACAGCAGAAATATACTATCTCTCTGGAGGGTGATGTTAACAGTGTGGGCTCGGTTCCCATACTAGCTAACGTTACCATAAAGGATTCTCCTACTCAACCTCTCCTCTTGCCTGACACAAGGTGACCCCCAGATTAAACTGACACTTGTTCTCTTTCTCTAATGAGAGAGCAGCACTGTGGTCCAGCAGGACTATGACAACTTTACCCTCACTCTCTGGAGTGTAGAAGAGTGAAACATGATCTCATTGGCCCACATCTTCTGCAAGAAGATTGTTGTCACTGAAACGTAGACTAGCATTGAACATTGGAAAGGTCTGGACACACTGACACAACAAATTCCATGGCAATTGCTCAGGCAAGTTGAAACTTTAGTTGAGTAATTACATGGCATTTGGAATCCTTTGCAAAAATCCCTGACTCTGAGTTAAACCTGAAGACTTTCAAGTGTTTTGACAAACAATAATATGAAGAGTTAGAAGGATTACAACTTGTTCTAACTGCAATGTGACAAATAAACTGAAACCATGCCTCACCACTGACTGCCCTCTGGACATTCCCTCTTTCCCCCACCACCTGCCTGACCTGACTCCCATTGCCCAAGCCCATGTCCACACTTCCCCATGCAGACTGGACATCCCCCCAATTGTCATCTGATTCTCCCCTCAAGCCCTTTCCTCAGAGCTAACAACACACCCTGGCTTGGACTCCAGCTCCCAAGGAACCCAACTGCATCTCTCCAACCCCCGGCTTCATCTGACCCATTGTGGACTCATACCACCCTCCCCAATCCTGGCACCCCCTTCCCACCAAATCCAACCCAAGCCACATGCTAAGAAGGTAAAAAAAGATAGTTGCTGCGCTTGACTAAGAGAGGTGTACAAAAAAAGGGGAGCCCTAATCCTGTCTCACCTGATTGTAACAATGTCCATGATCTTTCCCATTCTTCTGGGCATCTTCATATATTTTGATACAGTTAACCATGATATATTCCCTTATTGTTGTCCTGTTTAATGATACAAATGTTAAAACATTTTCTCATATCCTAACATTTAAAACAAGAGAAGTAAGAGCAGGAGTACATCACATGGCTTTTGAACCTGTTTCAATCTTGCTCCAATACCAACCCAACCCTCCCAGACACCTAACATACACCCCCATTTCCCATTTTGAACCTCCAGTGACACCACAGAACACTGCAGTTACTGCCATCAAAGTGAGATGTGGTTTCAGCACCGATCCACTCAGCTGCTGTCTCCTTCCATTGCTGGACTGAATCGTGCTGCTTCGTTAGGAAGTTAGGCTGGAGAATTCCTCTGAAGTTAAGGAGTAGTGTCTTGTCTAATTTGGGTTTTAAGTGAGGAGTTTGACTCAGATTTGTTCATTGAAATGTACAAAATTGCAAAGATTTCAGCCACAGAGGAGCTGAGAGTGGAGCAAATTCAAGGGAGGAGTCAGCTATTACAAGGGGGCATAGCTTTAAATTAA
Organism: Chiloscyllium punctatum; assembly: GCF_047496795.1. Classification (NCBI taxonomy): domain Eukaryota; kingdom Metazoa; phylum Chordata; class Chondrichthyes; order Orectolobiformes; family Hemiscylliidae; genus Chiloscyllium; species Chiloscyllium punctatum. The sequence goes on along the minus strand of NC_092740.1, from coordinate 51,770,674 downwards.
GGGGGGGTAGATATAGGACTAATGTTAGGGGTAGGTTCTTCACTCAGCGAGTCGTAAGTTCATGGAATGCCCTGCCAGTAGCAGTAGTGGACTCTCCCTCTTTATGGGTATTTAAGCGGGCATTGGATAGGTATATGGAGGATAGTGGGTTAGTGTAGGTTAGGTGGGCTTTGATCGGCGCAACATCGAGGGCTGAAGGGCCTGCACTGCGCTGTATTCTTCTATGTTCTATGTTCTATGTTCTAAATAGGTCATCTTAGAGATGGCATAAATATGAGTTTGGAAGCTCATCCTGGGATCAAAATGACACCGACCATACAATCTCAAGCTCAGTTTGGATTATGCCACTCAGCTCCGAACGTCATTACAGCATTGGTCTAAATGTACTGAACTTCAGATCTGAGGTGAAAGTAGCTACCCTTGACATCAAAGCAGCGTTTAATCAAGTGCATCAAGAATCCCCAGCAGAACTGAAATCAATGGGAAGTGGGAGAAAAGCTTCACTGGTTAGAGTCACCAAAGGAAGACACTTACAATTGTTGGACTACAATCATCTCAGCCTCAGGGCATTGCTAGGTATGATCATCTTCAGCTCTTCTAGCAATAAACATTTCCTCCATCATAAGTTCAGAAGTGGGTATATTCACTGATAATTGCACAATTCGTGACTCTTTAAGCTCTGAACTGGTCCATATCCATATACAACAAGACCAAAACAACATTAAAGCTGACTGATATGGATGTTACATGCTACTTGAGGTCAAACACTGACCTCTAATAAAAAAGAATTTAATCATTTCCCTCTTGATATTCAATGGTGTTCGATCACTGACGCTCTTTAACATTAGGATGTAAGAAAATGTTTTAACATTCACATAGTGATTGTATCTTTAAATAGGACAACAATACAGGAATCACCATCCTGAGAGTTATCATTGATCTGAAACTGAACTGTATTTGCATACTAATGCTGTGGTGACAAAAGCAGATCAGAGGCTGGGAGTTATGAGGTGAGTAATTCACCTTTTAATTTGCTGAAGCCTGTTCACTATCAACAGGACACAAGTCAGGAAGGTAGTGGAATACATACCTGGATAAGGTGCAGCCTCAATAAGAAAGCAGCACACTTCCAGCTTCTCAACAGCAATTAAAGATGGGCAATTAGTATTGGCTCAGTCAGCTGTAACCTCATATCTTGAACAAATGACAACCTGACTTAATTCCAGATTTTTCAGAACAGGGGATAGAGTGAGTAGCGAAGAAATGGAATTTGAAATAGAAAACAAAAGCTATAACTTCAGTCTTCTCATTAATTAGTTTGAGGCAATTTCCTCTCAACCAGTTCTGGATGTAGATAAGCAGTTTAATATTTTAACAAGCGTGGAGAAGTCAAAAGAGAGGTGATGAGGTTGACCTGGGTCATCAGCATACATGTAAAAATTAATGGAGGGCCTTTGGATGATGACATCAGGGGCAGCATGTAGATGAGAAATCAGTAGGGCACCAAGAACTGATCCTTACAGTTCACCAAATGTATTCATGCAGCAGCAAGAAATATAATCATTGCAACTGAATTTCTGGCTGCAATTAGATCATTCATAATGGAGCAGAGGGAGAGCAGTCCCACCCAGCTGCAAAGGCATTGGAAGAAGTATTGCCAAGACAACTGTGTCAAAGGTTGCAGACAAATTGAAAAGGATGAGGATGGAAAGGTTACTTTTGTCACACTCGCATAGGATACAATTTGTAATGTTGATAAGTGACAGGAGACAAAATACGGTTTGCTGGGCAGGAGCAAGATGGAAATATGCTAAGGCAGCTGATCAGATTATCTTGATCTTAATGACAAAGAGGTTCATGGGTGGAGGAGACAGGAGTTGGGATATGTTTAAGAAGAAAAACAAAGGTAGTTTTATTGTTTTAGAATGTAATTAGTGTTAGTATGTTTACTTTAAAAGCTTGCTTTATTTTATCCTTGTCTCCTTTACCTCTTCTTAATGCCATCTTTCCTGCCCAATTTTATTTTGCTTTATGTGCATGTCTTAAATCTAATTCATGTTATTTTATACATCCTGGTTAAGGTTCTAAAAGGAAGAAATTCATTAATGTAGTGCCACTTCTGGTATTGATATCATAGAATCATAGAGCTGTACAGCATAGAAACGGACCCTTCGGTCCAACCCGTCCATGCCGACCAGAAATCCCAACCCAATCTAGTCCCACCTGCCAGCACCTGGCCCATATCCCCCCAAACCCTTCCTATTCATATACCCATCCAAATGCCTCTTAAATGTTGCAATTGTACCAGCCTCCACCACTTCCTCTGGCAGCTCATTCCACACTCGTACCACCCTCTGTGTGAAAACGTTGCCCCTTAGGTCTCTTTCATATCTTTCCCCTCTTACCCTAAACCTTTGCCCTCTAGTTCTGGAGTCCCCGACCCCAGGGAAAAGACTTTGTCTATTTATTCTATCCATGCCCCTCATAATTTTGTAAACCTCTAGAAGGTCACCCCTCAGCCTCCAACGCTCCAGGGAAAGCAGCCCCAGCCTATTCAGCCTCTCCCTAAAGCTCAAATCCTCCAACCCTGGCAACATCTTTGTAAATCTTTTAGGAACCCTTAAAAGTTTCATAACATCTTTCTGATAGGAAGGAGATCAGAATTGCACGCAATATTCCAACAGTGGCCTAACCAATGTCCTGTACAGCCGCAACATGACCTCCCAACTCCTGTACTCAATACTCTGACCAATAAAAGAAAGCATACTAAACGCCTTCTTCACTATCCTATCTACCTGTGACTCCACTTTGAAGGAGCAATGAACGGCACTCCAAGGTCTCTTTGTTCAGCAACACTCCCTAGGACCTTACCATTAAGTGTATAAGTCCTGCTAAGATTTGCTTTCCCAAAATGCAGCACCCCGCATTTATCTGAATTAAACTCCATCTTCCACTTCTCAGCCCATTGGTCCATCTGGTCCAGATCCCCTTGTAATCTGCAGTAACCTTCGCTGTCCACTACACCTCCAATTTTGGTGTCATCTGCAAACTTACTAACTGTACCTCTTATGCTCGCATCCAAATCATTTATGTAAATGACAAAAAGTAGAGGTCCCAGCACCGATCCTTATGGCACTCCACTGGTCACAGGCCTCCAGTATAAAAAACAACCCTCCACCATCACCCTCTGTCTTCTACCTTTGAGCCAGTTCTGTATCCAAATGATCTCCCTGTATTCCGTGAGATCTAACCTGGCTAATCAGTCTCCCATGGGGAACCTTGTCGAATGCCTTACTGAAGTCCATATAGGTCACATCTACCGCTCTGCTCTCATCAATCCTCTTTGTTACTTCAAAAAACTCAGTCTGATATCATTGAAAAATGTGCATGGACAATGGAGGTAATGCCCATATAAATTACTGCCTGCAAGTAATCAATATAAGTCTGACACTGTAACTTTTTGCTATAAGCTTTTTGTCTTATGGTCCTGCTCCACAACCACCTGATGAAGAAGCAGCCCTTCAAAAGCTAGTGCTTCCAAATAAACCTGTTGGCCTCTAACCTGGAGTTGTGTGATTTTTAACTTTGTCCACCCCAATCTAACACTGGCTCCTCCCAACTCAATATAAGTCTGTAGACAGAAGCAGTACCATACAAACAAATTCATTCTGATTGTTTGAAAACTCTGACTCTTCACTGTTTTGCTCACAAATGTCACAAATCCTTCTGGAGGGCGCCACTGGGGATCGAATTCCCAATAAGGCATGGTGAGGTATTTGTTATGTGGCACTACTACCAGTGATACCGAATATACTTAAGTGTACTCTATGACTCCCCCAGGGGCAGTCCCTATTGGGGCTGTTGCTGCAGGCATGGTGCTATGAAAATGTATTTCTCATCCCAAATCTCTGCTCAAGAGCCCGCAAAGACTGTGGGTGTCTGTCAGCCTAGTAAATCACATGTGCCATCTTTTCACCCAATAATTCATGGGAGAGATATTTCTTGAAAAAACCTGAATAACAATAGCAGTAGAGCTATCATCGTCTGATCGTTTGTTAGTATTATGGAATAGTTAAAGCACAGCATGATGTCTTCTTCCCTGTCATGTTTGTGCCAGCTATCTGCATGAACACCTCAACTAGACTGACTCCTCTGCCTTTTCCACACTGAGCTGCAAATCTCTTGTCTTCAGATAGATGTATAATTACCTTTTGAAATTTATGATTGAATTTGTGTCTCCCACGCACTCATGCATTCCTTTCTAGATCCTAATCACTCAATAGGTAAGATGATTTTCCTCATGTTATCATACAGTCATAGAGACGTACAAACCCTTCAGTCCAGCTTGTCTATGCTGACCAGATATCCTAAATTAACCTCGTGCCATTTGCCAGCATTTGAGCCTTCCTGTTCATCTACCCATCCAGGGGCTTTTTAAATGTTGTAATTACACCAGTTTCCACCACTTCCTCTGGCAGCTCATTCCATACACGCACCATCCTCAGCATAAAAAAATTGCCCCTTAGGTCCCTTTTAAATCTTTCTCCTCTCACCTTAAGCCCTCTAGTTTGGACTCCTCTACCCCAAGGAGAAGACCTTGTTCATTTACCCTGTCTATGCTTCACATGATTTTGTAAATCTATATAAGGTCATCCCTCAGCTTCTGACACTCCAGGGAAAACAGCTCCAGCCTATTCAACCTCTCCCTATAGCTCAAATTCTTCAACTGTGGCAACATCCTTGTAAACCTGTTCTGAAGCCTCTCAAGTTTCACAACATCCTCCTGATAGCACAGAAACCAGTATTCCAAAAGTGGCCTAACCAATGTCCTCTACAGCTGCAGTATGACCTTCCAATTCCTCAACTCAGTGCACTGACCAATAAAGGCAAGCATACCAAATACCTTCTTCACCATCTTATCTACCTGCAACTCCAAGGTCTCTTGTTCAGCAGCACTCCCCAGGGCCTTCCCATTAAGTGTATAAGTCTGCCCTTCCCAAAATGCAGCACCCCTCATTTATCTAAATTAAACTTCATCTGCCACTCCTCGGCCCATTGGCCTATCTGATCAAGATCCTGTTATACTCCAAGTTTGGTGTCATCTGCAAACTTACTAATTACACCTCCTATGTTCACATCCAAATTATTTATATAAATGACAAAAAGCAAATTATCCAGCACCGATCTTTGTGGCACAGCAATGGTCACAGACCTCCAGTCTGAAAAGCAGCCCTTCACTACCTGTCTTCTACCTTGGAGCCAGTTTTTTTTATCAAAATAGTTAATTTTGCCTGCATTCCATGTAATCTAAATTTGCTAACCAGTCTACCATGAGGAATCTTATCAAACACCTTACTGAAGTCCAAATTGATCATGTCCACCACTCTGCCCTCATTAATCCTCTTAGTTACTTCTTTAAAAAACTCAATTAAGTTAGTGAGACACAACTTCTCACACACACAGCCATGTTGACTATCCCGAATCAGTCCTTGCCTTTTCTAAATACATGTAAATTCTGTCCCTCAGGACTCCCCACAATCACGTGCTCACCACCAATGTCAGGGTCACAAGTCTATATATCCCTGGCTTTTCCTTACCACCTTTCTTAAACAGTGACACCACATCAGCCACCCTCCAGTCTTCAAGCACCTCACCTGTAACTAGCAATGATACAAACTTCTCAGCAAGGTGCCCAATAATTACTCCCCTAGCTTCGCAGAGTTCTAGGGTACACCCAATCAGGTCCCAGGGATTTATCAACCTTTATGCATTTTAATCCATCCAGCACCTCATCCCCTATAATATGAACATTTTTCAAAATACCTGTATTTATTTCTCACACTCCAAATCTTCCACATTGTTCTCCAAAGTAAACACTGATGCAAAATAGTATCTTCCCCATCTCCTGCAGTTCCATACATTGTTCGACGTTAAGGGGCCCAATTCTCTCCCTAGTTACCCTTTTGTCCTTAATATACATGTAGAACCCCTTTGGATTATCCTTAACTCTATCTGTTGATGTTAGCTATTTACCATTCGTCTTAATTTGGCGTCTCCTGCCCCTCTTGAACATTTTCATATCCTTCTGAAACTGGTGCCCAGAATTGGACACAGCACTCCTCTTGAGACTGAGGCAGTGTTTTCTAAAGGTGCCCCATAAATTCATTTCTTTTGTATTCGAGGTCTGTCTTTACAAAACCATAAGATCAAAAGATCAGATGTTTGAAACTGGTGTCACATGTAGACAGGGTGATGAAGAAGGTTTTCAGCATGCTTGCTTTCATCAATCAGAGCATTAAGTTGGAATGTCTTGTTGCAGCTGTACAAGATGTTGGCAAGACCACATTTGGAGTACTCCATGTAGTCCTGATTGTCCTACTTTAGAAAGGATATTATTAAACTAGAAAGAGTGCAGAAAAGATTTACTAGGATGCTACCTGAACTGGAAGATTTGAGTTATAAGAAGAGTCATAGAGTCGTAGAGATGTACAGCACAGAAATTGACCCTTCAGTCCAATTCGTCCATGCCGACTAAATATCCTAACCTAATCTAGTCCCATTTGTTAGCATCCGGCCCATATCCGTCTGAACCTGTCCTATTCATATACCCATCCAGGTGCCTTTTAAATGTTGTAATTGTACCAGCCTGCACCACTTCCTCTGGCAGTTTATTCTATACATGCACCTTCCTCTGTGTGAAAACATTGCCCCTTAGGTCCTTTTTACATCTCTTCATCTCACTCTAAACCTATGCCTTCTAACAATGGACTCTCCACCTTGGGGGAAAAGACTTGTCTATTTACCCTATCAATGCCCCTCATGATTTTTTATAAACCTCAATAAGGTCATCCCTCAGCCCCTGTTGCTCCATGGAAAACAGCCCCAGCCTATTCAGCCTCTCCCTATAGCTCAAGTCCTCCAACCCTGGCAACATTCTTATAAATCTTTTCTGAACCCTTTTAAAGCTTCACAACATCCTTTTGATAGGAAAGAGACCAGAACTGCACACAATATTCCAAAAGTGGCCTAACCAACATCCTATACAGCCGCAACATGACCTCCCAACTCCAATACTCAATGCTCTGACCAATAAAGGGAAGTATACCAAACTCCTTCTTCACTATCCGATCTACCTGTGAATCTACTTTCAAGAAACAATGCATGTGCACACCATGGTCTCTTTGTTCAGCAACACTTCCCAGGATTTTACCATTAAGTGTGTAAGTCCTGCCCTGATTTGATTTTCCAAAATGCAGCACCTCACATTTATCTAAATTAAACTCCATCTGTCACTCCTCAGCACATTGGCCCATCTGATCAAGATCCTATTGTACACTGAGGTAACCTTCTTCGCTGTCCACTACACCTCCAATATTGGTGTCATCTACAAACTTACTAACTATAACTCCTATCTGCACATCCAAATCATTTTTATAAATGATGAAAAGCAGCAGACCCAGCACCAACCCTTGTGGCACTCCACTGGTCACAGGCCTCCAGTCTGAAAAGCAACCCTCCATTATCACCCTCTGTCTTCTACCTTCGAGCCAGTTCTGATTCCAAATGGCTAGTTCTCCCTGTATTAAGTGAGATCTTACCTTACTAACCGGTCTCCCACTGGGAACATTGTTGAATACCTTACTGAAGTCCATATGGATCACGTCTATTGCGCTGCCCTCATCAATCTTGTTTGTTACTTCTGCAAAAAACTTAGTCAAGTTCGTGAGACATGATTTCCCATGCACAAAGCCATGTTGACTACCCTTAATCAGCCCTTACCTTTCCAAATACATGTACATCCTGTCCCTCAGGATTCCCTCCAACAACTTGTCCACCACCGACGTCAGGCTCACTGGTCTATAGTTCCCTGGCTTGTCCTTTCCAACTTTCTTGAATACTGGCACCACGTTAGCCAACCTCCAGTCTTTTGGAACCTCACCTGTGACTATCGATGATTCAAATATCTCAGCAAGAGGCCCAGCAATCACTTCCCTATCTTCCCACAGAGTTCTAGAGTACACCTGATCAGGTCCTGGGGATTTTTCCACTTTTATGCATTTTAAGACATCCAGCACCTCCTCCTTTGTCATATGGATATTTTTCAAGATATCACCATCTATTTCCCCACATTCTGTTTCTTCCATGTCCGTCTCCACAGTAAACACTGATGCTAAATACTCATTTAGAATCTCCCCCATCTCCTGCAGCTCCACAAAGAGGCTGCTTTGCTGATCTTTGAGGGGTCCAAATCTCTACCACATTACCATTTTTTCCTTAATGTAATTATAAAATCCCTTTGGATTTTCCTTAACCCTATTTGCCAAAGCTATTTCATGTCCCTTTTTTGTCCTCTTGATTTCCCTCTTAAGTATACTCCTGCTCCTACTATACTGCCTTTATACTCTTCTAAGGATTGACTATACCTGCTATCTATACCTGACATATGCTTCCTTCTTTTTCTTAACCAAAACTTTAATTTCTCTAGTCATCCAGCATTCCCTACCAGCCTTTCCTTTCACCCTAACAGGAGCATACTGTCTCTGGACTCTCATTATCTCATTCTTGATGGCTTCCCATTTTTCCAGCCATCTCTTTACCTGCGAACATCTGCCCCCAATCAGCTTTTGAACATTCTTGCCTAATACAGTCAAAATTAGCCTTCCTCCAATTTAAAACATCAGCTTTTAGATTGATTTATCCTTTTCCATTGCTATTTTAATACGAATAGAACTATGGTCGCTGGCTCCAAAGTGCTCCCTCACTGACACCTCAGTCACCTTCCCACTCTTATTTCCCAAGAGTGGGTCAAGATTTGCACTTTCTCTAGTCGGTACATCCATATACTGAATCAGAAGGTTTTCTTGTACACATTTTACAAATTCCTCTCCATCTAAACTCTTAACACTAAGACAGTCCCAGTCTATGTTTGGAAAGTTAAAATCCCCTACAATAACCATTCTATTATTCTTACAGATAACTGAGATCTCCATATAAGTTTGTTTCACAGAGGCTAGGAATATTTTCCCTGGTGCCTAGGAGACTAAGGATTGACCTCATACAGGTCTAAAAATCATGTGATGCATAGAAAAGATAGATAACCAACTGTTTTTCCCCATATTAGGGGAATCTAAAACTGGATGGCTTAGGAGGTTTAAGGTGAGTGGGGAGAGATACAAAAGGATCCAGGAGCAAACGTTTTACACAGAGGATGGTAAGTATCTGGAAACTGTATCTGAAGGACGTAGTGGGGAGGCGAGTATAATTTCATCATTTAAGGAACATTTAGACAGGTACATGAATGGGATAGGTATGGAGGGATATAGACCAAACGCAGACAAATAGGACTAGTTTAATTGTAAAATCTGGGCAGCATGGACAACTTGGACCAAAGGGCCTTTTTGCACACTGTATGCCTCTATGACCTCTATGTGAGTCATTCAGCTCATTCAGTCTGGTTCATCATTCAAGGAGATCATGGCTGATCTGATAATCCTCTCCTCCACTTTCTTAACTTTTCCCTATAACCCTTGATTCTCTTACCTCAGCTTTGAATATACTGTTTAAAAAAATTATTTATTTTGTGCGATGCGGATGTTGCTGGTGGTCCAGCAACTATTGCCATCCCTAGTTGCCCTTGAGAAGGTTGTGGTGAGCTGCCTTCTTGAACAGCTGCAGTCCACCTAGTGTGGATTGACCTACAATGCCATTCAGGAGGGAATTCCAGGATTTTATGACCAAGCCTCAACTTTGCAGTAAAGAATTCCACAGATTCACTCCCTTTGAGAGAAGAAAATCCTCCTTGTCCCAGTATTAAATGGGCAATTTATTACTCTGAGATTAGGCCCTCAGGTCCGAAATTCTCCCACGACAGGAAGCAGCCACTCAGCATCTATCCCATAATGCCTGGAATCCGTTTTTTGTCTAAGTTGTACCGAGTTTCATAAAGAGTTTGTCGCAGCAAAGACTAATGAGTTCTCTGAATATATCTTACCAAATTCACCTCATTAATTATCTGCCATGCCCCATGACATCTCTCACATCAGAATTCTGCCCCATCTTATCATGCGCCACTCAGCAGCTCTCTCAGAATTCACCGGCATCCCTTGTACTAACGCCATCTTTAAAGCTGTGGGTTTGGACAAGCACTGTCACTCCTGCATGTCTGCTGGCTTTTGCCCCAGACATGGCAGACAGGAGGATATCAGTGCCTCACTTTGAGAGCTGGGTTCTGGAGATCCTGCTGGATGGGATGGTTCCAACATCTCTAGGGACCAGCAATAAAGCCATGCCCGCACACCATGCCAGTCTGGTTCAAGGTTGTCACCCTCATTAGAGCACTCTCAGCCATCTGGAGGAAAGACCTGCAATTTAGGACAAAGTTCAGAACCACACAACAACAGGTTATACTCCAACAGATTTATTTGGAAGCACTAGCCACCTGATGAAGAAGTAGTGCTTCGACATCGAGATGACCTCACTGCACTTGTCATTCGATTCTGTGGGACATCTCACCAAACCTCACATTGCTCAGGTCACCATAAAATTATGCTCACAAAGTTCAGTAACATTGCCTGTCAATTATCTAAACTCCAATGAGTACAGACCCAAGCTACACAACCTCTCTCTTCATCAGAAAATCTATAGTGAGCCATCGCTGGATGAATTTGAATGCCATTATATCTTTCCTTAGTTAAGGGAACCAAAACTGTTAAAAGTATTCTCGGTGTGGCTTGACTCATGCCATGTACAGTTTTACCAAGAGTTCCCCGTTCTCTTTGAAATAAACAACAATATTCCATTTGCCTTTCTATTACATGTTGAACGTCTGTACTAGCTTTTTATGATTTACACAAAATGACTCCAAATCTCTCTGTGCTGCAGTTTTCTGTAATCTATAGTTAGCCTTTCTCTTGTTGCTTTTTTTTAACTAATGATATGTCATTAGCAGTTTTCTACTCCTCAAACACTTTTCCAGAATCTAAGAATCCCTGGAACATTATGACCAGGTGCATCCACTATCTCTATAATCCTTCCTTTAATATCCTATGATGCAACCTTTTAAGTCCAGAGGGCATATTGACCTGTAGCCCCATTAGTTTCCTTAACCATTTGCTCTAGTGATAGCTAGTGTATTTATTTTCTCTCTCCTTTTGTCCCTTGATCATTTAGTAGTTTTGGAAAGCTATTAGTGTCTTCTACCATGAGCTTGTTTCAAAGTATTTATTTAACTCCTCTGCCATTTTCTGGTTGCCATTATTATTTCTCCCGTCTTATTTTAAAGAGGCCTACGTTCACTTTGGCCTCTTTCCTCCTTTTATAGATTTAAAGAAGGACTTGCTATCCATTGGGACATCACAGAAGCCTTAATAAGCATTCGTACAACTTTCTTTAGCACCTTCAAAGATTTTTTTTTGTGCGTATGTCCTCAGCCAATCTGCTTTTGTACCCATTTTAGAATTGTATCGTTATTTTTTTTTCCGACCTATCTGAATTGAATCTCATCAGCCACATGTCTGCACACTCAGCAGCCTGTCTGTGCCCTCCAGAAACATATCTCTATTCCCCTAAATGTAGCTTAGTTTCCAATCAATAATTATTTATCCTCATCAAGTGTGGAAATGTTGCCAGAAGATCTTCAATTTCTCAATAGCTAAAGAATCATCAGAAACCTAATCTAAATTATCTCACAACAAAATACCCGATATGATGAGAATTTCTACTATGCTGACAGGGGTTGAAATAACATTCTGATTCTTTCTGAAAATGGAGAAAATGCACTGATTAGAAGCAGATACCTGCAGAGCAAAGAATTATCTGATTCATGCTGATGGGGAATCAACGTGGGATATTGAGAATAGAAGGCAACTATACTGCTAACAATGAAACAGTCTAATGATTGTAAATGGAGCTCGACTACTATCTAATTTACAGCCAATTATTTCAAATTGTGGTGTGATTCAAAGAAAAATCATGCTGCGCTTTTGATAGCAAAATGTCTATTTGAGAGTCATCGTGAAAACTTATTTAAATTATCTCTATAAAATATTTAGCCTGTTACTTTAATATTGCAAAGTTTTCAAAGTACTAAATGGAATAGTTGTATTATGTTCCTTGTCTATGAAATGTTCCATAGAAAAATAATGGTGTTCATTGGCAAAGTCAGAACAGCGAAGATGTTCTGAAAACAAGGAGTTAACAGCATTCAACACATTTTGGACCCATGTCAGCAGATTAGCTCAACCCCTGTGGAGGTTTAACAATACAAATCTGCTGAAAAGATATGCTGTCCTGGTACCCTGAGGCCAACTGAGATTGGCTGATAAATTTCTTTACCAACAACTGAGTAAATAGCCATAATTTGCTGTAAAGAGACATTGATTGATCGTAAAAGAGATTTTGGCTTTGCAGATGGGGGGATGAAGTTGAGCTGGAAGGTTTGTGAAGAATTATTTTGATTTCAAGCCTCAAGCATGAACAATGAGGAACATAACCCATGCCTGGAAATAGTAGGAGAAAGAACCAGAGGTTAATTGTTGGACTCTTTTCAATTTAAATTATTCAACATGTTCCTTTCTGTTTACATGCACTCTCGGCCTTGATCTGCCAATCTTGCCTTTTAATGGCGCTAGAGGACAAATGATGCTTTACATGGGGTGAAATCTTCTGCTCCTGGACAGAGCAAGTTTGGGGGTAAGAAGGCATTAGCTGGTGATATTCCCCGCACACTGCCACCTAGCTTCCCATATGCAAATTAGGTTAGAGTCAAAAGATTGATCATGAGTCTTCCCACCCCAATCTATTTCTCATGTCCATAGGGGAGGTGAAAATGGGCTATTGGGGTATTGCAAGGTCAAAGAGGTCACAGAGCCTCTAGGAAATACTTGGAGATCTGGCGGAGCCCAGTGCTCATGTTGTACACCATGAGTTGGATTCCCTGCTATCACTTGTCATTCTCTGGATTTGCACTGCAACTGGAAAATGGCTGGGACCATGTCCAGGATGGATGGAGTCAGTGCTACTTTGATGAGTGAAGTGCAGGATCCACATCTGTTGATACTAAATCATCGTTGGGTCAAATACGCATTTGCAAACTCCTGTTACAATTCATTTGCAAACCTTTTATTATCCATTTGCGATGCATACAGAATGAATGTGTGAATGTTCAAAGGAAGCTTGCACCATATCATTGGTTTGCTCATTGAACATTTGCATCTCAATGATGATGATGAAATTAACAATGTCTTAAAAAGAGATCAATGCAAGCCAAGGTTGTGGATTATTCAGGCCACTGCCAAAAGGCCTATGGGAGGCAAAAAGCACTGTTTCATTGTCTGTCTAGTCATCCACTTCTCAACCTTTTGGCTAGGGTCAAGTGTAAGCTCTGAGTTGCAAGTCATCAGAGGATTCCAAGATTATTGCTGGATCATGATTGGACATTGGAGGGTCGTCAGTTTAGTTAAGCTGCTATTGGTGAATCTTTCTGCTGCCTTTGGCCTAACACCTATTCAGTGTGCAGCCAACTAGAGAAATAGCCATTCAGGGTGTCCAGAACAAATTCAGAGTAACTGTGAGAAAGATGAAGAAGGTACTTCTTCATGAAGAGCATGCTCCTTGATTACTGCGGGTTTCAAGCAGCAGATATCTACCCTGCGGGATGGGGTGGTATTTCAGTGTGACCTTCTGGAGTGTAAAACAATGTGAGCATCTCCAGAAGTGTTTGAGGAGAAAGGAGGTGAGAGTTCCCACTCTGTCCTATCTGCAGCACCATTGGTCATCCTCCCCGCACAAAGAAGCTGGCTGGTTACTATCCACATGTATGAACCACATGTCTCAACAGTAGATGTCCTGTTCTTCCAGGGAAAATAAGTCCAGTTAGAAGGAGGCAGTACAGATGTAGTGGATCTGTTTGATATCTGGACCAGCAAGAGACAGGTCAAGGTGGCTGTGCAGGCGAACATCCTCCATGTGCCCTCCAGCTTCATGATTGGAGGGTGTTGAGGCTACCTGACAAACACAGGGCAGCCTAAAGTGTGCTGAATCTGTGGGAGGTCAGGGCACATGGCAGCAGACTGCAAGGTAACCCTCTGCAGGAACTATACACAGGAGGGGCACTCACTGACCAACAGCAACAAGAAAAGAGGCAGCTGCATGAGGGACACACCAGCAGCTCCTCTGAACATTGAGCTGTGCAAAATGATGGTCACAGACATGAAAAGAGACAAAGCACCTTGAAGCTTTCAGCTATTTCAAGGGGGCATAGCTTTAAATTAAGGGGGGGTAGATATAGGACTGATGTTAGGGGCAGGTTCTTCACTCAGCGAGTCGTAAGTTCATGGAATGCCCTGCCAGTAGCAGTGGTGGACTCTCCCTCTTTATGGGTATTTAAGCGGGCATTGGCTAGGTATATGGAGGATAGTGGGTTAGTGTAGGTTAGGTGGGCTTTGATCGGCACAACATCGAGGGCCGAAGGGCCTGTACTGCGCTGTATTCTTCTATGTTCTATGTTCTAAGAGGAAGATCATCCTCCAGCCTAGGATCACCAGACATCGTGAAGAGCCAGTGAACCCCCTCCTCCAGTTGTCAGGAACCAACCAGGCAACTGACATCAGTGACACTCTGAACAAGGAGCAGAGCACAACAGCAGCTCTGTCCGATTCAGAAGTGAAACATCCTGACTTCGTCCTCGCCCTGATAACACCGGATCAGACTAACACTCCAGAGAGGGCGGAGCAGAACAGCTCCCTCGGCCCTGATGAAGGGACAACACCCAGCCAGGAAAGAATTGGACAGCTCCCTCTGCCCTGATGCAGGAGTAGGTAAAAACAATGACTGCAGATGCTGGAAACCAGATTCTGGATTAGTGGTGCTGGAAGAGCACAGCAGTTCAGGCAGCATCCGAGGATCAGTAAAATCGATGTTTCGGGCAAAAGCCCTTCATCAGGAATACAGGCAGAGAGCCTGAAGCGTGGAGAGATAAGTGAGAGGAGGGAGGGCGTGGGGAGAAAGTAGCATAGAGTACAATAGGTGAGTGGGGGAGGGGATGAAGGTGATAGGTCGGGGCGGAGGGTGGAGTGGATAGGTGGAAAAGAAGATAGGCAGGTAGGACAAGTCATGGGGACAGTGCTGAGCTGGAAGTTTGGAACTGGGGAGAGGTGGGGAAGGGGAAATGAAGAAACTGTTGAAGTCCACATTGATGCCCTGGGGTTGAAGTGTTCCGAGGCAGAAGATGAGGCGTTCTTCCTCCAGGCACCTGGTGGTGAGGGAGCGGCGGTGAAGGAGGCCTAGGACCTCCATGTCCTTGGCAGAGTGGGAGGGAGAGTTGAAATGTTGAGCCACAGGGTGGTGTGGTTGATTGGTGCGGATGTCCCGGAGATGTTCCCTAAAGCGCTCTGCTAGGAGACGTCCAGTCTCCCCAGTGTAGAGGAGACGGCATCGGGAGCAACGGATACAATAAATGATATTGATGGATGTGCAGGTAAAACTTTGATGAATGTGGAAGGCTCCTTTCGAGCCTTGGATGGAGGTGAGGGAGGAGGTGTGGGCGCAGTTTTTGCAATTCCTGCGGTGGCAGGAGAAGGTGCCAGGATGGGAGGGTGGGTCGTAGTGGGGTGTGGACCTGACCAGGTAGTCACGAAGGAAATGGTCTTTGCGGAAGGCGGAAAGGGGTGGGGAGGGAAATATATCCCTGGTGGTGGGGTCTGTTTGGATGTGGTGGAAATGTTGGCGGATGATTTGGTTTATGCGAAGGTTGGTAGGGTGGAAGGTGAGCACCAGGGGCGTTCTGTCCTTGTTACGGTTGGAGGGGTGGGGTCTGAGGGCAGAGGTATGCGATGTGGACGAGATGCTTTGGAGGGCATCTTTAACCACATGGCAAGGGAAATTGCGGTCTCTAAAGAAGGAGGCGGAGACATTTCTTCAGCCAGAGAGTGGTGGGCCTGTGGAATTCATTGCCGCAGAGTGCAGTGGAGGCCGGGACGCTAAATGTCTTCAAGGCAGAGATTAATAGATTCTTGTTGTCTCGAGGAATTAAGGGCTACGGGGAGAATGCGGGTGAGTGGAGTTGAAATGCCCATCAGCCATGATTGAATGGCGTAGTGGACTCAATGGGCCGAATGGCCTTACTTCCACTCCTATGTCTTATGGTCTTATGGTGTTTTCTGTGGTGGAACTGGTCCTCCTGGGAGCAGATACGGCGGAGACCGAGGAATTGGGAATAGGGGATGGCATTTTTGCAGGAGGTAGGGTGGGAAGAGGTGTACTCCAGGTAGCTGTGGGAGTCGGTGGGTTTGTAAAAAATGTCGGTGTCAAGTTGGTCGTCATTAATGGAGATGGAGAGGTCCAGGAAGGGGAGGGAGGTGTCAGAGATGGTCCAAGTAAATTTAAGGTCAGGGTGGAATGTGTTGGTGAAGTTGATGAATTGCTCAACCTCCTCACGGGAGCACGAGGTGGCGCCAATGCAGTCATCAAATTAGAGGAGGAAGAGGTGGGGAGTGGTGCCGGTGTAATTACGGAAGATCGACTGTTCTACGTCGCCAACAAAGAGACAGGCATAGCTGGAGCCTATATAGGTGCCCATGGCTACCCCTTTGGCCTGGAGGAAGTGGGAGGATTCGAAGGAGAAATTGTTAAGGGTGAGGACCAGTTCGGCCAAACGAATGAGAGTGTTGGTGGACGGGTACTGTTGGGGATGTTGGGAGAGGAAGAAACGGAGGGCTTGGAGTTCCTGGTCATGGCCACTTCATCTGGAGGTCAAAGATGGACTTGATGCACAGGGACACTATGTACAACGCTCTGGATAAGGAGAAGGGGGAGAAGAACATGTCCCAATGCCTCCCTCATCCTGATGACCACCTTTGTATGCAGCTGCAGCAAGCTGTGCATAAACCCTCAGTATGCAAGCACCAAGTATCACTACATACCGAGGTTCTACCTGTCCTGGGTGTTACAATGAATGAGTCTGGCCTTGTTGCTGCAGAAAGCTCCAATTAGTTCAGCCATCTGCCTCACTTATCCCTCATGCAAAACAAAACACCTATGACCACAAGTCCATTAGACAGTGGTCATCATGTAAAATCTTTGAGATTCTGCTGGAAAAAGGAGACAATAGATCCTATTAGGTCGTTCACTGAGTAGCTTGTTAAAGTCACTTGGCAGAATGCCTCATCACCAGAAGTTTCCAACAAGCATCAAGACATTGCTTGGTTGGTGGTGAGAAGGGCCCAGCCCATCAGATCCTTCATGCATGCCTGCTCGGTCTGGGCTATTGTACATTGGCCTCAAAGTGGTTGCTAGGGAATAGAGACTGACACGCACCTTCTTGTAGAATGTGCCAGTAGGATGTCTGGAGAAAGGTGCAATGGTTTTTGTTGAGTTTAATTCCAAGCAGCTCCATGACACAGGACTCTGTGCTCTACAGTCTGTTTCGTGGGACACACAGTGAGAAATACATCACTGCGACTGTAGGAACATCAACTCAGTGAAAGACGCTCTTTGGTCTGCCTGAAATCTATTGGTCTTTCAGAGCAAGGAACTGACCCCGACTGAATGTTGCAGACTGGCTCATTCCAAGGTCCAGGACTATGTACTGAGTGACAAATTAAAGCCTGGGGCAGCTGCCTCCAAGGAGTATTGGGTAAAGACCAATGTCTGAGGTCTTCCTGCCAAAGTCCTGTGGAGTCCTTTCAGTTCAGAACCCTCTCAGTGTCTCAAAATATATGTAAATAGCAACTGGCATGAGTATAAAATGTCTTTGTTAACTGCAGGGAAGCCATGAGGAATGTCAAATTCCAATGTGTTTAGTTTTTTGACTCTGCAAAGACTGTTAAGAAATGTTTTATTACCTTTTGTCAGTGCATAAGATAATTTTTATGAGGAAAGTATATTTTGCAATTTAAAAAAAACTATTTTCTAAATTTAACAATGGTCTGTACTGAATGCAACGGAGTCGAGAGTGTGGAGCTGGAAAAGCAGAGCAGGTCAGGCAGCGTCAGAGGAGCAGGAGAATCAATTAGTTTTGAGAAGATTTGTAGCTCAGGTTGAGGTTCTGAATGTAGGTTTGCTCAGGTGGTGGTAGATGAGCTCTAACTCGATGTGTTTGTTGATAGAGTGCCGGTTAGAATGCCATGCTTCTAGGAATTCTCATGCATGTCTCTGTTTCGCTTGTCCTAGGATGGATGTGTTGTCCCAGTCGAAGTGGTGTCCTTCCTTATCTGTATGTAAGGATATTAGTGAGAGAGGATCATGTCGTTTTGTGGCTAGTTGATATTCATGTATCCTGGTGGCTAGTTTTCTGCCTGTTTGTCCAATGTAGTGTTTGTTACAGTTCTTGCAAGTTATTTTGTAAATGACATTAGTTTTGCTTGCTGTCTGTGTAGGGTCTTTCAAGTTCATTATCTGCTGTTTTAGTATGTTGGTGGATTATGTGGGCTATCATGCTGTCAAGGGGTCTGAGTAGACTGGCAGTCATTTCCAAGATGTCTTTGACATAGGAGAGAGTGGCTATGTTTTCTGGATGTGTTTTGTCTGCTTATTTGAGTTTGTTGCTGAGAAATCGGCGGACTGTGTTCATTGGATATCCATTCTTTCTGAATACACTGTATAGGTGATTTTCCTCTGCTCTGTGTAGTTCCTCTGTGCTGCAGTATGTG
Organism: Chiloscyllium punctatum; assembly: GCF_047496795.1. Taxonomy (NCBI): domain Eukaryota; kingdom Metazoa; phylum Chordata; class Chondrichthyes; order Orectolobiformes; family Hemiscylliidae; genus Chiloscyllium; species Chiloscyllium punctatum. Next base: position 51,752,027 of record NC_092740.1, on the reverse strand, counting down.
TTGGCTCATTAAAATAATATTCTGATGAAGCTTCATTTGTGGATGTTGGGATGATTACTCCAGTAGTTACATACAGATAAGGAAGGACACCATTTTGACTGGGACAACACATCCATCCTAGGACAAGCTAAACAGAGACATGCACAACAATTCCTAGAGGCTTGGCATTCCAACTGGCACTCTATCAACAAACACATCGAGTTAGACCTCATCTACCACCACCTGAGAAAAAGAACAAGAAATGACATCACCACAGGAAATGACATCGCCACTAGAAATGCCGTCACTGACCCAAAAAAACCCAGAAGTATAAATAGAAAGCAAGAAGTATCAACAGTGCTTTTCCCGGACGCCCACTGAAGATGTTACCTGGTAGGTTGAAGAAACATCTGGAAATGAACCTTCCAGCTCAGCGAGCAAACCTGCATCCAGGAGAATCGACGTTTCAGGTATAAGCCCTTCAGCAGGAATGTAGCCTCAGTAGCTGAGAATGAGGACCACACAGGTCAGTGACAGGTCGCAGCCCCAGTCACATCCAGATTCAAAAGAGGACCAGATCTGACTCAATTTCCTGGGTATGGGTGCAGCATAGTGACAATGCAGGGTCCCAGTGTGTCCGCACACTATGGCAGGACAACACTTGAGGCTAGAGCTGGACTTGAGAGCTGCGGGAGTGGGGATGTGGAGGCTCTCCTGTCCCAATGATTGTGAAGTTGACTGTCGCTTTGAACTTCTACGTGATTGGTTCCGTCCAGGAAGTAATGGGATTTCGCAGTTGTATACTGACAAGTGCTTCAGGATAGCAACCAATGCCATCAATGCAAGATCATATTGATTTATTTTGTTTCCTGGTGGTGCTGCCCTGGCATTAGAATTTGAAAATATCACTGGTTCCCCCAGATACCGGGTACCATTGAGTGCACACACGTGGCATTGCGAGTTGTACCAGAATGCTATGGATAACAGCATCAACCGGAAGGGATTCCATTCAATTAATACTCAGATGGTATGTGATCACCATCACCACTTACTGGAGGTATATGCCCACCAGTCTGGCAGATGCCACGACCTCTACAACTACAGCAGTCTCATGTACTTGGTGTACTTGAGTAATCAGGAACCTTACAGAGCTGGTTACTGAAGACAAGGGCTACCCACTATGATCATGGCTGGTCACTCCATTACATAATATTCTGACTGATGTGGAGCATCAGATATAATGCTGCTCATGCTTGAAACAGGACTACGGTAAAATAGACAATGGAGTTGGCCTGGTCCGAAAGGTCCTCATCATATAGTTTGGACATAATGTGCTGCACATCCAACACAGTATAGTTTGGACATAGTGAGTGCATACTGCGCTCTGCACAATTGTAGTAGGAAACATGGTGATGTGCTCGATGCTGAGAAAATAGGGAAAGACTCTTCTGTGGAGAACAAGGATACAGGGAAGGAGGAAGCTATACTTGTGCATAACAGAGTTCTACAGCATCAGAGCTACAGGCTAGGCAATACCAGATTGATAACTGGTTTCAGTATATGAGAGCTGGGAGCAGCCGTCCAATACATAATGAGCAATAGTCATTCGTAATGATACCACCATTTGGTTTGCATTGGTGGGGTGACCTGAAGGTCTTTTTTTTCTGTTCAGTTTTGGAGCCTGTGATTAAAAGATCATGTTTAGAATTGTCTGATTGACTGCCTTCGGCCAAGTAATGTCTTTGGGTCTTTGGTGTTTGTTAGAAAGTTATGGTGATGAGGCATTCTGCCTATTAACTTTGATGGTTCCTTACTGGACAATAATAAGATCAAGTCAGCAGAGGATATTGGGAATAGAGTAACGGTGACTTAGGAGGGCATTCAGACAAATGTATTAAGGATGGGTAAACTGTGCAGCTAGATGGTTAAACAGCGACTATTGTGAGAGGCGTGGGTTGTAAGTGTCAGGGAGTATTAGAGCTGAAAATGTGCTGCTAGAAAAGCACAGCAGGTCAGGCAGCATCCAAGGAACAGGAGAATCGACGTTTCGGGCATAAGCCCTTCTTCAGGCTTTTTCCTCGAAATGTCGATTCTCCTGTTCCTTGGATGCTGCCTGACCTGCTGCGCTTTTCCAGCAACACATTTTCAGCTCTGATCTCCAGCATCTGCAGTCCTCACTTTCTCCTCAGGGAGTATTAGTCAAGTTGTGAGCAAGGTGGATTTACGGCTGCTCTGTAATTATCCTGCTGGTGAAGGGCAAGAGCAGCTCGCCAACTCTTGTCCAGCCACCTAGCAGCCTTCCAAAGACGGTGCAGGATCATGGTCATCCTGCTGATAGCTGACGAGTGGTGGGTTTTTCTGGAATGGTGTGTGGTAAGAAAGAAATGGAATTGGACCTGAGGGGTGCCATTGAGATGGGATAGATAGTTAATGAGGTGAGTTTGATAAGATACGCTAACATTTCTCACGAGGCCTTGTGGCAAGAATCACACAAAAAACATGATACAACCTGCATTTAGCAAAAACAATGTAAGATTGAGCCCCATGAGTCATTTGCTCATTGGATGAAAATTACTTTCTTTAGCTTCATCAGATTCCGTTTAGATTATATGAGTTCTGGAACTATGTTTTCTAGATATTGTTGCTTGCAGGATAATTTATGAAATTATCTTTCCTTCTTTCAAAAGGCAGCAATTAATTCAAGGGGAATTTAAGATGAAAGATGCTTTTGCCTTCACGGTTGACTCCAGGATGAGTGTCAGGAGAATGGTCTAGAGACTTCTTTGTTTTGTATTTGTGGACCAAAGTGTAAACTAACTTCTGAAATGGAAAGGTGCTGCCTGAATGTAGTGTAAATGACCTCTGTTGAACATCTTATACAGTCAATGCATCAGTCTAAATTTTAAATTCATTCATGAGAAATGGGTGTCACTTACCAGGCCAGCATTTCTGACCATCCCTGATTGGTTAACTCAAGAGAGTCAACCATGAATCATGACCCTTTGACAAAGGGCCAGTTAGACTCAAAACGTTAGCTCTTTTCTCTCCTTACAGATGCTGCCAGACTTGCTGAGATTTTCCAGCATTTTCTCCTTATTGGGTTCTTGAAACTGCCTATCTTGATAAATGGAAAATGCTGAGTCGATACTGCATGTCAATTCTATTTTGCTTCTAAATTCAATATGGAAAAGCAAGGAAGAGTATGTCGATATTTGGGAACATAAACCAGCAAAAAAATCAAACCAATTAAAAAATCCTATTCTCTCAACATTCACTCCTTGTTATACATGGATCCACAGGTAGTGAATCTGTGTTCCCATGGTGTTGGGCTCAGACCTGAGGTTTTCACCCCTAATTGACAGATCTTGATGAATTCCACGATCCTTCATGGTAGACAAGAGATTTCTATCCCCTCTCTGAGATTTTATGCTATACATGGGCACTCTGTGCCCCATTTCCTGTGGATAACAAGGATTTTGGTGTAATTCATACTCTGGCCTGTATGTAAACTTTCTTATTAATAATTCTGTCACTCCAGTGAGAGAAAAAGCCATTACCATCCCACGTTAATAAGGTTGCAGAAATTAGAAAGCTGTTTATATTCAATTAATGCTGCGAGCTCAAATGATAAGAGTGAGCTCTGGAGGTGTCCCCATCTCTGAGCCAGTCCCACCTGCTCCAGGGGTCTGTTATAACATCTCAGACTAGGTTGATTTAAAAATATCTGGGTGAAGAGGGCTTGTAGGAAGTCTATGTGAAGCATCTACATTGATATGATTCTGGATTGAATGTCCTGCTTTCATGATTTGTATTCAGTGGTATTCTATTTAAAAATGACAGTATGACAGCAAATAAAAGCTTGAACTCATACAGTACCTTTGTTAACTTCACAACACTTGCACTTATGAAACACCTTTAATATAATAAAATGATCCAAGATGTGGTATTTGAGTATTATTGAATTAGGCACTGAGCCACACCAGGAGACATTAGGACCACTGACAAATGCTTTGGTCAAAGTGTTGGTTTTTAAGGAACATCTGAAAGAATCAGGAAAGATGGAGAGGATTAAGAAAAGCAGGTGAACATGACCACCAAGATGGAAGGATGAAAACTGGGGATAGACAATATATTACAGGTGCTGAAGATCTGAAATAAGATCAGAAAATACTGCAGAAACTCTCAGCCTGGCAGCATCTCTGGAGATAGCGAAACAGAATTAACATTCAAATCCAATCTGACGCTTCTTCAGAACATGATGTCTTATATCAGATAAAAACTGAGATTGTATAAAAGGCAGAATTACAGGTATATAGAGACCTCATATTGTTGTAGCACTGAAGGAGATTACAGAGATTGAGAAAGCAAGGCACTGGAGGGATTTAGAAACAAGGATGATAATTTTAGTACAGAGGTGAGGCTGACATCCAACATACATTAGTAATTAGGTAAGTGGGAGTTAATAGGAGTTAAGTTAAGGAAAAGCATTAATAAAAATAGGAAGTGCTGGAGAAACTCTAGGTCTGGCAGAATTTGTGGAGAGAGAAACAGAGTTAGCATTTTGCATCGAGTATGGCTATGTTTCAGAACTGCGATAAGTGAATCTCCATAAATGGGATTCATAACAAAGGCAGCCTGCCTGGATCTCACAGCATGTTTGTTCTGTATTTACAAGTGGCATTGTGGTACTGCTCCCTCACAGTGCCAGGGACTCAGGTTCAATTCCAGCTTTTGGTGACCATCTGTATGGAGTTTGCATGTTTGCTCCATGACTGTATGGGTTTCTGTCAGGTGCTCCGGTTTCCTTCCACTATCCAAAGATTTACAGGCTAGGTGGAATGATCATGCTAAATTGCCCTGTAGTATTCAGGGATGTGCAGGCTCGGTGTCTTAGCCATGGTAAATATCCGGTTATGGGGACAAGGTAGAGGGCTGGGTTTGGGCAGGATGCTCTTCAGAGGGTTGATGCAGATGGGCTGAATGGCCTCTTTCCGCACTATATGGATTATATTTTCTATCTATTAAGGTACTAAATGCGTTGTATGACTTTACTGCCCTGATACAAACCTTTGACAGACTTTGAACAGATTTAGCAACTCTAAACTGGGTATCTGTGCAGTGCTCTGGGACATCAAAACCATTGCTCTACCCTTAACCATAAACTCTACATCAGAAAGACATTCCAGGAGCAGCATCAACTCTTTTTTTCATATTCAGACTAAGGTTGGAATGAGGTCAGGAGCTGGGTGACCCTGGACAAGCACAAACTGAATATCAGTAAGCACGTTATTACTTTGCAAATGCTGCTGATGTACTGTTAATGACCCTTTCCATCATCTTCACTGGTAATTGAGTGTAGACTGATAGGGTGGTAACTGACTGGTTTGGATTTGTTCTGCTTTTTGTGGACAGGGCATTCTTTGTCAATTTAAAGTTTAAAATGAAGTGTCAACCCAGAGAAGTCACAATACATGCTAGCAGTAGAACCAGCATTCAACAAACAGGGTTAATTGATCTCATGACCAATTGGTCAGATCTAAGCTTTGCAGTCCTGTCGCATCTGATCATGATTCATGTTGAACAGTTAAATATCTAACAGAAAGAGAAGGCTCCACTAATTATCCCCATTCTCAATGATGGAGGAGCCCAGCAAATCAGTGCAAAAGATAAGGTGAAAACATTTCCAACCATATTCAGACAGAACTGCCAAGTAGACAATCATCTCAGCCTTCACAAGAGGACTCCAGCATCACAAATGGCAGTCTTCAGTCAATTCAATTCATTCCATGTGATTTCAAGAAATCCCTGTAGCGATTAGATGATGTAAAATCTATGAGCAACATTTTGGCAATAGTAATGAATGCTCTCAAATTAGCCTCAACCCTTGACAGGTCTCTGTAGTGCAGCTACAATGCTGGGATCTACCCAATAATGTGGAAAATTGCCACTCAGCTTCTGACTTTATTACAGCCTTGGTTTGAACATGAGCAAAAGAGCTAAACTTCATAGGTGAGTTAAGAATTACTGCTTTTGATATCAAAGCAGTGTTTGAGCGAGTTGGATTCAAGGAGAACCATTTCAAATTAACTCAGTGACATTACCAATATACTATCATCTCTCTCTTGTTCCCATGATTAATCCAAGGCTGAAACAATCTCTGAAGCTGTATGATCCTGGCAAAACCCAAACTGAGAATTAGCTAGTGGGTTACATGTGAACAAATGCCACTTGATAACACTGTCAATGACATTTTGCATTGCTTTGCTGATTGGACAGTAATTGTCTATTTTGGTTCTGTCCTGCTTTGTATGCACAACAAATCTTGTCAATTTTTCACATTGTCAGATAGATGCAAATGTTGTGACTGCACTGCAATGGTTAATGTCAAAAATCCTGATGATTACATCTAGATCAGCCTGAACTCTTGGCAATATGGCTGTTAGTGTAAGATCTGTAGTCAGTCCAACAACTACGTATTTTCTGCAGGGAAAGTGATGACAGTGTTGCCCCATGCAGTTCGCAGCATCTGTCACTTCCTTTATTTATCTACAAATTGCAGACTGATTGATCTTGCAGGCATCCCTCTTGACAACATCATGCGATGAAAACAACACAGATATATGAAATGTTGTGCCATATAGGGAATACTGCAACCTTCAGAATATATCCAAATATTTAAAATCTTAAATTATACTGCAGCTGGAAACTATTGTTTATCTTACAGTAGTTTTGGGTGGATCTGGATAGAAAAAGATGATATGTTCCTTAAAAATGTAAAGAGTGATGTTCGGCCCACACAGTAGTTCCTGCATTTTATGGCAACTGATATGATACTTTGAAAATAAATGAAGATTGGGCAATCTGTTGTGAAACAAAGTGGAGTTGAAGTGACCTCCTCCTTGTCTGTCAATATACATGGAGCTTCACAAGATTGGAAGTTAGCTTCCTTGACTGCACAGAACATTAAAATGCACATGGCATTTTGGTGACATTCAATTGAGAAGACATAAAATGCAATAAATGTTTCCTGTGGACTTAATTGCTGCAATTATATCTCCAAAAGCTGACTTCCTGGCTACTGAATGGAATTGGACAAAATGATAATGAAGAGAAATACTTTCTATCACAAGGAAATGCAAATGGCTACAACTCAAATCCTTTTGTGTATCAGTGCTCAAGTTACCTGGGATCACATGCATGGACAGTGAGAAAGCAGGTACTGTAGTTTCCGAATGCTGACAAATAAGATTAAGCAAATCAAAATGTATTTTATCAATACATTAAGACTAAGAAGATAACTAAGAGAAAACTTGGGCTCATATAAGACTAAAAAGGTAACCGATGTGTAGGGACAAAAGAATGAATAATTTGTGTCTGTCTCCACAAAAGTGGGAGGTAGTGTAGATATTATAAATAAGGAGAAGCAGTGTGACATCTTGGATATAATAAGCAAAGGGAGAGAGGAAGTATTGAAAGTTGTAATTATCCACAATTAAATGAAATACATCTTAGGCTATTTAAAGAAGCCTTGGAGAAAGTGGCAGAATGTCTGACCATCATTTTCCAATTCTCACAGGACACAAGCGTAGAGCTGGATGATTGAAGGACCACTAGCATTGTACCTTTATCTAAAAGAAATAGACCAGTTTTACTAATCTCAGAAGTGGGCAAATTAATGCAATCAATTCTGAGAGACAGGATAATTTGCTACTTAGAAGGCACAGGGTAATGCAGGAGAGCTTTGAAATTGAGGTCCCTTTAAAACTGATATTTTCTAATAAATCCTGTGTAGCATGAAATCTCATTTAACTACTGTGACTTAAGGGCCAGTAATGTATATTTCACAAGCTTGTGTCACAGAACTATATAGCCACATATACCCTGAAAATAGTGCAGAGTTTAGGAAGATACAAACTTTGTTTCCAAAAGGATTGAAAACTAACAATCAAATGAAAGTGTGCAATTGAGAAACAGTTATCCAGACATCATGAATAGTTCTCATGTAACTAGTAGCTAGAAGGAATCAAATGGATGATTTACACAATAAAGGTTACCATCCACTAGAAATGCTTGTCAGCCAGACCCTGTAGGGTTAAAATTTTGTCAGGGAGCTGTCTTCATTAGATGGAGAATGGATCAGAAGAATTTGAGGGAAAACCAGGGAAGAATTAACATTCAGTTAGCGAGCAGGATGCTGTCTTCACAAGTTTAATAAGATTGACACACTCATCTCAACCGCCTGAAACCTCCTCTGGTTTCAGCGAACCAACCCCAATTGTCCTGGGATTTATTTTTGTCTTATTAACTAATGTAGAATCTCTAAACTGCTGTTTCTTTTCAAACTATCTGAATACTTGTTACTAGTGGTTGAATACCTACATTAATTAACTGTGGTCACAAGCCCCTGATATCTAACAACAATCAACTTGGATTTGTTAAGGGAAGATTGTGTTTGACTAACTCGATAGAATTTTTGAAGAAGTAACATGAAGGAGAAACAAAGATAATGCAGTTAATGTGATCTCCATGAATTTTAACAAGGCTTTTGACAAGGTCCCACATGGCTTACTTGTTGAAAACATAAAACATAATGAGGTCTGAAGAATGAAATCATTCATTTGTGCCTCGAAATAAAATTTGTTCAGCAGCAGAAAATGAAGGATACTTGTTGACTAGTGATTTTGGAGCTGGAAAGCTGTTTCTATTGGCATTCCATAGGGGTCAGTCCAAGGTGCCTACATGCTGTGGTATGTATCAATGATTTGGATGTAGATATAGTGGTCATGATCAAGATATTTGCAGTTACCACAAAAATTGACCATGAAGCTGATGGTGAAAAAGTTGGCTGTAGACTGCAGGAAGTTATCAATGATCTGGTCAGAAGGACAGAAAAATGGTAAATGGAATTCAACCTAGAATTAATTTTTGACATTTGGAAATATAGCAGTGTCGCTGGATCAAAATGCTGGAACTGCTCCTCTTTCAGAATTGTGAGTGTAACTACACCGAGTGGACTACAGCAGTTTAAGAGGGCAGCACACCACCATCTTCTGAAGGGTAACTAGGAATGGGCAATACATGCTGGCCCAACCAGTGCTGCCCTCATTCAATGAATGAAGTTGTAAAAAGTGTGAGTTGATGCATTTGGGGAGGTCAAACCAGGCAAAGAAATGCACAATTAATAGGAGAAAACTGAGATGCAAAGAGGAAACAAGGGACCTTGGAGTGAGTGTCCATAGATCCTTGAAGATAGCAGGCCAGATCAGTAACATTATTATGAAGGCATATAAAATCATTTCTTTAATTTGATGAGGTATAGCATATTAGAAATTAGAAGTTTGGTTGGACTGTAAAAATGGTTAGTTAGGCCACAACTCAAATACTATACTCAATTCTGCTCATCTCAGTATAGGAGGGATGCAATTGTACTAGAGAGGGTTCAGAGGAGATTTATGACAATGTTGCCAGGATTGGAAGGTGCAGTAATGAGGAAAGATCAGGTAGGCTGTGATTCCTATTCTCAATACAAGGAAAGCTGAGGGGAGATTTTATTGAGGTTTATGAAATTTTAATAGCCCGGATGGATTGGTTGGGAATGGCCTACTTAAATTAGCAGAGAGGTCAATGACTAGAGGCAATGGATTTAAGGTGTTTGGGAGAAAGATTAAAGGGAAGATAAGGAAAAGCTTTTATGCTCTGAGGGCAGAAAGGTTCTGGAATTCACGACGTGTAATGACAAGAGACAGAGACCCTCAACTAATTTAAAAAATGTCTGGAACCTGCAGGCTACAGACCAAATGCCATTCAGTGGAATTAAGCTGGGTGGCTTGCTTTTCAGCTGATGCAGATAATGTTCTGCAAACTTTCTATTGTTTCTCTGACCCAAGGGAAACCAGGTCATGATAAGAAATGTTTGCCAACATACATTTTGAGGCTCAGTCAGGAAGTTAACCTGGCTGTCAAGGAGACTCAGAGGGAAGACGTGCAGCTTAGCAAGTGAAAGGCCCTCACTAGAGTCCACTGACTGGCAGAGAAATGGGTTGGCCTTCCATTTATCACTCTGATCAACCAAGCCAGATCTTTGCTTCAGGGGCTCAACTGTGCTTCAACAGGTGCAAAGCAGAAATCTACTGCTGCAGTAATAATCCATTGCAAATTTATCACCAGAAACTCCTACCATCTATTTCTTCAGTGAACCAAAAGGGGAAACATCACACCGTGATGTTTTAAGCTACTTTCCTAATAAAATCCTGTTTAAAGTGAATATTACCTCTTTGTATTTACCTTTTTTTTAGAATGTGTGCTTTGACACGTGTATGGTCAAGTGAAAGTTACTCTGAATATATTCAAATGTTCAGAAGTAAATCATTTATACCTGTTTAAAAAAACTTACACGAAAGCATGACTGTTGACAATCGTAGCACTTCATGGTTTAAAACGCTTCTTTAAAACATATGTATTGTCAATCACTTCAGAGATAGCAAAAGGGAACCCAGCATGTAAGTTGATACACACTGCACATTCTCTGCACCATCATCAGCAATCCTGATATCCAGAGAATTTGGGAAATCAGTTGACCCAATATGGGAAAAATGTTTATGATTCTGCTAACAGCATGTTATCAATTCTAATAGGACCATGACTATGTGATAAATGGAATGCAAGATGTCAGTGTTGAGTATTGGGGATTGTATACCACTGATTGAAGATAATTGAGTGAAAAATGTTAGATATAAGTGGTTAGGAAGATGTTTCACATGATTGTAGCTTTCTGCAAATTTACTACTTCACCTATTCACTTCTCAGAGGACACTAAGTGAATTAAAGAGATCTATGAGTACAAATTGTGTACAACATCATCTGTTGATGGACACAGCTAAATAACGTTATAGACATCTGATGTAGGATGTTAAATGATAACATATTCATGTAGCAGACAGCAAGCAGCAAGGATATGGTGTCTTGATTGAACAGGATCTCTATCATACAGGCTACAAAAGTTACGAAGATCTCAGAAACAGCTGTTTAATTCCCACAAATATTTTACATAGCACTGATCAATGGGGAGAGGAATAGGTGTCAAGACTCAGAATTAAAGAGACTGTGAGGATACTAGACTAATAGCAAGGGTTCATTTATTTTATTCATTAAAAAGTTGTGAGTATCATTGGTAAGTTTATGTATTGTACATCCTCAATTTTCTTTAGCTGAGTATCTTGCTGGACAATTTCAAAAGGAAGTTAAGAATTAACTATATTTACATGGGTCGGTAGTTTCATGTAGTCCAGCAAATTTCCTTCCTTAAAGTATGTTAAACTACAGTGGGAGTTGAATTCACATTTCCTGGATCATCGCTCAGTCCTACTATAGGGCATAAACAATATGAGGTAGATACATATATAAATCAACCTTGTCTAGACATGTTATGATACACCTCTGCAGCAAGTGGGTCTTGAAACCAGACCTTTCAGCTCAGACATAGGTACTCCACCATTGCACGACACAAGCCTTTGATTGATAATGGTTTTCATAATGGAGATTAGCTTTATAATACTCTGAGGTACAGTTAGGGAATGGTACCATACTGTGAGTGTAATTACAAAAGTCTCTGCAACTAAAAGTGGAATGGGGGAATAGAGTGGGTTGCAAAGAATATCAGAATCAAAGTCAGTCTGAAGCAATTATTGCAATTATGGAGACTTGGATAAAAGGGGGACAGGACTGGCAGCTAAATGCCCCAGGATTTAAATGTTTCAGATGTGATAGAAAGGGATGTAAAAGGGGTGGGGGAGTTGCATCACTGGTAAAGGAATACCTCACAGCAGTGCTGAGAGAGGAAACATCAGAGGATGTGTGCAGCGAGGCAATATGAATAAAACTCAGGAATGGAAAAGGTGAAATCACAATGCTGGGTGTATACTGCAGGCCTCACAACAGCCAGCAAGAGATGGAGGAGAGAATATGTAGACAGATTTTGGAAAGATATAAAAACAGCAAGGTTGTTGTGATGGGTGATTTTAACTTTCCCCGTAATGACTGGGACTTACTTTGCTTGGGGCTTGGATGGGACACAATTTGTAAAGACCATTTAGGAGAGTGTCTTGACACAATATATAAACAGTCCAACCAAGAAAGGGGTTATACTGGATCTGATTTTGAAATCACCCTGATCAGATGAGTGAAGTTCCAGTGGGGGAGCATTTTGGGAGTAGTTGCTATAATACTGTGACTTTTAGAATACTCATGGATGGGGATAACAGTAGTCCACCGACGAAGATATTAAATTTGACAATATCAGGCTGGTACTGGAAAATTTTGTTTGGAGGCAGCTGTTTGAGGGTAAATCCACATTGGATATGTGGGAGTCTTTCAAACGGCAGTTCATACCAGTTCAGGAGCAGCATGTTCCTGAGAGAATGAAGGAAAGTTATGGCAGGTTACATAAACCAAGGATGATCAGGGATGTTATGATCTTGGTCAAAAAGGAAAAGGAAGCATATGTAAGCTCAAGGAGGATGGGAACAGATAAAGCCTTTGAAAGTAGGAAAGAACTTAAACAAAGAATTAGAAGGGCTAAAAGTGGTCATGAAAAGTTGTGAGCAAACAGGATTGAGGAGAATCACTTAGAAGAATCCCTGCAGTGTGGAAACAAACCATTCAGCCAAACAAATCCACACTGACCCTCTGAAGAGTAACCCACCCCATTACTCTACATTTACCCCAACCGACACATCCATGAACACTATGGGCGATTTAGCATGGCCAATTGACCTGACCTGCACATCTTTGTATCATGGGAGGAAACCAGAGCACCCAAAGGAAACCCACACAGACACAGGGAGAATGTGCAAACTCACACAGACATAACCTGAGACTGGAATTGAACCTGGATTCCTAGCACTGTGAGACAGCAGTGCTAGCCACTGAGCCACCGTACTGCCCAAGTATTTGCCTGCATGTGTAAAAAAGCAATAGGGTAGCCAGGAAAAGGGTTGACACACTCAAGGACAAAGGATTGAATGTTTATGTGGAGCCAGAAGAGGTCGGTGATGTCCTAAATGAATACTTTGTGCCAGTATTCACCAAAGAGAAGGAATTAGTGGAGGATGATCTCAGGCAAGAGAGTGTTGAATTTCTAAGACAAGTTAATATTGAGGGAGGCAAGAGAACAGATTTGCATTGACAGACACTTTTGTATCTTCTTTGGCCACAGGTGAGTCCTGTAGGACTGGAGAATAGCCAAGCTTGTCCCATTGTTTAAGAAGGGTAACAGGGATAATCCTGGAAATTACAGGCCTGTGAATCTTACGTCTGTGGTAGGGAAATTACAAAAGATTTTCAGGGACAAGATTGGAAAAAGATTTTCATTGGAAGGAGCATTAAGTACAAGGATAGACAAGTTATACTACAGCTTTATAGGACTTCAGTTGGGCCACACTTGGAATAATGCATACAGTTCTGGTCACCACACTATCAGAAGGATGTGGATGCTTGCAGAGGGTACAGAAAAGGTTTATCAGGATGTTCCCTGGTTTGGGGGATTTTAGCTTTGAAGAAAGGTTGGATAGATTGGGTTTTATTTTCACCAAAACGCAGGAGGTTGAGAGGCGACCTGATAGAAGTTAATAAGATTGTGAATGGCATGGATAAAGTGGAAAATATGAGGCTTTTTCAAAGGAGAGAAGGGTCAGTTACTAAGGGATTCAGGTTCGAGGTACAGGTGAGAGGTTTAAAAGAGATGTGTGAGCCAAGTGTTTCACAGAAAAGGTGGTGAGTGCCTGGAACACACTGCAAGTGGAAATAGTGGAAGCAGACACAATAGCAGCATTCAAGAGGCACCTGGAAAAATACATGAATAGGAAGGGAATAAAGGGGTATGGATCCTGTAAATGAAGACAGTTTTAGGAAGACATCCTGAAGGGCAAAATGTATTGGCACAGGCTTGGATGGCTGAAGGGTCTGTTCATTGCTGTATTGTTCTTTGTTTGGGAGAGAAGAGGCTGAGGGGAAACTTATCAACAAGGAAATACCTTTTTCATTCAATTGTATTCTGGATTTAGAATTCGGCAATTCCCAAATGTTATTTTCACAGAAATATTACATTTAAACCTGTTTAAAAACCTTCTTTGAAATTTCTTTTTTGTAACCAAGTCCTCTTACACCAAGGATGGAAAGATAGACTAAAAAATTAGAATAAAGTGTTAAGTTTTAACAAAGCTGGACAAATCCATTTGAAATACTAGTTTAGTTCAAGGTAAGAAGACATTATTTCTAAAGCTCAAAGAAAAATTATGAAATGTAATCTCCAAATCACAACAATCATCTGGAAATCCATTGTTCAACAGAATAATTCATTAATTGATGCAATTAAGTAAAACATTTCTTAAAACATGAATTAAAGTTCTAATATCTTATATAATAAAAGGTGAACTTGACTTATTCTTAATAAAACCCTTAAATATCAACAAAATAATAGATATCATGAAAGCAATTACAGCATCTTCGAAACACAGGGAAATAAAATCCCTTGTCTGTTATAATGTTTTAACATGGCCAGTTCTTTTTTTTGTGAAGGCAATATACAGTTGACTCAATGCAAATGAAAGTCAGAAAGCCTGTAAAGGCAAAACTGCATGACAGTGTTTTCTTTGTTTTGCAGAACTTGCATAATTCATTTTTTTTTTCAACACATAAAGTTTACCGTTATGCACCACAAAGCTATCAAAACCACCCCAAATAATAGCATGAGGCTCATACTTCGGTTACTACAGAATATATCTGGCATTTTCAATTCAAGGTGATAAGGATGGCTGATTATTTTCAGATGAGTCTTCAAACAAACAGTTGTTCATTTCTACTGTGGCTTAAATTTCATTTAACCAGGATTAAGCATCAGTCTCAGTAAGGAACCTGCAAAAGGCAATTTCCTGCTAAGAATCTACTATTTGTAAATGCATAACTATACCTTTTCTTTGGGCGAATGCTTTGATTAAAATGAATAAAGTCCCTCAGTAACTGTATGCCAGCAGCATGCTTTCTAAGTTACTAACTGCGTGAACCTCAACCAAAAGCACTGCTGGCAAAAATTATTCTCACAACTAACTCAGTGAAATTAAAATTAATTTTGGATTCACTCCTCCAGATTACCACACAGGCTATAGAGATGAAAATGCCCGTCAACTGTTGTTTTTGGGAGAATGGAATGATTTTTCTTTTAAAAAAGGATTAAAAATAAGGTTTGAACTTTAAGAAGTATTGTTTAATAAAAAGGATTTGTCTTGAAACAGCAAGAAGTATGGGACATAACTTTTGCACTGTTATTTTTGCAATTTGAGGTGATTTAGAACATTGTATTGATTATTTGCATACAAAAAGTAAGTGCAACTTGAGATCTGCATTTGAGTGAAAAAAGCAATCTATGAAGGGAAGACATGAAGGTAATATGAATTTTAATTATTTCCCTTCAGAAATATTGTTTCATTTTCAGTTTACACAGAATCTGACAGTATAGTTGGTGTAATCATCTATAACATGCTTCGACTGAATCCAAAAGATTTACGTGTGAGGAAACCATTTGAAATCTTATTTACCTTTACAGAAATTGATCTATGTTTAGTATTATAAGAAATTTTAAATTCTATTTAAAGATTGTTTTACAAGTACTTTCAGAATTTCAGATTAAGCTGTATTGAAAGTTTTATTGCCAATTTACATGTAGGAGAGTTTTTCAGCTTCAGTAACCCTTCTGTGGGCTTTACAAGAACATAGGATCAAAAAAAGGCCATTTGGTCCATCAAGCCTGCAGTGTCATTCAATTTGATTGTGACTGGTTGAACATTTCAATGCTTTTATATATCAATGTCCCTTTCCCTGATTCATATACTTTAAAAATAAGCTTCAGATTAAACCAGTAGATAGTTGAATGTGGTATATATAGGATTGCATCTACTTACAATGAAATGGCTACATATAAGACTGAAAGGTTCAAAGTAGATTTGTTTGCCAATTGTTGCTAAGCATGCCTGTGTTTGGGTGTAAGGGTAGTGAACAACTTTGTGGTGGGGGTGGGGGGTGGGATGGGGTGGGGTTTGGGGAGAGAAAAAGCAGTGCCAAGCACCAATTAAATCATGAAATCAACATGGGGAAACAGTCATTTAGCAGGGATTTTCTTCAAATCATCCCGTTAGTGGCCAGAGAGTGAGATCATGTTTTGACATTAGGTTCTCTTGAAGTTTAATATTGTATAACAGGATATCTAGCTCAGAAGGAGCAGCAAGCCAGAGTTCAGGTAAGAGAGAGGCTGAACTCAGCAGCGAGGTCACCATTGTGGAAGAGGAAGAAGGTCCTTGGTAATAGCTGTAATCAGGTGGATGGGGAGAAGCTCACAGTCTGCCTGGAGGCCAGCTGGCACTCCACCTACTCTGGGAATCCTACCCTGAAGCTTCTGACTTAGAAAATAGGCTATGATTGGCCTTTAAATACTGTTAATTAGTTTCCTGCTGCTAATAAACAGGTAGTCCCCCTCCAACTCTATTTTGATTTAGTCCCTACCCTCCCCTTCACTGTTTTGATCACACAGCATTGCCCTTTGATGTGAAGGGCAGTGCTTGTTACTGGCCACTCGGGTGTTTTTCATATCTTCCTGGTGGTGGAAATTTGAATAAAGATTCGTACACTCTGTGTCTCACACCCGCACACACACACCATGGGTGCTGGGGGAGAAAATAAGCACTACCGCAGTTAGGCGGTAGTGTGGGGGTTAAATAAAAAAAAAGAGGGAAAAAAATAAATAGGAGATTGAAAAAAAAAGGAGTGTTAAGGGCACTGCTTGAAAAAAAAAGAAAAGAAAAACAGGTAGTTTGCTAATTCCAAATCCTCACCCAGAAAACTATTCCAGCAGCAGATGGCCAACAAAGCAAACATTATGAGCCTGCACAGTGCTGTCCCCTCACCCCACTCCACCCCACATAGAGCTAAAATCTAGATCCTCACTTGTGATTATGGGCAAATTATGAACTCTCATAACAAAATCTACGATATGACGTAGATCTAAGAACTGAATAACTAGGAGCAGGAATAGGTTATTCAGCCTCTTGAGCACACTTCATAGTTTGATCATGGCATGACTCTGGTTTCAACTTTACATTTCTATTTACACTCCGTATCCCTTAACTCCATTGTCAATCAAAAATCTAATTAATTCAGCCTTGAGTATATTTGATGATTCTACTTTCCAGGTTCTATTGATCTCTGGGGAAGAGAACTCCATAAACTAATGATTGTCTCAGAAGAAAATAATTCTCTTCGTCACCATCTTAAATGGAAGGCCGCATATTTTTTAATCATGATTTGTAGATGCTGGTGTTAAAAATCACACAACCCCAGGTTATAGTTCAATCTGTGTCTTACGACATTATACACCACAACCACCTGATGAAGGAGCAGCGCTCCAAAAGCTAGTATTTCCAAATAAGCATGTTAGGCTATAACCTGGGGTTGTATGATTTTTAAGTTTATTTTTTAATCAGTCACGCTGGACTTGAAGCATTAATTTTCTTTCTCGCTACTCAGATGACTTTCTCCAGCACTTTCTGACTTTATTCCTCTATTTCTTGCCTGTACCATGGGAGACACATCTTTCATTACCTAATCTGTAAAGGCCCATCAGAGCCATATATGTTTCAATAAGGCCAGTTGTCATTGATCTAATTGATAAAATGGATACATCCTGACCAATATTAAATAAACACTGAAAGAACTGGGTTGCTGTAAATCAGAAACAAAAACAGAAATTGTTGGAAAAGCTCAGCAGGTCTGGCAGCATCTGTGGAGAGAAATTAGAGTTAACATTTCAGGTCATGTTCTTGACCAATACTTCCTCATAAGATATCCTCTCCTTCACAGGAATTGGTTGAGTGAACTGTTTCTAATGCAATTGTATGCTTTCATGTAAGAAGGTTTAAGATATAATACAGCAGAGTTGGTCTCACAAAGACCTTCTCCAATTGGAGACAAGCATCCCTGCCTTACTGCTGTATTCCCCTTTCAATAAATGCCAGCATTCTATTTGCCTTTCTGATCATCTGCTGAACCTGCATACTAATGTGATTTAATCCGTGTGCCAGGATGCCCAGATCCCTTATACAACAAAGTTGTGAATTCTCTCTCCACTTCAATTATATAATATTTTTGCTTCTTGTCAAAATGAGAAGTTGTCATTTTCTCACACTAAACCACACATCAAATTTGGTCTGTTCACTTCACCTACCTATATTTCTTTGTAGACTCTGTATGTACTCATGACAACTTATTTCCTACCCTATCCTTGGGCCATCAGCAAACAAGACATTCAGTGCCTTTGTCCTAGTCATTTATGTAGATTATAAGACCTGACCCCCTCCATCAAGCAATCTGTCACAATCCATTACTTCTAGTTTTCCAGCCTAACAATGAATCACTTAAAAACATAGAATCCCTAGAGTGCAGAAAGAGGCCATTCAGCCCATCAAGACTACATCGACCCTTCGAAAAGCATCTGACCCAGACACAGCACTCCATCCTATCCCCATAACTTTGCATTTACCATGGCTAATCCATCTAGCCTACACTCCCCTGGACAGTGAAGGGCAATTCAACCTGGCCAATCCGCCTTACCTGCACATCTTTGGACTGTGGGAGGAAATCAGAGCATCCGGCATAAACCCATGCAGACACAGAGAGGACTTGCAAACTCTACACAGAAAGTCACCAAATGAAACACTGTCCCCTGGCAATGTGAGGCAGCAGCAATAACCGACATTTCGGGCAAAAGCCCTTCATCAGGAATAGAGGCAGAGTTCCTGCAGGGTGGAGAGATGAGAGAGTTGATCACCCTTCAGGCACTCTGCCTCTATTCCTGATGAAGGGCTTTTGCCCAAAACAACAATTTTCCTGCTCCTCGGATGCTGTCTGAACTGCTGTGCTTTTCCAGCACCACTCTAATCTAGAATCTGGTTTCCAGCATCTGCAGCCCTTGTTTTTACTTAACAGCATTAACCACTAAGCCACCGTGCTGCCCATTCATCTCTATGTTCTGCTTCATGTTAGCTAACTAATCTCTATTCATGCCACTATGTAACCCCTGCACCTGACTAAATGAGATGTAGAATATATGACTGCTAACCTGATTCTCTACGTCCTCATGAACACTATCATCCAGAAACGGCTTTCCCCTGAGAGAGCAATAAAAGTGTAGCCCTTCCAAAAAAAGCTTTATTTCTTCATTGGGCAGTTTACTGATTTCTGTGTAAAATGTCAGTGGGTGGAAGGATGCAAGAAAAGTTCAGTACAAAAGCAATGTTCACTCCAACAGGAAGTGTCATCTCTGTGAGAAGAGCAGATGCAGTTAAGAGTCCACCATATTGCCATGAGTCCGGAATCACATATAGGCCAGACTAGATAAGAATGGCGGATTTCCTTGTCAAACATTTTTTTGGCAATTGACAAAGGTTATGTTCGGCTAGTTTTTATTCCAGATTTTTATTGAATTCAAATTCCACCAATTTTCCTGTGTTTGTCCTGAGAATCTGCTGTAATGTTGACAACTAGAGAGGTAAAATATTGATCCCCTATCCCTCACTATTGAATCCCTTGGAGAAATAGTGGAAATTAATAAAAATATCAATTTACACTATTTCGCCAGGATTTCTGTCTAATTTACAACAGGCAATTGAGAAAACCTCAAAGAAATCTTTTCCCATAATACAAAGTGTGAACTTTCATCATACTTTTCATTATATATTACTTCATTGATTAGCTCAAAGTGAGACTACAGTAGATGAAAATAGATCTGAACAAGTAACAAGAATAAATATGAAAAATGAAGAAAACCATGTGCCAAAAAGAAAGTATTAAATCCATATTGAGCCAATATTACACTCTAGATACCATCAGCCAGCAAGATAATATGTATGTGATTGAATGTGTTTTATTTGTTGTCAAAACAACACTACAGTCTTCAAAGGGACAAACAGTTTAACCTTGCATTCACTGAATGTCCTCAGGTGAATATTTGAACTGCCCAATTATAAGACCTATATATGAACTTTACAGGTCAATCAACTGATGATAGGAATGATACTTACAATTTCTAACTTGTATTAAATGATTTTTGACTTATTTTTTGTTGGCTATTTAATTAATGTCCACATCCATTTGATTAATTGCTGAACAGTAGAGAGGATTATTTTCAACTTGCTGAGTTTAAATACTTTATATAGTTTTGCAACAGTAAGTTGTGACTATTGCTGCAACTTGTCTCTAATTCTCCATTGCACTGATCCGTCCATTTGACTCCAGTGCTGACCTTTCTGACCTCCCATTACATTTATGATCTCCTAACACCCTTCTGTTCTTGCCCCAAACTTGCAACATCCACAATCCCTTACCTCCCCAAGGACCTTCTGACCAATTTTAGCCCTGAGCGTTCTGATATCCCTCCAAGTCCATTTTTTCCTCCATCACTGACCCTACTAATCACATCCCAAAAGCTCTTACTCCTTTTTGCTTTCCAGTTGCTATCTTGTGCCAAATAGCCATTTGACAGTCAGTCAGCACTGCAATGTAGCTGGCTGCAGCTAGAAACAGACAAAAATAATGTCCATTAGCTTGTGCCATTTCAATGAAGTGCTTTTGAAGCATTGCTTTTGTTGTACTATTAAATCAAAGAAGCTGAGATCGTTTCTTGAGCAGAAAAAATTAAGAGGATACTTCAAGAAAGTCACGAATGGTCATGCTAGAGTAAATAAGGGCAAATTGCTTTCAGTTGCAAAACACTGGTAACGAGGGGATATAAATTTAAGTTGAGTGGCAAAATAAGCAGAGACAACATAGGGAAGCATTGACAATAAGTTGATATTGATCTGGAATGCACTACCTGCAATTTTTAAAGGTGAATTTGATAAATTCTTGAAGAAAGAGGGAGAGCATTGCACTTGTTGGTTCGCCCTTTGAAAAAGTTGTCAAATGCACAATGGACCACTAACCACCTTCTTCCCTATATCATTCTGTGATTCAATGTTTCTAAGGAACTAACACCATAACGCATTCAACAAAGGAAGATCCTGTGATGTATTTTCAGAGGTGATCCTTTTTGGAAGGTCAAATGCAAGAGGAAAGTATACAGTAAATGGAAGGACCCTTAGCAGCATTAAAATCTAAAGGGATCTTGGGTGTATGTACATTGTTCCTTGAAAGTGGCAACATGAGCTGGTAAAGGTGGTATTCGTATGCTTGATTTCATTGGTCGAGTCTTGAGTAAAAAGTTGGCAAATCATGTTGCAGGTATATAAAACGTTAGTTAGGCCACATTTGGAGTATGGTGTGCAGTTCTGCCTGCCACACTATAAGAAGGACGTGAAGGCTTTGGAGAGGGGGCAGAGAGGTTTACCAGTATGGTGCCAGGATTGGAGTGTGTTAGCCACAATGAGAAGATTGACAAGCTGGATTGTTTTCACTGGAGTATTGGAGGCTAAGAGGAGATCTGATAGAACTATATAGAATTGTGAGATTTTAGATTGGATAGTCAGCATTTTTCTCCTTGGATAGTCAAGTAAGAGGGTGTAAATCTTTTTACACAGAGGTTGGTAGGTGCCTGAAATGAGCTGGTAGAGGAAGTCATCAAAACCAATTCAATAGCAACATAAAAGACAGATTTAGACAGATAAATAAACAGGGAGGGAATAGAGGGATGCAGACCATGTGCAGATCAATAGAATTAGTTCAGAATGGCATCATGATTGGCACAGACAAGGTGGGCTGAAGGGCCTGTTCAATGTATTGTACTATTCTATGTTCCCATGCTACTTCACAAAGGAAAGGTCATAATCATGTGTGTAATTAGTTAGTAGCCAAATGACAAGTAAATCTCATTAGAAAACATAATTAGTATCCAAAAGTAGAAGGAAGGTCAGAATAAAGTGGAAATAACAGCTGTGAATTGCAATCTGAAATTCATCCCTTAATCCAACAGGATAAAAGGATTTTTGGGGGAATGCTTGAATTGAATCAACATCTGTTTTTAGCTAAATAAACACTTCAATGTAACAAAAATAGATGGAAGGTTATGATCAATCCTAGGCAAGGACTCAGTTGA
Source organism: Chiloscyllium punctatum (assembly GCF_047496795.1). Classification (NCBI taxonomy): domain Eukaryota; kingdom Metazoa; phylum Chordata; class Chondrichthyes; order Orectolobiformes; family Hemiscylliidae; genus Chiloscyllium; species Chiloscyllium punctatum. The sequence continues at coordinate 51,729,916 of NC_092740.1, read as the reverse complement.
TCATATCCTAATTATAGATTAAGTAAGTTGGCAAATGGAAGAGAATGTGGGGAAATGTAAGGTTGTTCTTTTTGGAAGGGGGAACAAAGGAACAGAATATTATTTAAATGGAGTATAACTGCAGAAATCTGCAACACAGAGTGATTTGGGAATACTTGAGCATGAAACACAGGAAGCTAGCACACAGGGGTGCAGCAGGTAATCAGGAAGGACCTTATTTCAAGTGAGTTGGAGTGTAAGAAAAGGAAGATCTTACTGCAACTGAACAAGGTGTTGTTGAGATTATACGTGGAGAACTATGAAAAGTTTTGTTCCTCTCGTTTAAGGAAAGATAGCATTTCATTGGAGGTAGTTCAGAGGAGGTTCACTAGAATAGTCCCTGGTATGGAGTTATTATGAGCAAAGGTTAAACAGTTTGTGATTCTACTCACTGGGGTTGAGAAGAATGGTTGGTAATCTCAGTGAAACATTTGGATTTGTAAGGTACTTGACAAGATAAATGCTGAGAGGATGTTTTCCCTCACGGGAGAGTCTAAAAGCAGACGGTATAGTCTCAGAATTAGTGGACACCAAGTTAAGACTGTAATGAGGAGGAATTTCTTCTCTCAGAGGGTTTGGGAGCCTTTGGAACTCTTTGCCACAAAGGGCTGTGGTGGCAGAGTCCTTGTGCATATTTAATACTGAGATAGGTAGATTTTTGATTAGCTAGAGAATCTAGAGTTATGGGGAATGGGCAGGGAAGTGGATGTGAGGAATATCCATTCAACTGTGACCCTATTGAATGGTGGAGCAGGTTTAAGGGGTTGAATGACTTACTCCTGTTCCTATTTCTTATTGTCAAATGGACACAAAAGGAGTCAAAGAATGCGGTGCTGGAAAAGTATAGCCAGTCAGTTAGCATCCAAGGAGCAGGAGAATCAATTTTTCAAACATAAGCTCTTCATCAGGAGAACTTATGCTTGAAACGTTGATTCTCTTGTTCCTCGGATGCTGCCTGACCTGCAGTGCTTTTCCAGCACCACACTCTTTGTCTCTGATCTCCAGCACCTGCAGTGCTCACTTTCTCCAAGTGGACACAAAAGGAATTCAGCCTCAGCATAATGTTATTGATTTCTCCTGTATCATTGCATCAAAAAAACCTTTGACCTCTCCATTTTTGCAAACTATTAATCCATGTCCAATCTCTCTTTCTACTCCAGATATTCTCGCCTCCCAAATCAACATCAACGTTTCCCAGAGGTCTATGCTTGGATCTCTCTAATCAAGTTCGCATGCCTGATACAGTACCAAATCACAAATAACACTTCATAGGACTGAGATAAAGGTAAATCTCCTTAATCTTTCAACCTGTGTACAGTCTTTGACACTTTTGATCACGCCATCTTCCTCTGAAGTCTCCATCATCTCCCAAGTTGGTGGGACACAACTTGCCTAGTGCCTCTGAAATTTCAAGTCATAGAACATAGAACATAGAAAGGTACTGCACATAACAGGCCCTTTGGCCCATGATGTTGTGCTGAGATTTAATCCTAATGTAAAATATAGTAACAACCTACGCACCTCTCAACTCACTGTTATCCATGTGCATGTCCAGCAGTCGCTTAAATGTCCCCAATGACTCTGCTTCCACCACCACCGCTGGTAACGCATTCCATGCATTCACAACTCTCTGTGTAAAAAACCTACCTCTGGCATCTTCCTTATACCTTCCTCCTAATATCTTCAAACTAGGACTGCTCGTACCAGTCAATCCTGCCCTGGGGAAAAATCTCTGGCTATTGACTCTATCTATTCCTCTCATTATTTTGTACCCCTCTATCAGGTCCCCTCTCTTTCTCCTTCTCTCCAGAGAGAAAGTCCAAGCCTATTCAACCTTTCTTCATAAGGCAAGCCCTCCAGTCTAGGCGGCATCCTGGTAAACCTTCTTTGCACCCTCTGTAAAGCCTCTGTATCTTTCCTATAGTAAGGCGACCAGAATATTCCAAGTGTGGCCTCACCAGGGACTTGGAGAGCTGCAGCAAAACCTCACAGCTCTTAAACTCTATCCCCCTGTTGATGAAAGCCAAAACACATATGCTTTCTTAACAAAGAAACTTGGGTGGCAACTTTGAGGGATCTATGTACTTGCACACCCAGATCCCTCTGTTTCTCCACACTGCCAAGATTCCTGTCTTTAATCCTATATTCAGCATTCGAGTTCGACCTTCCAAAATGCATCACTTTGCATTTATCCAGATTGAACTCCATCTGCCATTTTTCAGCCCAGCTCTGCACCCTGTCTATGTCGCACTGCAGTCTGCAGTAGCCCTCTATACTATCGACGACACCTCCAACCTTTGTGTCATCTGCAAATTTACTAACCCACCCCTCAACCTCCTCATCCTCATTTATAAAAACTACAAAGAGCAGAGGCCCAAGTACAGAGCCCTGCAGGACCCCACTCAACACTGTCCTCCAGGCAGAATACTTTCCATCTACAACCACTCTCTGCCTGCTGTCAGCCAGCCAAACTCATTTCCATAGCCAGGAAATGAGTGCAGCTTTAACAACACTCATTCATGCCACCACATGCACCACAATATAGCACACAAAGCACTCAGTGGTAGCAATGTACACCATCCGTAAGATTTGCTGCAGAAACTCACAAGCTCTTTTGACTGCACCTTCCAAAATTAAGATCTCTACCACTCAGAACCACAACAGCAGTAGATGTATGAGAACAGCACCATGTGCAAGCTCCATTCCAAGCCACACAATATTCCAATTTCTTCACTGTGACTAGATGCAAATCCTGAAGACTAACCCATATAGTTTTCCTGGCACTAAATGGTTCAAGAAGGCAACACAGAATTGCTTTCTCAAGGACAGCTATGGATAAGCAATAAATTCTGGCCTTGCCAATGATCTCCTCACTCCATGAAGCATCTTTTTAAAAAATGATAATTGCATCTAATTTTGATCTCTCCGATATTCCCAATTTTATTCACTCCACTACAGGTGATTTTGCTTTCAGTTGCTGAGGCCCTAAGCATTGGACTCCTTCCCAAACCTTTCTGCCTCTCTATCTTCTTCCTTTCTGATGCGCCCTAAACCTACTGCTTTGATCATATTTTAGTTAATTCACTCTAGGCAGTATTGTATGCCATATTATGTTAAAAAAATATAATAACAATCCCATATAACAATAAGTTCTTGTTGATGTTCTTCTTCCTTTATACATTTCAAACATGAGTACATTTGCAGGACTTCCTGATCATTTCATTTGTCATCTCTTCAGTACAGATATACTTGGTACATTTAAGTCATCTCATTGTGCATGTGAAGAACTAGCAATAGTAAAAATATATTTTTGCTGCCCCAAACAAAGCAGTTGGAGTCATTGATTCATTACTGGCATGATATATTTTTCTCAGCCAACATATCCTCAGATAGTTTGAAACTGCATAAATACTTACCTTCCCAAATTATTTAAAATAGTATTCAATGGACTTTATAGCTTCTCCTTGGTCTGTTGCAATTTTTTTGTTACCCACCTTGTCACACTGGCTATTTTCTTTTGTCAGGATCTCCTGTCACAGAATTCTAGGGCCTAATTATTAAAAATTAAAATAATGTTGTTGATTGTGATATTTGTATTGGTGCTTTGTTTCATTTTTTGCAACACATATAGTTTCACATATATGTTATTTGTGTAGATTGAATCGTTCGCCTGTTACAGGTTTAACAATTGGCTTTTGACATTTAATTCACCATAAAGATGGACATAATAGCATTATGCTTCAATGTTCATTTTATATATTTTTAAATAGCATGCTAAAGTTTCTTCAGAGGTCATCTTGATATGTGGCAATAATTTCATCTGAAAACATTTGGTGGAAACTTCAAGTATGCATATAAAAGTTCTGTGCACTTCTGGCAAAATTGTAGTAGTAGAGTGGAAAAGATTTAGCAGAAATTATTGAGCTGTGTGTTTGAGACAGTAATGCTGAAAAGAAAATCATGTTGCCAAAATCTCTTCATCTTGCACCCATCAGGACAAACACAAGAACATCAAATTTCATGCAATCACTATCATTTTTAAAAAAGGAGACTAGAATGCTGATTGGTTGGCAATTCAACTCTGATTGGCTGAGGCATGGTCAAGAGAAAAGAAAAGAGTAACTATAGAATCCCTAAGCTTCCAACTGATTAAAAGAAGGTCCAAGGCTTGATCATACTAGTTTTATTGACAGAAGAGGAAGTTATGATGTGTGTTGCTTCCAACTCGTGCAAATGAACCATATAATGAGCTTGATGATTATCTTAAAGTAGTTGTTAATGTAGCTACTGGCACGGTCAGGATGTTTCAACAAGTACTGCACAATCACAAAATCATAACTAATAGCTGACATTTTGCTTTGGGTTTCCAAATGCAGGCTGGTTGGGTATAATTTATACTCTGCTTAGTATTAACAACTGTACGAACATGCTGGTTGACTCAATCAGCCAGTTGTTGGAATGTACAGCTTGCATACCTGACATTGTAATGGCACTGAAATTCTTACACAATGTTAGTTAATTGTATGGTAGGCAGAACATCTAGTTAGACTGATGATCGCAATCTGTTAGTGGAAACTCACGCAATCACTGCAGAGCTTGAGCACAGAATGACTTGTTTAGCCTGTTCTTCAAATCAAATCCTCTGAAAGAAAAGTAGCTCATTAAGAGCATTACATTTCTCAACATTGCGTGATACTTTAAGTCACACATTAAAAATATAAAAATGCTTCAAAGTTGTTTCTTAGATTCCTTTCGTGAAGACTTTGTGTATTATGGTATGAGAACTTAGGACATTTGTTCCATTCAATGCTGTGACCTAAAACTACCCAGTTGAAACTAGTGTTGAAAAACAGCTATGAACACACCTGAAAAGGCAGTTTCTGACACCGCTGATCAAAAGCAGACATTTTGCTGTAGGCAAGTGTCTGTAAAAAGTACACACAGTTTCAAACATGCCATAGACGACCGTATCTATTTCTAATTATCCACGCTCACTTTAATAGGAAAAGAGCAGCTGCCTTCACAATCTTGGACTTTTTTACTCTTTAATCTCAAACTGTTTGAAAAGCATAATATTTCAGTAAGCATTTCCTTAAAAACAATATTGGGCTACATTCTCCTTTGGCTGACAGTTAACGGGCAGAAATTCAAACCCATGTAATTCCTTACAACATACACCAATGGTGGGTGCTAAGAATAGGATGAAATTCTTCGTCAGCCATGTGATAGAAATAACTTAGACCCTCAAACTTTGGCATGCATGTGAAACTGTACAATGCCACAGCAACTGAGATTCCTTGAAGGAGGGTTGTTTTGCACAGATGCCTGATGTGGATCTGATTAGTGCCAACAGCATGAGTTCCAACCCTTGTTCTGGCTGCCTGGGTGGATTCATCACTTACCTCCTTGCCTCACCCTTGTTGAACATCATGTTACTGCAGATTTGCCTTGTGTCAGTGAACTGAAGAAGAAGGAGATTACCTCCACATTGATAATGAACCATGTTTTTTTTAAAAAATTCATTCATAGGATGTGGACGTTACTGGTTGGACCAGCATTTATTGCCCATTTCTGTTTTTCAACAGCAGCAGCAGCTTGAAGGACGGGAACCTAGACCAGGGACCTGCCAGGAGCAGTGAGTCACTGAATCGAGCATTTATGTTTGAAATCAGAGAGCAGATGTTTCTGGGAAAGGAGGGATTTTTAAAAAATTTCCACCTAGCTATATAAATCAGTGTTTTCTAAACCCGAGACGCTACTTTTGTAGGGCCTCCCACCCAACCACCTCCTCTAACTTTAAAGAACAGAGACACATCAAGTAAGTGTTTCTTCGTTTTTACTTTCTGATAAGGGGATGGCAGTGCAAGGAGAGGAATGTTTCTCCTGCATGATGTTTGAGGTGAGGGACGCCATTAGTGTCCCGTCCAAGTACATCTGCAGGAAGTGCACCCAACTCTCGCTCCTCCAAGACCGTGTTAGGGAACTGGAGCGGGAGCTGGATGAACTTCGGATCATTCAGGAGGCAGAGGCTGTGATAGATAAGAGTTACAGGGAAGTAGTTACTCCTGGGCACGAAGAAAGCTGGGTGACTGTTCGAAGGGGGAGAAACAATCAGTGGAGGGATTCCCTGTGGTTGTTCCCCTGAAAAACATGTATACCGTTTTGGATACTGTTGATGGGGATGACTTACCAGGGGGATGAAGTGGGGCTCAGGTCTCTGGCACAGAGCCTGTCCCTGTTGCAAAGAAGGGAAGGAGGGAAAGGAGGAGATTGTAAATCATTGGGAACTCAATAATTAGAGGATCGGATAGAAGGTTTATTGGCAACGAACAAGACTCACGGTGGGTGTGTTGCCTCCCAAGTGCCAAGGTCCATGATGTCTCAGCTCGTATCTTTGGGGTCCTGAAGGGAGCGGGTGACCAGCCTCAAGTCGTGGTCCACGTAGGTACCAACGACATACGTAGAAAGAGGGATAGGGATGTAAGGCAGGATTTCAGGGAGCTAGAATGGAAGCTGAGAGCTAGAACAAACAGAGTTGTTATCTCTGGTTTGTTATCCGTGCCATGTGATCGCGAGGCAAGGAATAGGGAGAGATATCAGCTGAACACGTGGCTGCAAGGATGGTGCAGGAGGGAGGGTTTCAGGTTATTGGATAATTGGGGCTTATTCTGGGGAAGGTGGGACTTGTACAAACAGGACGGTCTTCACTTGAACCAGAGGGGTACTAATATTCTGGGTGGGCAATTTGCTGGTGCTATTCGGGTGGGTTTACCACTAGCTCAGCAGGGGGATGGGAACCTGAGGTGTAGTTGCAGTGCACAGGAGGATGACAGTAGGGAGGACAGGGACAGGATTTCACGGTCACAGAAATGTGCTGGCAGACAGCAAGCTGGTTTGAAATGTGTCTACTTCAACGCCAGAAGTATCCGAAATATGGTAGGTGAGCTTGCAGCATGGATGGGTACCTGGGATTTCGATGGTGTGGCCATTTCGGAGATATGGATAGAGCAGGGTGAGGAATAGATGTTGCAGGTTCCAGGGTTTAGATCTTTCACTAAGAACAGGCAAGGCAGTACAAAAGGGGAAGGTGTGGCCTTGGTAGTCAAGGATAGTCTAACGGTGGCTGAGAGAACTTTTGATGAGGACTTGTCTACTGAGGTGTGGGCTGAGGTTAGAAACAGGAGAGGTCACATTGCTTGAATTTTTTTATAGGTCTCCTCAGAGTTCTAGGGAGGTAGAAGAGAAGATTGGCAAAATTATTCTGAGTAGGAGTGAAACGAACAGGATGGTCCATATGGGGGACTTTAACTTCCTCAACATTGACTGGAAATGCTATAACTCTAGTACGTCGGATGGATCAATTTTTGTCCAATGTGTACAAGAGGATTTCCTGACACAGTATGTCAAAGGGCCAACAAGAGGGGGGGGCCACACTGGATTTGGTGCTTGGTAATTTGGTTTAGTTGTAGGAGATTGACCGTAATTCAGTTATAGTTAGTTTATCAATGGAAAGGGATAGGTACATGCCACAGGTCAAGAATTATCGATGAGGCAAGGGCAATTACAATGCGATTAGGTAAGAATTAGGATGCATAGAATGGGGTAGCAAAATGCAGGGGATGCAGACAATGGAAATGTGGAGCTGGTTTAAGGAACAAATATTGTGTGTCCTTGATAGTATGTCCCTGTCAGGCAGGGAGGAAGTGATAAGGTAAGGGAACCGTGGTTTACTACAGAAATTGCATCACTTGTTACGAAGAAGAAGGAGGCTTATGTGTTGATGAGGCAAGATGGTTCAGATGAGGCGATGGAGAGTTACAGATCAGCTGGGAAAGAATTAAAGAGAGAGTTAAGAAGAGCAAAGAGAGAGCATGAGCAGCATTTAGCAAATAGAACAAAGGAGAACCCTAAAGCTTTCTATAGGTATGTGAGCAATAAAAGGATGATTAGGGTAGGAATAGGGCCAGTCAAAGACAGAAGTGAAAAGTTGAGTTTGGACCCTGTGGAGATCGGAGAGGTGCTAAATTAACATTTCTCATCAGTTTTCATTCAGGAAAAGGAGAATATTGTAGAGGAGAAGAATGAGATACGAGATATTAGACTAGAAAGGATCAAGGTTAGTTACGAAGAGGTGTTATCAATTCTAGAAGGAGTGAAAGTAGACAAGTGCCCAGGGCCGGATGGGAATTATTTGAAGCTAGGGAGGAGATAGCAGAGCCTTTGGCTTTGATATTTGAGTTGTCATAGTCTATAGGTTTTGTACCAGAGGACTGGAGGATTACAAATGTTGTGCCCTTGTTCAAGAACGACAGTAGAGATGACCCAGGTAATTATAGACCAGTGAGCCTTTGGTCTGTTGTAAGAAAGGTTTTGGAAAGGATTGTAAGAGATAAGATTTATAATCATCTAGCAAGCAACAATTTGATCTCAGATAATCAATATGGTTTCGTCAAGGGCAGGTTGTGCCTTACAAACCTCATTGAGTTTTTCGAGAAGTTGACCAAGCATGTAGATGAGGATAGAGCAATTGACATAGACTTCAGTAAAGCCTTTGATAAGGTTTCACATGGTAGGCTGTTGGAGAAAATGCAAAGGCATGAGATTGAGGGCGATTTAGCTGTTTGGATGAGAAACTGGCTTCCTGAAAGAAGGTAGTGAGTGCTGCTTGATGGAAAATATTCAGCCTAGAGGCCAGTTACTAGTGGTGTGCCACAAGGATCTGTTTTGGGACCACTGCTGTTTGTCATTTTTATAAATGACTTAGACACAGGCACATTTGGATGGATTAGTAAATTTGCAGATGACGCTAAAGTCAGTGGAGTAGTGGACAGTTTGGAAGAATGTTATAGGTTGCAGGGGGACTTGGACAAACTGCAGAGTTGGGCTGAGAGTGGTGAATGGAGTTTAATGCAGCTAAATGTGAGGTGATACATTTAGGGAATGGAAAGATTCTTGGTAGTGTGGATGTGCAGAGGGATCTTGGAGTCTATGTACATAGATCCCTGAAAGTTTCCACCCAGGTAGATAGTGCTGTTAAGAAGGTGTGTTAGGTTTCATTGGTAGAAGGATTGAGTTCTGGAGCTGCAATATCATGCTGCAACTATACAAAATGCTCGTGTGGCTGCATTTGGAATATTGTGTATGGTTCTGGTCGCTATATTTTGGGAAGGATGTGGAAGCATTGGAAAGGGTGCAGAGGCGATTTACTAGGATGTTGCCTGGTCTGGAGGGAAGGTCTTACAGCGAAAGGCTGAGAGACATTGGGTCTGTTCTCATTGGAAAGCAGAAGGCTAAGAGGGGATTTGATAGAGACATACAAGATGATCAGTGGATTAGATAGGGTAGACAATGAAAGTCTTTTTCCTAGGATGATGACATCAGCTGGTACGAGGGGGCATAACTACAAATTGAGGGGTGATAGTTTTAAGACAGATGTCAGACAGGTTCTTTACTCAGAGAGTGGTAAGGGTGTGGAATGCCCTACCTGCCAATGTAATTAACTCAGCCACGTTCAGGAGATTTAAACAATCCTTGGATAAGCACATGGATAATGATGGGATAGTGTAGGGGGATGAGCTGAGAATAATTCACAAGTTGGTGTAATATTGAGGGCCGAAGGGCCTGTTCTGCGCTGTATTATTCTATATTCTATGTTCTATGTTCTATCCCTGATTGTCCTGGAAGAGGTGGTAGTGAACTGCTTTACTGATCCATTACATCCATACTCACACTGCTGTTAAGAAGGGAGTTCCAGGATTTTGTCTAATGTCAGTAAAAGAACAGCAGTATGGTTTCATGTTTCATGTGGCGAGGGGGAGGTGGTGAGTGACTTACCGGGGAGCTTGCAGCAGGTGGTCATGATCCCATGCATCCATTGCCTTTGTCCTACAAGGTCCGAGAGGTCATGGGTTTGAATTGTGCCATCTAAGAGCTTTTTGTAGCACATTTTGTAGATGATACACACTATTATCAGCGTGCATCAGTAAACAATGGAGTAAATATTGAAGTTGTTAGATGTGGTGTCAAACAAATAAGTAACTTTCTCCTGGATGGTGTCAAACCTTTCCAGTGGTGTTAGAGCTGCACTCATCCAAGAAAGTGGGGAGCATTCCGTCACACTCTAGACTTGCACCTTGTAAAATGTGGATAGATCTTGAATAGTCAGGAGGTGAATCAGAACCCACAGCCTCTGAGCTTTTCTTGCAGTCACAGCATTCATATGGCATGTCCAATTCACTTTCTGATCAATTTTAACCCCAAAGATGTTAATAATGGTGGACTCAGTGATGGCAATGCTATTAAATGTCAAGAGACAATAGTTAGATTCTCTCTTGCTAGAGGTGGCAATTGCTTGGCAACTGTGTGACATAAATATTACTTGCCACATATCTCGCACATAGACTGCTTATGCATGGAACATATAACATTAGAGTGGAGTGCAGCCCTTCGGCCCTTGATATTGCGCCAACTTGTGAAGCCTATCTATCCAACGCTATTTTTCACCTATATGTCTATCCAATGACCATTTAAATGCCCTTAAAGTTGGTGAGTCTACCACTGTTGCAGGCTGTGTGTTCCATGCCCCTATTACTCTCTGAGTAAAGAAACTATGCCTGATTTCTGTCCTATATCTATCACACTCAATTTAAAACTTTGTGCCCTCATGCTAGCTATCACCATCCAAGGAAAAAGGCTCCCACTGTCCACCTGACATAACCCTCTGATTATCTTATATGTCTCAATTAAGTCACCACTCAACCTTTTCTCTCTAATGAAAACAGCCTCAAGTCCCTCAGCCTTTCCTCATAAGACCTTCCCTTCATACCAGGCCACATCCTAGTAAATCTCTTCAGCACCCTTTCCAAACCTTCCATATCCTTCCTGTAATGCAGTGACTAGAACTGTGCACAATACTCCAAATGTGGTTGCACCAGAGTTTTGTACAACTGCTCTTTCATGGCTTAGAAACTCAATCCTCCACCAATAAAAGCTAACATAATCAATGCCTTCTTAATAACCCTATCAACCTGGGTGGCAACTTTCAGGGCTTTATGTACATGGACACCAAGATCTCTTTGCTCATCTTTATTACCAAGAATCTTACCATTGGCCCAGTACTCTTTATTCCTGTTGTTCCTTCCAAAGCAAGTCACCTCACACTTTTCCATATTCAACTCCATTTGCCATCTCTCAGCCCAGCTCAGCTTATGGATGCCCCTCTGTAACCTGCAACATCCTTCAGCACTATCCACAACTCCACTGACCTTAGTGTCATCTGCAAATTTACTAACCCATTCTTCTACAGCCTCATCCAGGTCATTTATAAAAATTATGAACAGCAGTGGCCCCAGAACAGATCCTTGTGGTACCTCACTAGTAACTGAACTTCAGGATGAACATTTCCCATTAACCACTACCCTCTGTCTTCTTTCAATTAGCCAATTTCTGATCCAAACCGCAAAATCACCCTCAATCCCATAAGACCATAAGACAGAGGAGTGGAAGTAAGGCCATTCGGCCCATCGAGTCCACTCCGCCATTCAATCATGGCTGATGCGCATTTCAGCTCCACTTGCCAGCGTTCTCCCCGTAGCCCTTAATTCCTCTAGACAACAAGAACCTATCAATCTCGGCCTTGAAGACATTTAGCGTCCCGGCTTCCACTGCACTCCGTGGCAATGAATTCCACAGGCCCACCACTCTCTGGCTGAAGAAATGTCTCCACATTTCCATTCTGAAATGACCCCCTCTAATTCTAAGGCTGTGTCCACGGGTCCTAGTCTCCTCGCCTAACAGAAACAATTTTCTAGCATCCACCTTTTCAAAGCCATGTATTATTTTGTACGTCTCTATTAGATCTCCCCTTAATCTTCTAAACTCCAACGAATACAATCCCAGTATCTTCAGCCGTTCCTCATATGCTAGACCTGTCATTCCAGGGATCATCCGTGTGAATCTCCGCTGGACACGTTCCAGTGCCAGTATGTCCTTCCTGAGGTGTGGGGACCAAAACTGGACACAGTACTCCAAATGGGGCCTAACCAGAGCTTTATAAAGTCTTAGTAGTACATCTCTGCTTTTATATTCCAACCCTCTTGAGATAAGAGACAACATTGCATTCGCTTTCTTAATCACAGACTCAACCTGCATGTTTACCTTTAGAGAATCCTCGACTAGCACTCCCAGATCCCTTTGTGCTTTGGCTTTATTAAGTTTCTCACCATTTAGAAAGTAGTCCATGCTTTTATTCTTTTTGCCAAAGTGCAAGACCTCGCACTTGCTCACGTTAAATTCCATCAGCCATTTCCTGGACCACTCTCCCAACCTGTCTAGATCCTTCTGTAGCCTCCCCACTTCCTCAGTACTACCTGCCTGTCCACCTAACTTCGTATCATCGGCAAACTTCGCTAGAATGCCCCCGGTTCCCTCATCCAAATCATTAATATATAATGCGAACTCCAAATCATTAATATATAATGCAAACCATGCCTCCGTATTTTCTGCAACATCCTACGGTGGGGCATCTTATCAAATGCCTTACTGAGATCCATATACAACACATCAACTACTTTACCCTCATCCACCTGTTTTGTCACCATCTCAAAGAAGTTAATAAGGTTTGTGAGGCACAACCTACTCTTCACAAAACCATGTTGACTATCCCTAATCAACATATTCTTCTCCAGGTGATTATAAATCCTATCTCTTATAACCTTTTCCAACACTTTAGCCACAACTGAAGTAAGGCTTGCTGGTCTATAATTATCAGGGTTGTCTCTACACCCCTTGTTGAATAAGGGACAACATTTGCTATCCTCCAGTCTTCTGGCAGTATTCCTGTAGACAATGACAGCATAAAGATCAAAGCCACAGGCTCTGCAATCTCCACCCTAGCTTCCCAGAGAATCCTAGGATAAATCCCATCCAGCCCAGTGGATTTATCTATTTTCACACTTTCCAGAATTGCTAACACCTGCTCCTTGTGAACCTCAATCCCATCTAGTCTAATAGCCTGTATCTCAGTATTCTCCTTGACAACATTGTCTTTTTCCAGTGTGAATGCTGACAAAAAATATTCATTTAGCACTTCCACTTTCTTTCTGGTTTCCATGCACATCTTCCCACTATTATCCTTGATTGGTCCTAATCTTTCTCTAGTCATTCAGTTATTCCTGCTATGCCAGCTTCTGAGGAATTATAAACATTGATGAACATTGTGCATTCATCAGTGAACATCTCCACTTCTGGAAAGAAGGTCAATGGTGACGTATTTCAAAGTGATTAGGTGGAGGACACCACCCTGAGGAACTCCTGCAGTGTTACCCTGAAACTGAGATGATTAGCTTCCAAAAACTTTTTTCTTTTGTGGAAAGTCTGATTCCAACCAATGGAGAGTTTTCCCTCCAGTTCCCATTGACTCCTTGATGCCACAATTAGTAAGATTCAGCCTGGATGTCAAGGCATTTGCTCTCACCAACTCTCTCAAGTTTAGCTTTGCTGACAAATAAAGCAAAGAATTACAGATGCTAGAGCTCTGGAAAAGAATGTTATCGTGTTTTGAGAAGATTTGTAGCTCAAGTTGATGTAGGTTTGGATGGAGGTTTGCTCGCTGAACTGGAAGGTTCATTTTCAGACGTTTCACCATCATACTAGATAACATCACCAGTGAGCCTCCAGATGAAACACTGGTGGTAATGGCCTGCTTTCTATTTATGTGTTTGGGTTTCTTTGGGTTGGTGATTTCACAACCGGAAATGATGTTGCCACAGGAAATGACATCACCAACCCAAGGAAACCCAAGCACATACATAGAAAGTGGGCCATACCACCAGTGCTTCTTTCGGAGGATCACTGATGATATTACCTAGAATGGTGACAAAACGTCTGAAAATGAACCATCCAGCTCATGGAGTAAAAATCTATATCCAAATCTGAAAAAATTTGCTGGAGAAACTCAGCAGGTCTGGCAGCATCTGTGAGAAAAAAAACAAATTAATATCTGATGAAGAGTCAACAGACTTGAAACGTTAATTCTGTTTTCTTCCAACAGATGTTACCAGACCTGTTGAGTTTCTCTATCAAGTTCTGTTATTGTTTTAGCTTCACTGTCTTTATTTATATTACAACAGTAATGAGCTCAAAAGGTTACCTGTTGTAGTTCTGCATTGGTTTGAGTAAATTGAGCTGATTTCATCAAGTAAAGGTTACTTTTTCACCTTACAATATCTGTATAATCGGATTGTTTTTTTAAAGTATCAGAAGCAACAGTGTTAGATTTCTTATTCTGCTGACTATGAAATTACACAATGAAGATAGCGGTGTCAGGAATTAGAGATGACCTGAATTTTTATTTTAAGATTGGAATTGTGGTCTTCATTCAACAGTGCAGGTAGAGCATTGCTCTCATACTACAACCACACTATGAACATGTTGCCTCCCAGGCATTAATGTTGGAGCCAAAAGCTATTTATCAGACAATTTATGTACAAGCTGTCTCCTCCTTTAGTATTCATCATCACAATGGGACCTGGTGAGCGCTGAGGATTGTTTTGGCCTTAAGCTTCATGTCCATTTTCTTAGTAGTTAGGATGTCACTGCATGCAATGCATTAACATCACCTGTCCTTTTATTTAATCTACCTATTGGCTCTTGAGAGTCAAAATTCCAAAAAGGAACCTCAAAGTGAATGTCCATCAGGATCATGAAATTGTAGAATCCCACACTCCCAACACCCTCTCCACAAGCCATTGAGAAAGCACCATGACATAGAGTCATAGGGTTGTACAGCTCAGAAAAAAGACCCTTCAGTTTAACTCATCCAGATATACTAAATTCATCTCATCCCATTTGCCAGGACCTGGCCCATTTCCCTCTAAACTATTCCTATTCATATACCCATCCGGATACCTTTAAAATGTTGTAATTTTACCAGACTCCACCAATTCCTCTGTCAGCTCATCCCATACTGCACCCCCTCTGTGTGAAAGAAATTACCCCTTAGGTCCCTTTTAAATCTTTGCCCCCTCACCTTAAACCTATGCCCTCTAATTTTGGACTTCTCCACCCCAGGGAAAAGACTTTGTCTATTTACCCTATCCATGCCCCTTATGGTTTTATAAACTTTTATAAGGTCACCCATCAGCCTCTGTTCAGTATACCCGTGAATGGACTTCAATTGAAGTTGAGTGCCTGATATCTCTGTGAATGCTTCTGGATTAGTGGTGCTGGAAGAGCACAGCAGTTCAGGCAGCATCCAAGGAGCTTCGAAATCGACATTTCGGGCAAAAGCCCTTCATCAGGAATAAAGGCAGTGAGCCTGAAGCGTGGAGAGATAAGCTAGAGGAGGGTGGGGGTGGGGAGAAAGTAGCATAGAGTACAATGGGTGAGTGGGGGAGGAGATGAAGGTGATAGGTCAGGGAGGAGAAGGTGGAGTGGATAGGTGGAAAAGGAGATAGGCAGGTAGGACAAGTCCGGACAAGTAATGGGGACAGTGCTGAATCTGTAGTCTGTACTGTTTGTCCTGTTCGGGTCCGAACTCTGCTGGTTTAAAGGTGGTCCGGAGTCCGTGTGGGATGAGTTGTTTATGGAGACAGGCACTGAGGAAGCAAATGTGGCTGTGGTAGCGAGTTTGTTTCACGACATGGTTGAAGAGCTTCAGGGCAGAGGAAATGACCTGGGAGTTGCAGTGGGAGAGGGACTCCCTGAGATTCTTGTAGAGAGAGGAGGAAAACTTCTTCAAGGCAGGCGTCCTTGCAAGAGGATTCGCAGTAGGGTTAAAATCAACGAGGTAAAAACAATGACTGCAGATGCTGGAAACCAGATTCTGGATTAGTGGTGCTGGAAGAGCACAGCAGTTCAGGCAGCATCCAATGAGCTTCAAAATCAATGTTTCGGGCAAAAGCTTATCTCTCCACACTTCAGGCTCACTGCCTTTATTCCTGATGAAGGGCTTTTGCCCGAAACGTCGATTTCGAAGCTCCTTGGATGCTGCCTGAACTGCTGTGCTCTTCCAGCACCACTAATCCAGAATCTGGTTTCCAGCATCTGCAGTCATTGTTTTTACCCCATCTCTGTGAATGCATTTAATTGAAGTTGGATGTTTGGCATCTCTGTAGGCCTCATACTCTCTTTGTTGGGTAGCCTGAGGCGTAAACGTTAGTTTCGGCATTGTGTGTATGTTTTGATTGATTGTTCTCTGAGAGTGGAGGTGTAAATTGGAATTCCAGGCTGAACAATAGCCCAGACAGGAATCTCCATTCTGGCTGTGTTGTATGTTCTCTGAAGCCTGAGCTCAGAATTTTGTCCAGTATTTTAGATATTAGAAAAGTCCAGGGTCTTGTCCAGTATTTTAGACAATGGGTATTTTTTGCTCAATCCTAATTTTGTCACTCAGCAAATCTATAATTAAGAGTGTAAAGTGAAATATAACATAAATTACTGATCACAGTGTAGAAAGTGAAACCTAAAGAAAAGTATTTAATAGAAAGATAATTGGGCCTCAGAGTTTGCTTAACATAATTTTGTCTAATTTAAATGTCCATTTCTAATGTCAACTAAGTAAAATAGTATATGGTGCAAATTAAAGCATAGATTCTCCATAACTCGCAAAGGAGTTAAACATTGATTTAAAACTATAAAAATAGGTGATGCCGAGTTCAAAAAATGTACAGCTCTGAGCTTCTCATTCAACTTAACTTGCAGATATCGTCCTAATTGCAAGGAACCCAACGTAGTATTCAATACTTTTCAATCCAATGCAGTTAAATTTTCCTTATTTACCTGTAAATGTTGATCAAGCAAACACTGATAATCCATGAATTTTGCCAAAGAAAATATCAAGTGGAAAGTCCAGGCCATGAATTATGTCATTTGTGTAAAGTAAGTGCAGAAGTGGTTAAATTACAAATCTCAGGATCGTCCAGCCCTTACTGTAACTTTCCAAAATGTTATTTCCTGTCCTTCAGGCATGTTTTGAATATTTGTTTCTAGGTTTTATACTGAATCTTCACAGTTTTGACCTTAACAAAATGTGATCTACCAAGCCAATTTTCCATATGGGATCTGACATGCCAGCATTCACATCATGAGAAAGTCCCTGAAAAAATGAGAAGGTTTGTCAGCCACAATCATCTAAATACATGCAGGCTGCTGTTTATCAAGTAATCCCTAAATATACAATATTGCTGAAAATTAATTTCATATATGATACTGAAGATAGATTAATATTGCAAGCATCTGCTTCATGACTGTTATAATCTCAGGATCCAATTTCAGCTCAAGTTAAATCTCAGAGTTCATTTATTTTCCATTGCAAAGATTGCTGACTTCCATCTTCATAACATTACCCACATCTTCCCTCCACCTTAGTTCATCTGCTGCTGGAATTTGAAACCATGTCTTTTATGTTCTCCAGATATAACTGTTCCAAACCTCTCTTAATTAGTCTCTCATTCTCAAACTTCTGATCATCCAACATTCCCATGCTCTTGTTCAATTGCGTGCAAATTCAATTTTACTCTGATCTCCCTTCTTGCTACCCTACACCAGATAAAAATCATCTAATATTTCCGGTTTAAAAATTTGATCCTTGGGCATAAATTATTTAATGTACATATTTGTAATCTTCTTTTATCTTCACTGACACCCACTACCTGCAACCCCACCCCACTTCAGAGTATTAATTCCACTTAGAACGTTGTTCATTGAAAATTTGTTGCTCACTTACTGTCTTGTGAATACCTGGATGTAAACACACAGAACTTTATGCTTGGTCATTATTGTCTGTTTTAATTTAATCCTGGAATCTTGTCACTGATTTTCTTAAACATGATTTTTCGCACGTTATTTCTTTTAGATAATGATGGTCAATTAAAACTATTATCCATTATTTTCATAACTGGGATCCATAACACTTTTCTGAATTTTCTATTTTTTAATACAGATTTAGGATTTTTCTTCTTGTTCTTTAGAGTGAAATTTTGCTTTTTGATTATTTGTTCTCGGGAGATGGTCAGTATAAGAAAGGTGGCACATATTCCAGGTTTCATTCTTATCAGTCTAAGGAAAGTCAGAGGGGCAGAGAGAATAAAATGTTGCTACCACTGAAGCAGGTGTTTGGAAATGTTCAAGAATTCATTGTTTTCTTTTTCAAAAGAACTGGCAATTGAGACTGAAGGACGGAGGTGAATTCTATCTGAGGCAGCAAAATTAGGTGAAGGGAAATGACTAGAGGCAATATAAGATCTGAGTGCCAGAAATTGTGTGGGTCAAGACAAGAATTAGAATTACATTATTATAAAGGAAATAAGTTTTTCAGATAGATTTATACAGTTCAGGGATGCTAGACATGATATTAGGCCATAATGAATGAATTGCTGTGCAGTGCCAGCCTTCAAAAAAGGTGAATGAGTTTTCAATTTGTTAGTTAGTTAAGCTCCCCACATCCTCTCGCCAGTGCAATCAATTAACAATGTGCCTGCTGTCTTCCTCAGACCCTGAAAGTAGAGAATAAAGAAACTGCAACTGTACTGAATTGTCTGAAAAAAAAAGTACTGGTTGAAGTTAATAATTAATCCATTAAATTACATTGTACTTATTATATTGCGATAATTAAGTGACTTTTTTGAACAAATAAATCATCAGTTACATAGACAGCAGTCATTGAAAATATCGTGCAATGTGTTGTATGGGTTTTGACACTTTCTCAAAAGACAAAAGGATCTGAGATTGATTTTATTAGTCTTCCCATTGTATAATTGATACCTAAATTTTTGTTCTTTGTGCATATACCTTTGTGCATGACCCAAGTAATATGGGCTGGAGTTGGGTGACCATTGTAAGTCTTAAAATAAATTCACTTCCAATATATTGTTGTTTTATGCCGAAGGGACATGGCATAGGTACCACGCCACATTCTGCATGCAGGATCTTTATGTACAATGCATTTAAAATGTCAAAGCATCCTAATTCCAAAGGAATATGATGAGAGAAAGGTAACCTCATTGGATTCCCATTGTAAAGAAGAGCACTGCAATATTTCTGGGCAAAGGTTTTGACCACTATACAATCACACATTGTATGATGCAGTTAGTATATTATAAAAGGACAAGGGCAGAAGGTACTTGGAAACACCAAAACCCACAAGTTCCCTTCCAAAATGGACACCATCCTGACTTGGAATTGTAGGAGGAATCTTACAGAGATCTGAGTGATCTGGGCTATGATAAGATTTGTGGCAGAATTAGACAGGAAATCCAGCGTTGTGAAGCTCAACTTCAAATCATTTTGTTTCTTGTTTTAGGTATTTGACTAGTCATGAGGTGCATTTTGTGTCAAACAGCAATGGGTTGCCAGTTAAAGGGGATTGTTCTTGTTAAACACCTGCTTAACAGCCTCACAAATATTCAGTTTCCAATCTTACCAAACTCAACAATCAGGCTAGATGTCAATAAAACTTGACATGGAATTCAGAATGGGTACCTGGAAAATTCGATTCACTGCTGGCTCTGAAAAACTTTCATGTTGGATACTGGCACAACGTCCTCAGGGCACGCTTCATGGGCACCAGTCACATGCACCAGCCACATCCATGGACATTTCTACCTGATAAGTACCTGCCTGAAGAAGGGGTACACTCGAAACTGACTTCTCTACTTCCTGCCTGGCTTGCTGTGTTCTTCCAACCTCCTGCTTGTCTACCTTGGATTCCAGCATCTGCAGTCTTTCTTGGTCTCTATCCAAATTACCCCATGGCACATCTCCAGTTCACTTACAGGACTAGACAGCATTGCCATGCTGTGCCTTTGAGAAGCAGTGGTCTCGTGGTATTGGCACTGGACTAGTAATCCAAAGACCCAGATAAATTGAGGACAAAAGCAAAATACTATGGATGCTGGTAATGACACAAATACTGAGAATGTTGGAGAAACACAACAGGCCTGGCAGTATCTGTGGAATGAGAAACAGAGTTAACATTTCAAGTCTGAAATGACTCTCTTTCAGAAGAGTTAACTGTGACTCTCCCCACTGGGACCATGCCTCAAATCCCTCTGTGGCAGATGGTGGAATTTAAAGTCAATAAAAATCAGGAATTAGAAGTATAATAATGGCTATTAAACCATTGTCAATTGTCATTAAAAATCCATCTGGTTCATTAATTCCCTTTGTGGAAGGAAATCTATTATTCTTATCTAGTCTGGCCAGCAAGTGCCTCCAGTCTGACAGTAACGTGGTTGACACTTAACTGCCCTCTAGGGCAATTAGGAATGGGCAATAAATGCTGCCCCAGCCAGCAACACTCACATCCCATGAACAAATAAAGAATAGAGCTAACATATCCCATGAAAGAAAATTAAAATACACACTATGGTTTAAGGTATGCCTTGGAGACAGCATTTTAAAATTTTATTTGGTTTCTGTCAATGTAAATCTGGAGTAACAGCTTGCCAGGCAAATTGTTCTTTGTGGTCAATTAATTCACTGGTCATTTTACCTTATTGAGGTAAAAACAATGACTGCAGATGCTGGAAACCAGATTCTGGATTAGTGGTGCTGGAAGAGCACAGCAGTTCAGGCAGCATCCAAGTAGCTTCGAAATCGACGTTTCGGGCAAAAGCCATTCATCAGGAATAACGGCAGTGAACCTGAAGCGTGGAGAGATAAGCTAGAGGAGGGTGGGGGTGGGGAGAAAGTAGCATGGAGTACAATGGGTGAGTGGGGGGGGGTGGGGGGGAATGAAGGTGATAGGTCAGGGAGGAGAGGGTGGAGTGGATAGGTGGAAAAGGAGATAGGCAGGTAGGACAAGTCCGGACAAGTCATGGGGACAGTGCTGAGCTGGAAGTTTAGAACTAGGGTGAGGTGGGGGAAGGGGAAATGAGGAAACTGTTGAAGTCCACATTGATGCCCTGGGGTTGAAGTGTTCCGAAGTGGAAGATGAGGCGTTCTTCCTCCAGGCGTCTGGTGGTGAGGGAGCGGCAGTGAAGGAGGCCCAGGACCTACATGTCCTCGGCAGAGTGGGAGGGGGAGTTGAAATGTTGGGCCACAGGGCGGTGTGGTTGATTGGTGCAGGTATCCCAGAGATGTTCCCTAAAGCGCTCTGCTAGGAGGCACCCAGTCTCCCCAATGTAGACGAGACCGCATCGGGAGCAACGGATACAATAAATGATATTAGTGGATGTGCAAGTAAAACTTTGATGGATGTGGAAGGCTCCTTTAGGGCATTGGATAGAGGTGAGGGAGGAGGTGTGTGCACAGATTTTACAGTTCCTGCAGTGGCAGGGTAAAGTGCCAGGATTGGAGGGTGGGTTGTAGGGGGACGTGGACCTGACCAGGTAGTCACGGAGGGAACGGTCTTTGCAGAAGGCGGAAAGGGGTGGGGAGGGAAATATATCCCTGGTGGTGGGGTCTGTTTGGAGGTGGTGGAAATGTCGGCGGATGATTTGGTTTATGCGAAGGTTGGTAGGGTGGAAGGTGAGCACCATGGGTGTTCTGTCATTGTTACGGTTGGAGGGGTGGGGTCTGAGGGCGGAGGTGCGGGATGTTGACGAGATGCGTTGGAGGGCATCTTTAACCACGTGGGAAGGGAAATTGCGGTCTCTAAAGAAGGAGGCCATCTGGTGTGTTCTGTGGTATAAATCAACGTTGCTCTCCTTTGATGGTCTCCCATTTCCTGAGGTGCAGAATCTTAGAGTGGACCATGCAAAAAAAAATTGAACTTTGTAAAACATTAAAGTCAAACCTTATACAATGAAGACAAAACTGTTGTTTTTAAGATGAAGTGCTTCCAATAAACAAGCAAGAGGAAAGGCAAAAGCAAGTTGGAAAGAATAGATTAGCAGAGACTCTTTAGGGTTGATGTACATAAAAGTGGCAGCACAAGTTGATAAAATAACGGAAAACATACAGGATTTATATTTTCAAACATTGAGCTTAAAAGCAGAAATATTTGTTTGGAACTTTATAAATCAGTGGTTAGGACTCAACTGTGGGAATAACACTTCAGAAAAGATGTAAAGGCCTGAGGAAGGTTCTCAGCTTCAGATATAAGGGTGGATCAGAAAAGGCCTGTTCACTTCTTTCTTATCTTACCGACATTTCCTCTGCCTCCCAAAACTCGCTTACTGAATGTTTTGACCTTAAATTCCAGTTCAGCTTCTCTTCCCTCTGAATACTTGTCAGAATCCAATTCCCTACTGATTAGTTTAAATTTGTCCAGCAGCTATAACAAGCATCCCCTTAAGGATGTCAGTCCCATTCCTGCTCAGAAGTAACCCGTCCAACTTGTACACTTCCCACATTCCCCAGAAATGGCACCAATGCCTCAGGGATCTGATATACTTCCTCCTGCACCATCTTTTCTTTATTCAGTGCTGTATGGCACCGAGAGCAATCTGAAGGTTACAACTTTTGGATTCCTGTTTTCCAATTTCCTACCTATCTCCCTAAACTGCTTGGAAGACCTAATTTTTCTTCCTAAATCTTTGTGCCTGACATGGACCATCTCTGGAAGTACCCCCTCTCTTTCAAACTGCCCATAGCTGTTCCATGACAGCCTGGACCCTGGCTTCTAGGAGTCAATGTACTATGCCATGTCTGCAGACACATAGGTACCTGTCTACTTCCTCACAAAACAAATGCCCTACTGCTAATTCCCTTCCACAACACTCGCTCCTGCCCTGGAGCAGCTGCACTACCCACAGCACCATGGCTTCAGTTAGCCTCCAAAAAGGGATTCTCATCATCTCTATTTTCCAAGGCTGAGCGATAGTTTATGAGTGAGATGCATTTGGAGGAGATTCCCCTCACTATTTGCTTGGTCCCCTTCTCTGGTTGGTGGTTACTCTGCTTGCACTTCCTTAAGCTGAGGAGTGAACATATCCTGAAATGTGCTACCCATGAAGCTGTGAACTTTGAAAATGCTTAAGCCCCAAAACTAAGAGCTCAAATTAATATCCAGTCATCTGTTACCTACTTCTCTTCTGTGAAGTTACACTTGGATTTTGCTGAAGCAGCTCTGCTGCTGGTCTGATTACTTCTGGGACCTCTTCAATCTTGGTCTGCTCTTAACCTCTCTGTCACCATCCCCAAGATCCAGACAGATTCACTGCTTTGTCTGCTCTTGAGTCATTACCTTGCCAACTCCTCTTGGTGATAATAACTACCTAACTTGGAGAACTCGCCACAACCACTGTAGCTAAGCATAAAGTGTGGGGATACAGTGTCAAATGTTGATTGAGTACTTGGAGTAGGTCAAGGATGTGGTTGTGAGCAATTGTAGTAGCAAGGTTAGGTCAGGTCAGCAGTGTGGGGTAGGGAGGACTTACAGGCCTGGGGGTTTTCAGGCCAGTTGTAGAGGGGCATAAGTGTCAGATAAAGGATGTGTGTTAGAGTTGGGTCTTAGGGATGATCTAACTAGGCTCTGCTTGTCTGGTGGAGATTTAATGGGTTGGGCCATCAGTTTAATAGTTACCCAAAAGTTAGAGTGAGTTTTAAATTCCATATTTTTCCTGGATAACCATTAGGCTTATCATGATTGGAACTCTCCAAAGATTCTAACATGAAGGACCTTTTAGAGTGTTCCAGAAGAATTGCCAACTGAAGTTTCAATTTCCTGGGCAATTGCCATGGATTTGACTGCATCAGGGATTCTTTATTGTCCTGACATCTAACTCTGATCTATGTTGTTCCAACCTGTCTCTAGCCACCAAAATATCTGAGCCATTGTTATGGGCCTGAAGTTACATGCAGGCCAGACTGGTTAAGAAGGGTAGATTTCCTTACTTTAAGGACATGAAAACAAAATCTGGTTCACCAATTAACAATGGTTTTATTGTCACCATTAATAAGTCTAATTTTCAAATCCAGCTTTTTAAATTTGTGTATACATTTGGAAATTCTTCTGCCATCCAGGACTAAGCAACCTCTTGACTGACACCACATTCACAAACATCAACTCTCTCCAACATTGATGCTTAGCAGCATCAATGTGTAGCATCTTCAAAATGCACTGAAAAAAAAATACCAAGGCTCCTTCGACAGCACCTTCTAAACCCTTGATCACCTTCATCTAGAAGGTCAAGGGTAGCTGATACAAGGGAACAACACCACCTACAAATTCCCCTCCAAGCCATTCACTATTGTGATTCAAAATATATCTTGATTCCTTCAGTGTCAAAGTCCTGGCAGTCGCTCCTTAACAACACCATTTGTCTACCTACAACAAATGGACTATAGCAGTTCAAGGCAGCTCATCCTCACCTTCAAGGGCAACTATGGATGGGCATCAGATGCAGGCCAGCTAGTGAAGCTAGCATCCTCTGAACGAGTTTTTAAAAACCCTCAATGATATGACATTTTTTTTCCAAGAGTGAATATATTTGTGCTTGTGTTTGAAAAAGCATCAAGTATGCGATTTCATCACATCATGGTAAATAACTAGAGTGGAAACTAGACAAGTACACTTACTGATTTACTGCACAGATGATAAAGCTGAGAATATATTCTCTTATCATTGAGCCTGACAAGACGATCAAAGAATGAGGCATGATACACTGATGAGAGAGTGTGCTTGTGTATTTTACTATCAAGTAATTGCCATTTTGTAAAAAATGCAAATTCTGAAAACTATGTATCTATAAATGCACTCAAGCACGCACTCAGAAACCTGCACAATTTCAAGCACAGGAGGAATTATAATAAGTCTGGCAAATATAATATTGTACACACAGCAGGAGAGCTGCTCAGCTGTATCTTCTAAATGTCACAAATGAAAAAAATGGATATTTCACAAATACATCTTTCAACCGAAGCCTGAAAATGCTGAAAAAAATGATGTGTGACCTAAAATTGATTATGATTGAGGGGATGCACCTCTGAATTAAATGTATTTTAGCTTATGGTAGGAAATGGGAACAAAGGACATTTAAACTAATTGAATTGAAGGCGTGTTTTGCAATGTTATAATCAACTTCATGCTGGACACAAGTACACAAACCAATGTAAGATGTTGCAGCTGCACACCAAAATCAGTTCAAGGACAAGTTGCTTAAATGACTGTCCATTTAATTTGTATCATTCATCAAACACACAATAAGGTAAGACAGACAAGGAATCATCAGAAACACAAACTAGTGTAGATGTTAGAAATCTTTTAAAAATTTGAAAATAGGCATAAAATTCTCTGTAGGTCTGGTAGCAGCCATGGAAAGAGAAATAGACTCGATAGACTGGATTATACAGTGAGGACAAGCTCTTTGCATCCTGGTGCAAATGTCACAGTGAGCCAGCTTTCAGTTGGCCAACTCCCACTTTAATCTTTCAGCCAATGGGCTTTTAATAATAATGTGACACTTTGACCCTCTTCAGGAGCAAGTCTTGCTTTATAGAGCTGCCAGGTCTTTGGAGGACAGCAGCTCTGCAACACAGAAAGCAGTGGTAGTTCTCAGAATTGCAACAATGTCAGGAGGGAGCCATACAGCAATGTACCTGACCTTGGTGTAGGCCAGTCTCACTGGGGTCAGGTTCGAAGCTCCAATAAGCTCCAGGACAGAGGCAGGAGAGTAGATCTGGGGAAGTCAACTATGGTGCTGGCAAACCCAGTTGACACAGAGAACTCATTTTTGTCATTTATTTGAATGATTTGGATGTGAACATAAGAGGTATAGTTAATAAGTTTGCAGATGACACCAAAATTGGTGGTATAGTGGAGAAGGTTACTTCAGAATACAACAGGACCTTAATCAAGTGGGCCAATGGGCCGAGGAGTGGCAGATGGAGTTTAATTTAGATAAATGTGAGATGCTGCATTTTGGAAAGGCAAATCAGGGCAGGACATGTGCCCTTAGTGATAAAGTCCTGGGAGTGTAGCTGAACAAAGAGACCTTGGTGTGCAGGTTCATAATTCCTTGAAAGTGGAGTTACAAGAAAATAGGATAATGAAGAAGGTGGTTAGTATGCTTTCCTTTATTAGTCAGTTCATTTAGAATAAAAATTGAGAGGTCATGTTGTGGCTTCACAGGCCACTTTTGGAATACTGGGTTATGATGATGCTGCTCCTTTAACAAGGTTCTGCTGTCCTTGGTCTTTTTTCAGAGAGGTCATAAAAACAGCGGTCCCGAAAAGTCCAGGTTTGAAGGGTTTTAGGGCCAATTTATTTATAGCTAACAGACACTGCCTTAGCCAAAAGGCTTTCAAGTTTTAAAAAAAAACTTGTACAATGAAAAGGGAGTGGCTAGTTCTCCCAACTCAGCTTTTCTCTGATTTGGTTTGGTTTGGTTTTTAGCAGTCTGGCTATTCACTGAAAGCAGCCAGTGAGACTGCTAGTCCAAGAAACAGCTACATAAAAGCAACATGCTGAGTTCCTCTGCTTTCTCTCCCACCCTGTGAGACCCTGTGTTTGAATTTACCCTTTTTGCAAGGGGGGCTGTTTAATGGAGATTGTTGCAGAAATTGGAACAGCATCATTAAGTTGGAATAATCTGTTGAGTTTTTGGATAGGTTAAGTTATTATATAGTCTGTACTCTTTTGTTTGTGTTTCATTCGGTAGTAGAGTCATAGAGTCATAGAGATGTACAGCATGGAAACAGACCCTTCGGTCCAACCTGTCCATGCCGACCAGATATCCCAACACAATCTAGTCCCACCTGCCAGCACCCGGCCCATATACCTCCAAACCCTTCCTATTCATATATCCATCCAAATGCCTCTTAAATGTTGCAATTGTACTAGTCTTCACTACTTCCTCTGGCAGCTCATTCCATACACATACCACCCTCTGTGTGAAAAAGCTGCCCCTTAGGTCTCTTTTATATCTTTCCCCTCTCACCCTAAACCAATGCCCTCTAGTTCTAGACTGTGAAGCTAAGTTGTTTGACCAGCTACATCCCTCCTGCAATATCTGCTGTACACCTGCTTAAAACAGCTGGCAAAATTAGGGTCCACGCTACTTTCTTGAAATGTTTTGCGGGGTTCTGACCTGGTCCATAACAGGGTTCACTTCTTGTCCCCCTGCTATAGGAAGGATGTTATGCAACTTGAAAGTGTTCAGAAAAGATTTTAAATGATATTGCCAGGGTTGGATGGTTTGAGCAAAAAGGAGAGCTGAACAGGTTGGTGGCCATTTTCCCTCAAGCGTTAAAGAGTGACGTTACTGAAGTCTATAAAATCATGAGAAGCATTGTTATGGTGAATATCCAAAGTCACTTCCCCAGGGTAGTGGAGTGCAAAACTAGAGAGCTTAGGTTTAAAATGATAAGGGAAAAATTTCAAAGGGTCCTAAAGAGCAACTTTTTTACACAGAGGGTAGTGCATAGCTACAACATTAAAAAGGAATCTGGATGGGTGTGTGAATAGGAAGGGTTTTGAGGGAAATGGGCCAAATTCTGGCAAATAAGACTAGATTTACTTAGAATATCTGTTCGGCATGAGCAAGCTAGACTATAGGGTCTGTTTCCGTGCTGTATGTCTCTATGATTCCATGACTCAGTTGATCCTGGAAGCCTAGCAAGTTGGCATTCCTCTTTGTTCACTCCTTTCACTGACCATTAGCCAGCAGGTGTAAACCTGTCAGGCTGCACTTTGGGTAAAAGCTTTTATGCCATCTGTTAAATGAGAACAGCAGCAGGATCAGGTCCTGAAGTGGACATAAATACCCACTCAATTGGGCCAGTGGCAGGTAGATTGCTCAGCGCCCCTCCTGCCACACATGGGGCCAGTGGCCATTCACCACCATGGCAACCTATTTGACAGTTCACCTGCTTTGCTTTCCACCATAGAATCTAGCCCAATGTCAATATGTTTAATACATGGCCTTCCATTGAATCTGACATTTCTTGGCCAGCAATGGGGGAGGCGATGGAGGTGGTCTTTTCTTATGCCTAGCTGTTAGATGATATTCTATTAAGTGACTCAGGGTGGAGGATGGTAGTTTGACATCAAGCAGTGAATGGTGACAGTTAAGGTACCTCCTGCTTGGAAAATAAGAATCATGAGTAGAACCTAAATGTGATCCGTAATTTTAGTTGCATACCAAGGGAAAAATAAGAAGCCAAGTTTAAAAATAGCCTATGAACCTGAGAGAGTGTTTTTGGTGCTACATGGTTTTGTAACTTTGAGAGATGCTTGGTGAAATTAGAAAGGTATCAGAGCTGACATCATGAGGTATGGTGACCAAACAAATAAAAAGGCTCCAATCAGATTACTATTAATCTTGATGGCATTACACATAGTCAACACGTGCCAATGTGAGAGTACTTCCAATCCTTGATGCAAGGGCAAGCCAATGACAAAAGGCATTTAATGTGATAAGCAATAAGCTAATGATAATTAATGTAATGTTTGGTGCACAGCTGCCGAAACTTTTCCAGCACTGTAGGTGTCCAAGCAAGACGTTTGTAAAACCCTTTACAGAACCACAAAAACTTGCTTTCATACAGCCCCTTCCACATTGAAAAATGTCTTACATCACTTCCTAAAGCTACAGACAGGACTAAGCCAAAGTCTGGCTGCTGTGGAGGGTGACCCAACATTTGGTTGGATTATACAGAACACCACAAGGGCAATAAAAGTTGGAATGACACTGGGACGAAAGCAGGGAGTTGTGCCTTGACAGCTGATGTGAATCAATACAAGGTGTAAAATTGTTCCTGCTACTATGTTTACCATGAATCAGTAATTAAAATCACTGTCTGCAGCAAGTGGCAAACATCTGCACAATGCAACTGCGCAAATTGGCTTGGAGATTTGACTGATACCCATGTTGTTTCTTGAAATGATTATAACTTAAAAATTCAAGGCAACTGTTTCCATGACAGCGGACCAGATTTTGTGTTTGGTTGCAAGAATGTGTACAATTCCATGTCTTGCAATAATAGTGTCTACATCCAAGCTTCATTGCACATTTCCAGAAAGGGTACTGCCTTGTAAACACTGGTTGAGTTCAATACTGAGCTCTAATCTTCATCCTCCTCTTCCTACTCCTTCACAACCCACATGTGTAAAGCAGAATGGACCTGAGGCTAAGTTGTTTATAGGCAGCTCACAAGAAAATATGTATTAGGTAGGATCCAGTTTAAAACATGTTCAGTAACCTTCGAGTTAAACAGTTCAAGAATGAAAGAAACTGAGTAGAAGAAATACCCAACAATTTCAAAAAGCTGACTGGATCTAATGTCTGGGGCAGGTCCAAATTTGTGAAAACTCTCTGATAACTCCATCTTCCATTAGCATGGTTCTTCTGGAATGTTATTCAGCTTGTTTAAGTCTATTATGGACGCATTATGCAATTTATATAATATAATTTCTTGAATACACTGGATTGTCAGGTCTGTGATTTAAAGTCCCAGTGGCTGCCCCTCAGAATGAGTTGTGATGTGAAGTGAATGGACAGGTGAAGGAGTATCAAAGTGTGGTCCTGGAAAAAGCACACCAGGTCAGGCAGCATCCGAGGACCAGGAGAGTTAATGTTTTGGGCATCATCAGGGTCCTACCCAAAACGTCAACTCGCCTGCTGTTCAGATGCTACCTGACCAGCTGTGCTTTTCCAGCACCTCACTTTATCAACTCTGACTGTCCAGCTTCTGCAATCCTCACTTTCTCCTGGACAGTTAAATGGACCCTGACTAACCTTGACCAGCTTGCAGTATTCCTTTGTAACTCAGGCATGTTATGTGATGAGGTAGATAAAGGGGTCAAGGGTCAGTGGGACAAAGAAAAGCAATATTTATCAACTTCTTTCATAGAATGGAATCCCTATAGTGTGGAAGAAGGCCACTTGGCCCACTGAGTCCACATCAATCCTCTGAAGAACATCTCACCCAGAACCACCTCATCCCTGTAACCTTACATTTATCATGGCTAACCCACCTAGCCTGCACTTTCACAGAACATAGAGCATAGAACAGTACAGCACTGTACAGGCCCTTTGGCCCTTGATGTTGTGCTGATCTTTTGTCCTACTCTGAGATCAAACTAACCTACATACCCTTCATTTTACTATCATCCAAGAGTTGCTTAAATGTACCATATGTATCTGACTCCACTACCACCAGTGGCAGTGCATTCCACACACCCACGACTCTGTGTAAAGAACCGACCCCTGACACCTCCCATAAACCTTCCTCCAATCACCTTAAAATTATGGCCCCTTGTAATACACATTTCTTCCCTGGGGAAAAGTTTCTGACTATTCACTCTATTTATGACTCTCATCATCTTGTACACCTCTATCAAGTCATCTTTCACCTTTCTTTATTCCAATAAGAAAAGCCTTTCTTCATCAGACTTCCCTCTAGTCCAAGCAACATCCTGGTAAATCTCCTCTGCACCCTCTATAAAACTCCCACAACCTTCCCATAATGAGGCGACCAGAACTGAACACCATATTCCAAGTATGGTCTAACCAGGGCTCTATAGAGCTGCAGCAAAACCTCGCAGCTCTTAAACTAAACCCCCCCTACTAATGAAAGTTAACACACCAAACATCTTCTTAACAACCTTGTCAACTTGGGTGGCAACTTGGAGGGATCTATGGACATAGTTCCCAAGATCCCTCTGTTCCTCCACACTGCCAAGGATCCTCCCTTTAACCCTATATTCTGCATTCAAATTTGGCCTTCCCAAGTGAATCACTTCACACTTATTCAGGTTGAACTCCATCTGTCACATCAGTCCAGTTCTGCATCCTGTCAATGTGTCATCGCAACCTAGTACAGCCCTCCACACTATCCACCACTCTACCAACCATCGTGCCATTGCCAAACTTTCTAACCCACTCTTCCATTTCCTCATTCAAGTCATTTATAAAAATTATAAAGAGCTGAGGTCCCAGAAAAAATCCCTGCAGAACACCACTGATCACCAAGCTCTAAACTGAATACTTTCCATCTACTACCACCCTCTATTTACTATGGGCCAGCCAATTCAGTACCCTGACAGCTGAATTTCCCTGTATCACATGCCTCCTTACTTTCTGAATGAGCCTACCGTGAGGAACCTTATCAAATGCCTTCCTAAAATCCATACACATTACTAATCCATCTTCATCAATGTATTTTGTCACATTCTCAAAGAATTCAATAAGGCTTGTGAGGCATGACCTGCCCCTCACAAAGCCATGCAGACTATCTCTAATCAAACTATGGTTTTCCAAGTAATCATAAATCCTGTTTCTCAGAATCTTCTCCAAAAATTTGCCCACGAATGACATAAGACTGACAAGCCTATAATTCCTAGGATTATCCCTATTCACTTTCTTGAACAAGGGAATAACATTTGCCACCGTCCAATCATCTGGTACTACTCCAGTGGACAATGAGGTTGCAAAGATCATCGCCAAAGACACAGGGAGGGCACCCAGGGGGATAGTGAGTAAAGAGATCAATCTGAGACTGGTACAGTTGATAACAAAGGTGAGTCAAACTCTCAGGGCAGGCAGAGACAAAGTACAGAATAAGTAGGACGAATAAATTAACCTGTATTTATTTCAATGCAAGAGGCCTAACAGCGAAGGCAGATGAACTCAGTGCATGGTTAGGAACATGGGACTGGAATATGATAGCAATTACCGAAACGTGGCTCAACGATGGACAGGACTGGCAGCTTAATGATCCAGGTTATAAATGCTACAGGAAGGATAGAAAGGGAGTCAAGAGAGGAGGTGGTGTGGCATTTTTGATAAGGGATAGCATTACAGCTGTGCTGAGGGAGGATATTTCTGGAAATGCATCCAGGGAAGTTATTTGGGTGGAACTGAGAAATAAGAAAGGGATGATCACCTTATTGGGATTGTATTATAGACCCCCCCCTACTACTCAGCAGGATATTGAGAAACAAATTTGTAAGGAGATCTCAGTTATCTATAAGAATAATAGGGTGGTTATGGTAGGGGATTTTAACTTTCCAAATATAGACTGGGACTGCCATAGTGTTAAGGGTTTAGATGGAGAGGAATTTGTTAAGCATGTACAAGAAAATTTTCTGATTCAGTATGTGGATGTACATACTAAGAAGGTGCAAAACGTGATGTACTCTTGGGAAATAAGGCAGGACAGATGACTGAGGTGTCAGTGGGGGAGCACTTTGGGGGCCAGTGACCATTATTCAATTAGTTTTAAAATAGTGATGGAAAAGGATAGACCAGATCTAACAGTTGAAGTTCTAAATTGGAGGAAGGCCAATTTTGACGGTATTAGGCAAAAACTTTCAAAAGCTGATTGGGGGCCGATGTTCGCAGGTAAAGAGACGGCTGGAAAATGGGAAGCTTTCAGAAGTGAGATAACAAGGGTCCAGAGACAGTGCATTCCTGTTAGGGTGAAACGAAACATGTCGGTATAGAGAATGCTGGATGACTAAAGAAATAGAAAGTTTGCTTAAGAAAAAGAAGGAAGCCTATGTCAGGTATAGACAGGATAGATTGTGAGAATCTTCAGAACAGTATAAAGGCAGGAAAAGTATAATAAAGAGGGAACTCAGGAGGGCAAAAAGGGGACATGAGATAGCTTTGGCAAATAGAATTAAGGAGAATCCAAAGGGTTTTTACAAATATATTAAGGACAAAAGGATGAGGGAGAGATATTTGTGCCATCGATAGTCACAGGTAAGGTGCCAGAAGACTGGAGTTTGGCTAATGTGGTGACACTGTTTAAGAGAGGTGGTAAGGACAAGCTAGGGGACTATAGACCAGTGAGCCTGATGTTGGTGGTGGGCAAGTTGTTGGAGGGAATCCTGAGGGACAGGATGTACATGTATTTTGAAAGGCAAGGACTGATTAGGGATAGTCAACATGGCTTTGTGCGTGGGAAATCATGTCTCACAAACTTGATTGAGTTTTTGGAAGAAGCAACAAAGAGGATTGATGAGGGCAGAACATAGATGTGACCTATATGGACTTTAGTAAGGCGTTCGACAAGTTCTCCTTTGGAGACTGGGTAGGCAGTTTAGATCTCACGGAAAACAGGGAGAACTAGCCATTTGGATACAAAACTGGCTCAGAGATAGAAGACAGAGGGTGGTGGTGGAGGGTTGTTTTTCAGACTAGAGGCCTGTGACCAGTGGAGAGCCACAAGGATCAGTGCTGGGTCCACTACTTTTTTGTCATTTATATAAATGATTTGGATGTGAGCAACACACCAATCAACCACACCGCCCCGTGGCCCAACATTTCAACTCCCCCTTCCACTCTGCCAAGGACATGGAGGTCGTGGGCCTCCTTCACCGCCGCTCCCTCACCACCAGACACCTGGAGGAAGAACGCCTCATCTTCTGCCTCGGAACACTTCAACCCCCAGGGCATCAATGTGGACTTCAACAGTTTCCTCATTTCCCCTTCCCCCACCTCGCCCTAGTTCTAAACTTCCAGCTCAGTAACTGTCCCCTTGACTTGCCCGGACTTGTCCTACCTGCCTATCTTCTTTTCCACCTATCCACTCCACCCTCTCCTCCTTGACCTATCACCTTCATCCCCTCCCCCACTCACCCATTGTACTCTATGCTACTTTCCCCCCACCCCCACCCTCCTCTAGCTTATCTCTCCACGCTTCAGGCTCACTGCCTTTATTCCTGATGAAGGGCTTTTGCCCGAAACATCGATTTTGAAGCTACTTGGATGCTGCCTGAACTGCTGTGCTCTTCCAGCACCACTAATCCAGAATTTGGTTTCCAGCATCTGCAGTCATTGTTTTTACTGCATAAGAGGTACAGTTAGTAAGTTGGCAGATGACACCAAAATTGGAGGTTTAGTGGACAGCAAAGAAGGTTACCTCAGATTACAATAGGATCTTGATCAGATGGGCCAAATCTGCTGAGAAGTGGCAGATGAAGTTTAATTCAGATAAATACAAAGTGCTGCATTTTGGGAAAGCAAATCTTAGCAGGACTTGCACATTTAATGTTCAGGTCTTAGGGAGTGTTGCTGAACAAAGAGACCTTGGAGTGGAGGTTCATAGCTCCTTGAAAGTGGAGTTGCAGGTAGATAGGATAGTGAAGAAGGCATTGGTATGCTTTCCTTTATTGGTCAGAGTATTGAGTACAGGAGTTGGGAGGTTATGTTGCAGCTGTACAGGACATTGGTTAGGCCACTTTTGGAATATTGCGTGCAATTCTGGTCTCCTTCCTATTGGAAAGATGTTGTGAAACTTGAAAGGGTTCAGAAAAGATTTACAGGGATGTTGCCAGGTTGGAGGATTTGAGCTGAAGGGAGAGGCTGAACAGGCTGGGGCTGTTTTCCCTGAAGCATCAGAAGCTGAGGGGTGACCTTATAGAGGTTTATAAAATCATGAGGGGCATGGATATGATAACTAATCACAGTCTTTTTCCTGGGGTGGCGGAGTCCAGAACTAGAAGGCATAGGTTTAGAGTGAGAGGAGAAAGATATAAAAGAGACCTAAGGGGCAACTTTTTCACACAGAGGGTGGTATGTGTATGGAATGAGTTGCCAGAGGAAGTGGTGGAGGCTGGTACAATTACAACATTTAAAAGGCATCTGGATGGGTATATGAATAGGAGGGGTTTGATGGATATGGGCCAGGTGCTGGCAGGTGGGACTAGATTGTGTTGGGACATCTGGTCGGCATGGATAAGTTGGATCAAAGGCTCTGCTTCTGTGCTGTACATCTCTATGACTCTATGACTCTATATCTGAAGGCCTTCCTCCTATTCCAGTCTTGCAGCTATGTGTTCATCTGCACTGGTTCTCTGTTCCTAGCCTCACTAGCCCGTGGCACTGATAGCAATCCTGAGATTACTTTGCTGCTCGTCCTGCCTTATAGATTCCAACCTAACTTCTTATATTAAATTTTCAGGTTCTCATCCCTTTTCCCAGCTATGTCAATGGTACCACTACTTCTGGCTGCTCTCCCTCTCCCCTAAGAATCCTACAGACTCGATCCGAGACATCCCTGATCCTGGCACCCAGTCGGCAATATACCATCCGGGAGTCTCACTCATGACCACAGAATCTCCTGTTTGTTCCTCTTACAATTGAATCCCCTGTCACTATCACTCTCCAATTCGCCCCACTCCCTTCTGAGCCACAGAGCCAGGCTAAGTGTCAGAGACTTGGTCGCTGAGGCCTTCCCCTGGAAGGTTGTCCACCGCAACAGTATCCAAAATGGTAAAGATTTTGTTCAGGGGAATGGCCACAGAGTGTCTCTGCACTGTCTGCCTATTCCCTTTCCCTCTCCTGACAGTCACGCAGCTATCTTTATCCTGTAACTTAAGTGTGAATCTTAACTCCTCTAACTCCTCTCTATCACCCCCTCAACCACCAAAATGGTCTGAAGTTCATCCAGCTCAAGCTCCAGTTCCCTAATTCGGTCTGTGAGAAGGTGGAGTTGGATGCACTTCTCACAGATGAAGTCAGCAGGGACACTCGTGGTGACCCTTACCTCCCAAATCCTCTAAGAGGCACATGCAACTGCTCTCGCCTCCATCTAAATTGCCAAGAGAGATTGAATAAATTTAAAAAACTTACTTTACCAGCTCTCCACACAGGGTCTTTTTTGTTTGGTTAGAGGAGGAGCACCCAGAAGAAATCCACCAGACATGGGGAGAATATGCAAACAGTTACCTGAGGTTGGAATTGAACCTGAGTCTGCTGTGACATAACAGTGCTAACCACTGGGCCATTGTGCCTCCCTTTCTACTATTGTACTTTAGTTAAACTTCACCAATCTCTTCACAGAACTCTTCAGTAAACAGTCTTAAATCTCTCAGTAAGCAAACAGGCTCAAATCAACACTAGCTATCAACTTCTGACACACACTTCCAAGGATTTGCTACACAAAATCCACTCGTCCCCAACACTGTATTTGAACTGTTTGTCTGAAAAGATTGGTAAGGCTTGTTCATTAAGGTTGGGAGAGGCTGTTTCTCAATCTTTGAGAGTCCTCTGATGTCTCAGAATCTATTGTAGTCAATTTGGGCTTCCACTCTCATCTGGTTCTGGTGCTCGGGTCACCTTACCAAAGAGACTGAGCAGCTTAACTGCCAGTTCAAGGTGGTCTCTGGAGACATTGTTGCAGAAGGTGCAAAAGGCACTGAGGGAGCTGGAAACTTGTGTTGCCCCTTTTACCCACTTCTTCATGCCCTTCTTGAAACTTCTTTGGCCTCTATCCAATACTAGCATCAGGCAAAGGTAGAAAGATCCAATAAGCTAATGCCTTTCCACATTTGGAGGTCGCGGAGCATGGTTTCGAAACTTGCTGTCAACTTGCCACGTTATGCCTCTGGCCTTCCACTGAGCTGGGTGCCACCAAGTCTGCAAAGTATTCTTCAAGCAAAACACGTTCACTGGAGGTGTTAACCATGGTTCAGACTGAAATATGGTTGTTTGCACATGGCCAAGCAGTTCCTGGTTTTGATGGGAAATTGATTTTCCAAGATTTGGCTGCATGAAAACCGTCTGGTCGAGCTCCACAGTTTGAAAATTGCAGAGTCTGGCTAGATTTAAACATTTTTCCCCCTGCATTCGTGAAAAAAGAATCAATATTTTTGTAATAATCCTGCAGGTTATGGGTCACCTGACCATAGTTGGCAGCTTGCCTGGGCGGCACCGTGGTACAGTGGTTCGCACTGCTGCCTCACAGCACTAGAGACCCGGGTTCAATTCCCTCCTCAGGCAACAGTCTGTGTGAAGTTTGCACATTCTCCCTGTGTCAGCGTGGGTTTCCTCTGGGTGCTCCGGTTTCCTCCCACAGTCCAAAGATGTGCAGGTTAGGTGAATTGGCCATGCTAAATTGCCCGTAGAATAAGGTGAAGGGGTAAACATAGGGGAATACGTCTGGGAGGGTTACTCTTAGGAGGGTCGTTCGGTGTGGACTTGTTGGGCCAAAGGGCCTGTTTCCACACTGTAAGTAATCTAATCTAATCTAAAACTCTTCTGGAAGTGTTCCCACCTACCCCACTAGCCTGCCATCAGGAGGCCACTACCATTAAGTTATTGGCCTTTACATTCACAAAATGGCCTCCACGTGGGTCTGATTTGCAGCCCATCTACAACACTGATCAGATTCGGTAGCAAAGGGCACACGTATGGGCCCCAGCTATGCCTGTCTCTTTGTTGGCTACGTAGAACAATCGATCTTCCGTAAGTACACCGGCACCACTCCCCACCTCTTCCTCCGCTACATTGATGACTGCATTGGTGCCACCTCGTGCTCCCGCGAGGAGGTTGAGCTATTCATCAACTTCACCAACACATTCCACCCTGACCTTAAATTTGCCTGGACCATCTCTGACACCTCCCTCCCCTTCCTGGACCTCTCCATCTCCATTAATGACGACCGACTTGAAACTGACATTTTTTACAAACCCACCAACTCCCACAGCTACCTGGATTACACCTCTTCCCACCCTACCTCTTGCAAAAATGCCATCCTGTATTCCCAATTCCTCTGCCTCTGCCGTATCTGCTCCCAGGAGGACCAATTCCACCACAGAAAACACCAGATGGCCTCCTTCTTTAGAGACCGCAATTTCCCTTCCCACATGGTTAAAGATGCCCTCCAAAGCATCTCGTCCACATCCCGCACCTCCGCCCTCAGACACCACCCCTCCAACCGTAACAAGGACAGAACGCCCCTGGTGCTCACCTTCCACCCTACCAACCTTCGCATAAACCAAATCATCCGCCGACATTTCTGCCACCTCCAAAAAGACCCCACCACCAGGGATATATTTCTCTCCCCACCCCTTTCTGCCTTCCGCAAAGACTGTTCCCTCCGTGACTACCTGGTCAGGTCCATGCCCCCCTACAACCCACCCTCCCATCCTGGCACCTTCCCCTGCCACCGCAGGAATTGCAAAACCTGCGCCCACACCTCCTCCCTCACCTCTATCCAAGGCCCTAAAGGAGCTGTCCACATCCATCAAAGTTTTACCTGCACATCCACCAATGTCATTTATTGTATCCGTTGTTCCCGATGCCGTCTCCTCTACATTGGGGAGACTGGACGCCTCCTAGCAGAGCGCTTTAGCGAACATCTCTGGGACACCCGCACCAATCAACCACACCGCCCTGTGGCCCAACATTTCAACTCCCCCTCCCACTCTGCCAAGGACATGGAGGTCCTGGGCCTCCTTCACCGCCACTCCCTCACTAGCAGACACCTGGAGGAAGAACGCCTCATCTTCCGCCTCGGAACACTTCAACCCCAGGGCATCAATGTGGACTTCAACAGTTTCCTCATTTCCCCTTCCCCCACCTCACCCTAGTTCTAAACTTCCAGGTCAGCACTGTCCCCATGATTTGTCCGGACTTGTCCTACCTGCCTATCTCCTTTTCCACCTATCCACTCCACCCTCTCCTCCCTGACCTATCACCTTCATTCCCCCCCCAACTTACCCATTGTACTCTATGCTACTTTCTCCCCACCCCCACTCTCCTCTAGCTTATCTCTCCATGCTTCAGGCTCACTGCCTTTATTCCTGATGAATGGCTTTTGCCCGAAACATCGATTTCGAAGCTACTTGGATGCTGCCTGAACTGCTGTGCTCTTCCAGCACCACTCTAATCGAGAATCTGGTTTCCAGCATCTACAGGCATTGTTTTTACCTCTATTTATTATGGGATAGAGACATTACCACTGTGCATAAGAGCCCTGACAAACACTCCTGTAACGGAGAATGGGCTTATACCATAATGTCCGTTAACCCTTTCAGGTACTACCTGTCTTGTACAACAACTGGATGTCCCTCCCTAATAACACAGTGGGTGTATCTACACCTGAAGGGTTACAGACATTCTGGAACACCACCTTTGAAGGTAATTAGGAATAGACAATAATCTCTGGCCCAGCCAGCAATGCCCATGGGTAATTAGTGTATAAGAAAATGTCAGTATATCAGGGAATAAAAGTGCCAGGTTTTTTTTCTGACCAATGAGTCAACTATTTACAGATTACATTACTGAAACATTGTCTGAAACTGCAAGTAATCCTTATTCTAACC
Organism: Chiloscyllium punctatum; assembly: GCF_047496795.1. NCBI lineage: Eukaryota > Metazoa > Chordata > Chondrichthyes > Orectolobiformes > Hemiscylliidae > Chiloscyllium > Chiloscyllium punctatum. Next base: position 51,690,936 of record NC_092740.1, on the reverse strand, counting down.
TGAAGAGAGCTGAAGTGTTCGTGCATTTATTTCGGAGTCAGTAGATCTGGGTTGTAGAACTAAATGCAAAGTGTCATAACATTTCCAAACAAGTGAACTAAAAATAGTTTAAGACTAGAGGGGAATTCCAGCCACCTGATGTTTGTTAGAGAAGTGAAACAAGAGAGAAAGTGAGGACTGCAGATGCTGGAGATCAGAGTCGAGAGTATGCTGCTGGAAAAGCAGAGCAGGTCAAGCAGCATCCCAGGAGCAGGAGAATCGACATTTCGGGTATAAGCCCTTCATCAGGAATGAATGGAGCAAGGGAGTCTTACAGTACTCTACAGTGTCACATGAGACCACGTCTGGATTATTGTGCAGTTTTGGTCTCCTTACCTAAGAAAAGACATGCCTGTCATCGGGAATGCAGCAAATGTTCACCAGATTAATTCCTGGGATTGCACATCAGTTATATGATTGGAGATTGGGTTGACTAAACCTGTATTCTCTGCAGTTTGGAAGAATGAGAGGACATCAGTTAACCTCAGTTTCAGGGATGCTTTTGGAAGCAATGCTGGGGGACAGAATTAATCTGCATTTCAAGAGGCAGGGATTAAACAAGAACAGTCCATATGATTTTGTTAAGGGGCGGTCATATCTGACCAACTTGGTTGAATTATTTGAAAAAATGACCAAGTTTATAGTTGAGGACAATGTTTTTGATGAAATCCTGCACAGGAGACAGATAACAAAGGTAAGAGCCCATGAGATCTGAGGAAATTTAGTAAGTTGGATCTACAACTGGCTAAGTGGCAGGAAGCAGAGGATGATGGTTGATGTTTATTTCTGACTGGAAGTTTGTATCCAATGGGGTCCACAGGGGTCAGTGTTGGTGGTCGTTGGGAGTTGGGATTTATATAAATGATTGAGACTTGAGTATAGAAGGGTTGATGAGTAAGTTTGCAGATGATACAAAAATTGGTGGACTGGTTAATAGTGAAAAGGAAAAACTACAGAAGGATGTAGTTGGACTGGTTCAGATTTACTGATCGTAGCAAATGGACTTCAGTCCAGATAAATGTAAGGTGTTGGGGTACCTTACAAACAATGAAAGGGAATACATGATGAAAGGTAAGACACTGGGTAGCGCCAAGCATCGGATGGGACCTTGGGGTTCATGTACATTGGTCCCTTTAGGTATCAGGATAAAGATGTTAAGAAGGCATACGGTACGCTTGCCTTTATTAGTCAAGGAATAGAGTTTAAAGAACAGGGTGATTATGCTGGAACAATATAAAATGTTGGTGATTCCACAGCTAGAATATTGTATGCATTTCTGGAATCAACGTTATAGGAGGAATATGATAGTATTGGGAAGGATGCAGAGGAAATTTACCATGATGTTGCCTAGGCTGGAGAGTTTCAATTGTGAACAGAGATTGGACTGTCTTTTCTTTAGAGAAGAGGAGACTGAGGGGGTCGTGAAAATAATGACGGGCATAGATAGGATAGACAGGAAGAAACCTTTCACCTTGATAGAGTGATCAATAACGAGGGGGAAAATGTCTAAGGTAAAGAGCAGAGAGATTACAGGAAATTTAAGGGAAAAGGTTTTTACTAAGAGAGTGATGGGAATGTGGAACTCACTGCCTGTGAGAATGGTGGAGGCAGAAACACTCATAACATTTATGAATTTTTAAATGTTCTCTTGCAATGCCAAGGCATTCAAGGCTATGAGCCAGGTGCTGGGAAATGGGATTGGAAAAGTTAGGTGGTTATTTTTGACTAGCACAGGCGCAATGGATCAAACGAGCTTTCTTGGTGCTGTAGATCTTTATGACTCCATCTCATAGAAATGTAATAAATTCTGACAAGGCTGGATAGACTGGATGCAGAACTGATGTTGCCCTTGGTGGGGGCTTGTTCCAAAACAAGGAGTCACACCTTAGGAAAAGTCAGCCGTTTCCAAATGAGGAAAGAAGAAATTTCACTGAGACTGTGGTGAACCTATGGAATTCTTTACCACAAAAGGCTATTGTGACAAAGTCACTGAATATATTTATGAAAGAAACAGATAGATTTCAAGAAGCTAAAGTGTTAAGGGTTATGGGGTGAGAGTGGGAGTGTCCAGTTGAGATCAAGGATCAGCTAAGCCCTTGTTGAATGGCAGAGGAGGTTCAATGTGCTCAATGGCCTACTCCTGTTCCTATTTTCTATGTTTCCACAATTAAAAACAGGTTGCTGCAGTTATCCTTCAAGGTCTGTAACCATTACTTTGCTGCTACAATATCTATAAAGGCAGGTTGCTTCTCAGCAGCTGGCACATCTCACTAATATGAGACTGAATACTGATATGGGCTAATCAGATAAGCTCCTAGGAGTTAAATGCCAACAGAGAACAGCATAATGGATTATGCCTGAAAATGTGAATATATCTATCATATGCTGGAAGATTATGCTTTAACTCTGCTGGAATGCTCGAGACAAGTTGTTTGTCTTTTTCTCACGCCAGGTCCTTTGACGACACTCTGTTAAGTGACTCTGGGTGCTAATAATCGCCAGATAGAGAAGGCAGTTAGCAGCCATAAAAACCCATTTCCCAAGCTGCAAAGGTACTATAAAAGGCAATAAAAAAGTTCAATACTGAAGGTGCGGGAAATCTAGAACAAACAGAATGTTCGAGAAACTCAGCATCTCAGGATGAACTGAAGGAGAGTCATACTGGACTCAATATGTTAACTCTGTTTCTCTCTTTACAGTGGCAGAACTATTCAGTTCCTCCTACACTCTCTGTTTCTTTTTAACGCAATAGGGAGTTTCTAACAGCAATTTAATGGAGGTCCAGAAATTATTAGGAGTGTCAGTTTGTATAACTAAAGTGCTATTATAGAAAGAACATACAAGTTAATGAACAAGGAGCAGGAATAGACCAATCAAGCCTTTGACAATACTCCACAGCATAAGATTTTGGCTGATCTTATTGTAACCAAAAAATCCACATTTCTGCTTACCGTGAGAATCTTTTACCCTTTTTACAAACTGCACCTATCTCAAAAATATTCAAACTCAGTTTCAAACGTGTCCTTTAGTTCAAATACTTCCCCATATCAAAACAAAACTTGTGTGATAACTGTTTTAAATGCCCTACCACTTATATTTAAACAATGACCTGAGTTGTAATTGCTCACAAAAGAAGAAGCATTCCCTCCACAGCTACCCTGTCAGTATCTCACAGTTTCAATTAAATCACCACCTACTCTGTCAGATATAAGCCTGTCCAACCTTCTGCTGACAATGAAACAACCTGTCCATTACAAACATTAATCTGGTAAACCATCTCTGAACTGCTTCTAACGCATTTACATCCTTCCTTAAGATAACCAAGACAAGACACCAAATGCAGTCTCACCAATGCCCTGTTTCAACTGAAACATAACCTCCCTACTTTTGCACTCAATTTCCTTCATAACAAATGATAACATTCTATTAGCTTTCATAAGTACTCACTGTACATGCACACTTGCCTGTGACTCATGCAGTCAGACACCCAAATCCCTTTACAATCCTTTCTAAGCAGGCTGTGCAACCCTTCCACACGTAAACAATATGTTTCTTTTATTCTTCCAGCAAAATTCAATATTTCACATTTTCCCACATTTTACATGTTTGCCAGATACAGTATTTGCCGAACTATATTATTTTGTAGCCTTTTTAAGTCCTCTTGACAACTTATTATCCTATCTGTCTTTGTACAGATTTGGTGATGCCAGTTTTGGACTCGGGTGGACAAAGTTAAAAATCACACAACACCAGGTTATAGTCCAACAAGTTTATTTGGAAGCACTCGCTTTCAGAGCACTGCTCCTTCATCAGGTGGTTGTGGAGCAGAATCATAAGACACAGACTTTATAGCAACAGGATTGCAAAGTCATGGAATGTAATATTAAACAAATTTAGCTTAAGTCTTTCATCTTTTAGAACGATCATGTTAGTTTTGGTTCCTTCATATGTAAATTTCAGTACATTTTTAAAGTTATATTCTCAAGATAGCTTTTAACAATAGGTGCCATCTCAACTCGGATAATGCATTGAAGGTGTGAGGTTAAAGTCTGTCTGTGTCCCAATGTTAGGTCAGACTGCTTCTACTTCTAAGTGGGACATACAGAATCTTAAATGGGTTTATGCAGTTTTTGAGCAAAATAAAGTGTAATTCTGCAAAGACAATTAAATTCACTGTGTGTGTGTGTGTCTGTCTGTCTGTCTGTCTGTCTGTGAGCATGTGTGTGTGCGAGTGTGTGTCTGTGTGTTTGTGTGTGTGTGACATAAATCCAATCTCCCAGTTGAGGCCATCCCCAGGGGTACCGAACTTAGCTATCAGCTTCTGCTTGGCCACTTTGCGTTTGTTGCCTGTCCTGAAGTCCACCTTGCAGGATGGTCACTCGAAGGTCTGGGACATTCGATCTTGAACTTTCGGTTAACCATCCTCCAAGGCAGACTTTGGGACAGGCAACAATGCAAAGTGGCCAAGCAGAGGCTGATAGCCAAGTTCTGTACCCGTGGGGATGGCCTCAACTGGGACCTTGGGTTCATGTCACACTACAGGTGACCCCACTGCACTATACACTCTCTCATAAACAATCTGTCTCACATACACTCACATATACACCCCCAAAACTCATAATCACACAGTCATAGAGATATACAGCACAGAACCAGACCCTTCTGTCCAACTTGTCCATGCCAACCAGATATCCCAACCTAATCTAGTTCCAGTTGCCAGCACTTGGCCCATATCCCTCCAAACCCTTCCTATTCAAATACTCATCCAGATGCTTTTTAAATGTTCCTACTGTATGAGCCTCCACCACTTCCTCTGGCAGCTCATTCCACACACACACCACCCTCTAAACACGTTGCTCATTACGTCCCTTTTATAGCATTCCCCTCTCAACCTACACCTATGCCCTCTAGTTCTGGACTCCCCCACCCCAGGGAAAAGACTTAGCCTATTTACCCTATCCATGCCCCTCATGATTTTATAAACCTCTATGAGGTCACCCCTCAGCCTCCAACGGTTCAGGGAAAATAGCCTCAACAGATTCAACCACTCCCTATAGCTTAAATCCTCCAACCCTGGCAACCCTTGTAAATCTTTTCTGAACCCTTTCAAGTTTCACAACATTCTTTTGATAAGAAGGAGACCAGAATTACACACAATATTCCATAAGTGGCCTTACCAATGTCCTGTACAGCTGCAACATGATCTCTAAGCTCCTATACTCAATGCTCTGACCAATAAAGGAAAGCATATCAAACACCTTCTTCACTATCATTTCGACCTGTGACTCTACGTTAAAGGAGCTATAAACCTGTACTCCAAGGTCTCTTTGTTCTCCCGAGGAGACTCCTGAGGACCTTACCATTAAGTGTATAAGCCCTGCTGTGATTTGGTTTTCCAAAATGCACCACCTCGCATTTATCTAAATTAAACTTCATCTGCCACTCCTCAGCCTATTGGCCCATCTAATCAAGAGCTTGTTGTAATCTGAGGTAACTTTCTTCATTGTTCACTACACCTCCAATTTGGTGTCACCTGCAAACCTACTAACTATCCCTCCTTTGTTCATATCCAAATTATTTATATGAATGACGAAAAGTAGAGGACCCAGCACCAATCCTTGTGGCACTCCACTGGTCACAGGCTTCCAGTCTGAAAAGCAAACCTCCACCACCACCCTCAGTCTTCTACCTTTGAGCCAGTTCTGTATTCAAATGGCTAGTTCTCCCTGTATTCCATATGATCTAACCTTGCTAACCAATGTCCCATAATGAAGCTTGTGGAATGCCTTACTGAAGTCCATATAGATCACGTCCACCACTCTGCCCTCATCAATTCTCTTTGTTACTGTTTCAAAAAACTCAATCAAGTTCATGAGGCATGACTTCCCACGTACAAAGCCATGTTGACTATCCTTAATCAGTTCCTGCCTTTCCAAATACAGGTACATCCTGTCCCTCAGGATTCCCTCCAACAACTCGCCCACCACTGACTCACCGGTCTATAGTTCCTTGGCTTGTCCTTACCAATCCCCTATTACACACACACACACACACACATCTGTGGGGTGAATTAGTCCTTGCAGAATTATATTTTATTTTGCTCAAAAACTACATAAATCCATGTAAGATTCTGTAAGTCCCGCTTTAGAAACAGAAGCAGTCCAACCTAACATTGGGATACAGCCATACTTTAGCTTCACACCTTCAATGCATTATCTGAGCTGAGATGGCACCTATTGTTAAAACTATCTTGAGAGTGTAACTTTAAAAATGTTCTAGGATTCACATATGAAGGAATCAAAACTAACATGATCATTAAGCTAAATCTGTTTAATATTACATTCCATGGCACTGCAATCCTGTTGGTATAAATTCTGTTTATAAATAAACCTGTTGGACTATAACCTGGTGTTGCGTGATTTTAACTTTTTCTTTGTACCATCAACAAAGTTGGCACTCAGACTGTTCATCTTTCACCCAAGTCATTTATAAAAACTGCAAACAGTTGGGGTCCCAGCAGAGATCCCTGCATCTTGCCAACCTGAGAAAGATCCAATTATGCTGACTCTCTGCTTTCTGTTATTTCACCCTCTCAGCAGTGGCCTCGGAAGCATTTCAGTTGTATCACCCACTAAAAAAGAACCAGAAATGGACAGACCACATGGTATTGATGAAAGCACCAGAAATGACAATGGCAAACTCAGCCCTGTTGAACCTGCAAAGTCTTCTTTACCAACATTTGTAGGCTAGTGGCAACATTGGGAGAGCTGTTTCAGAAACTAGTCAAGTAAAAACACGACATAGTCATGCTCACAGAATTATCATCCCTTTGATCATCAGCACCATTACCAATCTTAATGTGTCCTATCCCACCAGCAGAACAGACCCAGCAGAGATGACTAGACAGTGATATATAATTAGGAGGTAGTTTCCCTTGGATTCCTCAATATTGAGGGGAAAGTGAGGACTGCAGATGCTGGAGATCAGAGCTGAAAATGTGTTGCTGGAAAAGCGCAGCAGGTCAGGCAGCATCCAAGGAACAGGAGAATCGACATTTCGGGCATAAGCCCTTCTTCAGGGAGGGCTGAAGAAGACTTTCCTGAAGAAGGGCTGATGCCCGAAACGTCGATTCTCCTGTTCCTTGGATGCTGCCTGACCTGCTGGGCTTATCCAGCAACACATTTTCATTCCTCAATATTGGCTCAAGTACCTACAGAGTTTCTTGACATCAGGTCAAACTTGGGCAAGGAAATCTACTGGTGATCATCATATACTCACCCATTTTGAACATGACTTGGAGGAGGCACTGAGGGTGGAAAAGGCAAATAAAGTATTTTTGGTGGACCTTGAGATACCTCACCCAGAATGGCTCAGCAGCATCATTACTGACGAGCTTGTCAAGCTCTAAAGGACATAGCTGCAAGACTCAGTCTGGAGCAGATGAATACACAGCTGACCTCATTCTCACCAACCTGCTGAGGATGCATCTGTCCACAACTTATATTGGTCAGAGTGACCACTGCATAGTCTTTGCAGAAACAAAGGTTGGTCTCCACATTGGGAATACCCTACAGCATGTTGTGAGACAGTACTACTATGTATAATAGCACAGATCTTGCAACTCAAGACTGGACATTCACGAGGCACCATGGTCCATTAGCAGCATAAGAAATGCACTCAAACCCAATTTGCAAATTAATTGCCTGGCACAACACCACACTATCTTTGCCATCAAAGTAAGGGAGATCAATAGTGAACCTGTGTGCCAAACAGCATAGCAGCAAGTGATAGGCAGGTGTAAGTGCTTCCACTACCTCTTTAGTCCCACAACATTCAGTTGTGAATGGTGACACACAATTATACAACTCATTGGATGTACAAACTCCACAAATATCTCCATCCTCAGTCAAGGAGATACTTATAATAACTGCTCATTTTTTTATATATCAGACAACTGCGATACCAGACAGAAATTCTGGCTTGACAGTTGCCTTGACTGAAGCAGATGTTATTCTAACAATAAAGTAGAAATTTATTAGTGGAAGAGATGAGGATAAAATAGAATAAACTGAGTCATCAATTTATTATACAAATCTAAAGATTTTTAAACACACTAAGCATATGATCCTGTTAAACCTAAAACAGTCCTTAATAAATTGAAAGGAGACAAAACTGCTTCTGTGCCATACCCAAAACCCCTGTATAATATCTGAACTCATGTAATTCTCACACCAAAGTCCCTGTATCTAAAACCTTGGTAGCTTAAAGCGACTTGTGACTTTGGCATTTAGACTGGAGCTGCAGATAGCTTCTGCCTGGAACCCACACACCTGCCTAAATGTACTTAGCTTTATATAACCTCCTCAGGGTTTTATCCCTCCACTTCTGGTCTGGGATGAACAGTAACTATTCACTCTAACTGTTCACTGTATCTCCTTCCATTCTCAGGAGCTAAGGTCTGTATAGCCATCCGAAGAATGTTTACGGGGTCTTCCCCAAATCCATAGCATTTGGCAAATTAAGATGCATACATCAACTATTCACTAGCCAATCTGCAAATTCATTGCCTGGCATAACCCCATTCTATGGGATTTGGAAAATTCAAATATATGCATCAAATATATCTCACTCACCATTTCTTTAAGACACCAGGATGAAGTTCATGAGGATTTGGACACATGTCAGCGTGCTGTTTGAATAATGTACTCAGTATCACTCTTCTGGTGATTGCAATTTTTCCAAGCTCCTCCCTTCCTTCTGTTTCCTCATTTATAGCTGTTTCTGACATGTTACTTATATCTGCTATAAAAGAGGACTGATGCAAAATGCCTTTTCTATTTATCTGCCATCACTGTATTTTCTCTTAATTTCCAGATTCACTTTCAATAGTACCAACAGTCACTTTGTTAAGTCAAGTCATAGTGTTATACAGCATGGAACCAGACCCTTCAGTTCAATTCGTCCATGCCGACAATTTATCTGCAATTGGTCCATGTTTCTCTAAACACATCCTATTTATGTACCTCTCCAAATGCCCTTTAAAGTTGTAATTGTATCCACCTCTGCTACTTCCTCTGGCAGCTTGTTCCATACACGTACCACCCTCTATCTGAGAAGGTTGCCCCTCAGGTCCCTTTTAAGTCTTGCCCCTCTCAACTTAAAACTATGTCCTCAAGTTTTAGATTCCCATACTGTTGGAAAAAGACCCTGGCTATTCACCTTATCTATGCCCCTCATGATTTTATAAATCTCTGTTGGTCACCCCTTAGCCTCTAAAGCTCCAGAGGAAAAAAGCCAAAGTCTATCCACCCTGTCCTTGTAACTCATACCCTCCAGTCCTGGCAAATATTTTCTGCACCATTTTTAGATTAACAACATCCTTCCTATAGAAGAACAACCAGAATTGTACACAGTACTCTAAAAGTGCGTCACAAATGTCGTATACATCCACAACATGATATCTCAACTCCTTTACTCAGTTTTGGATGTAGGCTTGCTCGCTGAGCTTGAAGGTTCATTTCCAGACATGTTCCAACTGGAACTCTATCAACAAACACATCGAGTTAGACCCCATCTACCACCTCCTGAGAAAAGGAACAGGAAGTAACATCACCAAAGGAAATGACATCACAAACCCAAAGAAACCCAAACATATAAATAGAAATCAGGAATTTTCAGCAGTGCTTCACCTGAGGCCCACTGAAAATGTTACATAGTAGGGTAACAAAACGTATGGGAATGAACCTTCAAGCTCAGCGTGCAAACCAACATCCAAAACCTCAACCTGAGCTACAAATCTTCTCAAAATGCCTATACTCAGTGTTCTGACCAATGAAGGCAAACCTGACAAAACCATATTCAGCAATGACCACCTACAACACCATTTTCAAGGAACTGTGAACCTACATCTTTAGGTCCCTCTGTTCAACAACACTTCCCAGGGGCCTCTCATTAACTGTGTAAGTCCTGCCCTGGTTTGCCTTGCCAAACTGCAACACCTTTGATTTATCGTACTTAAACTCCATCTGCCACTTCATGACCCATTGGCCACCCTTATCAAGATCTCATTGTACTCTTAGATAAACTTCTTCACAGTCCACTATACCACCAATTTTGGTGTCATCTGCAAACTTACTAATCATCTCTCCTACATTTTCATTCAAATCATTTATATAAATGAAAAACAATAGTGGACCCTGAACTGATCCTTTTGGAACACCGCTGGTCATAGGCCTCCAATCGAATGAACACCCTCTACTGCCACCCTCCGTCTTTTACCATCAATTCAACTTTGTATTGATTTGGCTATCTCTCCCTGGACTGCATGTGGTCTAGACTTACTGAACCAGTCTACTATGCAGGATTGTCAAAGACCTTGCGAAAGTCCACGTAGACAACAGCTACTGCTCAGTCTCCATCTATCTTCTTAGTAACCTCTCCAACAAATTTGTGAGATACAATTTTCCATGCAGAAGCCCTCTTTTCTTGTTGCAAATATTTAAAGAAACTTTTCCCATCTATTTCTGGTTGGCTTTTTCTCAAACTCTATTTTTTCCTGCATATTGATTTTTCTTTCCTTAATCATTTTAGTAATTATAATCTGTCCAATCTTCAGTTCTGCTACCTGTTTTGACACTATTATGCACTTTTTTCTGAAACTTTGAGACTATTTTTAACCTTTTATATTTAGTCATGAATAGTTGGGTCATCACCTCAAATATTTTTCTTCTTTGGAACATTGCTGTATTTATTGAAATTTTTAACCTAATTTACCAATTCACTTTTGCTAGCTCTACTTACATGCCCTTGCAATTGCCCTTATTTAAGTTCTTAAAAATAACTTCAGACCGCTCTTCTCTCCCTGAATCTGAACATAAAATTCAAACATGTTATTGCCACAACTAGGTAGGAGCACCTTCACTGTGTGATCATTAATACTATTTCATTACACAATATCAGAAGTCACATGGCACCAGACTATAGTCCAATAAGATTATTTGAAATCACAAACTTTCAGAGCCCTGTTCCTTCGTCAGGTGAAGTGACCCTATGGATAAGAGCTATGTTACTAGATCTGGAATTGAGAATTACTGGAATGCCTGCAAATATTGGGAATTGGCAGGTGAAGTAGCTGGATTAATTACAGGTAATATGGTATCACTTTAATATAGCAATGTTTTATCCTTCACCTTTCCATTGTAGAGACCTTAGTTTGCTTTTATGAAGAGTAAATGAAACTTGTCCTTTAACGGAGTAAGAATGTGAGGAGGAGGGAAGTGTGTTGTACCAATCTAGTCAGGTCAAAGAAAGCAATATGGTAGAAGTTGCTAGCACTTCCTCAGGCACATCCAACACAGCTGACACTAGCACATTTCAAAGCACACAGGATCTTATAAATACATTTTAGTGACGGGATTTAGTTAAGAATAGCTGTTGGTTTTAAGGTAAGGAAGGATTAAACTGCGTAGGGAAGGGGGAAAGTGGTTGAGAAAGGAGGTTTTGGAGGCCAAATGAGAAGGAATAAGAAAGATTGCTTATAAGATTTGCCACTCTCTAGGATCCATCAAAGTTCAGAGTGCTAGAGTTGCCAGCTAATCAGATTGACCACAGCTCTTGATGATGATTTGGTTGCTTTGAGGAGCAGTAGTCCCACTCTACCTGGTTTGCATGCTGCGCATTTTGGCTGTCGCGCAGACTTGTTTCAGATGCACCAACTGCCAACCAGTTTTCCTTCTGCAGGGAAGGGGGTTAGCATCCCTTGGTGTCTAGATGAAGGAGTTATGGATGGGGGTGCAAAAGCAAGCTCTGGATAAGGATTGAAGGGCAAGGCATTCACTTGATGACAATTCAGTAGATATTAATTTCATTCAGCCTGTTTTTAAAAGGAGAATGTTCTCTAAGTATAAAGAACATGCAAAGGCTTTGTACAATGTGAAAGGTTGAGGGGGACAATCCAGTACTGATTTCCACAGAAATACACACACCACTAACAAGGCTTTGGCTTCACTATAAATGGCCACCAATCAGATATGCAGGTCACCATACATACCTACTTTATGAAGCATATTAGAAAGAGGAAAGTGAAATAGTGAGGCAGGGAGGTGAAGGGAGGAACTTCCAGGGTCACGGCAAATGAAAGCAAAGCCATCAATGGTGGAGTAATGATGATTTGGAAATGCACAAGAAACCAGAATTAGAGGAGCACAGATATCGCAGCAGTTAAAATTCATTCACAATATTTACTTTGCCAAAAACAAAGCATTCCTTTCTGGATGTAATTGGAAATGGGAAGGGGCACAGGTCGTTCCGTGGCTTAGAATTACCTTCTCACATCACCAGGACAATTCCAAGTTCAAACTCCCAGCTCAGCACAATTGACAGAGCCCACAGAAGTAGGCTGAAAGCAGAGAAATTATAAAGGGATTATTGGGCTTGCACTTGGAAGCTTGGAGCACAGCAGGCATTGCTTCTCAGAATGACAAAAATTCATGGCCTACTAATACAGCACTTAAGAGGATAAATTGTTTTCTTTCTGGAGAGATCTAGAACAGAATCCACAAAGTAGAAACCTGAATCCTAATGAGAAACATTAGAATGTATGAAGCTCCTGCTGGAGGGCTGATTTTATTCTTCCAACATATAACTCATGCCACATTTTTCTGTTGTTTACACTCAAATCGTACTTAAAGGTGAGGATGTTCCATTTTATATCCTCCTTTAGAGACAATATGATTATTTCAGAGATAATCTTAGTTTATCCTTGCAAAGAAAACAAACTAATTTTAAAAGGACAGTTTCCTGACTGAAACAGTATTGTAGTTTAGGTTGAATTGCAGTACCATTGCTGCAACACAAAGTGAATCTTTCCTTCTTCTCAACTTTTGTGATGATATGATGTAATGGGATTGAAAAAAATGTGGGTTCGGAAAATGTGAAATGAAATAATTCAAAGGACAAAGTACTGCAAATGTTGGAGATTGAAACAACTGGGAGTACACAGTGGATGCACCAATATCTATAATAAAACCTAAATTAATGCCACACATTACAGGTACTTTATGCTTTGAATTGATGGGCTGTCTGCTCTTGCCTGCATTTTCTGCTTTTATTTCTAATGTAATTCAATTCTATCTGTCATATTACAGAAGTCTTACAAGCTCAAGTAAGCATTTCTGGTACTTGAGCTACCATTGATGGGAAGGTGATGGAATGGACTGTTACTGCTGTACTGCAAAATCAAAGTTAGCTGTAGCTACTCAGTTCAGAAATAATTCTTTTGCAAATTATAAACACCTTGATTTTCACACCTCCAAATTTGAAAGATTGAGTGAAGGTATTCAATCTGATTATGCTAACAGCAGGCTGAAAGTAAGCAGCTGCAGAAAATGTCATAGAGTCACAAAACACGGAAACAAACCTTTCAGTCCAACCAGTCCCTGCCGAACTAGTCCATGTTCCCAAACTAGTCCCACCTGCCTATGCTTGGCCCATATCCCTCCAAACATTTCCTATTCATGTACTCATCCAAATGCCTTTGAAACCTTGTAACTGTGTCCACCACATTATCTGGCAGTTCATTATACATGCAAACTATTCTTTGCCTAAAAATGTTGCACCACCTGTCCTTTTTCAATCTCAGCTCTCACCTTAAAAATATACCCCATAGTTTTGAATTCCTTCGCCCTAGGGGAAAAAAAACCCTTGTGATTTACCTTATCTATGCCCCTCATGATTTTATAGACCTCAATAAGGTCATCCTTCAACCTTCTATGCTTCAGTGAAAGAAGTCCCAGTCTTAACAGTCTATTTTTTAGTCTCAAACCCTCCATTCCCAGCAATGTACTGGTAAATCTTTTCTGAACCCTCTCCAGTTTAATGATCTCGTTCCTAAAACAGGGCAACCAGAGGCCTCACACACATGTCAATAGTCCTTCAAGTATTGTAATTATATGTGGTTGCTCATAATGGAAAGTTCACCCTTAAATAGAATTGTGTGCTCTTACATTTCAACCTCTGTTTGTTGCAACAACTTAATTGATGACTTAGACATCAACAGTAATATAACCTTTCAAAATGCGGGAACAGCAAGAAGTCATTCAGCTTCTCCAATGTTTTTGCTCATTCAAAGAGATATAGTCAAAGGGCTTATGCCCGAAACGTCGATTCTCCTGTTCCTTGGATGCTGCCTGACCTGCTGCGCTTTTCCAGCAACACATTTTCAGCTCAATTTGTATCTCAACCCCATTTAACCAACTTCATTCAAGATATCTCTTCCAACATAGAACATAGAATAGTACAGCACAGTACAGATCTTTCAGCCCACAAATATGTGCCAAGAATTTGTCTTAATCTAAGATTAACATAACCTACACACCCCTCAACTTACTGCCATGCTATGCTTGTCCAGCAGTCACTTAAATGTCCCTAACATCTCTGACACTACTACCACTGCTGGCAGTGCATTCAATGCGTAAAGCAACTACCTCTGACATCCCCCCTATACCTTCCTCCAATCACCTTAAAGCTATGACCTCTCGTGACAGCTGTTTCTGATCTGGGGAAAAGTCTGTGGCTATCTCCTCTCTCTATGCCGCTCGTTACCTTGTACACTTATATCAAATCACCTCTCTTCCTTCTTCTCCCCAGTGTGAAAAGCTTGAACTCACTCAATCTCTCTTCAGAAGGCAAGCCCCCCCAAACCAGGCAGAATCCTGGTAAATCTCCTCTGCACCCTCTCTGAAGCATCTACATCTTTCCTATAATGAGGCAACCAGAACAGGACACAATATTCTAAGTGTGATCTAACCAGGGTTGTATAGAGCTGCAGCAAAACCTTCCGGCTCTTAAACTCAATCCCCTATTAGTGAAAGCCAAAGCACCATACGCCTTCTTAACAACCCGATCAACTTGGGTGGCGATTTTGAGGGATCAGTGTATATGAACCACAAAATCCCAGTGTTCCTCCACACTGCCAAGAATCCTGTCTTTAACCCTGTATTCAGCATTCAAATTCAACGTTGTAAAATGAATCACTTTGTATTTCTCCAGGTTGAACTCCAACTGCCACTTCTCAGTCCAGCTCTGCATTTTGTCAATATCGTGTTGTAGCCTGAAACAGCGCTCAACACCATCTACAACACCATTGACCTTTGTGTCATCGGCAAACGTACTAACCCACCCTTCCACTTCTTCATCCAAGTCATTTATGAAAACTACAAAGAGCAGAGGCCCAAGAAGAGCTCCTTGCAGGACACCATTGGTCACTGACCTCTAAGTGGAATACTTTCCATCTACTATTACTCGCTGTCTTCTTTCCGCCAGCCAGTTCTATATCCAGATAACCAAATTTCCCTGGATCCCATACATCCTAACTTTCTGAATGAGCCCACCATGGGGAACCTTATCAAATGCTTTACTGAAATCCATATACACCACATCTGCTGTTTGACCTTCATCAATGTGTCTTATCATTTCCTAAAAGACCTGCCCCTTACAAAGTCATGCTGACTATCTTTAACCAAACTATGTTTTTTTCCAAATAGTTATAAATCCTATCTTTCAGAATCCTTTCCAGTACTTTGCTTACCACAGACATAAGACTGACTATAATTCCCAGGGATTTCCCTAATCCCTTTCTTGAACAGGAGAACAACATTTGCCTCCCTCCAATCAGCTGGTACTACTCCCATGGAGAGTGAGGATACAAAGTTCATCACTAGAGACACAGCAATCTCATTCCTCTCTTCCTGTAGTAACATTATATAGATCTGGTCCAGCCCTGGGGACCTACCTATCTGGATGCTTCCCAGAATTTCCAGCACATCAATCTGTTCAAGCCTATTAACCTGGTCCACGGTGTTCTCACTATCAACAGGGTCCCTCTCTCTAGTGAATATTGAAGTAGAAAGCTCATAGGGCCTCCCCTACCTCTTCAGACTCCAGGCACAAGTTCCCTCCACTATCCCTGATCAGCCCTACCCTCTCTCTGATCATTTTCTTATTCCTCATGAACATGTAGAATGCCTTTGGGTTTTGCCTAATCCTTCCCACCAAGGCTTTATTGTGCCCCCTCCTAGCTCTCCTAAGTCCATTTTTGAGTTCTTTCCTAACTACCTTGTAATCTTCTAAAGCTGTGGCAGATCCTTGCTTCCACAACCTTAATAAGCTTCCTTCTTCCTTTTGACAAGAAGCTCCTCTGCTTTTTTCATCCAAAGCTCCTTCTATTTGTGATTTCTTGCCTGTCTCACTGGGATAAAGTTTTCCAGTCAAGAACTCCATCAATAAACACATTGATTTAGATCCTATCTACCTTCTGTTGAAAAGGAGAAGAAGAACCAGAAATGATATCAGCCACCTTAAGAAACCAAGACTTTTAAATAGAGAGGCGGGACATACCACCAGTGCTTCACCTGAGACTCTCACCAATGATGTTTCCTAGTATGGTGATGAAATATCTTAAAACAAGCCTTCAAGCTCAGCGAGCTAACTTACATACTTATCATCAACCTGAGCCATAAATCTTCTCAAAAATCACTTACCCAACACTCGCAACAAGTGCTCCGAAAACAGTCTCTGCATTTCTGTTGTGCCTCTCTCATCTCTTGATTCCCTTAAGAAAAGTCTATTACCCTGTCTTGAAAGCTCTCAATGTCCCAGCATTCACACCAATTTACTGAAGAGATTTTTAAAACCTTTAAACTATCCATCTTTTGATTTCTTCTTTAGATAACCACCTCTTAATTGAAAAATTACTTTCCCTCATGGGCAGTATTATGGTTTTACTGCTCATGTGGACATGATAGCTTATTCAGGGGCCTGTACAGATATGATGGTTCAGTTGGCCCCCTTCTTTACTGTAAAATCCTAAGAATCTAAATTTTTAATTACATTACTGAGAAGATTTCCAGAGTTTCCTGAATTCTATTTTCCATTTTCTCCATTCCCATTGTAAACATCCATGGATGTAGGTTTGCTCACTGAGCTGGAAGGTTCATTTTCAGACGTTTTGTCACCATACAAGTAGCATCATCAGTGAGCCTCCGGATGAAGCACTGGTGGTATGACCCACTTTCTATTTATGTGTTTGGGTTTCCTTAAGTAAACATCCATATTTAGTGTCAATCACTTCATGCACCAAGGCTGAATCAACTACTGCTTTTAGTGCATTTATCCTGGCAACTTTATGGTCAGTGTTGAGAGGCTACCACCAAGTGTAGTTCAAACAGATTGTAAATCAAGGGTTAGATGCTGGCCCATGTGTACAGCATATCAAAATCTGCTCATTCGGTAGTAAGACCAGCAAGAAGTGGTATCTTGTAAGAGTGTGATCAGACCTTGGTCAGTTACTCCATGACAGCAGGGAAGTATCTTCCTACAAAGGATAGTCAGTTCCAATGTTGTTGAAACATCCACTTTAACACAGACTGGCTTTATCAAAAGCAAAATTGCAATTGGCAAAATCTGATGCATGCTGAGTGATAATCTTTAGCTTGCTGGAGATGCCAGATTCAGAATTTTCATAATGTTTTGGTGAGTGAAATTCATGGCAGTCATTCCACTGTGGTTCAGAATAAGTTTTCTCCTATAATCTTCTGCCCTACAACTCATTAATTATTCAACAGGATGTCAGGCACCTTTCTCAGGGTATTGCAGAGCTGGAGAAGTGTAAGTACTCACTAACATTTGAGCTTTCTGATGTATATGACTCGAGTGCTATATCAAAGCTCAGCTACATGCTACTTCAGACCCTGCAAACTTAAACGTTCCCCATACAATATGGTGCTTGAGTCAAAAAATGTGGCACTGGAAAAGCACAGCATCTGAGGAGCAGGAGAGTCGACAGTTCTGGTTTAAGCCCTTCATCAAGAATCCTGATGAAGGGCTTATGCCAGAAATGTCGACTCTCCTGCTTTCGGATGCTGCCCGACCTGCTGTGCTTTTCCAATGCCATACTTTTTGACTCTGACTCTCCAGCATCTGCAGTCCTCACTTTCTCCTCTATGTGGTTGAGCCTTAACTTCAACATGTTACCAAGAAGAAGGGACAGCTCACTCCCTGTTTCACGAGCATGAACTGGGAGATACTAGTGGATGGGATAGTGGAAAGGAGAAAAATCCTTTTTACTGCCCTCTGCACTTCCTATTCATTTACTGGGCACACTTTATCAACTCTTCTGCTCATGCATCACATTAACTGCTCTTCCATTCACTTCTATGATACTCAATTCCTCCCTTGACTTATTGCAGGGAAAAATGGCCCAGACTTGGACTGATATCTGCACAGCACCCCGATAGATGTGTGTGTAAATTCCTGTTGATTGCACTTGAGCTGTGGGGCTGCCCATGTCTCATTCCCTGAATTCTGATGTAACCAAGCATCTGATTGATTGTGGCCATCACTCTGGAATGGAATAATACAAACCTCTTGATTGACTGTGCTGGTATCTTCTGAATGATCGTAGTCTCCCTTCACCCACTAAGGACAATACTCCTTTCACTTTGGTACAAGCCTGACATTTTCTTTTTAAGGCGACATGTGCTCCTGCATGGAACGTGACCCGGCAGAAACTTCCAAGTCATAGGAGTTACTGAGCTAAAGTACTGAAAGTCTGAATGATGTGCGAGTTAGGTCGAAAGCAGAAATGATCATGTTGTGAGACCAATACTTTAACGTTGCCAATGTGCGTGGGTAAAGGGTCGAAGTGGATGTGGCCATAGAACATGCATTGACATTCTGAAGAAGCAGTTACATGATGGGCAGTCATCACCTACCTACTCTGATTTACATGTTGCAAATTTGTCCCGTTTCTTAATGAAGGAGGGGAAAGTTGGAAGTGGTATATAAATTCAGCAAATTGAGTCTTTACAAGATGTACATGCTAGAAATAAAGCAATTGCTGCTACACAATGGCAAAATAGTGAACTCATCTTTTAAGGGATGAAGTGAAAAATTTCACATTTTTCTCAATTTCAGGAATCAGTTTTTAAAAAAAATTCTCATTGTGCTTCTCCCTTTCTTAGAACCAAAGTAGCTAGGAGCAGGAGTAGGTCATTCAGCTGTTCAAGTCTGCTCCGCCATTTAATATGATCCTGGATGATCCTCTGACTCAATATTCTCCCCATACTCCTTTATACATTTAATACCTCTTTTTGAATATAAAAAACAGAAGTTGCTGGAAAAGCTCATCTGTTTTGACAGTATTAGTGAAGAGAAATCAGAGTTAACGTTTCAGGTCCAGTGACCTCTCCTTAGAACCGGACCCAAAATGTTAACTCTGATTTCTCTTTACAGATGCTGCCAGACCTGCTGAGCTTTTCCAGCAACTTTGGGTTTTGTTTCTGATTTACAGCATCCACAGTTCAGTGACCTGGCCTCTGTAGTCTTCTGGGGTAATGAATTCGAAAAGTTGACCACTCGAGCGAAGAAATGTTTTCCTATCTCAGACTGTGATTCTTCTTTCCCCTCATTGGAAGAACATAGGTGCCAAATCTAGTCAGTCCAGCCCTGTTAGAATTTTTTACACTTCAATCAACTCCCGTCTCATTCTTCTAAATTCTTATCCTTGTGAAAAACAGGCTCAGTTGAACCAATCTATCCTTATAAAATAGTCCTGCCATCCTGGTATCTGCCTAATGCTCCTCCACAGTTAGTATGCTTACCATACTCCCTCTACGGTTAGCATATATCCATCCTTAGGTAGGGAGACCAAAATGACACACAACCCCCCAGATGTGATCTCACAAAGACCCTGTATAACTGCAGTAAGACATTCCTACTTCTGAACTCAAATCCTCTTGCAACTCACACCAAGATATCATTTGCCTTCCTAATTTCTTGCTGTACCTGTTTGTTTGCTTTCCTTGATGTAGGACACCTAGATTTCATTGTACATCCATACTTTCCAATATATTGCCATTAATATTACTCTGCCTTTCCCTGTTTATCACACCAAAATATATAACCTCATACTTATCCATGTTTTACATCTGAATCTGATTTCTGACTTTTCCCCACTCTCTTAATTTGTCTTGACCACTGTGAAGCCTCTTTGCATCTCTTCACAACTCACAGTCCAACCTAGTTCTGTGTTTTCTTACTGTCATTCTCATAATACCAGACAGAGCAAAGTTCAACCCCAAATTTATTATACATGCAAATGACCAGCATTAGATGAAGGAACACAGCAGAGGGAGAGGCCTTGCATTTTGAATCATTGATTTGGAATACAGATCACACTTTCTTAGGCCAAGACAGACATAATTCTGCTGGAGACAGAAATGAAATTGTTGGACAATAGAAATTGAAAATAAAGAATAGAAGTTATACATAATGACCTTAAGATGATTTTTGCTAAAGATTCTGACCAGCCAAGGTTTCCTGTAATTACATCTTTTTGGATACAGCAATAAGAATACACTTGATAGAACCAATATGTTGTCAACAGCCTGTTTTTTTTTCATTCATTCACAGAATAAGGGTGATCCTGGCTAGGCCATAGGGCAGTTTACCACATTGCTGTGGGACTGGAGTCACATGTAGATCAGGCCAGGTAAGGATGGCAATTTTTTTCCCGAAAGAACATTAGTGAAACAGATTGTTTTTCCCCTCAACAATTGGCAATGCATTCATGGTCACCATTAGACCCTTAATTCCAGATTTTTATTGTATTCCAATTCTACCATCCACTGTGGTGGGAGTTGAGTCAAGGTCCCCAGAACATTACCTGGGTCTCTGAATTAACAGTCCAGTGATAATGCCACTAGGACATTGCCTCCCTTAATCTATGGTATTAGTTTATGTACTTATACATATACCTATGGTAATAGAATATGAAAAATTGAGATATTCCAACAAATTGCATCTTTTATAGTCAATACCAGTATTAATACAATCTTTTTTAATTACTCAGTGAAATTAAATGTAATATTTTAATCCTCAATTTGAATTGCAAACATCATTCTGACGTTAAATTCTCAGGGGGCAAGACATAATGGTTTGGTTTATATTTAACATTGGCTAAAGAGTATGTTAAATAAAACAAGAAAAGAAAATGCTCAGAGTGAGATTTTGACTATCCTGCATCTGAATAAAGAACTTGGAATAGTAAAATTGTTTTTAAAGTTGATTTGAAACTTGGTTTTATGCAGAGCCAGGATTTCAACTGTACATTGCTTTTTTTTGATTTTCCAGCTTATTTGCATTATTTTTAAAGTTGTCAGCTTTTTTGAAGCTGCCAGCCTGTGTAGCTTCTTCAATGTCCCATGTGCCACGTTTGTCTGTTTATATACATTTTACCTTCCTGCTTTTGTAAAGCAGGGCAAAATCCTGTCCCAACCCTATGGTTAATGCTGTGATTGGGTACATTTAACCCCCACATTGCAGCTGTTGTCTCCACCTCTGTTAAATATATGGCAGTAAGATCTATGGACAGTATTCCCACTTCATTCCCAATTGAGACCCACATGTGCATAATGAATGCCATCTTAAGGGCCTCATCCCACCACTATTGGTAATATAGTAGTGGGTGGTAGGGGGCAGGGTTGTTGTGAGGGCTGGGGTGGGGAGGTAGTGTGGATGGGCGTGAAATCTGCCTTGAAGGGAGCACAACATGCAATGCTATGTGAGATTACTTGCAAACTCTGAAGATAGGTGTGGGTGGGCAATGTGTATGTTCAATGTTCAAAGACATGTCTCATGGAGAGCCCCAACATGGAAAGTAGAGGGACACCACTGAAGACCCACCCTGTCCTCATTGACCCCTTCCCACCCAACACCAATCATTCAGCTGTGGATGGACCCAGCAACAATCCCAGACCATCGAGTGGTTATTTTATCATCTGCAGCATTGCTATTTCATGAAATTGACCATTTTTGAATGGCCAACAGCTCCTTTGGTAGGGGGGATGGGTTCCTTAATCCCGACACAAGACCTGCCATAGGGCTGCTAAGTGCCTGACTGGAATAAGGTGTGGTGGGCCTTCAGGAAAAGAGCTGGTAGGGAGCTCCCATCAAACTCTCCAGCTAGCAGCCGAGACTCCTATTGCCTCCACCAGATTCCGACTGTTAGCTATGATTGCTATTTATAAAGCTTTAATGTAAATTTTAGAAATTTAGGTGTAAACTCCTTAATTGACTCTTTATAAGCAAGAACATCATTAATGGGATCAGGTCAGCCAATTAAACTGTGAAACTTGTTTATTGCAAAAGCAGTTTAAAGTGTTTGGATGAAAGTTTTATCACCAGATCAATAGTTAATTATGTAAAAGGTTAACTCACCTTACATATACAATGATAATTAGCCTTTGAAATAGAATTGCTAATTAAGGTCTTAAGAAACTGTATTTGTCTCAGTTGTAGAAAGTGATATGTTTTCATTACATCAGTAATGTGCACTATCTCCTATGATTTCATAACAGAAATTATCTTCTATTATATCAATGATGAAGTAAAAGGGATTAAGCTGACATAATGTTCTTAATTTAGCATCAGGGATAACTCATTGTGATTCTGATAGAAATCAATCAGATAATTTCCAGGCATCATTAGAGATTGGCAACAATCTATATTTTTTAATGTGCTTTTGATTTAGGCAGCACAGGCAGTGTGTACATTGACTGGTATCAAGAGAACTCTCAAACAAACACCAAATCATAGCTTGAATATTGGTGATAATTCCTGCACACCCTTGCAGTGGCTTGTACATTGAAGAGATGATAACTCATTGTTGTAAGGCAGTCTACCTTTTTAAGACAATTAGGCTACATCATGACATGTGGCAGTCCCGTACAAAACCCCATCTCAGCTTCAGCAGTGTGTGGTCAGACAGTGTTACTGTCATCTAATATAGCCATAGCATAAAGCCTTGAACTCGGACTATGTAAGTCTGGGACCATCTTATAACTAAACATAGCATTGTTAATGAATTTCAAGACAACTGCGTCATCAAGAACCCAATCTTGATGGTATGCAGGCTGTCATAAAGGGAAAAGTAATCATATCCGGCAATAGTGTTTAACCAATGAAATCACATCATGGTGACAATGAGTTAATGATAGCTGGTTGGTGCTAAATATTGATAGCAGCAGTGGCTCAGGACCTCTGGGAGGAGACAGAACTGGATCCTTCATTTAACACTTCTAGCTGAAATGTTTTGCGACTGCTTCAGCCTTGTCTTTTACACTGATGTGCTGAGTATTCAGAAATATCCCCATAAATGAATACCACTGTTTCTTAATCAACCTCAAACTTGTTGGACAATTTCGAAGGCTGAAGCTTCTGCACTCCTGTCCCAGGGGTCCCCTTACTTGGCACACTTACAGTCACATTCTCCGGTCCCTGACTACTGACCAAATCAGAAGAACCTATGTTAGGTGTGTAGCCACCTGTTGATGGAAAATATGCAGGTAACTTTCACCCTGCCTGAAGTGTCTCATTGTGTAATTTGGCCTCCATCTCAAATTACTGAATCAAAACTGCTTGAGCTGTAAATATTAGTTGCAAAGTGTTTGCCTTGGATCACACTGGCATCCAGGAGTCATCATTCCCTCTATATTCTCCAGGCATAGCATAGACATCCATTTTCTGTGTTCAGCAGTTGCTGGCGAAACCGGACTGAATGTATCAGCATGGAGTCAGCACGTCGATCATTGTGTATGGACAATCAGAGCAGTTACAAGGCACATGGCCACACAGTTTAAAGCAAATATTGCCAGGAGCTTGCACATGCTACAGCCATGACACATCACCTTTCATAGAAACATAAGAACAGGTGTAGGCTATTCAGCTTCTTGAGTTTCCATCTGCCATTCTACATGACAACTGATCATTTACCTCCCTATACATCTTGATGTCATTCATAACTGAAAACCTATCAGTCTCTTGAACTTACTTTATGGTTGAACATCCGCAACCCCCTGGGGTAGAAAATTATACAACCAATATTTATAACTCAAGCAGCTTTGGCTCAGAATTTGAGTTGGAGGCCAAGTTACATAAAGAAGCAGTGACATTCATTTAAGGGGATATTTCAGAATACTCATTCAAAGTATATTCCTATGATATAGAAAAAGTTCTATGGTGAAGACCCACTATGTTTGGTTAATTAAAAAGATTAAAGGAGTCAAACTGAAGAAAAAGTATTATGAAATTGTACAAAGACTATGATCCACAGTAAAAAAAAAGCTTTTCTCCTCAGCTCAGTCCAAAATAATTCATTTTTACTCTTAAACAAAAGCAGAAATTGCTGGAAATGTTCAGCAGGTCTCGCAGCATCAGTGCAGAGAAATCAGAATTAATATTTCAGGTCGAGTGAACCGTCTTCAGAACGGAGGAAATGCTAATGCTGATTTCTCTCCAAAGGTTCTGCCAGAGCTGCTGAGCTTTTCCAGTATTTTCTGTTTTTGTTTCTGATTTACAGCATCTGCAGTTCTTTTCATTTTTATTCTTAGGTTGTGTTCCCGGATTCTAGACTTCTCAGCCATGGCAATTATACTTTCTGCATCTACTCTATCCTTTTAAGAATCTTGTAAATTTCTATGCAATAGATGCTCATTCTTCTAAATTTCAGAGTATACAGAGCCATCCTCCTCAATCTGACTTCATAGGAGCTCCACCTTCCCAGGAATCAGTCTGGTGAACTTCCTCTACACTACCTGCCATCTTTAATGTGATTTTTAATTAGCTCCTATTATGACATGGAGTAAACCCACCTGTTTAGTTTAAACCAGCAACACAAAAAGGATTTCAGTAATCCCATGCAGTAATCTGTGAAAATCTGAGAGGCCAATAACTAGTTAAAGTAAAATTAACAAGTTTATTTCTTAAAGTATAACAGAGAATAATTAACTAACAACTACTTACAACTTCTTCCTCTAACCTATCTTTTATCTTTCTTTCTCTAATACTAGTCCAATAAACTCTACCCCCCAATTAAGATTTACCAAAAATTCAAGTTTTCAAAACCAGCCAGCTGTTGAATCTTCAATTTGGATCTTCCTGTGTCTCCTTTTCTTCTTCTTAGGGATTATGCTTCACAGGTCACAGATCAACAAAGGTACCTTTAAGAGAGCTATTTTTCAGGCAGTCTCTACATGCTGGTGGCATGGCAGTTCTCCTCCCAACTGTTTAATTTTCCCCAGTCTTATCAATCAAAGCATCAGATTGTGATTGGCCTTTAAGATTGTCAATATACTAAATCTAAACTTGATTGGATATTGGTATTTTTTGGGTTATAATTTAAACTGATTAACCTAATTCAAATCTGTTTTTGTAGCTAAGCATCTAGCTACCCCAATAGCTGGACCACCTGTCACATTGTATCTTATTCAGAACACTTGGCACTGTCAGGTAGTTCTGCCAGCTTTTAACTCTCTTAAAGGTACAGTACACCTACATCTTCATAACACTCCTTAAATATTGTAGTCAATTTTTGAATTATTAAAATAAGATGAAAAAACCTGAAAAAATTAGTTTTTAAAAAAACTCATCTATCTGTCACATTATCAGCTACCTTACCCCCAGCCCCATCCTTCCCATTTATCTGTTAACTGCCCGGTCCATAAGCCTCATTCCTGATGCAGAGCTTATGCCAAAATGTTGATTCTCTTGCTCCTCGGATGTTGCCTGACCTTTTGTGCTTTTCCAGCACTACACTCTCAACTCTGATCTCCAGCACCTGCAGTTCTAACTTTATCCCCATTAAAAAAGATAACTCTATTACAAGTTTCTGGAATATTTTAAACCTTCAGATTAGACCTTAGCCAGTCACAAGATACTCACCAAACAGCTTATGTATCTCATCTAAGTCCAAGTTGCCACTTCTTTTAAAAAGAATACACTTTTTCTAATTTAAGTTGTGTAAAGACACTCTATATCAGAGGTTTTGATTAATCAATTAACTTCTGTAATGTTACTCTTTGAGCTTTATTTAGATTCAGCCCTCTTGTGCAACTTTTCATCTCCTGGTCTCCTTCTTTTCAAGGTCTCTCAAAATTCACAGCACTTCATTCTATTACCCAGCATTCCATGCCGATTGCACTAATCTCTCTTATTTATGCTACTGAGATCTAGATGAGTGGAGTGTAAGGCAATTACAGAACTAGATAAGGCCAGCTAGTTAATTAGCTGACCTTACCTTTTGTACAACAGAGAATTTTATTAACCTTGTCCAAGCCAGCAAGTAATGTAAATTTATTATTCTCAGTTTTAAATGATTATTGTAAGCAAGCAATATTAGATTTTATTAAAACATATAACACCTTAAAATGTAAAAATCAAAACAGTCACTGCATTACTCAACAAACTCATAGACATTTCTATCTGTTCTATGCATTACATGCACAAGCCTTTCTTCATATTACTCCTGAGATTCAAATGTCTGAACTGGAATATTGTGGCCACATCTGGGCACCACATTTTACAATGAATGTGAAAGTATTGGAGAAAGTGAAAAAGACTTGCAGCATAAGAATTAAACTGGGGATGAGATCCTGCCATTCAAGTAGTTTTGCAAAAGTTTAGGAGGAAATCTGAAAGAATTGTCTTGAACCATGAGTCTGGATACAGTAGCTTGGAAGTAATTGTTCCAATTGGCTGAAGAGTCAAGGAAATAAAGGAGAGTGGCAAAAAAGCAATGTGGAGCTGAGGACATTTGTGTTTCTGCAGTGAGTGGTTATGATCTTGTATGCAAAGATCAATTCAAACATGATTTTCAAAAGAGAATTGGATAATTATCTGGGAAAAAATGTTTGCAAGACTCCTGGAAATATGATGAAACTCAGTGACAAGATCAAAGTAGCTGTTGGTGGCTTTTTCAACCCAAGAAAAAGAACATACCGTCTCATTTTGTTAATTCCAAGACTGAGGAATCTTCACTGAGAAAGTGAGGTCTGCAGATGCTGGAGATCAGAGTTCAGAGTGCGTTGCTGGAAAAGCACAGCAGGTCAGGCAGCATCTGAGGAGCAGGAGAATCGATGTTTTGGGCCGTAGCCCTTCATCAGGAATAAGGTGGGAACCTCAGGGGTGGAGAGATGAATAAGGCGGTGTGGGGCTGGGGAGAAGGTAGCGAAGAGTGCAATAGGTGAATGGAGGTGGGGATAAAGGTGATAGGTCAGAGAGGAGGGTGGAGCAGATAGGTGGGGATGAAGATTGACAGGTGGGACAGGTCATGCATTGGTGCTGAGCTGGAAGGTTGGAACTGGTGTAAAATGGGGGGAGGGGAACTGAGGAAACCGGTGAAGTCCACACTGATGCCATGGGGTTGAAGGGTCCTGAGGTGGAAGATAAGGTGTTCTTCCTCCAGGTGTTGGGTGGTGAAAGAGTGGCAATAGAGGAGGCCAAGGACCTGCATGTCCTCGACAGAGTTGGGGGAGGAGTTGAAATGATGGGCCATGGGGCAGTGGGGTTAATTGGTGTGGGTGTCCTGGAGATGTTCTCTAAAGCACTCTGCAAGAAGGTGTCCAGTCTCCCCAATGTAGAGGAGATTGCATCAGGAGCAATGGATACAATAAATGACATGGGTGGAAGTGCAGGTGAAACTTTGATGGATGTGGAAAGCTCCTTTTGGGGCCTTGGATGGAGGTGAGGAGGGAGGTATGGGCGCAGGTTTTGCAATTCGTGTGGTGGCAAGGGAAGGTGCCAGCAGGAGTGGGTGGGTTGTTGGGGGGGGGGGGGGTGCGTGGACCTGAGCAAGTAGTCATGGAGGGGACCTGAGCAAGTAGTCATGCAGAAAGCAGATCGGGTTGGGTAGGGAAATATATCCCTGGTGGTGGTGTCCATTTGGAGGTGACAGAAATGTCGGCAGATGATGCGGTTTATGCAAAGATTGGTAGGGTGGAAGGTTCTGTCCTAGTTGCGGTTGGAGAGGTGGGGTCAAGGGCAGAAGTATGGGATGTGGATGAGATGCATTGGAGGGCATCTTAAAACACGTGGGAGGGGAGATTTCGGTCTTTAAAGAAGGAGGCCATCTGGTGTGATCTGTGGTGGAACTGGTCCTCCTGGGAGCAGATGCAGCGGAGGCGTAGGAATTAGGTCCTGCAACTCCACTTTCAAGGAGCTATGAACCTGCACTCCAAGGTCTCTTTGTTCATCAACACTCCCTAGGGCCTTACCATTAAGTGTATAAGTCCTGATAAGATTTGCTTAAACTTCATCATCTGCCTCTTCTCAGCCCTTTGGCCAATCTGATCAAGATCCCATTGTAATCTGAGATAACCTTCTTCGCTGTCCACTACACCTCCAATTTTGGTGCCATCAACAAACTTACTAACTATACCTCTTATGCTCACATCCAAATCATTTGTATAATGATGAAAAGTACTGGACCCATCACCCACTGGTCACAGGCCTCCAGTCTGAAAAACAACCCTCCACCACCATCCTTTGTCTTCTACCTTTGAGCCAGTTCTGTAACCAAATAGTGAGTTCTCCCTGTATTCCATGAGATCTAACCTTGCTCACCAGTCTCCCATGGGGAACCATGTCGAACGCCTTACTGAAGTCCATATAGAGCACATCTACCACTCTGCCCTCATCAATCCTCTTTGTTACTTCTTCAAAAAACTCAAAGGTTTGTGAGACACAATTTCCCATGCACAAAGCCATGTTGACTATCCCTAATCAGTCCTTGCCTTTCCAAATACATGTACATCCTGGCCTCAGGATTCCCTCCAACAACTTGCCCACCACCGACGTCAGGCTCACTGGTCTATAGTTCCCTGACTTATCCTTACCACCTTTCTTAAACAGTGGAACCACATTTGCCAACCTACAATCTTCCATCACCTCACCTGTGACTATCGATGATACAAATATCTCAGCAAGAGGCCCAGCAATCACTTCTCTAGCTTCCCGAAGAGTTTTAAGATACACCTGATCAGGTCCTGGGGATTTTCCACTTTTATGCATTTCAAGACATCCAGCACTTCCTCCTGTGTAATGTGGACATTTTTCAAGATGTCACCATCTGTTTCCCTGCATTCTGGATCTCTCATGTCCTTTTCCACAGTAAATACTAATGCAAAATACTCATTTAGTATCTCCCCCATCTCCTGCAGCTCCACACAAAGGCTGATCTTTGAGGGGTAAAAATGTGTTACTGGAAAAGCGCAGCAGGTCAGGCAGCATCCAAGGAGCAGGAGAATCGACGTTTCGGGCATGAGCCCTTGTTCAGAAATGAGGAAAGTGTGCCAAGCAGGCTCAGATAACAGGTAGGGATAAAACCCAGATGGCCTCCTTCTTCAAAGACCGCAATTTCCCCCCAGACGTGGTCGACGATGCTCTCCACCGCATCTCCTTCACTTCCCGCTCCTCTGCCCTTGAGCCCTGCCCCTCCAACCGCCACCAGGACAGAACCCCACTGGTCCTCACCTACCACCCCACCAACCTCCATTTACATCGTATCATCCGTCGTCATTTCCGCCACCTCCAAACGGACCCCACCACCAGGGATATATTTCCCTCCCCTCCCCTATTAGCGTTCTGAAAAGACCACTCCCTCCGTGACTCCTTCGTCAGATCCACACTCCCCACCAACCCAACCTCCACTCCCGGCACCTTCCCCTGCAACCGCAACAAATGCAAAACTTGCGCCCACACCTCCCCCCTTATTTCTCTCCAAGGCCCCAAGGGATACTTCCATATCCACCACAAATTCACCTGCACCTCCACACACATCATTTACTGCATCCGCTGCACCCGATGTGGCCACTTCTACATTGGGGAGACAGGCCGCCTACTTGCGGAACGTTTCAGAGAACACCTCTGGGACACCCGGACCAACTAGCCCAACTGCCCCGTGGCTCAACACTTCAACTCCCCCTCCCACTCCACCAAGGACATGCAGGTCCCTGGACTCCTCCATCACCAGACCATAGCAACACAACGGCTGGAGGAAGAGCGCCTCATCTTCCACCTAGGAACCCTCCAACCACAAGAGATGACCTCAGATTTCTCCAGTTTCGTCATTTCGCCTCCTCCCACTTTGTCTCAGTCCCAACCCTCGAACTCAGCACCACCTTCCTGACCTGTAATCTTCTTCCTGACCTTTCCGCCCCACCCCCACTCTGGCCTATCACCCTCACCTTAACCTCTTTCCACCTATTGCATTTCCAACGCCCCTCTCCCAAGTCCCTCCTTCCTACCTTTTATCTTAGCCTTTTATTGGCACACTTTCCTCATTCCTGAAGAAGTGTTCATGCCCGAAACGTCGATTCTCCTGCTCCTTGGATGCTGCCTGACCTGCTGCGCTTTTCCAGCAACACATTTTCAGCTCTGAACTCCAGCATCTGCAGTCCTGACTTTTTCCTAGATGATCTTTGAGGGGCCCTTTCTCTCCCAAGTTACCCTTTTGTCCTTAATGTATTTTAAATTCCATTTGGATTCTTCTTAATTCTATTTGCCAAAACTATCTCGTGTCCCCTTTTTGCCGTCCTGATTTCTCTCTCAAGTATACTTCTACTGCCTTTATACTCTTCAAAGGATTCATTCGATCTATCCTGTCTATGCCTTACATATGCTTCCTTCTTTTTCTTAACCAAACCCTCAATTTCTTTAGTCATCCAGCCTTTCCTTTCACCCTGACAGGAATATACTTTCTCTGGATTCTCGTTATCTCATTTCTGAAAGCTTCTCATTTTCCAGCCGTCCCTTTACCTGCGAACATCTGCACCCAATCAGCTTTTGAAAGTTCTTGTCTAATATTGTCAAAATTGGCCTTCCTCCAATTTAGAACTTCAACTTTTAGATCTGGTTTTTCCTTTTCCATCACTATTTTAAAGCCAGTTTCCTTAATCATCTGATTATTCTCTTCTTTTGTGGTTCTGTAACATATCTTGTTCTGTAAAGTCACTGCAAAACACCTTCAGGCATTTGATTTCTGTGTCGCCATTTTCTTACCAGACTATCGGGCTGTTCTTTCATTGCAGAGATAAATGATGCTGATTTAACTTGAGTGCCACCATACCTCAGATGATGGGTGAGGTTGAGAAGGAGAGTACTTCATACTAACCTTAGCCATGGTGGAATTTGAACCCACATTGTTGACATCACATTGTTTTGCAAATCAACCATTCAGTCAGCTAAGCTAAACCAACCTCCTTTTAAAGAAACTGTATGAACATAAAATGTTGTTGGATTGGCTAACGTAGTACAAGGCATTACTCAAATATCAAGAATTTAATTGTGGAAGTACACAAGCCTGTCTTGGATCACAGGGTGTATCCAAATGGTTCTTTTCAGATTCAGTTCAATATAGTTAAGAGAAGAGTTGGCAACAGCAATTTGTTTAAATATGGGTGTTTATTAATAATAATGAATGATAATAATAATTATAAGAGCAATGTATGTGGAAAGAAAGGAGGAAGAGCAACAAGTCTCATGCCCTTCTGCCCGACAGGGAGCCCTCGATCGAAAGCTGGTCTGCAGACTTAGGTTTGCTCTTGGCACCGTTCGCAATCCTGTTCCAAGGTGAAGTACCAACCACTTGAAATGAAACTCTCTCCCTTATACAGTGTAACAAACAACCAGCACAGAAAGACAGAAGATAAAACTGCTTGCTAGTACAGGTACAAAAGACAAAACAAGCAGCCTCTCATTCAAGGTCAGGCTGCTTGTCAAGTATCATCAACAATTTCAGCCCTTCAACCCATTCTATGCTATTTATTTTCTCATGCAGCACCTTTAGCTCTTTGGCCCATCCAATACAACACCCCATTCAATTTTCTATCCATTAATTTTAATTAGCGGACAATCACTTGATACCCAGAGAAATCTATTTCCAAAACTGCAACTCAAAATCTGCATGAGAATACTAATTTGTGAAATCCATACAATATTCTACCCTCAAACTCCTGCCATAACTTTGGCAGGGCCCCAAGAGGAAAAACCATTCCAGGAACAACATAGCACACCGTTTACACAGACAAGGACATTCCTAGGTGAAGGGAGTATTCTACGATAAAGATTGGACAGCTGGTCCTGTATCAATTGTACTTAAATTAAAGTTGATCTCATTGAGACATGCATGAGACATCATATTCAAACATCTGTAATCTGAGAGGACCTGATAAGGTGGATATTGTACAAAGTAATGGTTCTGAAATGGTTACTGTTGAAGACTGCATTACGTTCCATCCAATCTGTTCATGTCACAGGAATTTGGGCAGGAAAAGGCAGTCTTAATAACATGAGTACAATACAGATATACCTGATTGTTCTCATGCAATAAACAACTTTTGATTAAGACATGTGACAGTGAATACTTAGTGGATGTTTCCTTTTACAGGAGAGACAAGAACAATGGGACACAGTTGAAGAATAAGATGTCTCCTTTTTAAGATGAAGAATGTTTTCTTTATGAGCGTGTCATTCTGTGGTATTGTCTTCCTCAGAAAGTGTTAGAGGCTGTGCCATTGAAGCTATTCAAGGCAAAAATAGTTGGATTTGGAAGAACAAAGGATTCAAGGCCTATAGGGGCCAGACAGGAAAGTGAAGTTGACCCAGAGTAGTGATGATATTGCTGGATGATAGAACAGGTTAAAGAGCCAAATGGGCTAATCTTTCTCTTTATTTTCATGATCCCATTTAATATTATTCCCTTATGTGTTCTGAACAATCACCAAAGTTAATTTCATTGAACTTATTACAATTATCCCTGGCAATATACTTTTATGCAAAAGCTATACACTTTGTAGCTGAGTTGCAATGTTTTATGTACATTCAGACATAATTTTCATACTAATTTTAATGAGCTTCACCAAGGAATGCATGCACTTATATCTATATTAATACTTAGCATGCAGTAGAATAGTGATTTAATAATTCATGCGTTTGAGAGGGACTCTGTGAAATGCTCAGATGTTTTGTTATACAAAGTCTGCATATTAACCTACTGAAACCTCATTACTGCATCAAGTCACATCTGTGACACGATTGTTTCCTCCAGTAATTGCCAATAATCTTTTCAGGGCTGAAGTGACCATTTGCTGCAAAGTTCAAGCTTCAATGCATTTTCATTTTCTTGATTCTCACCCTCTATCCA
Source organism: Chiloscyllium punctatum (assembly GCF_047496795.1). Classification (NCBI taxonomy): domain Eukaryota; kingdom Metazoa; phylum Chordata; class Chondrichthyes; order Orectolobiformes; family Hemiscylliidae; genus Chiloscyllium; species Chiloscyllium punctatum. The sequence goes on along the minus strand of NC_092740.1, from coordinate 51,657,863 downwards.
CTTTACGAAATAACATTAGAATGTTTGTGGAAATATTAATCTGCTTATATGAAAGATGGGAACAATTATCAACATATAAGATGAAAGAGATGATAATGAAGTCATGTCAATTCATTATTTTGAAACACATTCATCACTCTGTAGAATATATGATGATAATTTTCAATAGATCATACAATTTAAAATTCAGTAAGTAACATTAGATCAACAGCATAATTTCTGGAGGCCATTATAGTTTGGACTATTTAATCTTGGTCATTTCTTGGGCCAATTCTGATTATCTACAGCTCGCTTTTTAATAATAAAAACTGAACAACACAATATTCCTATTAACTCTGCTAGATTAATAGGGGAAAGAAATTTGCTTTCCCCAAATCAGACCTAGTAACTGCAGTGTGTGCTTATCCCACACAGTGGCTCAGTGTTTGGCACTGCTGCCTCACAGCACCAGGGTCCCAGGTTCGCTTCCAGCCTCGGGCGACTGTCTGTGTGGAGTTTGCACATTCTCCCTGTGTCTGCGTGGGTTTCCTCCCACAGTCCAAAGATGTACAGGTCAGGTGAATTGGCCACGCTACATTGCCTGTAGTGAAATTGCCAGTACTTCACACCTAACACCTGTAGTGTTAGGTACATTAGTCAGAGGGAAATGGGCCTGGGTGGGTTAGTCTTCCGAGGGTCGGTTGAGGCGAAGGGCCTGTTTCCATACTGTAGGGAATCTAATCTAATTAGGAAAGGATTCTGGGTAATCCAAGATGGAGGACAGGAATAATTTCTGGCTGTAACAGCTGCTCCTTGTTGGAGGTGATTTCCTTGAATTCCAGGAGCAGCAATTACTGTTTTATATGCATTGTTTTGGAACTTTGGAAAAACAAGTCAAAACAACAGCAGTTTTAAAAGGGAGAAGAACAGACAAAGGAAGCAAATGGTGAGGACAGTGCAGGAGAGAGAGAGAGAGAGAGAGAACATGCACAGTTACTGCCTTTGCTGTTTAAATTCATGTATTGCTGGACATCGGAGTGCATCTGGGAAAATTAACAAGCAGTGAAATCCACCACTAATCTTGGAGGAACCTGTTTGGGCGAAGTTCACAGCACAGAATCAGATAAATTAATCGTTGTTTTAAATGTGTCCAACAGAAAGGCTGCAGTAGTGAGTAGAGTGGGTTCTTTCTTGATTGTATTTTTTTGGGAGATATGTCTTTTGATTAAACATTAAAATATAAGCCATAACTATTAATTTAACCTGAGGTAGTGTGTTGAAGAAGAATAAGACCGTGTTATTTTCTGTGAAGGAGCAAAAATGGCCTTGATACAGTGATATATAATTGTTGTCAGATGTGGAAGTTTAAAGAGAGTTTAAGCGTTACTGCAGATTATATCTGCCATAAATGCTGTTGGATGCGAATCTAATCAGATTGAATGGATGGGTTGGAGAGACAGTTAGAAGCAGTGAGGAATTTGCAACAGCAATAGTATGTGATGGATGGCAGTTATAGGAAGGGGGGAATGTCTCAGATACAGTCACATAGATGGGTTAACTCCAGGAAAGGTGAGAGAGGTAGGCACCTAGTGCTGGAGTCTTTTGTGGATATACCCATTTCAAACAGGTATGTTGTATTGGAAAATGTAGGGGGTAATTGATTCTCAGGGGAACGTAGCACGAACAGCAAGGTTTCTGGTATTCGGACCGGATCTGATGCAACAAGGGGTACGTCAGGTTCCAAGAGATCAATTGTCTTAGGGAATTCCCTCGTCTGAGGTACAGACAGACATTTCTGTGGCCAGCAGCGAAAAAGAAGAATGGTTTGTTGCTTCCCTGGTGCCAGGATCAAGGATGTCTCAGAAAGGGTGCAGAATGTTCTCACTGTGGAGAGGGGCCAGCAAGAGGTCATTGTCCACATTGGAACCAATGACATAGGAAGGGAAAAGGTTGAGATTCTGAAGGGAGATTACAGGGAGATAGGCAGAAACTTAAAAAGGAGGTCCTCAAGGATATCTGGATTACTCCCAGTGTTATGAGCTAGTGAGGGCAGGAATAGGAGGATAGAGCAGATGAATGCATGGCTGAGGAGAATGGGAGAATGGGAGAAGGATTCACATTTTTAGATTGTTGGAATTTCTTTTGGGGTAGAAGTGACCTGTACAAGAAAGACGGATTGCACCTAAATTGGAAGGCGACTAATATACTGGCAGGGAAATTTGCTAGAGCTGCTTGGGAGCATTTCAAATAGTAAGGTGGGGGGGTGGGACCCAGGGAGATTGTGAGGAAAGAGATCAATCTGAGACTGGTACAGTTGAGAACAGAAATGAGTCAAACAGTCAGGGTAGGCAGGGACAAAGTAGGACGAATAAATGAAACTGCACTTATTTCAATGCAAGGGGCCTAACAGGGAAGGCAGATGAACTCAGGGCATGGTTAGGAACATGGGACTGGGATATCATAGCAATGACAGAAACATGGCTCAGGGATGGGCAGGACTGGCAACTTAATGTTCCAGGATACAAATGCTACAGGAAGGATAGAAAGGAAGGCAAGAGAGGGAGGGGAGTGGCATTTTTGATAAGGGATAGCATTACAGCTGTGCTGAGGATATTCCCGGAAATATATCCAGGGAAGTTATTTGGGTGGAACTGAGAAATAAGAAAGGGATGATCACCTTATTGGGATTGTATTATAGACCCCCTAATAGTCAGAGGGAAATTGAGAAACAAACATGTAAGGAGATCGCAAAAGGTGGTTATGGTAGGGGATTTTAACTTTCCAAACATAGACTAGGACTGTCATAGTGTTAAAGGTTTAGATGGAGAGGAATTTGATAAGTTCGTACAAGACAATTTTTGGATTCAGTATGTGGATGTTCCTATTTGAGAAGGTGCAAAACTTGACCTACTCTTGGGAAATAAGGCAGGGCAGGTGACTGAAGTATCAATGGGGGAGCATTTTGGGGCCAGCGACCACAATTCTATTAGATTTAAGATATTGATGGAAAAGGAAAGACCAGATCTAAAAGTTGAAGTTCTAAATTGGAGAAAGGCCAATCTTGATGGTATTAGGCAGGAACGTTTGAAAGCTGATTGGGGACAGATATTCGTAGGTAAAGTAACGGCTGAGAAATGGGAAGCCTTCAGAAATGAGACAACGAGAATCCAGAGAAAGTATATTCCAGTCAGGGTGAAGGGAAAGGCTGGTAGGTATAGGGAATACTGGATGACGAACGAAATTGAGGGTTTGGTTAAGAAAAGGAAGGAAGCATATGTAAGGTATAAACAGGATAGATCGTGTGAATCCTAAGAAGAGTATAAAGAAAGTAGGAGTATACTTAAGAGGGAAATCAGGAGGGCAAAAAGGGGACATGATAAAGCTTTGGCAAATAGAATTAAGGAGAATCCAAAGGGTTTTTACAAATACATTAAGGACAAAAGGGTAACTAGGGAGAGAATAGGGCCCCTCTAAGATCAGCAAGGCAGCCTTTGTGTGGAGCCACAGAAAATGAGGGAAATACGAAATGAGTATTTTGCATCTGTATTTACTGTGCAAAAGGACATGGAAGATAAAGACTGTAGGGAAATAGATGGTGACATCTTGCAAAATGTCCAAATTATAGAGGAGGAAGTGCTGGATGTCTTGAAACGGGTAAAGGTGGATAAATCCCCAAGACCTGATCAGGACCCGAGAACTCTGTGGGAAGTTAGAGAGGTGATTGCTGGGCCTCTTGCTGAGATATCTGTATCATCGATATTCACAGGTGAGGTGCCAGAAGACTGGAGGTTGGAAAACGTGGTGTCACTGTTTAAGAAAGGTGGTAAGGACAAGCTAGGGAACTATAGACCAGTGAGCCTGACCTTGGTCGTTGGCAAGTTGCTGGAGGGAATCCAGAGGGACAGGATATACATGTATTTGGGAAGGCAAGGACTGATTAGGGATAGTCAACATGGCTTTGTGCATGGGAAATCATGTCTCACTAACTTGATTGAGTTTTTGGAAGAAGTAACAAAGAGGATTGATGAGGGCAGAGTGGTAGATGTGATCTATATGGATGTCAATAAGGCGTTCGACATAGCTCCCCATAGGAGACTAATTAACAAGATTAGATCTCACAGAATGCAGGGAGAACTAGCCATTTGGATATTTAACTGGCTCAAAAGTAGAAGACAGAGGGTGGTGGTGAAGGGTTGTTTTTCAGACTGGAGACCTGTGACCAGTGGAGTGCCACAAGGATCGGTGCTGGGTCCTCTACTTTTTGTCATTTACAGAAATTATTTGGATGTGAGCATAAGAGGTATAGTTCGTAAGTTTGCAGATGGCACCAAAATTGGAGGTGTAGTGGACAGTGAAGAGGGTTACCTCAGATTAAAACAGGATCTTGACCCGATGGGCCAATGGGCTGAGAAGTGGCAGATGGAGTTTAATTTAGATTATTGTGAGTTGCTGCATTTTGGGAAAGCAAATCTTCGCAGGACTTGTCCACTTAATGGTAAGGTCCTAGGGAGTGTTGCTGAACAAAGTGACCGTGGAGTGCAGGTTCATAGCTCCTTGAAAGTGGAGTCCCAGGTAGATAAGATAGTGAAGAAGGTGTTTGGTATGCTTTCATTTATTGGTCAGAGTATTGATTACAGAAGTTGGAAGGTCATGGACAGGACATTGGTTTGGCCACTGTTGGAATATTGCATGCAACTCTGGCCTCCTTCTTATCGGAAAGATGTTGTGAAACTTGAAAGGGTTCAGAAAAGATTTAGAAGGATTTTGCCAGGGTTGGAGGGTTGGAGGGAGAGGGAGAGGCTGAACAGGCTGTTTTCCCTGGAGGCTGTTTTCCCTGGAGCGTCAGAGGTTGAGGGGTGACCTTATAGCAGTTTACAAAATTATGAGGGGCATGGATAGGGTAAATTGGCAAAGTCTTTTCCCTGGGGTTGGAGAGTCCAGAACTAGAGGGCATAGGTTTATGGTGAGAGGGAAAAGTTATAAAAGAGACCTACGGACAACTTTTTCACACAGAGGGTGGTACGGGTATGGAATGAGCTGTCAGGTGGAGGCTGGTACAGTTGCAACATTTAAGGGGCATTTGGATGTGTATATGAATAGGAAGGGTTTGAAGGGATATGGGCCGGGTGCTGGCAGGTGGGACTAGATTGGGTTGGGGTATCTGTTCGGCATGGATGGGTTGGACCGAAGAGTCTGTTTCCATGCTGTACATCTCTATGAATCTATAACATGTTCTTTGCCTTGTAGAAAGCTCATGAATGTTGCCTGTTGTTTTATACAATTGCTTTATGCTGCAAGAGCTCCTGCCATTGGATTAGGTATCAATAGTTTGTCATGATACCAAGAGTCGTTAATTCTTCCAAATGGTAGTGCATTCTAAAGAAGAAGTGCACTGTGGCCAAAAGTGGAGGTAAAATTCATTTGTAAACAAAATTTGTTCTGTGATATCTTTGGAGTGGCTGAATCTTTGAGTGAATGTGCATCTAGATATCACTCTTTGTGGGAAGATGGAGAGATATTCTCATACGTGCAGTTGAGTAGGAATTCCACCAGACAGGTGTTCAAAAGGCAGTAAGAGTTGGTGATTTCTGACCAACAAATTACCTTCTTGATTTCCTAATGAAGATATTATTGACAATTTTCACTCTTCAGGTATCACCCCACTTTCTTTCAAATCTGCTATTTAAACAATTCTCAAAAGCCCAAATCCGATACTTCCATCCTTGTAAACTACCACTTGATCTTCAATGTTCCTTTGCTCTCCAAAGTTCTTGAAGATATCGTTACCTCCCCAAATCTGTACTGATATTTCCCAGAACTCCATATTAATCACTGCCAATAAATTACTGTTCCACAGTACTAGAACTGTCCTTATCAAATTCACAAAAGATACCCAAAGGGACTATCACAAATGTAAAACTTGGCTCCTATTCCTTTTTGAACAGCCAGCACTCTTTGACACAGTTGACCACACCATCCTCCTTCCATGCCTCTCCACTGTTACCCAGTTGGGTGGGTCTATATCCCGACTGTGTCCATTCCCTTGCCTTTGCTCTATTTTTTCAGCTTATACTAGGTTAAGATTAGATTTTTAGATTAGATTACTTACAGTGTGGAAACAGGCCCTTCGGCCCAACAAGCCCACACTGCCCCGCCGAAGCGTAACCCACCCATACCCCTACATCTACATTTACCCCTTACCTAACACTATGGGCAATTTAGCATGGCCAATTCACCTGGCCTGCACATCTTTGGACTGTGGGAGGAAACCGGAGCACCCGGAGGAAACCCACGCAGACACAGGGAGAACGTGCAAACTCCACACAGTCAGTCGCCTGAGGCAGGAGTTGAACCCGGGTCTCAGGCGCTGTGAGGCAGCAGTGCTAACCACTGTGCCACCGTGCCGCCCACAAATTGGAAGTATGTATTGTTATTGCTCTAGTATGAAATTACTATGAAATTTTGACTAAAGATGAGTTTCACTGTCTCCTCACTATATTTTAGGGTCTATGTTTAATGTGATAATTCCTTTGCTGTTCCTTAACTCTAACCAAATTCATTTAGACTTTGAACATGTAGAATATTATCCCATTGTTGAACTTTAACATTATCATTGGTCAATATCTCATCACTCGTGGAATCATGCAGTACAGAAGAGACCATTCAGTCACACATTTTCTGCTACATCATTTATATATATTACAAGCAATGAGGAACCTAATACTGATCTTTGAAGTATGTCACTGCACACTAGCCTCCAGTCACACAAAAAGCTTTCTATTGCCACCCCCTGTCTTCTGCCACTAAACTAGATTTGAATCCATCTTGCCAAGTTACCTTATATCTCATGTGTTTTTACCTTCTTTAGCAATGTCCCATGTGATACTTCGTCAAAGACTTTGTTGAAACCCAAATAAAATGCATCAACTGCACTACACTCATTGACACACCTGATCACCTCCTTGAAAGATTCTATCAAATTTGTTAGGTCTGACCTCTGACAAAACTGTGCTGATTATCTCTGATCAAACCTTGTCTCTCTAAGTAGAAAGTAATTCTCTCTTCAAAATTTTCTCCAATAATTTCTCCACCACTGATGCAGACTCACTGGTATGTAGTTCCCTGGTTATCTCTATCAGTCTTCTTGAAAAATGGAGTCACAGTGGCTATCCTCCAGTCCTGTGGCACCTCCCCTATGGTCAGACAAGAATTAAAAATTTATATTAGAGGTCCTGTAATTTTTTTTACTTGTCTCCCACATCAGCCTGGGATGCTAATCAAACTTAGGGATTTGTTTGTTTTAATCCTGACAAAACCTCCAATCCCTCCTCACTCCCTGTGTCAATCTGCTCAAGAATTTTATACTCCCTCTTCCTGAAATCTGTACCTGCATCTTTCTTCTCCCAAGTGAAGACAAATTCATCAATGACCCACCGTCTACCAGGAAGATTGGGGAGGTTCACTGATGATTGTAGATGTTGAGCACTATTAGTGATTGATCAGATACTGCAGTAGTCCAGTGCATACACAAGAACACCATAAGAACATCAGGCTTGAGGTGAAAAGTGGCAAATAATATTTGCACAAAAAAAAAGTGCCAGATAATGACCATCACAAACAAGAGACACCATTACTCAACATTCCATGGCATTATCATCAGTGAAACCCACCGTCAACATCCTGGGGTCACACACAGAACTGAAATGTTGGTACCCCATCCAAACCTTCAGTATGAATTCAAGGTGGAAGTGCATGCATTACAGCAACTCACTGAGCCTTCTTCAACAATATCTTCCAAACTCATGTCAAAGTCAAATCCTGCAGATGCTGGAAATCTGAAACAAAGCAAACATTTTTTAGCAAGAGAAACAGAGTTAACATTTTGAGTCCAATATGACCCTTCTTCTCAAAATATTAATTCAATAATATCAATTCAGATGCTGGCAAACCCGATGATTTCTCCAATAGCTTCTGCATTGTCCAAACCCATGACAATTTACCAATGTGAAACACACAGTCAGTAGAGATGAGGCATCAGGACCATCTGCAAGCTCCCCTCCAAGCCACACACCATCCTAACCTGGAAATATTTCTTCAGGGCAGCATGGTGGCTCAGTGGTTAGCACTGCTGCCTCAACGCACCAGGGACCCGGATTCGCTTCCTGCCTCAGGTGACTGTCTGTGTGGAGTTGGCACATTTTCCCCGTGTCTGCGTAGGTTTCCTCCAGGTGCTCTGGTTTCCTCCCACAGTCCAAAAGATGTGCAGTTCAGGTGAATTAGCCATGCTAAATTGCCCATAGTGTTAGGTGCATTAGTCAGGGGGAAATGTAGGGAAATGAATCTGGCTGGGTTACTCTTCAGAAGGTCGGTGTCGACTTGTTGGGCTGAAGGTCCTGTTTCCACACTGTAGAGAATCTATTTTAATCACTGTTGCTGAAAAAAATCTTAGAAATTCCTTCCAAGTAGCACCATGGTGTCCCCACACCCCAAAGACTGCAGCAGTTCAAGAAGATGGATCACTTCCATCTCCTCAAGGGAAATCAGGAATGAGCAACAAATGCTGTATTAGCCAGTGATATACACATCCTATGAAAGAATAGCACAAAAAGGAGGGTTTATTATCCCGCCAAACAGATTGAGGATTCATTACATTAATCTGGTCAAGGTTTCAGTTCTTTTTGAAAGTTTCAATCAGCCTGCCAACAGCTCTCATTTCTCAGCTGGCGTATGTGTCACTGGGCAGTCTATGATAGAATTCTTTGAAAAGCCCAGAAATTGCCTCAATGCTCAACTCTCATTGGGATCTGGGCAGAAGTCTTCTTCACAGGAATTTAAAATGTATTTTGGGCAGAAATATGGAGAAATTATATTGCACCCCACATTTGATGGCTGTCTTCTGCTCAGCCTTCTCAGAGTCACAATAGTTAGAATGCAGAATGAGATGATTTTGACTATTATGCCTGCAGCACCTCTCATAATGAGCATCTTGACTGAATGTTGTTTTCCTATCCTTTCCCCATAACCCTGCACATTATTTCCATTTAATAACTTGCCTCAGCACAGATTATTTTCTAACTGGGTAAAGGCTTCAGGTATCTAAAGCACAAAGGGACTTGGCAGTATTGTTCAAGATTCTCTTAAGGTTAACATGCAGGTTCAGAAGGCAGATGCACCGTCAGCATTCATTTCAAGAGATCTAGAATACAACAGAACTGTACTGCTGAGGCTGCAGAAGTCCTCGGTCAGACCACGTGAGGAATATTGCGAGCAGACTTGGACTCCATATTTAAGGAAGGATGTGTTGGCATTGGAGGGGATCGACATGAGTTTCACAAGCATGACTTCAAGGATGAAGGCCTTGTCATATGAGAAGTGATTGAGGACTCTGGGTCTGTACTCAGTGAATAGTAGAAGGATGACAGTGGGAACTCAATGAAATTTATGGAATACTGACGGATGGACAGATTAGACATAGAAAATATATTTCCACTAGTAGGAGACACTAGGACCCGAAGGCACGTCCTCACAGTGCACAACCCATTAGAACTGAGATGGTGAAGTATTTTTTCCGCCACAGGGCAGTTAATTTGTGGAGTTCAGTACCACAGAGGGCTGTGGAGGTGAAGTCATTGAGTGTATTTAAGACAGATATAGATAAGTTCTTGATTGATAAAGGGATCAAGGGTTATGGGGGAAGGCAAGACAATGGGGTTGAGAATCATGCTCAATGGTGGAGCTGACTCAATTGGCCAAAGAGTCTAATTTTGCCCCCATTTCTTATGGTTTTGTAGTCTTAATGCCCTCTTGACTGCCTACATGTCTGAGGAATTTTGTGCCAGAAATGCTTAAAAAAAATCACGTTGGAGCAAAGCAGGGAAATATTAATGTTGGCCCTGAAGAACTGAATTCATGTACCTATGCTCAACTTGCTCTGATTTGCTTCAATTTCTCCAGCCTTACACATTGCCCCTTGATCTCAATATTTAATGGTAAGTTCTTGGTGACAAATCTGTCGATTTATGAGTACAGCACAGATTTATAATTCATGTAAGCTTTGCAATACCAAGATGAATTCATGATTTGAGCTAATGTATCCCTAAAGTCTATGTGCAAGTACATAGAGAAATCATGGATGTATCCAGGCAGATACCTATACTCAAGTGGAAGTGCTACTTTTTTCCATTCATTGAAGAGACTTGTCAAAATGTTTTTAAGAAATGACATTTGAACCAAGGCATGTTGAAGTGTCCTATTGGCAATAACTAAATGGATGACAGACCTGTGGAATTTAATAATTCCTCAATGAATCATAAATTGAGAATAGTACAATGTGCATTAAAAGAAAAAAATTCAAATGAAGTCTTGAAGATGGAGAAGTAAAGTCTTTAAACATTAATTTTTCTTCTGTTTAGATATTACTTCATTTCTCAAAGGAATAAGTCATTTTGTTTGTAGTCCCCTTGCTACTTATTGATTAAATACGTTCTAATCAGAAAACAGTGGATGATATCTCATGCCAGTTTTGTCTAATCAACCCTGCATGAACATTGCAAGGAAACGTTTACACATATTTGAATGTTTTCTTTTTTTCAGAAATGTGTTGCTTTCATGATCAAAATCTACTTATAGAAAACTGTTACCCTAATGTATTTGTTTTAACGAATTTCCATTTTCTTTCAGATCATTCAAATCTAATTTGAGATGATTTCTAAACATACTATTGTTGCCATTCTATTGAAGTAACAGGATGCTAATGAAGTTCTAATTTTAGAACTGAATAAAAAAACTCGAATGAATTTATCTGCACTCCCTGCCAGACCACATGTTATGAAAGTCCTTAACAACTGGAAACATTATGAAAGTGCTATGGGGCTGTTGGGTTAATTAGACTTTAGGGATACATTGAAATAATTAGGTCTTATCTTTTAACTTCAACAGCGATCAATCATATAATCTGAGACTGAGGGCCTAATAACTGCTGAACGTATGAGCATCGATTTTAACCCGACCAACTTCTGAGCTGGTACAGAGCAAATTTGTTGGAGATGTAAGCTGACAAGTCACCAGATCCTGATGAATTTTGTTCAAAGGTCTTAAGGAGGTAATCAGTAAGATAATCGATGTGCTGGTTTAAATTTTCCGAAACTCTTACATTCAAGGAAGGTTCCATTGGGGTGAAAGATAACAGGTAACTATTTCACAAGAAAAGGAAGATTACTGAAAGGAAGAATCTACTCATCAGTTACCTGTCATAAGGAAAATGCTTGGACGTATTATTAGAGAAATGTTAGCAGGGTTTGGTTAAGACAAAGAAGGAAGCATATGTAAGATATAGACAGGACAAATCGAGTGAATCCTTAGAAGAGTATAAAGGCAGTAGAAATATACTTAAGAGAGACGACAAAAAGAGGACATGAGATAGCTTTGGCAAATAGAGTTAAGGAGAACCCAAAAGCTTTTTTACAAATGCATCAATGAGAAAAGGGTAACTAGGGAGAGAATAGGACACCTCAAAGATCAGCATCTTGAGCAGCCTTTGTGCGGAGCTGCAGGAAATGGGGGAGATACTAGACGAGTATTTTGCATCAGTATTTACTTTGGAAAATGACATGGAAGGTATAGAATGTAGGGAAATAGATGGTGACATCTTGAAAAATGTCCATATTACAGAGAAGGAAGTGCTGGATGCCTTGAAACACATAAAAGTGGAAATATCCCCAGGACCTGATCAGGTGTACCCTAGAACTCTGTGGGAAGCTAGGGAAGTGTTGCTGGGCCTCTTACTGAGATACTTGTATCATCGATAGTCACAGGTGAGGTGCCGAAAGACTTGAGGTTGGCTAACATGGTGCCACTGTTTAAGAAGGGTGGTAAGGACAAGCCAGGGAATATTAGACCAGTGAGCCTGATGTCGGTGGTGAGCAAGTTTTTGGAGGGAATCCTGAGGGACAGGATGTATATGTATTTGGAAAGGCAAGGACTGATTAGGGATAGTCAATGTGGCTTTATGCTTGGGAAATCATGTCTCACAAACTTGATTGAGTTTTTTGAAGACGTAACCAAGAGGATTAATGAGGGCAGAGTGGTAGATGTGATTTATATGGGCTTCAGTAAGGTGTTCGACAAGGTTCCCCATGGGAAACTGGTGAGCAAGTTTAGATCTCATGAAATACAGGGAGAACTAGCCATTTGGTTACAAAACTGGCTCAAAGATAGAAGACAGAGGGTGGTGGTGGAGGGTTGTTTCTCAGACTGGAGGCCTGTGACCAGTGGAGTGCCACAAGGATCAGTGCTGGGTCCACTATTTTTCATCATGTAAATAAATTATTTGAATGTGAGCATAAGAGGAATAGTTGGTAAGTTTGCTGATGGCACCAAAATTGGAGGTGTTGTGGACAACAAAGAAGGTTACCTCAGATTACAACGGGATCATGATCAGATGGGCCAATGGGCTGAGATGTGGCAGATGGAGTTTAATTTAGATAAATGAGATGTGCTGCATTTTGGGAAAGCAAATCTTAGCAGGACTTATTCACTTCATGGTAAAGTCCTAGGGAGTGTTGCTGAACTAAGAGACCTTGGAGTGCAGGTTTGTAGCTCCTTGAAAGTGGAGTTGCAGGTAGATAGGATAGTGAAGAAGGCGTTTGGTATGCTTTCCTTTATTGGTCAGAGTATTGAGTATAAGAGTTGGGAAGTCATGTTGTGGCTGTACAGGACATTGGTTAGGCCACTATTGGAATATAGTGTGCAATTCGGGTCTCCTTCCTATCAGAAAGATGTTGTGAAACTTGAAAGGGTTCAGAAAATATTTACAAGGGTTGGAGGATATGAGCTATAGGGAGAGGCTGAACAGGCTGGGGCTGTTTTCCCTGGAGAGTCGGAGTCTGAGAGGTGACCTTATAGACGTTTATAAAATCATGAGGGGCATGGATAGGGTAAATAAGCAAAGTCTTTTCCCTGGGGTGGGGGAGTCCAGAACTAGAGGGCATAGGTTTAGGGTGAGAGAGACCTAACAGGCAACCTTTTCACTCAGAGGGTGGTACGAGTATGGAATGAGCTACCAGAGGATGTGGTGGAGGCTGGTACAATTGCAACAGTTAAGAGGCATTTGGATGGGTACATGAATAGGAAGGGTTTGGAGGGATATAGGGTGGGTGCTGGCAGGTGGGACTAGGTTGGGCTGGGATATCTGGTTGGCATGGACAAGTTGGACCAAAGGGTCTGTTTCTTTGATGTACATCTCTATGACTCTATGACTCTTAGAGCATTTCAAGGTATTCAGAGCCAGAATCAACATAGTTCTGTGACAGGAAAACCATGTCTAACTTTTTTTTATTCGTTCAGGGAATGTGAGTTTCACTGACTTAGCCAGCATTTATTGCCCATTGTCTTTGTCCCTAAGTTTCTATGAGAAGTTGATTGTGAACTGCCTTCTTGAACCACTGTAGTCCATTTGGTGTGGATGTGGTCCATAATGTTGTTAGGAAGAGAGTTCCAAGATTTTGACCCAGCCACAGTGAAGAACTGCAATATATTTCCAAATCAGAATGGTGAATGGCTTGGTGGAGAGCTTGCAGGTATAGGTGATGGTGCTGCATAAAAGCACTATTGATGTTACCTTCCTTTAACTTGCTGACTGATAATCACTGATAATTAGTTGGCTTCAATTTGTCTTTTTTGTATGCAGGACAATTTCCCGTGTTGCTCAGTAGATGCCAGCATTGGAGCTACACAGGAACCGCTTGGCTTGGGGTGCAGCAACATCTGAAACAAAAGTCATCAGTACCATTGCAAGAATGTTGTCAGGGTCCATAGCCTTTCCTGAATCGATTGCTTCTCAGCCATTTCTTGATATCAAGCAGAGTGAATTGAACTGGCTAAATGTATGTGCCTGTGCTCAACTTTCTCTGATTTGCTTCAATTTCTCCAGCTTTACACATTGCATCAAAACTGAATCTATCTGTGATGCTCAGTACCTCAGGAGAAGGTTGAGATGGATCATTGGCTGAAGATTGCTGCAAATTCTCAGCCTTCCATTTTATCCTGTGTTAGACTCCCAATCACTGGCGATGGGGATATTTGTGGAGCCTCCACCTCTAGTAAGTTATAGAGTCAAAGAGTCATAGAGGTATGCAGCATGGAAACAGAACCTTTGCTCCAACTCATCAATGCTGATCAGATATCCTAAATAAATCTCATCTCATTTGTCAGCATTTGGCCCATATCCCTCTAAGCCCTTCCTATTCATTTACCCATCCAGATGCCTTTTAAATGTTGTAATTGTACCAGTCTCCGCCACTTCCTCTGGCAGCTGCTTCCATTCAAGCACCACCCTCTGCGTGAAAAAGTTGCTCTTCAGGTCCCTTTTAAATCTTGTTTAATTGTCCACCACCATTCATGACTGGCTATGGCAGGACTTCAGAAGCTATATCTGACACATTGTTTGTGAAATATACACTTAGCTCTGTCTATCATTTGGTTCTTAAACTGTTCAGCATGCAGCTAGTCTTGTTTTGTATCTTTACCTCAATCGTCAATATGCCAGGTGCTGTTCCTAACGTGCTGTCCTGCACACTTTGTTGAACAATGGTTGATCCTCTGGCTCGATGATATTGGTAGAATGGGTATTCTGCTGGGGCATGAGGTTGCAACTTGTGTTTGAGTACAATTTTGCTGCTATTGGTTGCCTATAACACTTCATGGATGCCCAACATCTGTTACTAGATCTTTTCAAGATCTATCCCTGTGAGCATAGTGGTAGTGCCAGATACCACGATGGTGGGCATCCTCGATGGGAAGACAGGACATTGTAACTGCAAGAATTCTGCAGTGGTAACTTCTACTTTTACCACCATGACATCTGCCTCAGACCAACTGATATAGATGAGGTTAAGTATGCTTTTCTCTCTTGTTGGTTCACTCACTGGCTGTCATAGACCCAGTCTAGCTGTTATGTTCCTTTGGTCTCAGCCTGCTGTTGCACCATTCTTGGACATGGGCATTGAAGACTCCCACCCAGATTACATTCTGTGCCCTTTCCTCCCTCAATATTTCCTCCAGGTGAGGCTTAACATGGAGGAGCGCTGATCCCTCTGCCAAGATGGATGCAATATATGGTAATCAGCAGAAGGTTTCCTTGACCATGTATGGTTTGATGTCATGAGACTCTGTAGAATCTTAAGTCAATGTTGAGCACTCCCAGGGCACTTTCTTCTTAACTGTATGCAGCTGTGCTGCCACCTCTGCTGGGTCAGACTGACTGTTGAGTCAGAACATACCCAGCAATGGTGATGGTATTGTTTGGGACATAATGGGCAGCACTGTGGCTCAGTGGTTAGCACAGCTGCCTCACAGAGCCAGGGAGCCAGGTTTGATTCCACCCTCGGGCAGCTGTCTATGTGGAGTTTGCACATTCTCCCCATATCTGTGTGAGTTTCCTCCTGGTGCTCTCGTTTCCTCCCACATTGCAAAAGATGTGCAGGGTAGGTGAATTGGCCATGCTAAAATGCCCATTGTGTTAGGTGCATTCGGCAGGGGTAAATGGAAGGAAAATGAATCTGCGTGGGTTATTGTTCAGAGGGTCGGAGTGGACTTATTAGGCCGAATGGCCTACTTCCACATTGTAGGGAATCTAAATATGCAAGTTTAGTTTGTAAATATGACAATGCTATGTCAGATTTTAGTGGGGAGAACTTGACTATGATGCATCATTTTTAATGCCTTCAACAATGTCAGGTGGCCTGCCCAGTTTTGTTCCTTTTTGAGATTTTTTAGTAGTTGATAAGCAACTGAATAACTTGCAAAGCTATTTCAAAGGCAATCATGAGTCAAGCATATCACTGTGGATCTGAAGTCATGTGTAGGCCTCTCCAGATAGTGTGACAGATTTCTGTCCCTAAAAGACGTTAGTGAATGAGATGGCTTTTACAACAACTGATAATGATTACATGGTCAACATGCAACTTTTAATTCCTGATTTTTTGATTGAAGGTTTTGCATCTGCTGTGGATTATCTACACAATAAGACACTACAGAGCTCTGAGATACAGAGAGTCCTGGGTAACTGAGTGAATGAATATTTATTAAATAAGTAATTTAGAAAACTTTTATACTGTAATTTATTGTGATGCAGAGGTGCCAATGTTGGACTGGAGTGGACAAGGTCAGAGGTCGCATGACACCAGGTGATAGTCCAACACATTTATTTGAAATCACAAGCTTTTGGAGCACTGCCTCTGACTTCACCTGAAGTAAGGACAGCGTTCCAAAAGCTTGCGATTTCAAATAAACCTGTTGACCTATAACCTAGCATTGTGTGACTTATGATCTTGTTTATTTCTTAGGGAATTGAATACAGAAACAGAGAAGTTATGTTTCAGTTATGTTTCAAATACGTTGAGATGTTGATTTTTTTTGAGAAAGGATTCAAATGCATTGGAAGAAGTCCTGATAAAATGTAGTGGACATGGAATGGGTAGGTGGTCTTATTGAGAATAATAATACAAGCTAACTTGTATCTGATAGAGTTAGAAATAACTTGACTAACATATAAGATCAGGAGGGGATTGTCACAGTAGATGTTGAGTAGCTATTTTCTCTAGTGGGAGAATCTAAAGGTAGGGGTCATTGCTTCAAAATAAAGGGTCATTTATTTAAGTTGGTGATGAAATGCAATGTTTTCTTTCAGGCATATATCATTCTTTGCTATTTTGCATCCACCACAATTTAATGAAGAGAATCTTCAAGTATTTTCAAGGCAGAGGGTGATAGATTCTTGATAAACAAGGGAGTGAAAATTTATAGGACTGTTCAGTTAGGTGGAAATGTGGAACTAAGGTTGCTATCAGATGAGCTGTGATCTTATTAAATAGTGGAAAAGTCTCAAGGGGTCAAATGGCCTACACCATGCATTCAGAGGTACAGGAAGAGATTAAGTTGCTGGGAAGGGTGCTCAGTTCCTACTCAACTAAGATAATTCATCTTGAACAAAGGATATCCACTGCTCAAGAGGTCTGCCTTGTTGCAAAAGGTTGCAAGTAGTTGGTGGTAAACTAAAATTATGTAAGACCCATACAAGCTAAACTCAACAGCACAATTGGGCAACAGATGGTTCAGAGCACAAAAGCCAAATGTGTATACCTTTGTATGTCAGAAGGAGCAGCGATATTTTTCTGGAATCATGCAAGAGGCTCTTTGGCTTCCACAGCACTAGTCTTGCTTCCAGTAACTCAAATTTCTTCCATTGGCTTAAGGCTAGAAATGATTCCTTGGCATTATGGAGTCCTCAAGTCCCAAGCCAATTTTTGCTTTTACTTGCTGACTTTGATGTCATTGCCATTGGTTTTACATGGGAGGAAATGTTCTCTATGAAACAAAACTTAAGAATTGAAATAGTTCAGACTTCCAATGAACTCTCCATGGGATTTCCCCTCCCACCTCATACCCCACCAACTCAATACCAAGTCTATATTTTCAGTAACTTGAGAACTAAGCAGTAAATGAAAAATCATGCATTAAAGCAAACAAAAAGAATGATTGAAGATATCTTTGCTGATAAAAGATCATTTTCAGTGAATATCCTCCAATATTGGGCATGTAAGATCATTGCCAGAAATGATAACATGGCTTCAATCACTGCAGCTGCTCAAACTTGGATATTTCGATAATTTTATAGAAAATAGTTATTTTAACATAGTAATCCACTCCTTGTTTGAGGTGTTTAAATACAAAGATTCTAAAGATAAAGACAATGATATTTCATTATATCATAGCCCACAACATACTCCATGATAAGCAATTTAGCTCCAATCTGCAGCACTATTAAGAGATGTTGGAAATTGCACTGTTCAAATTTTGAGAAGATTTAAAGGGTGAATTTAGCGACTAACTAAAGTACAGCTTTTTTTTTTGTTGCCTTCATTCATCAATATCCAAATTCGTAGTGATAGCAGCACTTTATCCATAATACTGTGTTAACTAAATTGGCAATTGTGCTAATGGTACTGGGGTGAGCCTAGCATACCTAACTTGTACTGTTGGATTCAAAACACTGTTAAAACGGGAAGAATGAAGCTATACTTTCTGGACTTGCTGGGTTTTAGCTCTCAGACAGAAGCACAGGTTGTCTTATATTTTTTGGAAAAATGCGATATTAGTTCAGATCCACACACGTAAGTTATGCTCTTGATTTTACATTCTAGTTAAACAGAAATTGTTTGTGCCTTATATGTACCTCATCTATAAAGTAGATCTCCTCCAAATGGTTAAGCTCTATTGTTTTGACATTCTTCTTGATAATCAAGGTTAGCAACAATGAGTGGTGTTTGTTAATTGTAGGATAGCCTAATTAAACCTTTTGGCTTCTTTCAGCTTTCATAATGAAAAGTTAATCTAGGAATGAAATGTGTAAAATTTAACTGACACAACAATCTTTAAATCATTTTCTATCATCAGAAACTGTATTGGTATCACTTTCTGATGGAACACACTAAAAAGCAAGTAACCAGGATGAATTATTTGTGACATAACAGTCATCCTCAGTCTAGATCGAAGCATGTGGTGTTGAGAAGTATAACTGTGTTTCTCTGTAACAATATTTGCTCAGCTTCTGGAACAAATCAGCTCGATGAGCAATTCCATAAACCAAATAAACAGAACATACTACTCACCACTAAAGCTGGTGTGAGAATGGTAAGTATGTGTAAGTAAGCACAAAATGACAACAAAAATAAATTATATTAAAACAGATGCTGCACTGGAAACATAATCATTGTATTGATATTAAGTTTGCATTTTGGATTGGCCTTAAATGTACTCGCATTTTAAAAATGCTATTGTCTGGTTTTAAAAGTATTATTTTGTAATCAGCAGATTGGATATGGTCTTAATCTTTGTATGCAGTTTTGTCTCAGCCTAATGGATATATCATTCTCTCTAAAATACTGGGCATCAAAATTTGGCTTCATAGACCTCCTGGCTTTGGCACTACTTAGACATTGAAATGAAAGAAATAAAGCAATTCCACTGCAAATGACTAATGAAGCAAAGTTGTGAGAAGATTTGTAGCTCGGGTGCTTGTGTTGTGGTTTTGTTCGCCGAGCTGGGAATTTGTGTTGCAGATGTTTCGTCCCCTGTCTAGGTAACATCCTCAGTGCTTGGGAGCCTCCTGTGAAGTGCTTCTGTGATGTTTCCTCCGGCATTTATAGTGGTTTGAATCTGCCGCTTCCGGTTGTCAGTTCTAGCTGTCCGTTGCAGTGGTCAGTGTATTGGGTCCAGATTGCTTATTGATTGAATCTGTGGATGAGTGCCATGCCTCTAGGAATTCCCTGGCTGTTCTCTGTTTGGCTTGTCCTATAATAGTAGTGTTGTCCCAGTCGAATTCATGTTGCTTGTCATCTGCATGTGTGGCTACTAAGGATAGTTGGTCGTGTCGTTTTGTGGCTAGTTGGTGTTCATGGATGCAGATTGTTAACTGTCTTCCTGTTTGTCCTATGTAGTGTTTTGTGCAGTCCTTGCATGGGATTTTGTACACTACATTGGTTTTGCTCATGCTGGGTATTGGGTCCTTCGTTCTGGTGAGTTGTTGTCTGAGAGTGGCTGTTGGTTTGTGTGCTGTTATGAGTCCTAGTGGTCGCAGTAGTCTGGCTGTCAGTTCAGAAATGCTCTTGATGTATGGTAGTGTGGCTAGTTCTTTGGGTTGCGGCATGTCCTCATTCTGTTGTCTTTCCCTTAGGCATCTGTTGATGAAATTGCGGGGGTATCCGTTTTTGGCGAATACATTGTATAGGTGTTCTTCTTCCTCTTTTTGCAGTTCTGGTGTACTGCAGTGTGTTGTGGCCCTTTTGAATAGTGTCTTGATGCAACTTCTTTTGTGTGTGTTGGGGTGGTTGCTTTCATAGTTCAGAACTTGGTCTGTGTGTGTGGCTTTCCTGTATACCTTTGTGGTGAATTCTCCATTAGGTGTTCTCTGTACCATCACGTCTAGGAATGGGAGTTGGTTGTCCTTTTCTTCCTCTCTAGTGAATCGGATTCCTGTGAGTGTGGCGTTGATGATCCGGTGTGTGTTCTCTATTTCTGTGTTTTTAATTATTACAAAGGTGTCATCCACATACCTGACCCAGCGTTTGAGTTGAATTTGCGGTAAGACTGTTTGTTCTAAGCTTTGCATTACCGCTTCTGCTATGAGTCCAGAGATGGGTTTACTGGTCCTGGGGGCAGATCATCAGATCAGTCAGGAACAGTCACTGACATAGCAACCAATCAGCAATCTTGGGTCTTGCCTGTTCTATTAATACTCTTTTTCTTAAATGCACACAAATAGTCAATGGCAAGAATGATAACCACACTTCAGATACCCAAGCGTGCTACTTAAAGTCAACACCATTCAACTTATTGGTAAGTGGTTTTGACGTTTACAGCTCCAAAGTTAGCAGAGGTACTATATTGTTTGAGGAGATGGCATAGGGAACATTGGGGAGTGGGATTAGCTTATTTTGAAAGGGTCAACATGGAGTCAGCATGCCAATTTGCAACCCTCTGCATTATAACACATCATTAATTTTAATTTCTTTCAATCAAGAGGGCTTGGTGAGATACAGCAAGTGGTAGACCTTGTGGTATGAAGAAATTCAAACTCAACAAGAAACTCCAAGGCACGCAACAAAATTGATACTTAGCCAAAAAACATAAGATTCAGTCCAGTTTCAGCCCATGAATGGCATCCTTTTCAAACTTATGGAAAATTTTATCAAAATATGATCTCTATTCCTAAAGTTCTCTTGCTTCAAGATTATTAATTAGCCCTTTCTCATTACATAATACCGGATGAAAAATAGCCTATACCCTAGTTGGTTCCTGATTATATTCTTCCATCTTGTATACATTTTCTTGTATACATTTTACGACTTCTTTACCTAAAGCATTGGTGCTCATTATATTTACCCATTTTGTATATAGATTGAAGTCACCGCTGGTCATCACATTTTCCTTACAACATGTTCATCTAATTTCCTCATTTACACCATATTCTACATTACTATAGCTGTTTAATTGCTTCTAAATCACTTCCATTTTGCTCTTTCTTCTTTCCCTAGTAAATAAATTCCTTATCCTGTTTTCTGATCAGAAATTCTCTCTCATGAATACACTGACTCTATCCCTTATTATCGCATGACCTAACTCTGTTTCTTTTAAGCCTCTCCATTCTAAATATTGAATAACCTTTAATACTTAGTTCCTAGGTTTAGTCACCCTGCTGCCATATCTCTGTAATAGCTATAAAATTATACCTCTTGACTTCTACTAGTGCCATCAACTCACTGAATTTGTTGTATCCTGCACCACAAATATAGTATTATCACACAAGATTTCCATTCTTGCAACCTGGGTTCAACTCCCAGGCAGCACACTGGCTATTTTATGGTGATATGGTAGTGCAGTAGTTAGTGTTGCTACCTCACTACGCCAGGGAATTGGGTTTGATTCCACCCTTGGGTGACTGGCTGTGTGAGCTTCCTCCAAATGCTCCGATTATTTCCCACAGTCCAAAGACGTACAGGCTAGGTGGATTGTTTTACATTAGATTAGATTCCCTACAATATGGAAACAGGCCCTTCGGCCCAACGAGTCCACACCGACCCTCCGAAGACCCATTTCCCTCTGACTAATGCACCTAACACTACGAGCAATTTAAAATGGCTAATTCACATGACCTGCACATCTTTAGACTGTGGGAGGAAACCCATGCAGACACAGGGAGAATGTGCAAACTCCACACAGACAGTCATTCAATGATGGAATTGAACCTGGGTCCCTGGCACTGTGCGGCAGCAGTGCTAACCACTGAGCCACCATGTCACCCCATGCTAAATTGACCATGCTAAATTGCTCCATGCTAAATTGACCATAATGTCCAGGGATGTGTAGGTTAGGTGGATCACCCATGGGAAATACAAGGTTACAGCGATGAAGTGGGTCTGAGTGGATGCTCTTCGGAGGGGCAGTGTGGACTTGATGGGCCAAATGACCTACTTCCATATCGTAGGGATTCTATGAATGGTGATAGAATTACTGTCAATTTTGCATTTTCAACACTGTTCTGTAATATGTCCCTGGTTGATTCCAAGATTTGTTCCTGCTGCTTTCCACATTTATTTTCAGCTTTTCCACTTCCCATAACCTACACTAGTTAAAAAAAAAATTTGATCTGAATTCCATCAAAAGCTCCCATCCTGCTGACAAGCTAATTTAAACATTCCCCAGCAGCACTAGCATACCTCTCCACATGAGTATTAGTCCAGTTTTGCTAAGCAGTAACACCGCTGCCCTTCTCATACAAGCCTCATCTGCCCCAGAAATCTAAAATCCTCCCTTCATTTAGTCAGCCATGTGTTTATTCATGCGTTCTTCCTATCTCTGTACCCACTAGCAAGGGGTTACAAAGAGCAATGATTGGTCCACAATCTTTGGCTTTTCACTTTCATAAATGTAATGATTGTGTTATTGGTTGCATATATGTTATGCACATGAAGATTATCTTTTTGCTGAATGTCAGCAGTGTTTATAGCATAAAGAGCACAATCATGGAGATATGCAAGCAGCATGTCAGCTGTATGTTCCCTGCATTACCCCCATTGCTTTTCTTCATTCCATATCATGATCCTCATGCCAGCTAACAGGCTTTATCTAATATTTCCCATGGTTTTTAAGGAAATAACTCCACATAGGCCAGTATCCCATTACTAAATCATCCTTCATTCACACATGAGCAGTCCTTGATATAGTACTGCTTAAAGTGAGGCATCAGGGTATCATTATCTCTGAACTCATCCTTTTCATGTCAGCCAGATCTCCCTGATTGGATCAGGTTAACAGCCCCAATCAGAGAACTCATGTTCTATGCATTTCATATGCCTGACCTTTTCACAATCACTATATTTAAGAAAACATTTAAGGAAAAAATAAATTTATTTTTGTTTATATTCCCCTGTTTGGTATTTATTCTGCATTAAATTTTCAATTGGTGTTAGTCTTTCTGAAATGTCTTTACAGGGGAGGAGGCAAATATAATTTAGGGCAGATTTGGCAAAGATATACAAGATGTTGCTCGATTTAGAGAAGATAGACAAGAAAAAGGTGTTTCCACTAATTAATGATACAAGGTAAGTGATTGTTATTTGAGTGAGTGTGTTCTAGACCCCAGGTCCTACAAAGTAGGGCCTCCCTCCCTTCCTCTTGCTCTAACCTAAATTAAAAGTCCACAGACTTGCCCCAAAAAGAGGATCCAAGGAAGTTCCTGTGGATTGAAGAGTGAGACTTTAGCTCAGGAGTCTTTGACAAGGAGGTTGAGTGAAGCGATTATGCCACAGTTGAAGAGGGTGAAGATATGACTGCCAAGCTGGTTCAGTGTGCTACGTGCTTGATGTGGGAGGTCAACGACTCTGGTGTGTCTGGCTCGTATAAGTGTGGAAAGTGTGTGCACATTCAGGTACTGACAGAGCATATTGCAGCACTGATTAAAGAACTCGAGGACCTTAGGTTCATCCGAGAGAACGAGATCTTTCTGGACAAGACCTTCAGCGAGGTTATTACACCAATCATACCAGAAGAGAGCAGAAGAGTGCAGATGATGAGGAAGGCAGAGAGGAGACAGGTGCAAGAGACCCTGGGGGAAGTACCTGTCAGGAACAAGTTGAATCTTTTAGAAACAGTAGAGACAGATGACACTGCCAGTCCGTGAGGCGACCAGGTCTGTCAATCAAACGTTGGCGCAGAGGCAAAGCGGAAGAGTCGGACATTGCACAGAGCCGTGGTAATAGGGGACTCCATAGTGAGAGGAACTGACGGTGGTTTTTGTGGCAGCAGGCGGGATTTGAGGATGGTGTGTTGCCTTCCTGGTGCCAGGATTAAGGACATCACAGACAGAGTGCAGGAAATCCTCAAGGACGAAGGTGAAGAGCCAGAGGTGGTGGTACATGTCGGCACAAATGATGTCGGGAAGAAGAGGAGGAACATACTACAGTGGGACTTTGGAGAACTAGGAAGAAGGCTGAAAAGCAGGATGTCCAGGGTGGTTATCTCCAGTTTGCTTCCAGTTCCTCAGGCTGGTGAGGCCAGAAACAGGGAGATAATGGACTTGAACGTGTGGTTGGGGAACTGGTGCAGGAAGCAAGGATTAAATTCTTGGATTACTGGGGTATGGTTTGTGGTAAGCATAAATTACACAAGAGAGATGGTTTGCACCTTAATAGGTTAGGGACCAGCGTTCTGGCAGGCAGGTTTGCTACTGCAACACAGCTACGTTTAAACTAAGTAGCGGGGAGGAGGGGACAAACTGGATATTTAAGAAGGAAATTGGAGGGAAAGTTAGAACAAGGGAAGTCAAGAAAGACAACTATATCAATGAGGCAGAAAACTCAAAAAGGGATCATGCTGTAAGGTTGTGTGAAATAGGAGTTGATGGGAAGGGTGAGGGCAGTAACAAATTAAAAATACTATACATGATTGCACGAAGCATTAGAAATAAGATGGATGAGCTTGAGGCTCTTTTGGAAATTAGCAGATATGATATTGTGGGGATAACTGAGACATGGCTTCAAGTGGACAGGGCCTGGGAAATAAATATTCAAGGCTACACGTGCTATCGTAAGGACAGACTGGCGGGCAGAGGGGGTGGGTGACTATGTTGGTAAGGGATGATATTCAGTCCCTTGCGCGGCGGGACCTAGAATCATGGGATGTAGAGTCAGTGTGGATAGAGCTGAGAAATACTCAGGGTAAAAAGACCCTCTTGAGAATTATCTACAGGCCCCAAAACTGTAGTCTGGATGTCGGATGTAAGTTGAATCAGGAGCTGAAATTGGCCTGTCGCAAAGATTTTACTACAGTTGTTATGGGGGATTTCAACATGCAGGTAGACTGGGAGAATCAGGATGGTATTGGACCTCAAGAAAGAGACTTTGTGGAGTGCCTCCGAGATGGATTCTTAGAACAGCTGGTGCTGGAGCTGACCAGGGAGAAGGCAATTCTGGATTTGGTATTGTGCAACGAACCAGAATTGATCGGGGACCTCGAAGTGAAGGAGCCATTAGGAGGTAGTGACCACAATACAATAAGCTTCAATCTACGATTTGAGAGGGAGTGGGTACAATCGGAAGTGACAATATTTCTGTTGAATAAAGGGAACTATGGAGCTATGAGGGAGGAGCTGGCCAAAGTTCAATGGTGCAATACCTTAGCAGGGATGACAGTGGAGGATCAATGGCAGATATTTCTGGGTATAATGCAGAAGATGCAGGATCAGTTCATTCCAAAAAGGAAGAAAGATCCTAGGAGGAGGCATGGGTGGCCATGGCTGATGAGGGAGGTTAAGAAACATATAAAGTTAAAAGAAAAAAAGTATAACATAGCAAAGGAATTGGGAAAACGGAGGACTGGGAAGCTTTTAAAGAACAACAGAGGATTACTAAGAAGGAAATACACAGAGAAAAAATGAGGTACAAAGGTAAACTGGCCAAAAATAGAAAGGAGGATAGTAAAAGCTTTTTTAGATATGTGAAAGGCAAAAAAATGGTTAAGACTAAAATTGACCCCTGAAGACAGAAACAGGGGAATATATTACGGGGAACAAGGAAATGGCAGAATTGAATTGGTACTTCAGATCTGTGTTCACTGGGGAAGACACAAGCAATCTCCCAGTGGTAACAGTGGCTGAAGGACCTGAACTTAAGGGAATTTATATTTGCCAGGAATTGGTATTGGAGAGACTGTTCGGTCTGAAGGTTGATAAGTCCCCAGGGCCTGATGGTCACATTCCAGGGTACTGAAGGAAGTGGCTTGAGAAATCGTGGATGCGTTGGTGATTATTTTCCAGAGTTTGATAGATTCGGGATCAGTTCCTGTGGATTGGAGGGTGGCTAATGTTGTACCACTTTTTAAGAAAGCTGGGACCGAGAAAACAGGAAATTTTCGACCAGTTAGTCTGACCTCAGTGGTGGGAAAGATGCTGGAGTCAATTATAAAGGAAGAAATTATGACACATCTGGATAGTAATAACAGGGTAGGTCAGAGTCAGCATGGGTTGATGAAGGGGAACTCATTCTTGATTAATCTTCTGGAATTTTTTGAGGATGTAACTCTGAAGATGGATGAGGGAGATCCAGTAGATGTAGTGTACCTGGACTTTCAGAAAGCTTTTGATAAAGTCCCACGTAGGAGGTTAGTCAGCAAAATTAGGGCGCATGGTATTGGGGGCAAAGTACTAACTTGGATTGAAAGTTGGTTGGCTGATAGGAAACAAAGAGTAGTGATAAATGGCTCCATTTTGGAATGGCAGGCAGTGACCAGTGGGGTACCGCAGGGATCAGTACTGGGACCACAACATTTTATAATATATGTTAATGATATAGAAGATGGTATTAGCAATAACATTAGCAAATTTGCTGATGATACCAAGCTGGGTGGCAAGGTGAAATGTGAGGAGGATGTCAGGAGATTACAGGGTGACCTGGACAGGTTAGGTGAGTGGTCAGATGCTTGGCAGATGCAGTTTAATGTGGATAAATGTATAGTTATCCACTTTGGTGGCAAGAACCGGAGGGCAGATTACTACCTAAATGGAATCAATTTAGGTAAAGGGGCAGTACAGAGAGATCTGGGTGTTCTTGTACACCAGTCAATGAAGGTAAGCATGCAGGTACAGCAGGTAGTGAAGAAGGCTAATAGCATACTGGCCTTCATAACAAGAGGGATTGAGTATAGAAGCAAAGAGGTTCTTCTGCAGCTGTACAGGGCCCTGGTGAGACCACACCTGGAGTACTGTGTGCAGTTCTGGTCTCCAAATTTGAGGAAAGACATTCTGGCTATTGAGGGAGCGCAGCGTAGGTTCACGAGGTCAATTCCTGAAATGGCGGGACTACCTTACACTGAAAGACTGGAGTGACTGGGCTTGTATACCCTTGAGTTTAGAAGACTGAGAGGGGATCTGATTGAGACATATAAGATTATTAAAGGATTGGACACCCTGGAGGCAGGAAACATGTTTCCGCTGATGGGTGAGTGCCGAACCAGAGGACACAGCTTAAAAATATGGGATAGACCATTTAGGACAGAGATGAGGAGAAACTTCTTCACCCAGAGAGTGGTGGCTGTGTAGAATGCTCTGCCCCAGAGGGCAGTGGAGGCCCAGTCTCTGAATTCATTTAAGAAAGAGTTGGATAGAGCTCTCAAGGATAGTGGAATCAAGGGCTATGGAGATAAGGCAGGAACAGGATACTGATTAAGGATGATCAGCCATGATCATATTGAATGGTGGTGCAGGCTCGAAGGGCAGAATGGCCTACTCCTGCACCTATTGTCTATTGTCTATTGTCTATTGACTCAGGGGCCAGAGTTAAGGTTTTGAGCAAAAGCTGCTGGGATGATGTAAGGAAGAACTGTTTTATGCAGAGTGGCAATGACTGCCCACAAGGGTGATGGAAGTAGCAATGATCAATGATTTCAAAAGGAAATTAAATGGACTCATGAGGAATCAAATTTACAGGGCTACCTGGATAGAGCAGGGGAATAGGACTGATTAAATTGTTGTGCAAAGAGTCAGCATGGACTTGATAAGTAAAACAGCCTCAGTCTGTGCTACAATTAATCTAACATTCTGGACTGTGCTGGACTGTAATATCTAGCTGGATTTATTTGAACATACACAGTGCAGGGTTTGACCTACATTCACCAGTACGTTTTGTGTTTGGCATTTACACTGGCTTTAATTAACTGCTTCTTACATTTTGAATCTGATAAATAGCAGTTAGACTACAATATGGAGGCAGAAGTTATCTTTATGGAGGTGTTTGACTTATGGCATTTCCATTTTAATTTCTGAGGCAGTTAATCAGCAAGTAAAGTACAGAAACTAAGACAATCCTTTAAAAAAATTGTGCTTTTTATGTCAGGAACATAATGGGGCATTGAACAGTGTCTACTCTTTATTATACTTGCAACTATATATGTTGGTTCAAATAATTTTATCCATAGAGATGCTAATAATAGCAGTGAGGAAATAGAGATAGAAAAATACAAAGGGAAAAGTAAGAAGAAAGAAATATATTTTAAATTTTCCATTTTTAAAACAAATTACATCCTGAAGTAATAGTTAATTTTCAATGCAAGGGACATTGATTGGCGGCCATTAATATTTATCATGTTTTTAAAAAGGTAAGAATTATTAGTCTTAGATATCTGCACTGGGTGTAGGTTGTATCAATTGTGCAAATACAACGTATGTTAATTTCTAGAGAATATCTGAAATATTAATAGTGGAGTGGTGCAACACAACCAGTAATATCTCGATATTTGTGTTGAAAAATGTATCTATCCTTCGCCTGAACTTGGTCTGCTATTCAGACATATATGCAACCAATAACACAATCATTGCATTTATGAAAAAAACCGTAATATCAAATTATATTTACATATTTCTATTTATGGATTTTCCAATGGTTTTATGCTCAGTTATTGTTCATAACCA
Source organism: Chiloscyllium punctatum (assembly GCF_047496795.1). NCBI lineage: Eukaryota > Metazoa > Chordata > Chondrichthyes > Orectolobiformes > Hemiscylliidae > Chiloscyllium > Chiloscyllium punctatum. The sequence goes on along the minus strand of NC_092740.1, from coordinate 51,629,365 downwards.
TTGTTAAATATCATAATTTTCTGTTACCGTCGTAATTTACTAGAGATGGTCCTGCCTGGAAGTTATTACATTTTCAGATTTGAATGCCAATAATGTCTCAAAATTGTGAGAAGCTCTCTGGAGAGTAGGTTGTCCAAATCTTAAAAGCCTGCTTTATCATTTAGTTTTTACAAAATATTTTAGCAGTAACAAAACATAACACTTAACATTTTATTATTTAATGTTTAGTTTGAGAATATTTGAAAGCATAAACAGGAAAAGGCCAGTAAACGTGCCTTCCAAGTCTTACTCTACAAACCAAGTTGACTGTTTTCAATATTGCTTTCCTGCCCAAGCCCATCTGTCTTTGTTTTGCTAAACAAGAAATCAATTCAATTCTCTTGATATATCTGCTAGTTTGCAATTTGCCCACACAAGGAAATTCTAAGACAGGTCCATCTTAATTTAAAGAATTAAGGCAAGTAATCACTCTACAAGCTTATTAGCTTCTTCAAAATTGGTAGTGAGAGCCAAAAGAAAGAAGAAAATAGAGGCATTGGAGCCATTGAGTACGTACAATGTAAGAATATTGATGCAAGGATAGGAAATTCTGAAAAGTGGTAATTGACCTGGAATGTTAACATTGTTTCTCAATCCATAAATGTTCCTGGAACTGCTGAGTATTTCCAAAATTTTCCTTCTTTCTTTCAAATTTTCACCAGAAATTTCAATCATGAATAAAGAAGTTTGAAATACTGAAACATTTTCAACGAAAGGAAAAAGATTACTAGCATTTGTGTTGTGGGATGTGGGCATTCCTGGCAAAATAAGGATTTGGTTCCATTCCTAATTGTTATTGAGTAGGTGGTTCTGAGTGACTTTTCTGAACCGCTACAACAGGAACTTAGGAATTAGGAGCATGACTAACCCACTCTGCCCTTTGAGCCAGTTGCAACATTCAGTTAGGTCGTGCTGTTGATTTTGTGATTGCAAATTCACTCTGCTATGTTTTCCTAAAATCCTTGACTCCTATCAAAACTCTCCTTGAATAAATTAAATGATATTATTGTCAACAGTAAAGGCAGTAAAAGATTAGCTTGCCCATGACATTTCCTACTCACGGTAAAAGGTTAAGAATGAAGGGGGTTACCTCCCAACTTTATGAAACTGACTTCCATCCCACACCCCTTCCCCTTTTTTAATACAGTGTCTGATGCCTTCCAAACCCAAAGCCACAGGCTTAATTTTCACTCCAGTAATGGTGACTTCTTCCTGGAATACCCCTGTAGTTCCAGCAGTGACCACTACTATGGTTCAGTGCTGTTGACATTATTCTACTACCAACCAGGCACCTGGGCAGCTGTCAAGAGTGGAATATCCTGACCCTGATGGCCAGAAGAAGAGGAGATGCTGGAGGTTTTAAAACGCATAAGTGCAGATAAATTCCTGGGACCTGATCATGTGATTCACAGAACTTTGTAGAAAGCTAGAGAAGAGATTGCTGCCCCCCCTTGTTGAGATATTTGTACCACTGACAGCCATGGGTGAGGAGCCAGAAGACTGGAAAATGGCTAATGTGGTGGCATTATTTAAGAAAAGCAGTATAGAAAAGCCATGGATCTATAAACCCAAGAGCCTTACGTCACTGGTGGCTAAGCCGTTGGAGAGGATTCTGAGGGACATGATTTACATGAATTTGGAAAGGCAAAGACGGATTATGGATAGTCAAAATAGCTCTGTGCATGGGAAATCATGTCTCACCAACTTGATTGAATTTTTTGAAGAGGTAACAAAGAAGATTGATGAAAGCTGAACGTTAAATGTTGCCTATATGGACTTCAGCAAAGCGTTCGACAATGTTCCATGTGGTAATCTGGTTAGTAAGGTTAGATCACAATGGATCCAGGGGGAGATACCCAATTGGATACAAAATTTGCTTGAACATAGGAGACAGAAGATGGTGGTGGAGTGTTGCTTGTTGGAGTGGAGGTCTGTGACCAACAGTGTGCCACACAAATAGGTGCTGGGTCCATTGCTTTTCATCATTTATGCAAATAACTTGGATGCGAATACAGGAGATATGGTAGTGAGTTTGCAAATGATACCAAATAGGTGGTTTACTGGACAGTGAAGAAGATTATCTCAGAGTACAATGGGACCTTGATCAGATGGGCTATGGCCAAGGAATTGCAGATTGAGTTTATTTTTGATAAATGTGAAGTGTTGCATTTTGATAAAGCAAACCAGGGCGGGACTTATACAGTTGATGGTATGGTCCTGGGGAGTTTTGCCAAACAAAGAGATCTAGGATGCAGCTGCATAGTTCCTTCAAAGTTGAGTCACAGGTAGACAGGGTGGTGAATAAGGCTTTTGGGATGATTGCCTTCATTGGTCAGAACATTAAGTAAAGGATATGAGACATCATGCTGTGGCTTATAGGATATTTGTGAGGCCACCTTTAGAATATTACATACAATTCTGGTTGTCCTTTTATAGGAAGGATGTTGTTAAACTTCAAGGGTGCAGAAATTATTTATAAAGATTTTGCTGGGACTGGAAAGTTTGACTGGACGGCAGGGGCATTTTTCCCTGGAGTGTCAGAGGCAGAGGGATGACCTTATAAAGGTGAGGGGCATAGATGAGGTGAATAGCCAATGTCTTTTTCTGAGGATAGGAGAGTCCAATGCTAGAGAGCATAGGTTTAAAGTGAGAGGGGAAAGATTTAAAAAGGACCTGAGCAGTAACCTTTTCTCACAGTGGGTGAGACATGTATGGAATGAGCTGCCAGAGGAAGTGGTGGAGACAGGTACAATTACAACACTTAAAAGCCATCTGAATTGGTTGATGAGTAGGAAGGTTTTAAAGGGATACGCTGACAAATGGGACGAAGTCAGATTGGGATGTCTGGTCATTGCGAATGAGTTGGACAGAAGGGTGTGTTTCTGTGTTGTACGACTTTATAACTCCCTGTGTTGGGTAGCCCCTTTTTAAATGTAAGAAACCACCGACCTTTATTTTTCTACTTAGATTAGAGCGGGGGGGATTCAGGGAGGAGTGGGAAGGTGTTGCTTAGAACAATGGAATACGGAAAAGCAAGTAATATGCTTCCTACCCCATCAAATTCACTGAATTCACCCCAATATTTCAAAGGATTCTTCATTGAGAATGCAGCAATTTAAAATACTTTAAAGATATAAAAGGTTCTTCATTCATGAAGTTCTTGTTAAGGCACTTGTTTGAGCAACAGGGAGCTGTAGACCAACTAGGGAAAGAATAACCATGAATTAATCTTAATGCTTAAAATTGTGGTTTGCCTTCTGAGTGAGGAATGACTGTCTTCATCCCATGGAGTGTATGGGTCATGAAACAACAGCCTCACATGACATGTAACATTGCATTTAACATTACCTACACAATTTTGCCTCTCCAGCCTTTTCTAACATTCAGTAAAATCATGACTGCTCTGTTAGTTAACTCCACCTTCTCATCCCTGCCCCACTATCCTTAATATCTTTCTTAACAAAAATCCATTGGTCCCATCATAATCCCAGAAATTGATCAGCCACCTAATGTAAAGCAGTCACTCAATTGTACTCCGTCAGACTTATAATATGGACTTGTCGTTATCTGAAAGAAGTAATGATCTTCAACTGACTACTAACATGAGATATTATAAAAAGAGTTATGTTTGAATTGCCTCTTTATAATTTAAGAGAAAACAATATGTCCTGGAAAACAAAGATAGTATGAATTTGTATTGGATTCTACCCAGCAACAGGCTAGGTAATGATCACCACTGGAACAGGGTCTGAGACTGAGACCCAAGAGCCATACTCCATACCTGAAGACAAACATGGAGCTTGCTGTTCTGGTTTTGTGTACATTCACAGATGAACGACAGTCTGATTTAAAATCCCTGTACACCTGAAGGAGAGAGAGAGAGAGGGAGGCTCCCACAGAGAGATAGAGCTACTGCAATCAGCTGTTTTTCTTTGCTAGCTCCCAGACAAAATGCAAGTTCAAAGATGTTCTCTGGTCAAGGAAATAGAATGCATGGAAATAAATGGACACTGGGGGAGATTAATTTTGGTGAGGCCATAGGAAGGAATCACCAAAGTGAAGTGTACTGCTGGACAGGTACAGGTTTGTACAGGCTGGTAATAACTTCTCCCTAGTATATTACTACCTTTTACAGAAAACCATTACTTTGCAACAGAGTTTTGGCATTTTTAAGAGATGCCTGAGGGATGATGTGGAAAAAGTTCAAGTTAACACTGACTCTCTGGAGAAACCAAACCATTAAACAATAAAAACTGAACTATGAAGTCTGGGATCAGACTGGAATTATGTTAATTCAGATGTACATGCTAAGAAAAACCTTACTGCATTCAATTCTGTCCCCCAATTTATCATATTAAATGATTTCCAAATGAAATAAATCTAAATGCAATTAAAGATGACCTTTAAGAGCACACTGAAAGAGTCATATAACCCCTAAGGAAATCAAAGACAGACTATTTATGGAGAACAATAAAAATAAAACCTTACATTTCAGAGGAATATAAATTTCCTTTGGTCTGAGGTATTCATTTCATGAAATACTCTGTGATAATGTGGCAGTCAAAAAATCTTGATGATAATATCAGCCAGGGAGCTCTGGAAAGTAACAAATATTTTCAATGAGCCCTGAGCAATACTGATCTTTCGTGGAGAATGACTTTATAAGTAAATGAATGCAGTGAATAAAATACAGTTCCAATGGATTCACACAAATTCAATGTTATTCTTCTGGTCACTTCTGAGAGTAACCTGGAGAAGTATCAGTTTTGAGGAAAGTCAGTGGACCCGAAATGGTAACTGATTTCTCTCCACAGATGTTGCTAGACCTGCTGAGCTTTTCCAGCAATTTCTGCTTTTGTTTCTGATTTACAGCATTTGCAGTTCTTTCAGGTTTTATGGAGAAAAATCATGTTGGTGTTGAAACAAACTTATTTTATTACCCAGCAACAGGCTAGGTAATGATCACCACTGGAACAGGGTCTGAGACTGAGACCCAAGAGCCATATTCCATACCTGAAGACAAGCATGGAGCTTGCTGTTCTGGTTTTGTGTACATTCACAGATGAACGACAGTCTGATTTAAAATCCCTGTACACCTGAAGGAGAGAGAGAGGGAGGGAGGCTCCCACAGAGAGATAGAGTTACTGCAATCAGCAGAGAGCTGTTTTTCTTTGCTAGCTCCCAGACAAAATGCAAGTTCAAAGATGTTCTCTGGTCAAGGAAATAGAATGCATGGAAATAAATGGACACTGGGAGATTAATCTTGGTGAGGCCATAGGAAGGAATCACCAAAGTGAAATGTACTGCTGGACATCATTTCAGGAATTCTCAGAAAATTGAGGGAAGGTACCTTTAGAGGTCACTGATTATTACATTCAGTGAAATGGGGAGAAACAAGCCCATTGGAAGCTGGGAGTAACTTTGGACTAGGTCCTGTAAACACTGAACCTGTGGAGAACGTGGTGTAATGTATAAATGTGGTGTGGGATTATCATTCATGATGAGGAATATATTTGAAGTAGTATTAAAATTTTGACACTGGTAACACAAGGATCAAAACAAACAGCACAGACATCCTGGTTAGCACAAATAATAGACCCTGAAAATGGCAGAAAGAGCAATGGATTGGAAAAACAATGCAATATTAGTTTAGTTGGGGTCTTTAGCAAGAAATACGCGACATCATTTACCTGCGAGGTTCTTTTAAAAAGCTGATTCTGTAATTGTATAACTAATAAAATATGTTACAACTTTTGCATGATTGACATATATTTACTCTTTAACAGCTATCTCACCCTGTTGTTGGGTAGGCTTCAAAATAAGATCACATAACCCCCTTCATTTTATCTTCTATTAAAAATATGACCCCAAACCATGTCAATCTCATAAACATTAAATTTACAATAAATTACAATTCTGACACTCTTAAATGTGTGCAATACCTTAGTTGCATTAGCATAAGACAATGTAACCTCATCATAAGTTCAAAATACCTGTTATACCTGTTACATCTGCAATATCTGTTGCTCCAGTCCACGAATAGTAGCATTTTAGAACCATACAGCTTTTGTGAAATAAAGCAATGGAAATCAAAAATAGGGTTTATTAAAATGTGGCAGCTAATTACATATAACTAACAATGACTTGCATCATTTGTGAATATCTTCACAAAAATCAGATCTTTGTATTGTGCCCTGTGACATCTCTATGACAGTATAACTCTACATTATTGGAACTTCCTAATAAATGATTTAAATTAGGAACAGGTCACCAATGTATTTACTTCTACTAATGTGTTGCTAAAAATGAAAATTAATGTTTCCAATAATTATTTATTACATTTGATGCAGACATTTAAAAGCAAAGCTTAAACAGCTATAGATCCTAACAGAATCCCTATATTGTTCTAAGATGGGAAGCTACTATACAAAATTGTTTATGTAGGTATTAAAACGAAGTTCAATTGTGCTTCATGCCATGGGTTCTGGCAAGATTCATATGTCATGCCTGGAGGGAATTTTCCTTGTCACTAAGTCACCAATTAATGACATGGTGACCTGGTAGAATAAAGGCAGCACAGAGAATTGGCGCAGAATGGAAGAATTATGAGTGCTGTTGAGAAGCTGAGTACACACTTTGAATGATACACTGTCTATGGTTGCCAATAAACCAGGCAGGGGATAATACTATTTTTGAATTGATGGATGCAAGATAAAGACTGGGTAGAGCAGTATGCAATGAGATTAGTCTTTTGTGGTTTGATCCTTGGGGAAGTTTGCACTGGAGTCAAAGGTGATGTGTTCCCTCATCCAGTTTTTCTCTGGTCCATGAGGACTATGTTTTCATGTGTTTATGCTGCTCAAGAATGCCTTTTTGACCTTGCTAACATTAACACTGCTGCCTCACAGTGACAGGGAATCAGGTTCGATTCCAGCCCCAGACGACTGTCTGTGTGGAGTTAGCGTATTCTCCCCACATCTGCATAGGTTTCCTCCCAGTGCTCCAGTTTCCTCCCACAATCCAAAGATGTGCAGGTCAGGTGAATTGGCCATTCTAAATTGCCCATTGTGTTAGGTGCATTCGTCAGGGGTAAATACAGGGCAGGGGAATGGGTCTGGGTGAGTTACTCTTTGGAGGGTTGCTGTGGACTTGTTACGCCAATGGGCCTGTTTCCACACAGTAGGAAATCTAATCTAATCTAATCTAATCTAATCTAATCTAATCTAATCTAATCTAATCTAAAAAATATAGTAGTGCACAGCAATCTGGAAGATATCACTAATGTCAACTGCTATAACTTGTACAAGCCTACATTGCAAAGATTAATGGCAATGTTGACCTTGACAATCACAGTCAGTGATACCCTTCCCAGGTTTGGGGTTCCAATTGTAACATAGTGCGATGTCAGCTTCCTAAGTCTGTCATTCAGTAATGGAATCCTAAGGAAGCAATTTTATGCCTGTAAAATTGATTCCTTGCAAATGTTAGTGCTAGTCGAATATGTATATCACATGAGCCAATCAAAGTTTGCCTGCAATCTGGTTCTGAATCATCCATTAATTAAATGAAATGCTTGTTAAATTTGTGAAAGACACACATTTTTTGGAATAAGGTTTGTGCAGTTGATTACAACAATATTTGATTTAAACTAGATTGTTCACTAGATAGTTCTCTAGCTTGATTCCAGAAATGAGGAGTTTGTCTTATGGAGAGAGATTGATGTGGAGGGGCCGATGTTGGACTGGGGTGTGCAAAGTTAAAAATCACACAACACCAGGTTATAGTCCAACAAGTTTATTTGAAAGTTCTAGCTTTCGGAGCACTGCTTTTTCTTCAGGTAGCTCGTGGGGCAGGATTATAGGACACAGAATGTATAGCAAAAGATCAAAGTGTCATATAATTGATGTGATGTATTGAACAAACCTAGATTGCTGTTAAATCTTTAAAGACTATGATCCTGTCCCATTAGCTACCTGCTTATTGGCAACTATTGACAGTGTATCATTCAAAGTGTGTACTGAGCTTCTCAACAGCACTCATAATTCTTTCATTCTGAGCCAACTCTCTGTGCTGCCTTTATTCCAACCAGGTCACCATATCACTAACTGGTGACTTAGTGACAAGGAAAATTCCCTCCAGGCATGACATATGAATCTTGCCAGAACCCATGGCATGAAGCACTTTGTTTTAATACCTACACAAACAATTTGTATTGTAACTTCCCATCTTAGAGCAATATTGGGATTCTGTTAGGATTTATAGCTGTTTAAGTTTTGCTTTTAAATGTCTGCATCAAATGTAGTAAATCATTATCAGAATCATGAATTTTCATTTTTAGCAACACATTAGTAGAATTAATTACATTGGTGACCTGTTCCTAATTTAAATAATTTATTAGGAAGCGCCAAAAGTTTGTACTTCCAAATAAACCTGTTGGACTATAACCTGGTGTTGTGTGATTTTTAAGAGAGATTAAACAGTTTAAGCCTATACTGGCTGGAGTTTAGAAAAATGAGAAGAGATATAATTGAGGTATATTAAATGCAAAAGGGGATTATGGTCAAGTGATCATGGGCCCAAAATTAGACATTCTAAATTGATCCATTGCCAGAGAAATCGGGCCTGACAGAAAGTTGACCAAACTAAATTCAACAGCAGCCAACACCTATTGACTACAGAGAACAGCGGAAATGGAGATCAAAGAGGAAACAATGGTTCAGGGGAACCAGCTACAACTAGCTTGAGAGTTGTGCATCGACAAAGTATTGATCAGACTTCCTGGCAACTTGATTTTCCTGATGAAGGGCTTTTGCCAAAAACGTCGATTTTCCTGCTCATCGGATGCTACCTGACCTGTTGTGCTTTTCCAGCACCAGTCTGATCTAAATTCTGGTTTCCAGCATCTGCAGTCCTCACTTTTGCCAACTTGACTTCCAGCCAGTGCTTGAGGACGTGCGCTTTACACCTCCTTGGCATGGCAACAGTGAAGGGTGTTGACGCAACCCCATTGGATGCTTTGAACCCAACTCTTGACCCCATTGGCCAAAGGCTACAGCACATATGAGAGGGGAATAAAAGCACGCGCCTGGAAGCCACACGCTCCCCCCCGCCCCCCCCCCCCCCCCCCCCCACCGAGTGAAGACTCACAAAAAGACTCATGTCAGAAGATCAACCCAAGAAGATCCAGGAGCAAATTCTCACTGACCAGTGAGACCCACCTTTGTGAAAGAGAGCCAGCTCTATGTCAGAGAGCAAGGAGATTCCAATTACCCAGTTCAAACACAAGGATCATTTTGAGTAATATTCTTCATCAGATGGATAAAGCTAGATAGAGCGTAGATGTCGTGGGAATTTGGGAAATAATCATATGGTGTTTTTTTACAAGGAATATTTTGGTAATCAAATAGAGTTGAACTACAAACCAAATTCTGTGTCACTTTGTTCCCCCTACCCCTATGGAAAAAGTTCTTGGGTAAAGTGTTTTTAATGCAAACTAATCAAAGTGTCCAAAGTATGGTCAACGGAAATGACAAATCAGTCATAGAATGGATATTTCCTGATGTGGGATATTCTAGAATGAGAAGTCTTACTTTTATGATAAGGGATGGCAGATTTAAAATGGAGATGAGGAGAAATTCTTTTTCTCATTGTGTCATGAATCTGTGGAATTTACTAATACAGGTTGTGTTGGATGTTGGGACACTAAATAAATTTAAGGAAAAGATAGATAGGTTTTTAATTAGTAACGAGTTGAAGCAAGAAAGAGGCGTTGAGGCCATGATGAGACCAGCCATTTTCATAGGAAAGGATGGAACAGTGTCAAGGGGCTGAATTAGCTATTCCTGCTCCCAGTTCTGTTGTTCTTCCATTCTTATGAAACAGTTATTCAAACACAGGATAATCCAAATTTGAATAGGGGCATAAGAGATGAGTGAGTGTTCCTACTCTTTATGGCATAGAGATAGTCTATTGACCACACATCATCAATGCATTGCACATTGTATTGTAATTGCATTGATGTCAGCAGGATGCCTGATCTCACACAATTAAACCTAAGCAAGGGAACAAACTAAGACTGTGAACATCTCATGTCCAAAAAGGCTCACTGAACATATATTTTTGCTGGATTGCAAGCACCTCTCATTCACTTTTTAATTTGGATAAATACCTGATCAGTCTGTGTTCTGGTGTGCCATTGTGCCCTTTCATGGTATGTGGCTGGCGTACAAGCAGACTATTTCATGATTTACAAGTGTCATGATTCACAGATGCTGAGATTAGTTTTACACCAAAATTTTGTACAAGGGGATAGAGTTTGGTTAAAACCAGTATAAAGCCAAGATCAGATTTTTCCCAAGTATGTGTGATGTGTCAATCTAGAAGAAGGGGAAGCTGCTACAAAGAGCTCCTCCTCCATTCTACAAGGGACCTGAGGGCATTATTACACCTTCTAGGAGCCTGTTGCCCCCTAAGACCATAAGGAATAGTGCAGAAGTAACCAATTCAGCCCCTCGAGTCAATGAGATTACGGCTGATCTGACAATTCTCTACTCCACTTTCCTGCCTTTGACCCATGACCCTTGATTCCCTTCCAAATTACAAATCTATCTCAGCCTTGAATATACTAATGGCTCAAGCTCAAAAGCCCTCTGTGTTAAAAAAATTCCACAGATTCACAATCCTCTGTCTTAAATTGGCAATCCTTACTCTGAGTTTATGCCGTCTGGTTCTTCATTTGATTATCCCAGGAAGTAGCAGTAAGTGGGATGGATAGAGGGGCATAAGACAAAGGGAAATCAAAGACAGACATCTTGTACCCTTAAGATTTTTGTCATGTGTGAATGGGAAGGATTGGGAAACATGGCTGTTCCCATGATTCAAGTATTCATGTACTTGTTTTGATAGCAGCAGTCACAGAGCACTTACCTGTTCAGGAAGCTTCCTATACAGTAGTATAGGATAAGGCATGGTGTAGGAACATAGAAACAGGAGGAGGCCATTTAGCCGATCAGGCCTGCCCCACCATTCAATGCAATTATGGCTGATTGAACACCTGTATCCATTTCACTGTATATCATTGATCATCAGAAATCTATCAATCTCTCCCTTAAACATGCTGAAAGACTGAACTTCCACAGCTTCCTGAGGTAGAGAATGCCGAAGCTTCACACCTCTGAGTAAAATGAATTCTCTTCACCTCGGACCTAAGAGTTATTCCCCTTGTCTTTGAATTTGTCACCATGTACTAGACACACAAAGAGGGAAAACATAAAGAATATTTTTCTTTCTAATCACTCATGGGATATGGGCATCACTGGATGGTCAGCATTTACTGCCCACCCCTTCTAGGAGCCTGTTGCCCCCTAAGACCATAAGGAATAGTGCAGAAGTAACCAATTCAGCCCCTCGAGTCAATGAGATTACAGCTGATCTGACAATTCTCTACTCCACTTTCCTGCCTTTGACTCATGACCCTTGATTCCCTTCCTAATTACAAATCTATCTCAGCCTTAAGAAGATGGTTCTGAGCTGCTATCTTGAACTGCTGTAGCAGGTAGATTAATATTGGGAAGTGAATCCCAAGATTTTGACACAATGAAGGAATGGTGATCTGTTCCAGGTCAGGATGGTGAGTGGCTTGAAGGGGAATTTGCAGTTGTTGGTGTTCCCATGTATCTGCTACTCTTGTCCTTCTGGATGGAAGTGGTCATGGGTTTGAAAGGTCCTGATTGAGCAGTTTTGGTGAATTTCAGCAGCACATCTTGTAGTTAGTACACACAGCTGCTACAGTGTCAGTCATGGAGGAACTAAACGTTTGTGGATGTGGTGCCAATCAAGCGGGCTGCTTTGACCTGGATGGTGTCATGCTTGTTGAGCATTATTGGAAGTGCATAACATTAAGAAACATCATGTTTAAGAGGCATCTATCAAATGTTTGACTGGAAACAAATGTAAGAAATATCAGTAGAGATGGGAGTTTCCCTTATCTGTTCAGTATCCAAAACAATCTGAAAACTTTCTACAACAAATTTACATATTACTAGATTAGATGCCTTACAGTATAGAGACAGGCCATTCGGCCCAAGTAGTCCACACCGACCCTCCGAAGAGTAACCCACCCAGACTCATTTCCCTCTGACTAATGCACCTGACACTATGGGCAGTTGAGCATGGCCAATTCACCTGACTTGCACATCTTTAGACTGTGGGAGGAAACCCACACAGACATGGGGAGAATGTACAAACTCCACACAGACAGTTACCCAAGGCTGGAATTGAACCTGGGACCCTGGTGCTGTGAGCCAGCAGTGCTAACCACTGAGCCACTGTGCCACCCACTAGATTTATGGAATTTACAATTGAATGATTCAAACTCATGAGCTCTAGTTCTATAGGTATAAGGTTACTGAAATCATGACCTCAAACTAGATTATCAGACAACTGATGCTCATTTCAAGAGGGTTGAAGTACTAGAGTAGGGAAGTCTTATTGCAACTGTACAAGGTGCTGGTGAGATCACATCTGGAGTATTGTGAGCAGTTTTAGTCCCTAATTTAAGGAAAAATGTAATTTCATTCGAGTCAGTTCAGAGAAGGTTCACTCGGATGATCCTTGGTATGAAGGGATTGTCTATGAGCAAAGGTTAAACAGATTGGGACTATTCATGGGAATTTAGAAGAATGAGAGGTGATCTGACTGAAACATACAGAATTCTGAAGGGACTTAACAGGATAAATGTAGAGAGAATGTTTCCACTCCTGGGAGAGTCTAGAATCAGAGGGCATATTCTCAGAATAAACAAGAACCAGTTTAAGACTGAAATGAGAAGGGATTTCTTCTCTCAGAGGGTTGTGAATCTTTGGAACTCCTTGCTACAGAGAGCTGTTGAGGCAAAGTCCTTGCATATATTTAAGGCTGAGATAGACAGATTCTTGATCAGTATGGGAATCAAGGGCTATGGGGAATGGACAGGAAAGCAGATGTAAGGAAGCAGGCTCAGGGGCCAGACAGCCTACTTCTGTTTCTATTTCTTATGGTCTTAGATACCATTTACCCATCTGCTGCAATGGTTAATAACAAATTAGTTGATCCCACACAAGTCTTGTAAGTGATTACTTATGACTGGAACTGAATGAGTCAGCCTGCATATCTTGATCGGAGTTTTCTTAGAGAATCACAATTTCCTAAAACAAAGGTCCTTTGTAAGGTGTAGGAAGCTTACTTTCTTAGGATATCCTGGGTGCAATAAGTACAAACACCTTTTGCTTTGTCACCTTTCAGCATTTGTACTGTTGTTGAAACTCTTTCCAGTACTGGATCAAAGTGGCACTGCATGTAGCACCCAATAAAATAAACAATATCCTTTCAGTACTATTCCATCAACTATTTTGATCTAAAATAGATACACAATGCAGTTCCACATGAGGTAACTTTAAATAACCCTACAACAAGCAATAAATGAGCTCAATCCAATTCAGATGAAGGAATATGAGTTAATTTGCATTGGAAGCAGAAACCCCATGGAACAATTTTCTGAGAAATACCACAGATTTAAGTCATACGGAAAAGATTTCTCAACTTTATGCTCAATTTTCTCGGACATGAACACATTGAGGCATTTCCCTTGTGCATTGTGAACATAAGTAGAGAAAGCTACATTAACCCTAATTATATTGTATGTTAATTGGTCCATGAGAATCACAGGAAGAATCAGACTACGTTTTGAAATTCGTTTTGTCAGTGGAATGGAAAATTGGTATTGTGCTAAAGAAGCAATTCATTTGATCCTGTCTTCCCCTATCAAGAGAGTTAGGTCAAAACTATAATGGTGATTCAGCAGAAAACTGAAAGCACAAATGAATGAGCTTTTTGGGCTGTCATGCTGTCATTAGTGGGGTCTGTGTTATGTTCTTAACTAGTTATAATCTATGCCCATGATTTGGATGTTGGAACTGAATATATGGTAGCAACATTTGCGATGTCACCAAGCTAACTTGGAACTTAAGTTATCAAGAGAAAGTACAGAGTCTACAAAGGGATAAAGATGAAGTGATTTTGCAAATATTTGGCAGTTAGAGTATGAAATGGGTGGTGTGAACTCATTCACTTTGAAGGGAAGGATACCAATGCATTGTACAATTTAAATTGAGAGTATCACAGGATTTGGTTGAATAGAGAAATCTCTGTTTATGTGGTGAGTCCAGTTCATTTTCTGGTGAATGCTACAATCTAATTCAGTGTGCATCTGGGAAAATACAGAACTTCATCTATGAAGAGAAATCATAGTTAATACTTTGGGATATGGGGAAGGGTCACTGGACCCGAAACATTAACTCTGATTTCTCTGCACAAATGCTGCAAGACCTGCTGAGCTTTCACAGCAACTTCTGTTTTTGTTTCTGATTAACAGCATCAGCACTTCTTGTGGCTTTTAAACAACATAACTATGTTGCCAAAGGCTATTGCTCGGGCTGCAACACTCTCCTTCTCATGGGGAAATGTGATAAAATGGTGTGAGCTGGTGTAAATTACACTAGAACAGCTTTGATGTATATATACATCAAGGTTTGAGACGTCCCCAGTGGCTACTTGGAAAGGCCTGTTTCATCTAGGTTACATACAACTGTCACTTTGACAGAACTCCAGACAAGATGTCCACTCACTCCTTCAGGTCTCAATTCAGCAGCTGATGTAGGATTGTGACAATGTTCCTGGACATATTCAGTCAGCAACAAAACTCCATCTCACTCTGAAGGAAGTAGCATCGAAGTCAATATCTCTTATGCAACCTGAAGGGATCTTCAGTTGCAACCTGTCCATTTAGACATTGTCATGATTTGGAGGTGCCAGCGTTGGACTGGGGTGTACACAGTTAGAAATCACACAACACCAGGCTATAGTCCAACAGGTTTATTTGGAAGCATTAGCTAGGGCTACAACCTGGTGTTGAGTGATTTTTGGTGTGTGGAATTGGTTCAGCATTCACTGATGGTAGCTGTAGGTCCTGGGCTTGTGGACTTTCTGTTCCTCCTCCATTTCTCTGAGCCTTCACTGCATCAGAGCAACAGTAACAATAGCCCCAGCAGTGGATGGATCCAAACTTATGTGTGGACTCGAAGGATACAAGAAATGGGTTTACTAGACTTGTTCCCCAGATGGTGGGACTAACTTATGGAAAGAGATTGGGTAAACTGGGCCTGTGTTCTCTAGAGTTTTGAAGAATGAGAGGTGACCTCACTGAAATTTACAAAGTACTTAAAGGATAGATGCAAGTATTATATTCCCTTAGTGGGAGAGTGTAGAATCAGGTGGCAAAATTTAAAAGTAAGGGGCATGCCACTTAGGTCTGAGATGAGGAGAATTGCTGTTCCTCGGAGGGTCATGGACTTTTGGGATTCTCTATGACAGGTGTTGTGGAAACTTAGTCTTTGAGTATGTTTGAGTTAGAGATTGATAGATTTCTGATTACTAGTGGTGCATGGGGTTTGGGATAGATAGATGAAAGATATTAAAGTATTTAATTATGCATTATTATATTGATGACGGGTGGGCTAAATGGCTTACTTACATTCTCTTGTTCCTCCTCTAATATCCAAAAATCAGTCACAGAATAACAGCTCCCTGGCTGATTTCCTGCAAATTCTCTGATGGTTTGCACTGAATGTGCAAGACTGACCATGTCCCACTACCTAGACCACAGTAAAACAGACCCCCTGACTACTTCTACCCCAAGCAGCCATACCCAAGCCACTGCACTGTGACCACACAATGCCATTGACTTACAATCCTGGTAATCCCTGACAGCAGCTCCCCTTTGATTTGACAGAGGATTGATCCTCTTGAATATCAAGGCATGACCATGTGGAAGAAGCACATGACATGTGTTTGCAGCGTTTGCTGAGACATACTCGGTGTAAACTTGGCTTAGAATGCCAACCTGCCCATCCCTTCAGCTGATCACTGCTGACAGCCATGAGAAGTTGCCTAGCTTTGTGTCTGCGTAAAACATCAAAGCAAAACAGACATACAGTGAGCCTTTAAGGTGTGGTTCGGTGGGCAAAATGACATAAGACAAAACAGGAATGCTATGAGCATTGAATTCGTCACAAAGTGAGTGAGTGCTATGCAAGCAGCCCTGAGTTGCAGCCTGATTCAGTCTATGAGGTTGGTGCCTCTCCCTGTGTACAAAGTCCTTGCAGCAGCAATCCACTGAAAGGTAACAGTGTGCTCAAAGGTGCAACACTGAAGTGTAGAACAACACAATAAATAGTTTGGAGATGTGCTATGATGATGTGTAGAGGCTGGTACGTGTTGGATACCATGGTCTATAGATGGGATGCATATAGTCACTGCCCATGGAGTGTGCCTGTAATTTTGGTGCCAGGTATCCAAGATGGAAGTCCAGACGACTAAGTGGTGAACTGGAGTCATTATGTAATTACTGGGTAGCTGAACTGCACAAGGTGAGCAGAACAAGAGTTCCAAGGGAAATAGTGATGAGGGTAACTCAATAGTGAGAAGTTATGCAGCCACAGCCGGGACACCAGGATCTAGATGATGGAACTGAGGGCAATGTTGCTAGGCTTGTAGATGACACAAAGATAGCTAGAAGGACAGGTAGTGTTGATGAAGCAGAAAGGATACAGAAGGACTTGGTAGGCTAGGAGAGTGGGCAAAGAAGTGGCAGATGGAATACAATATGTGAAAATATGAGGTCATACCATTTTGGGTAGGAAAAGCATGTTTTCTAAACAAAGAAAGACTTCAGAAATCTGAAGGAGAAAAGGATTTGTGAGTTCTACTTCAGGGCAATCTTCAGGGTCACATGCAGGTTCAGTTGGCAGTTAGGAAGGCAAATGCAATGTTAGCATTCTTTTCAAGAGGGCTAGTATACAAGGGCAGAAAGGTACTGCTGAGGCTGTATAAGGCTCTGGTTGGACTGCACTTGGAATATTGTGAGCAGTTTTAGCCTCATATCTAAGAAAGAATGTGTTGACATAGGAGGGGCTGCAGAGGAGGTTTACAAGAATGATCCCAGGGATGAAGGGTTTGTCGTAAGAGGAGCGGTTGAAGACTCTGGCTCTGAACACACTGGAGTTTAGAAGGATGAGGGAAAATCTGATTGGAATGTATGGAGTATGGAGAGGCCTAGATAGAGTGGATTTGGAGAAGATGTTTCCACTAGTAGCAGAGACTAGGAACCAAGGACTAATCTTTAAAGTGAAGGGGTGACTCTTCTGAACTGAGCTAAGAATGAATTCCTTCAGTCTGTTGGACTCATTACTGCAGCGGGCTGTGGAAGCCAACTTATTGAGTGTATTTAAGTCAAAGATATCTAGGTTTTTGACTGGTAAGGGGATCAAGAATTACAGGAAGAAGGCAGGAGAGAAACATATCACCCATGATCAAATAGCAGAGCAGACTCAATGGGCTGAATAGCCTAGTTCTGTTCCCGTGTCTTATGTTCTTATGGAGTTACGGTGCGTTGCTTCCTGGGACCAGGGACAGAGATTTCACTGAATGTCTGAAAGGCATCCCAGAGGGGGAGGGTTAAAAATCAGACGTTGTGATATATTAACAGTTTTTAAGAAGATTTGTACCTCAGGTTGATGATATGGATGTAAATGAGCTTGCTGAGCTGGAAAGTTTGCTTTCAGACGTTTCGTCACCATGATTAGGTAACATCATCGGTGAGAGCCTCTGGTGAAGTGCTGATAGTATGTCCCACCTCTCTACTTAAAGATCTAGGTTTCTTAAAGTTGGTGTTGTCATTTCCAGTTTTTTTTTCCAAGGGAAGGTAGATGTCACGGTATATGTTGATACCAATGATATAGATAGAATGAGGATGAGGTTTTGCACCAAGAATTCAGGGACCGATGCAGTAGATTAAAAACCAGGATTTGTAAAGACTGTAATCTCAAGATTATACCCAGAGTAACTTGCAAATGAGTACAAAAGTAGGAGAACAGGGCAGATATATGTATTGCTCAGGAATTGGTTCATGAAGGCGAGTTTTAGATTCCTGGATCACTGGGACCTTTGCAATGTGAGGTCCAAGGCAAAGTCTTCACTTGAACCAGAATGGGACCAATATCTTTTGCATGAGTTTGCTAGTGCTGCTGGTAGGAGTTTAAACTAGTTCAGCAGGTCAAGGGGACACCAAGGATTAGTACAATAGGGATACTGGATAAGTAAAGTTCCCAGGACAGAAGAGTTTAGCAATATTGTGATTCATGTTGGTGAATAGTCTCTCGGATTATAGAAAAGACAGATGAGGTAAAGGCATGAAATATGGAATTCTGGTATTGTTGCCATCACAGACATGGTTGAGGGAGAAACAGGACTGGCAATTCAACATTCCATTGTATAGGATCTTTAGGCAAGATAGGTGATGGTGTAAAGAGGAAGTGGTAGTTATTATTAGTTAAGGTGTCAATTACTTCCTTAAGGACAGACTGATATCCAGGCAGGGTCTTCAAATGAGGTTTTGTGGGTTGAGTTTGGAAACAAAAAGAGAGCACTCACACTATTAAGAGTGTATTCTAGGCTCCCATACAGTTAGCGAGCAGGGAGGAGCAGATATGTAGACAAGTCACTTAAATGTGTAGCAATGATAACTGGATAATTATATTAGGGGATTTTAACTTCCTGAATATTAATCTCGCATGCCCACTGCTAACTCCTATATATTCCTGTTCCATTTGTTTGGTCAATACTCGAATTGCCTTTTGTGGGACATTGCTGGACACAAATTGGTTGCCAGAGAAAGTGGTGGAGGCTGATACAATTACAACACTTAAAAGGCATCTGGATGGGTACATGAATAGGAAGTACTTAGAGGGATATGGGCCAAATGCTGGCAAATGGGGCTAGATGAATTTAGGACATCTGGATAGCATGGACAAGTTGGACAGAAAATTTTGTTTCCATGCTGTGATTCTATGGCTCTAAGTAACTGTGGAAAGAAAGACTGAATTTTTTAGAAATATGATTCAAGGAGATAAACTAAGCAAGTTTTGGAGTGGGAAATGGAAAAGTATTCATATCAAAATAAATGGTCAGGACTGCGATGGGGAATGAATTTGGAAGACAATAGAGCAAGGAGGAGAAAACAATTCATAGAATCCCTACAATGTGGAACATGCTATTCAGCCCATTGAATCAACACGGTGCATTCAAAGAGCATCCAACCCAAAACCATCCCCCACCATATCCCTGTCACCCAGCATTTCCCTATTCCTAATCCACCCAACCTGCACATCCCTATACACTATGGGCAATTTGGCATGGGAAATCCACCTAACCTGAACATCTTTGGATTCTGGGAGAAAACCAGAGCATCCTGAGGAAATCCACGCAGATAGGGAGAGAATCTGCAAACACCAGGCAGACAAATGCCGGAGGGTAAAATCAAACCCTGGCCCCTGTGCTATGAGGCAGAAGTGCTAACCACTAAACCACCACACCAACCAAAGTAAGGTTGAGAATTTTTAAAATCCAAAGGCTTCTTGCATTTGGTGTTATCGATGAAGATGAAAGAAAAGCACAGCAACTTAAGAGAGATTTTTGGTTTTGTGTAGAATATGTTTTTTGTTTTTTGTTCCCACATCAAGTGGACTGCAGTAGTTCAAAAAGGCAGCTCACCATCACATCCTCATGGGCAACAAGAGATAGACAATGCATGCTCCTCCAGCCAGCAAAGCCCACATTCCCTGGATCACTAAACGAAGAGTTATTGTTGGAGATTGCATTAAGCTCCACCCAATCTGATGATTTAATATGGAATTGTTGAGGGAAAAACAAACATCACAGGATCTTGTAACATGATTATCTTTATCCATAGGTCTCCTAGTAATCTTAATAACAATGTTTAATGTTTGTTGTAACTTATATTTAGTTGCTATTGTGCAATAGAGTGATCGAGACATACTGCTTGGAAACAGACCCTGGTCCACACCGACTATGTTCCCAAACTAAGCTAGTCCCACCTTGGCCCATATCCATCCAAACCTTTCCTGTTTGTAACTGTACCTGCATCCACCACCACATCTGGCAGTTCAATCTACATGGAGAAAGTGAGGACTGCAGATGCTAGAGATCAGAGTCGAGAGTGTGGTGCTGGAAAAACACAGCAGGTCAGGCAGTTTCCAAGGAGCAGAAGAATTGACATTTTGTGCACGAGCCCTTCATCAGTTCATTCCACTTGCTAATCAGTCTATGTATAAAAAGGTTGCCCCTCATGTCCTTTTAAATTTCTCACCTTAAAAATATGTCTCCTAGTTTTGAACTCCTACACTTTTAGGGAAAGGACCTTTGCTATTCACCTTATCTATGCCCCTCATGATTTTATAAACCTCTATAAGGTCAGCTCTCCACTTCCTATGCTCCAGGGAAAAAGTCCTAGACTTTCCAGCCTATTTTTATAATTCATTTCTGGCAACATCATGGTAAATCTTTTCTGAAGCCTCTCCAGAAAAGACCTAACCAACGCCCTATACTAACTCAACGTGATGTCCCAATTCTTGTTCTCAAAGGTATGAGAAACTAAAGTAAACATGCAAAATGTCTTCTTAACCATCCTGCCTACCTGGGACTCAAATTTCAAAGAATTATGTACTTGAACCCATTGGACTCTTTGTTCTACAATACTAACTAGGACCCTATCATTCACTGAGGTAAAAACAATGACTGCAGATGCTGGAAAGCAAATACTGGATTAGTGGTGCTGGAAGAGCACAGCAGTTCAGGCAGGGCTTTTGCCCGAAACGTCGATTTCGCTGCTCGTTGGATGCTGCCTGAACTGCTGTGCTCTTCCAGCACCACTAATCCCCTATCATTCACTGTATAAGTCCTGCCTTTCTTTGTTTTACCAAATTGCAACACCTTGCATTTATCCAAATTAAACTCCATCTGCCAGTTCTCAACCCATTGACCCAATTGTATCTAAGATAACAAAGAAATAACTTTTTCATTGTCCACTTTGCCACTAATTTTGGTGTCATCCACAACTTGCTAACCATGCCTCATACATTCTCATCCAATTCGTTTATGTAAATGACAAAAAGAAATGGACCCAATACTGAACCCTGTGGAACACTGCTGGTCACAGGCCTCCAGTCCAAAAAATAACCCTCCACCACCTGGCAGTGGGAGGAATAATTCAACTACCACTCTCTGTCCCTTATTGTAAAGCCATTTATGTATCCAATTAACAAGCTCATCCTGAATCCCACGTATTTAATAGCACTGTCAACCATACCTTCCATCATGTTGATGATTTGACAGTAGATTGGTGGGGCAGTAATTGGCTGGGTTAGATTTGTCCAAAGTTTGGTGGACATGACAATTTTACATATTGCCAGGTAGGTGCCAGATTCGATATTGTACTGGAACAGCTTGGCTGGATAGGTATTGTAACTTTTGTTGTATAGAATTAGTGTAGAAATCGAGTCTTTTGGAATGACAGGGCTCACAGACTTTACAATATCATGTATTCAGCCATTTCTTGAGACTATATGGAGTGAATTGACTCACTGAATATGGATCTTTGGTTCTGAGGACATCAGAAGGAGACAGAACAAGGCTGTTCAATTGACATTTCCGACTAGAGATGGATGCAAATGCTTTAGTCTTATTTTTTACATTGATAGACTGGGTTCCCTAAGTCTGATAATATGGTGTGGTCCCTTCAGTGCAAGCTGCACTAGAGGCAAACTGCTGACCTTGATGCCACATTGGCCAAGATCACTTTGGAGGGTGTTTGGCCTCTTGAGCCACAGAGCTCCAGTATTGTCAGGGGCTCCTGTACAGCCACAGGAATATCCTGGATTATTGAGACGTCTTGAAGGGCTAGTGTCAGTGGCAGAGGACCAGAGGAAAATGCTGTCACCATCAGTGCAAGAGGGTCCCCAAAATGGAGACAGTTGCTGCTCATCCACTATGAGGAGGTCTAATTGTATATCTCTGCTTACCGGAGAGGAAAGAAATCCTATTGGAGACTTCAGGCAACTTACCCCCTTTGTGCATTGGCACTCACCAACCTTTGCACACCCACCCCTCCAACCATAACAAGGAGAGAATCCCCTGGTGCTCACCTTCCACCCTACCATCGCGCTTCAGAAACAGCGTCTGAAATGTTGGCACTGTGATTGCATTTTTCTCTGGTCCTCATCATCCGCTGACATTTCCACCACCTCCAAACAGGCCCCACCACCAGGGATATATTTCCTTCCCGACCCCTTTCCACTTTCCGCAAAGACCGTTCACTCAGTGACTCAGGTCCACACACCCCCAAATACCCCCCCCCCTTCCTTCCTGGCACCTTTCCCTGCCACCGCAGGAATTGTAAAACCTGCACCCACACCTTCTCCCTCACCTCCATCCAAGGCCCCAAAGGAGCCTTCCACATCCATCAAAGTTTTACTTGCACATCCACCAATGTCATTTACTGTATCCGTTGCTCCCGATGCAGTCTCCTCCGAGGACATGCAGGTCCTTGGCCTCCTCCACTGCTGCTCCCTCACCACCAGACGCCTGGAAGAAGGACGCCTCATCTTCCACCTCGGAACACTTCAACCCCAAGGCATCAATGTGGACTTCACCAGTTTCCACAATTCCCCTCCCCCCACCTCATCCCAGTTCCAACCTTCTAGCACAGCACTGTTCCCATGACCTGTCCTACCTGTCTATCTTCCTTTCCACCAATCCACTCCACCCTCCTCTCTGACCTATCACCTCCATCCCCACCCCCATTCACCCATTGTAGTCTTTGCTAATTTCTCCCTACCCCCACCTCCCTCTCATTTATCTCTCCACCCTGCAGGCTTCCTGCCTCTATTCCTGATGAAGGACCTTTGCCCAAAACATCAATTTCCCTGCTCCTTGGATGCTGCCTGACCTACTGTGCTTTTCCAGCACCACTCTAATCCAGACTTTCTATTTAATGTCAATGATAATAAGATAACTTCTTGGTCTGCATGTGTTCGCAATATCTCCAGATGTTGTATTGGTTCTAGCTCTTAGTAAGTGGCACCATTTAATCTCTTCAGGGAGGAGGCATGAATACAGATGTGAGGATACGTATTGCATTCTTAGCTTGGAAGGACTCTTACATTGTCTAAACCAATGCATGTACAGGTCATTCTTTTATAATGTGCATTTCGTCAACACAAATTCGCTTTAACGCTATTAATGAATTGGGGACATTGTTTCTAAAGCACAAACTTTTACATGTGTTGGCTGTAAAGATGGATGCAAATGCTTTAGTTTTATTTTTTACATGGATGCACTGGGTTCCTTAAGTCTGGTAATATGGTGTGGTTCTTTCAGTGCAAGTTGCACAGGAGGCAAGCTGCTGACCTTGACACCACATTGGCCAAGATGATCTTGAAAGGTGTCTGGCTTCCTGAGCCTCAGAGCTCCAGTATTGTCAGGGGCTCCTGTAAAGTCACAGGAATATCCTGGATGGTTGAGACGTCCTGAAGGACTGGGGTCAGTGGCAGACGACCAGAGGAAAATGCAATCACAGTGTCAACCTTTTAGACACTGTTTCTAAAGTGTGATTTTTCAATAAAACGGGGTTGCTTAAGAATACAATCATCATATTATAGAAGAACTGATTGTATACACTTTGGAATTTCTTCAGTGTTTCATGCACAACCCCTGCATATGCTGTATCTACCAACTCACAGACAAGTCTAAAGAATCATCAACAGAGAGTCAACATCCACGTGGATCTTTCACAGCTTCTGGTTACACGTCCAATGCATTTTCAGAGTTCAGACCAGTTTGTGTTTCTCAATGGTTTAGACACAAATACTCATTGAGGCGTAATTATCTAATGTGGTGGAACGTGCGAAGTAAAACTGAGACAGTGATTCTTCTGAGATTCCCTCCTCCTTCTGGTTAGAAATGAGTTTGCCACATCTCAGACAGGATACATAATCATGAGATAGTGATGCCCTCAATGAGACACACTTAAGCCTTTCACTGCAATGATAAGATAGTCTCCTACCTTCTCTTAGACTGGGCATTGGTACTTTGGATTCTCACCACTCACAGGCATGAACACAGCCTTGCCACAGCCAAAACATTTCCCTCCCACTGTGTGACTGGCCAACTGCAGGATGTGCCCTTCCACCTGAACTGCCACATTGGTAACACCCTGACTGGTCCTTAACCTCACCCATTTTCTCCTATGAGCACCATGGAAAATTATAAATATCTTTAACAGGCAAATTGTGACCGAACATGCTACAGAGCACATCAAATATCAATGCAGTTCAGACAGATCCCAGAATTTAGCAACCCACCCAGAGGAGAATGCCATCTTGTTTTTAATGAGACCTGAACAGGCTGATTGATTTAGAGGCTCTCTTGTGGTGTAGTCGTGGTGTCCAGGTTCAAGTCCCGCCTACTCCAAAGATGTGTAATTACATCACTGAACAGGTTGATTAGAAAAATAGGTTAATTTTAAAAATTGTTCATTAAAACTTTATGTCATTCTGTTACAAATGAACCTTTAAATTATCTTTTCAGATAATTCCTCTCCCATTAAAAACAGCTAATTTAAAACCAGAAAAATGATCATCAACTCTATGAACCTGAATTCCTCAACCTGACCTTGAATGTTTGCTGAATGTTTTTAAAATAATTAAGCTGTAAATCCCTCTAGGTTGCCATTACTGCCTGCTTTACAAACACCATGTCTCCACTTAAGTAAGCCACCTATGGTTTTATAGCTCCATCACTTCTATTCTGGTTCTATTAAAAACAACATGGGTAGCCTTCCGAACTGCCATTTGCTTTGTTTGTTCGACAAATTATTAAAGTCCAACACTTCAGTTACCTTATCTTCCTAGCTATTAACTTCTTAAATCAAACTAATGTAATCTTTTCAGAGCCTGAGTGTTCAACGTGCTTGGGTTGCATTTTTCCTTTTTTCTGGAGTTAGACTTTCATATTTAGTTTTTAGATTTTGAATTGAAATGCATAAACCATGAATTAGATATTCACAGCAACTACCTAAAATCTGAGGGTGTAAATGAAACAGAGGTGTTGAGACCAATGGTTGCTTTCCAGCCACCTTCCCAGTGTTGCCACAGAGATTATATCCCATAACTCAACAGGGATGTTGGGCAGCATCCTGCAACCCATCCCATTGCAGGCAGTCTGTCTGAATACCTATCTCTGCTGTTATTACTGCTGCAATGTGATAGTACGATCTTTTATCCCTCTGTGAATCCTGCAAGGCTGGACTCTCCAGTTATTTTGGCCATTTATAAAGAGAAGCAGCAACATAAGTGCAGACCCTAATTGATTGCCTAAGGTGTAAATGTACCTGTCTAGCATGCCTTTTTTAATCCTTCTCCTCCTCAATCTGCAAATGTAAACGGATGCCCAGAGGAATAGTTTGTTTATTTGCAACACAGAATGAAATGTCCCTGAGGAGACAAGCAGGACTAGCAGATGGAATGCAGTTTTCAGAAGCTGACAGCATCAGTAACAGTAGAGCCAAACAACTAAACAGCATGGAAGCTGAATAGCAATGAAGCACTAATATAGGTGGTAACAATACACAGCAAGTACTGGCAGCAAATCTAAAGAAAACAGGTTACTTTAAGAGTAAAAAACAATCTGTTGCAAAGACCTGCTTTACAGCACCTTTAATTCACCTCAAACAAAACAGAAATAATTTTGACCTTGCACAATGGTGGTAAATACACGGTTCTGGCAACTGATTTTATGTCACTTAGTTTTTATTTATATTGAAGCCAATGGAAATAAAAAAATTTGAAGAGTTATAAAATGCGCAGCTGACTCATTACCATGCATTTTACACTATCACCCACAGTTGTAAATATCTCCAACATGTGAAGCCACAGAGGCACCTTCAGGGCACTTTATAATGCACACTGTGCATTGGGTGCACAGTGGAACTGATTCCAAGTGCAGATGTTCAATTTGCAGCAGCATTACAGACCCAAAGATCAGATTTTCTATTCTATTATTGACATAAACGTATTTGGAAATGCAAGGTACTTTAAAAAAAAGTTCCATTTGATTCACTGCGTGTGGTAGTTCCCCTATTTCTGAGCCAGGAGACCTGGGTTTAAAGTCCCACCTGCTCCAGAGGTGTTTCATAACACATCTGAGCAGGCTGATTGATTTAGGGTTCTCTTATGGCAGAGTGGTAGTGTCCCTATCCCAGATGAGAAGGCTCAGGTTCAAGTCCCACACACTCCAGTGGTGTAAAATAACATCTCTGAACAGTTTGGTTAGAAAACATAGGTGAATAAAAAAGAGCAATTTTTATTGAAACCAGAAAGAAAGTGCACATTTCAGAAGAAGAAACAAGTCAAGATTGCCATACCAAGGATACTGATGCTGTTGTAAATAGCTGCTTCTTACCCTGTTAATGTTTGTACCCTGCACACTAGGACTTTTTTCCATAGGACCTGTAAAACACCAATAATACAGGTAACTCCTCATCCCAGGTGCAAGACATAAATGCAACTTTA
The DNA here is from genome assembly GCF_047496795.1 of Chiloscyllium punctatum. NCBI lineage: Eukaryota > Metazoa > Chordata > Chondrichthyes > Orectolobiformes > Hemiscylliidae > Chiloscyllium > Chiloscyllium punctatum. The sequence goes on along the minus strand of NC_092740.1, from coordinate 51,602,807 downwards.
TCTAGAGTTAAAGCCTGCAATGCTAAATCCTGTCAGGATGGGGATCAAGATGTGGATCGCAGGGGAACTTGTAACTAGAGTTGTTCCCAGGCATTTGCTGCGTTTGTTGGCAGGCTTAGATGTCTTTCAGAGCAGTCTTAGTAAGTTAGTGCAATAAAGATTCCGGTTGGTAAACACTGTTGTCAATTTGCATTGGTGTTGAAAGGAGTTCATGTTGAAGGTAATGGATACATCACCAATCAAGCAGGAAATCATCTAGGAAAATGACAAATACTTCAAACCACTCCTGACTTGTGTCTTGCAATACACAGGTATTGCAGATACAGAAGGTATGTTACTTACTGCAGAATTCCTAACCTCTTGCCTTCTCTTGTGGGCTTAGTATTTATTGTGGCCACTAGTCCAGTTTAGTTTATGGACAGTTTAGTATCTGCCAGAATGTTGATAGTGGGGAATTCCACAAATATAATGACATTAAAATTAAAGAATAAAAGTTAGATTCTCTCTTTTTTAAGAGAATGGGATGAGTAGTCATGTTGATTAAGAAAGGAATTCTAGCCAGGATACTGTCTTCATTACTGTTAACCTGTTAAATTGAAATGGCACCCAGGGTAAGGAGTATTATCTAAAATACTGTTTCTCGGACAAGGCTGTGTAACACTGAGGGGCATATATGTCATTCTTCATTTGAAATGTCAATGCAATGTTCCACTAATCAAGGTAAACTGTAAGGGGTTAATTCTCCAAATATGTGTGGAACCCTTCCTGTTATGAGTTCAAATAAAATATGTAAGCATTTTCTGTGAGACACTTTAGATGTCCAATCTCCATTATAGAAATACATATGTACTGTGAAATTGGCCTTGCTGAATGCTATTCTTCAAAGTATAGCAGAGTTTTACAGTGTCCTAGGCATGCCACTCAACACTCCTCTAGAATTTCAATCAGATTATCAATTCAAATTTGTTGTTACCCAAAGAATTCTGACTGTTATGGCCAGATGAAGGGAAGTGAATTGGTTTCTCATTTGTCAACTTCCCAATAGGTCTCAACAAAGTTTAATTTAATATTAAGCATGGAGCTGTGCCTTTCTCAAAATGCAGTTTGCTAATTTTTGTTACAACAGTGGGGAGACAAGCATAACATTTTCTTGAGTTAAAAAGAGCACTTTTATTACCAATCAACACCAAAAATAATAAAAGACAAAACTTTGGGCAGACATCTTCTCACACACACTCTCACAAGTGCACACACACTGACATACAAACTCTCACTCTCACTCAGACACACATGCAGACACACACACCAAAACAAAGGGTACAGTGTCAGTACAAAAGGAAGGTAACAGATTGGGTATTTTAGTGTTCTTTGGTGTCCTTGAGGAATAAGTGTTTAACCTGAGACTATGGTTCTTATTGCTTTCTGGCACTTTCAGTTATGGATAATATCTTTTTAGTTCTCAGTTTCCTGATTTTTCTTTTCAGTAAGTGTTACCATCATGCATTTCTTCTTGAAAGGCAGAGTGAGAGGTGGGGTGTGGGGGGTGCAGATGGACAGAGAAAGCTTTTTCCATCCCGTTTCAGTTCTGCAGTCTAAAACTTATATTCTCTGCCTCTGTCATAAAGACAGCTTCTTGAAAATTGAGCTTGTTTCTGCATTCCATCTGCACACTTTTTTATCTCCAACTTGTCAGGATTCTCTTGATGGTGTTAATTAGATAGCAGATGATGGCCTGTTCACACCTCAGAGCATGGGCTGTTTGTTGGTTTAATTGCCTTGGGGAAAGTATTGATTTCATTTCAGTCTGATTTGTGCTAATCCATATTGGTTTCACATGACTTGGTAATTTGAAATCATTGGAATTGGCTCATTTTAAAGCCATTTCAGTCCATGAATCTCCCGGGGTGTTACATTAGATGTTAGAATTTGAAGTCCACAGTCCATGTTTTATGTCATCGTGAAGTAAGACAATAAGTAAGGCTAAGCCAGTCTTACAGAGAACCATGAATGCACAGATTATACAACTAACATTGGGTATATCATTTTACACTACACAAATATTTTTCCAAAATTAAAATCTGCAATTCCAATTCAGTTTTTAGGCCTTCCCATATACATGTAAAGTGTCTAACCTTTTCAAAGATTATTTCTCCATTGACTATTAGTTTTGGCTAGCTTGATAATGTTACATTGGTATTTTGTGCCACACGGTGGTAAGACGTGGACTCACACCTGCAATCCTTCATGTGTTGAATCCGAGATTTTTATCTAAGGTTTGGGAAAAATGTGTTTATTAATTTTGAATTCACCTTCTCTAGTTACCTTAAATATCCATGTTTTTAGTGTCTTTCAGAATAGAGTCATAGAGTTCTACTGCATTGAGACAAGCTCTTCTGCCCAAACTGGGGGTCCATGCCAACCAAAAAGTTCATCCACACTAACCCCATTTCCATGCACTTGGCCTATATCCTGCGAAACCTTTTCTAATTATGTATTTGTTCAAAGCCTTTTAAATGTTGTTAATGTACCCACGCCAACCATTTCCACTGACAGCTCATTTCATATGCATACTATCTGCTGTGTAAAAATGTTGCCCCTCAGGTTCCCATTTATTCTTTCCCATCTTGCCTTAAACTGATGCCCTCTCATCCTTGATTCAGTAACCCGAGGAAAAAGGCTGAGTGTATGCACCTCATGATCCTATGCACTTCTATAAAATCCTCCCTCAGTCTCCTATACTCTTAAAGAAAATGTTCTAGCTTGTCCAATCTCTCCCTGTCCAACTTCCATCGCTTGAGCCCTGGAGACATGTTTCTAAATTTCTCCTGCACTCTTTCCAGTAGAATAACATCCTTCTTATAGCAAGCTGACCAAAACTGAAAACAGTACACCCAAGTGCAGCCTCACCAATGTTCTGTACAACAGCAATATGATTTCCCAACTTCTATACTCAATGCCCCGACTTATAAAAGCCAGTGTGCCAAAAGCCTTCTTCACTGCCCTATCTACATGTGATGCCACTTTCAGAGAATGGTGCACCTGAACTCAAAAGACCATAAAGTCATAGAGTCTTATAGCAATCACAATGCAAGTGTGGAGGAGAGAGCATGTGGGCACACAGTGGGAAAAGTCCATCATAGGTATATCATTGAGAGGGGACCAGCTTTGTTTGAAATTAGAATATATTTGTTGAGGCACATCCAGTACCAGTGTGGTGCTGTAAAAACAGAAAACATTGGAAATACTCAGCAGGTCTGAAAACAACTGTGGTGGGGACATGTTAAAGAAAGCCTATTGTGAGATCAGGTTACAGACATCTCTACAAATCAAGGACTGTTCCAGTCAGGCAAGGATTCTGTGTAGTCAGAATTGAAAAAAAGACTGCTTGGCTTTACAAGCTGCCACAGCCATGTGTGGGAGGAAGATGGTCTCTTGTCAAAGAGATCCTGTAATGATCTAAGGATTACAGAAAATGTGTCCTTGCATGACCAAGCTGTGGACTGTGTGATAAAAGACTAATTGTTTGAAAACCGCATTGAATTAAAAATATAAAACGGATTTTGGAGACTTTGAATTATATTTGTTCTTAAATTTATTTTCTGTTGAGAACAAATCAGTCAGCTTATTCTCAAAACTTAGATTCATAGAGATTTACAGAGTGGAAACAGGCCCTTCGGTCCAACCAGACATCCAAAAATAATTTAGTCCCATTTTCCAGCATTTGGCCAATATCCTTTTAAACCCTTCTTATTCATGTACCCATCCAAATGCCTTTTAAATGTTGAAATTGTACCAGCCTCCACCACTTCCTTTGGCAACTCATTCCATACACGTACCACCCTCTACATGAAAACATTGCTCCTTGGGTCCCTTTTAAATCTTTCCCTCTCACTTTAAACATGAGCTTTGGATTTCCCCACACCAGGGAAAAGACCTTGTCTATTCACCCTATCCATGCCCCTCATGATTTTATAATCTTGTATAAGGTCACCCTTCAGCCTCCGGCACTCTAGGGAAAACAGCCCCAACCTATTCAGCCTCTCCCTATAATTCAAATCCTCCAACCCTGGCAACATCCTTGTAAGTTTTTTCTGAACCCTTTCAAGTTTCAGAACATTCTTCCCATAGGAGGGAGACCAGAAGTGCACACAGTATTCTGAAAGTAGCCTAACCAATGTCCTGTGCAGCCACAACATGACCTCCCAACTCCTATACTCAATGCACTGACCAATAAAGGCAAGCATACCAAACGTCTTCTTCACTATCCTATCTACCTGCAACTCTACTTTCAAGGAACTATGAACCTGCACTCCAAGGTCTCTGTTCAGCAGCACTCCCTAGAACCTTACCATTAAATGTATATGCCCTGCCCTGATTTTCCTTTCCAAAATGCATTAACTCACACATATCTAAGTTAAACTCCATCTGCCACTCCTCGGCCCATTGGCCCCTATGATCAAGAACCTGTTATACTCAGAGATAACCTTCTTGGCTGAGCACATTTCTAATTTTGGTGTCATCTGCAAACTTACTAACCATACTTCCTATGTTCACATCCAAATCATTTATATAAATGATGAAAAACAGTGGTCCCAGCACCGTATTTTGAATTTTTATATTCTTGTTTCTCTTTTCTGCAAATAATAACTCAATGTCCTCGTAAAAAATGGTTGATTGCAAATGAAGCCTCATTATAGAGTCACATAGGATTACAATGACAACTCTCAATGTAAAGTGAAATGCCCTTGAGTGCAGCCTAGGATGTTATTAACCTTGTTTAAAACATCCTTACAGTCATGAATTGAAATAATCAAATTATTTTTTTCTACCTTTCATTGGAATTACCTAATATAAGTCAAAGTTCCTGTAACAAAGTCCTCTAATTTTTTATTTCTTTCCTAAATGCAATCTGCCATTTTTCAGTCCACTTGCTGATAATTTTTGGATGCTTCAAATTTCCCTTGCACTGGTTTTCTGACACCATAGTTTGGTGTCATCAGCAGATCTAGCAATATTATTAGAATAGTGAATAGAATGAATAGCGCTCTTGGGATATAGCCAGAAGTGCATTCCTTTTGTATGCTAGTTAATAAAGAAAGCACTTCCAGAGAAACTTTATATGACCAGAATCTGGTGTTATTATATTTGCATTGGACTTGATAGAGAGCCTTTCGCACTAACAGTCTTATTAAAAATGTAATGCTGCCAACAGGAAATCCTTTGTTAAGGGATTTTCTTTTGCCTTATTGCTTTGCTTGCTTGCTCGAATTCTTATATTAGAGATATCCATTTTTATATATTATAAGGATACTACATAAGTTTCTATTATTCTGATGATTATTTCTCTTTCAAATCAAAATCTCGGATCTTGCAGTATTCAAATTGTATTGGAATAGATATTGGCCCAGATTGTCCAAAGGCCAGATAGTAATTTCTAAAGGGTAGATAGTATTTGTGCATCAGGGCCCTACAGAATCAGTGGCAAAGCAAAATATGAGGGAAAGGCCCAGGAAATTGATGATTCTGCTGGGTAATTCCAGATACCATGAATTCAAAAGGTTCCACTATAGTTAAGTAAATAGTTACTCAGGAAAAGCTAGACTATTGAGTGTCCCACCATCAAACTGGATAAAGGGAGCACTGTTGAACAAATAATAGTGCCCTGCTTTAAAGCCAGCTCTATAAGCTGTCAGGCAAACTGCCGCAAGATCACTTTCAGAGCAAGATTGTCTGGATGACTGAAAGGAGCTTCCCACACTGGGTGCTGTTTCCTCAGCTCACAAAATGCCAACATTTCAGGGAAGGAGAAAAAAAAATGAAAGACACTCAGAAGCTCTCAGTGAAGCACAGCAGCACTGACATTAATAACTGAGAGGAAATTGTTACCAACCATTCAAAACAGCCAAACATTTATCCATCAGTTTTGAGTCACAATATCTTAATAATGAGGCAGAGAAAGTAGGAAAGGAAAAGAAAGGAAACAAATCCTGCATTTTGGATCCTACTGCTTAATTAGATATCTTGCCGCATCTGCCCAAAGATCTCTGAGTTGAGAATTGCCCTATTCAGACACAATGGCAAAAATTCACAGGAGAATGGCAATCAATTTTATATCAGATAGCTATCACTGACAACTATCTTGCATCCTTCCATTCTAGTAAAACATTTCCCAATTTCAGATATTTTGCCCTCATCTTGCATTCTCCAACTCTTCATTATCCTTGTATTTTCCAATTCTTTTGTTGTTGACTTGCTGTCAGGTGAGTCAGCATCTTTCCCATGTGCATCTTTGTACATTTTCTACAAAACTTATTCATACATTTATTATCATCTCCTTATAAGTAGCAACATTCCATTGTCCTACTATCTATCACTAACATTTTCTTCTGGAGTACGCACTGAACACTAACCTTGCTAAATGAAATAAAATAAAGAACTGAGGATGCTGGAAATCAAAATGAAAACAAATTGCGGGATAAACTCAGCACATCTGGCAGCATCTGTGGAGACAAAGCAGCGTTAATGCTTCGGTTCCAGTGACCCTTCTTCAGAACTGTTAGCAGCTAGGAAAAGATCTGTATTATGGAGAAGATGGGGTGAAAGCAGCGGGGAGGGGTAAATGATCTGTGGAGATGAAGTCCAGAGACAGAGAACAATAGTTGGATAGAGAATGGAATGGGGATCAGCCTGGGTGAATCAATAGCTGGTAATAGGGACCGTTTGTGGCTGACATTAGGTTGTTCGTAGTAGCAGTCCATGTGTGTGGGCTTGGAGTAAGGACATAGAAGAAGGTGTTTAGGCTCTAAAATTATCGAATTCAGTATTGAATCCCAAAGGCTGAAAGATCTCCCCGTGGAAAATGAGATGCTGTTCTTCCAACTTGCACTGAGCTTCACTGGAGTACAGCAGCAAGCCTGAGACAGGTGTTGGCCAGGGACATGGCAGTATGTTGAAGTGGTAGGCAACGAAAAGTTCAGAATAATTTTTGTGGTCAGAATGTAGATAGGTATTCCACAAAGCAATCACCCCCTAGTCTGCTTTCATCTCCCCAATGTAGAAGAGACCACATTGTGAGCAGCAAATACAGTAGATGAGATTGAGTGAGGTGTAGTTAAATCACTATCTCACGTGGAAGCTGTGTCTGATGCCTTGTATAATGGGGAGGGAAGAGGTAAATGACTATTACACCTCTGTGATTGCATAGCAAAGTGCCATGAGGATCTGGTGATATGTCAGAAATGGAGGAGGAGTGGACCAAGATGTCCCAGAGGGAATGGTCACTGTGGAAAGAAACGGGAAGGAAATATGTATCTCATGATAAAGTCCCATTGGAGGTGAGGAAAATGGTGGCTAATGATCCAAGTGAATGCTGGTGGGGTGGTAAGTAATGATCAGGGGGACCCTATTGGTGCTGTGGGTGGGAAGAGAAGGGGTAAGGGCTGAGCGCCCTGTCAACCAGGTTGGTTAAAATCCTCCTTTGAGGAAGAAAGTGAATATTTTGGAGGCCCCCTCATCAAATACGTGTGGTAGATATGGAGGAACAGGGAGAATGAAATTAAGTCTTTACAGGAGGCTATGTGTGAGGACATATAATCCAGGTTGCTGTGGGTGTCAGTGAGTTTGTAGTGGAAATTGGTGGACAGCTTATTCCCAGAAATGGAAATAGAGGTATAGAGTAATACAAAGGAGAAGTCAAAGATGAACCAGATGAAGGTAAGAGCAGAGTGGAAGTTGGACATGAAATTGATAAACTTTTTAAATTCCAGGTGAGAGAAGGAAGCAGCACAGATTATATCATTGATGTACCAGAGAAAGAATTATGGGTGATAGCCATAGTAGGACTAGAACAAAGAATGTCCCAGGCACCCACAAAGAGATAGGCATAACCAGGGCCCATGCAGGTATCCATGGCCACCTCTTTGACCTGAAGAAACTGAGATCAGTTAAAAGAATTGTTTCTTAGAGTGAGGAAGTGGCAGGCAACAGAAAGTTCAGAATAATCTTTGTGGGCAGAATGTAGGTAGGTATTCGACAAAGCAATTGCCCCCCAGTCTGCTTTCATCTCCCCAGCGTAGAGGAGACCACATTGTGAGCAGCAAATATGCACTCAGCCAAGCAAAGGAAGGCGGTGCCATGTAGAGATAGTTCAGGCCTGTTCTTTAGGAGAAGCGGCAAGCCCAGAGACCACCTTGATGGGGGATGAACATGTAAAGGGATTGCATATCCATGGTAAAGAAGAGGTGGCTTGAGCCCACAAATTGGGAATTCTGAAACTTTCATAAAGTGACAGAAGAAGCCCAGATGTAAGTGGGAAGAGATTCGTCAATGGAAAAGAATATCCAACCAAACTAGGAAGAGATTACTTCTGAGGGGCAGGAACAGGCAGAAACAATGGGTTTGCCAGGCAATTGTCTTTGTGAAATTTGGGAAGGAGGTAGAAGAAGGCTATGAAGGATTGAAGGCAGTGAAGGGGAGATCACCAGATAAGGTGGGATTAGTGATTTTTGTGGACAGGGTGGCCTGATGGTCAATGGTTGGGTCATGGTCCAGATGGAGATAGGAGGAGGTGCCCAAGACCGAGCATTCAGACTCTGCAATGTCGAGGTCAATGCATCTGGCAACAACAGCACCACCCTTGTCAGCAGGCTTGAACACAATATTAGGGTTGGATCTGACAGTAGGGAGTACAGCCAGTTCAGAGAGGGATAAATTCAAATGAAAATGAAGGGCAGAGAAATTACCAAAGTCACATTGACAGTTCTCGATACACAGGTTAAGTGCAGATAAAAAGCTGAGGGAGAGTTTCCAGTGGAGGGAGAGTTTTAGAGGCAGGTGAAGGGATTTGTGGGACAGGAAGAGAACTCTTGCCCAATAAATGGGCACAGAGATGAATGCGACAGAAGTGGAGTTCAATGTCATGCCCTGCCTGAAGTTCATTAATGTGGAGGCACAGAGCAACAAAATGAAGACCTTTACTGAGTACAGAAATCATGCCAATTTTGCTGAACTCATTCCCTTTCCACTCATGTCTCTTACTACTGACCCCATGAACTCTGTCAGCAAATCAAAAATCACTGTCCACTTCTGCATATCCTTTCAGAACATCTGTTTCACAACAAGTGAAGCTAGATTCATTGTTAGTTTTAGCAATTTGATCAATCAAGTTTTGTTAAAGATAGATATTAAGAGATATGGAGATCTGCAATCCATCTGGAATTGGATTGCAGGTGTTGCTTTCATTGAATGGTAGAGCAAACGCAAAGTGCTAAATTGCCTACTCCAGTTTTTAGCCTTCTATAACATCATGACCTTGGCTTAGGGCAATTACATCTTGCACCTTACTTACCTAGTTTTGTTGTCCACCATGCACTTATCCAATCATGATGATGATGATGTTCATCAAATGTCAGTTTTTGCTGTCTTTTCTACTTCTCTGGTATTTTCTACCACATTGAGGGTGTTACCTCATTCTACACTTCTGTTATATTATTGATAATTGTCTTGTTACAAATCATTCATCAGAGATTGATTGACTTCATAGGTTAGTTTATTTCAAAGAGGAAGACACTATTATAAGTTATGAAGCAGATGTTGTAGCATATAGGCTAATTTCTCAGCTAACGCACACAGCAGACTGATTTGCAGTCACAGCATAGTACACACAGCTCATGGAGTCCTTAAAGTTGAACTTTCTGAAGAGTGGAGTACATATGCAACATCCTTTCCAAAACTATTTCTGAAAACAATCAAGCCTGAGACTCTACAAGATGTATGGAATTTACTGATACATCCAGATCTCACAATGGCAACTTTGTCAACAGGTACCTTAGATTAGCTGCAGTAATTTGTGACTGTCTTTCCTGTTTGTGTTTTGGATTTATTATGTAATGCATCAGGACAGGCAGGTGGTTGGAAAACTCGAAAAGCCTTATTTCATCCTGAGTTCCATCTCTCCGCTGTATCAGAATATACATGGACCTCATGAGGTCTTTATTCAAAGCACATTTTTGCCATGTCAGCTGATTGCCATATACTTTCTGTGGGATCCTGAATACCAAGGTGTTGTCCTATGGGTAATTTTGGAAAATTTCTAAGCTGATTTTTATTGTGCATCTTAGTCACCTTCTCCTTTACAAGCTGTCAAGTTTAAAAAAATGCATTAATTTGCCAAATATAAAGTCTTCCAGAGATAGAGTGATTGCAGTCAGGTGTCTTGCCCTCAAATAAACCATTGAATGTGTGCATCTTGCTTGATCTGCTTACATTTGAGGATTACATTTAATTGTATGTAACTAAATGCATTACATTTAATTATTTGTATGCTATAGTATGTGTACCTTGACGTTAAGAGAGTACACCTTGAAGGACTTCATTTGTTTACATTTGACTGTGTTAATCAGACATTCAGCTTGACAGTTGGGCCTGAAGTAATGTGGAGAAGAAGTAAAAGATTCATATAATTTTAAATTCGATATTTCCAATACTGACTATTTCTGTGCTTCAGAGAAGCACTGGTAGTCCTTGTGCCATAGGAAAGGTGTGTGTGTTCTTAATCATTCTCTTAGTGATGAGGACTGTTGAGTGAAATTGGGAATGCATAGCATCAAAAATGAAAGAAATCTGGGGGATCCAAGATGGCGGCGACCCAGCAAGTCTGAGTCTACAGTGCTCCTCCCAAGACTTGGGCAAAGTGGGTCACCCGCCCCCACCACACTCACCAAATCATTTAAAATAGCTGTTTAATCTAATTAGTTGTTTAGTATTGAATTTAAACAATTTAATCTTCAGTAAAAATGACTAAAGGGAAGGGAGCCCGCAGCTCTCAGCAAGCAGGAACCCCTCCCCCACCCTCTCCAGCTGCAGCAGAGGCGTATGCAGCCACCCCGGGGGACTTACCTATGGTGGCGAGCCTCGTGGAAATCATCTCTAAACGGGATGCGAAGATCGATGCTTTTATTGAAGAATCCCGAAGTCAATGGGACTCACTCTCGGCCGCGCTGCAAAAGCACAACCGAGACATTAAGGAAATCGAGCGCCGAATCGGGGGGGGCGGAGCTAAAGGCCGCGACCTCCGAAACTACAGCGCAATCGGCCGTGCATCAGGTCCGGACTCTCGAACAGCGAGTCCGGACCTTGGAAAACCACATTGACGACCTCAAGAATCGAGGTCGTCGAAAAAATATTCGTTTGATGGGCCTTCCCGACCGGGACGAAGAAGGCCAGCTTACAGCGTTTCTCGAACAGTGGCTGCCACAACTTTTAAATCTGGAGGCTGGATCAGGCCAGGTAAGGGTGGGAATGGGCCTACCGGGTCGCAATACGCGGCCTGGCTCGAACCAGCGCCCCCGCCTGGTCCAGTTCCGGCTGCAGAGCTATAAGGAGAGGCAGATACTCCTATAAGCCTCAAGAAATCTTGGAAAAGATCCCCAAGCCATGATTTATAAAGGTTCCAAGATCATGTTATTCCAGGACTTTTCCCCAGCTCTGGTCTGAAAGAGGAAGGCATTCGACGAGGCGAAGAAGTGTTTAAGGGACTTAAATATTCAGTATTCCTTACGCTACCCAGCAACGCTACGCTTTAACCATGAAGGATCCGTGTATAACTTCGGATCGCCGGAAAAGGCTAAGGAATTTTTGGACTCTCTTAGATAAATTGTAAGAGATAATTGATGTTGGTTTGCCTTCCCCCCACTCTGGTTTATATCCCCTCCTTTTCTTTTTTTACCTTACTGTTTAATATTATCTTGGGGGGTGGGGAGAGGGATTTATTTATTTGTTCTCTGCTTAACGATTTTCTCCCCCCCTTGTTTTTTTTAATTATTCTATATGTATAGGCCAGGGAGTCTAGTTAATGTTGGTGGGGGGAGGTGGTTACCTTATTTTATTTTACCTCTGTCTCTAGGAGCGGGGTTGTTTTCCCTTGTTATTTTGTATTATTATATTTAATTATTACTTGTTGAGGTTGTAATTTTATAGTTATATATGTTTATACATGGTATTAACATTACGAAATATATCCAGGTGTTGGTGTGGATGGGGGGGTGGGAGTAGGGTGCTCACTGTTAACTCTAGCTCTGTAGTATGTTTGAATTTTCCTCATCCTATTGAGAAGCATCTGGGTCAACGGTGGGGCACTGGTTGGACCTTTGGAAAGGAAGTGATACCCCCTGGGAACAAGGGGGAAAATCTCCATTTAAATACGTTTTATATTTTATTTTATTTAGCAATAGTTTTTTATTATACCATTGTGAGTGTATTAGAGAGCCTTTATTTTTGTGAATTTTATATGCGCTATGCTTGGGATGTTCTGGATAGGGTTTTCCCTCCCGAGGGGTCTCGGATTTGCCCGGACAATTATGGTTGATCAGTTGGTTAAGTGGTGCACCTGGAATGTCAAGGGGAGTAATTCGCCAGTCAAAAGGAAGAAAGTATTATGAAATCTCAAGAAAGAAAGGGTTGATATAGCTCTCCTACAGGAGACACACTTGTTGGATAAAGAACACTTGAAATTGCGACAGGGTGGATTTGATCAGGCCTTTTTTTCTTCTTTTAGCTCAAAAAGCAGGCGAGTTGTTATTCTTATTCAGAAGAATTTCCCATTCAAAATCCTAAAACAGATAAAAGACGAATCTGGATGATATATTCTGATTAAAGCCCTTATAAATGAAGAGGAATATGGGATTTTCAATTTGTATTGCCCCCAGCACATCCTTTTAAATTTGTAACGGAAGCCTTCTCAAAATTGATGGCTCTTGGTGCCCGTCATACAATTATAGGGGGAGACTTTAATTGTATTCTGGATCCAGAAATAGATAGGATTCCCAAGAGTACTGCAGGAGTATCTCCCAGATCTAGACAATTGGTGGATTTGAACAAAGAATTAGGATTAGTAGATGTATGGAGATGTCTTCATCCACAGGGCAGAGATTTTTCTTTTTACTCCAATCCACATAAATGTCGTACCAGAATTGATATGTTTTTGCCCCCTCAATTTTTTTAAATTCCATATCATCCTGTAAAATAGGTAGTATAGCAATTTCCGATCACGCTGCTGTATATATGGAAATCAAGGCGAGGAACAATGGGACATCCCCTCAGCATTGGCGTATGGACCCCTTCCTGATGAAAGATAGTAAATTTGTGAAGTACTTCTCTCAAGAATTTAAAACTTTTTTTAGAAATTAATTTAGGTACAGCTAGCAACCCATCAATGATGTGGGAGACCATCAAAGCTTACGCGCGAGATTTGATCATCTCATACTCAGCGACCCAGAAAAAATTAAAGGGAGAACTACAGCGTCTGCTCAAAGCAATGCTTAAAAGCAGCTGAAACAGCATACGCTGATATACCTTCTATTATCAAATTGCAAAGGATTACGGCCCTTAGGACAGCTCTAAACACCACACTTACCCAAACGGCTAAGAGGCAATTATTATTTGCAAAGTAAAGGTTATATGAATTTGGCGACAAACCAGGTAGATACTTAGCATTTCTTGCAAAGAAAAAAAAAGGCCCCTCAAATTATCAAGTCTATCAAGGAAGGTACAGGTATTTTGACTCATGATCATAAAAAGATTAACATAATCTTCAGAAAATTTTATTCTGATTTATATAAGTCGCAGGATTGTGAAGGCAGGATGAGGAGGATGCAATCATTTTTTGAAAATTTGACCTTTCTGGACCTAACTCCGGAACCGGTATCGGTCTTAAATGCTCCCCTAACAGTCTAAGAAATACTTGACACAATCAGGCAACTTCAGAGCAGTAAGGCACCAGGCCCAGATGGCTTTCAAGCTGAATTCTATAAAGAATTTGTAGGAATATTGGCTGGTCCACTTATGGACATGTATAACTACGCATATAGTCAGGGCTGTCTCCCGCCTTCGCTGAAAGAGGCAAATATCTCTCTTATCCTTAAAAAAGGAAAAGACCCAGAAGATTGCGCGTCATACAGACCAATATCCTTGCTAAATGTAGATTTTAAAATCCTTTCTAAAACGTTAGCATTGAGACTAGAAAGGGTATTGCCACATATCATAAAGGAGGTTTATTAAGGGCCGTAGATCATCCAATAATATTAGAAGGGTTTTGAATATGATTCAAGCCAGCCATCAGGGAAAGATACCAGGAGTAGTAGTCTCATTAGATGCGGAAAAGGCATTCGATAGGGTTGAATGGTCATATTTGTTTTACACATTTGGCGTTGGAAAGGTGTTTACCAAATGGGTCTCAACATTGTATAGTGATCCCAAAGCAGTTGTGGTTACCAAAGGATTAGGTTCGGATAGCTTCAGTGTGGATAGGGGCTGCCGTCAGGGATGTCCTCTCTCGCCATTGTTATTTACGCTAATAATTGAACCACTAGCAGAAGCTATACGAGCTGATCCTAATATAACGGCCCCGAGGATTGGTACGGTAAACATAAAATTACCCTTTATGCAGATGATGTTCTTCTATTCCTCAGTAATCCTCTGATGTCCGTGCCTTGCTTAATCCAAGTTATTAATATATTTAGTGCATTCTCAGGCTATAAAATTAATTTCTCAAAAGCGGAGGCTATGCCAATGGGTGGCCTTGCTATGATACCCCACTTAGTGGACGGATCCCACTTTCCCTTTCGGTGGTCCCTGGAGGGCTTCTTATATTTAGGCGTTTTTATTGCCCCAGTATTTGCTCAGTTATACAAGGCTAACTTTGTGCATTTACTGGAAAGGATAAGGCAGGACCTCCAGCAATGGGGAGACCTTCCAATTTCCTGGCTGGGTAGAATAGCACTAATTAAAATGAATGTCCTGTCCCGTCTCCTATACCCTATGAGAATGCTTCCGGTGATGCTGCCGAGGCTGGCACTACGTAAATTATGTGGCTGGTTGGGTTCCTTTATCTGGAATCATAGACGGCCCCTCATTAAGCTGAAGAAGCTACAGCTTCCACAGGCAAGGGAAGGATTGGACTTCCCAGATTTTAGGAAATATCAGTTAAGTTCCCTATTAAGTTACATAGCTGATTGGGTCTTGTCTGACCCGCAGTCAATCTGGCTGGACATCGAGGCTTCTCAAGTAAAACGCCCACTTATCAACCTTTTATTTTCAGACAAGAGGAAAATCATTACAGATCACTGTAAAAACCCTATAATACTAAACACAATTAAAGCTTGGAATATAATGCAGCAAAATGAGGGCAACTCACATAAAACATCCCCTATGCACCGATAGTGGGAGCATGGGGATTTCAACCGGGATTTACAGATGCCACTTTTAAACTCTGGAGATCCAGGGGTATCTCATGTCTAGGGGACCTATTTAAAGATGGGGTCCTGATGTCTTTTGAACAGCTGCGTCAGAAATTCGGATTACCTAATGGAGACCTCTTTCGATACTTCCAAATTCGAGTCTATATACAGAAGAAGACTACGTTATTAGATAGTCTTTATAAATCAGATAGAGAATGTAGAGTGCTACGACCAATGGGGGTATCTTCTGTCAGTACTATTTATCATTTACTACATGATGAAGTATTGGGAGATATGGACAATCTGCTTAAAACATGGGATTAGGATTTGGGACTAGAAATCTCTATAGAAACGTGGAATGACATTTGGGAAAATGCCAGAAGAATCACCATCTGTAACAGAACTCAGGCTATCCAGCTGTAGATACTTCATAGGGCCCATATAGCACCGGATCAATTGGCAAAATTTCAGGCAGGAGCATCTCCAATGTGTCCCAAATGTAAAATAGAGGTGGGCACTCTTGTACATTGCTTATGGACCTGTCATAAGATCCATAGATACTGGACTAAAGTAGCAAGTACCCTGACAGAAATTTTAGGAACGGAAATTAAAGTGGACCCCGTATCTCTCCTTTTGGGCTTTTCGAACTTACCCTCCCTGGATATGCACGGAAAGAGATTATTTTCTGTTCTCTCTTTCTGTGCAAGGAAAAATAAATTGGGTGGCTGAGGGCCCCCTGGACTTTCAAATTGGCACAGATTAATTATGGAATGTATTCCCCTTGACTTCCTTACACAGATGGTGCACCGAAAGACTGAATTATTTCATAAAATATGGCAGCCCTTCTTGAATTATATAAATACAGATATTTCGGCTATCCGAACAAGGGATTTTATTTAATTGAGATTGCGAACCTGGCTGGCCCAGGGCCCCTTGGGAGAGGAATCCCGCACGTATACGGGTTTTGTTACATTTGATGTTAACACATTCCGAGCATGTATCTCACTACCCAGTTTCTGTGTTATCCATTGGGTTTTTCTTTTTCTTAGTTGAATAATGTAAGAGATTAAATTATACACTCTGGTTAGTTGGAGGTTAGATTAGTAGTTAGCTGAAAATGTGTTGCTGGAAAAGCGCAGCAGGTCAGGCAGCATCCAAGGAACAGGAGAATCGATGTTTCGGGCATAAGCCCTTCTTCATTAGTAGTTAGTTGAGTTTTTTTTCCCTCGGTATTTTTCTTTTGTTAAATTTTGGTTATTATTTATTTAAGATTTAATTGTCTATCAATTCTTGTACTTGAGATTTTTGTTTATTTTTGTAAACTTGTAAAAATGTTAAATTTCCAATAAAAATATCTTTAAAAAAATGAAAGAAATCTAAACATTTTAAGATCATCTTTCTCTTCAGGAGACTTTTATTCCCTCTATTTGACTTGAATCTGGAATTATGCCTGCACTGGAATAAAATGTTATCATGTTGATGTGACATTTCTGACTGTTGAATACCAATCCTTTCTTGTGTGCTTTTTGCATCAATAAGGGCAGATTGTGGTCATGTTTTTACTTTGTACTTCTTACTGTAGCAATATAATCAGTGATGCAGAAGAATCATGATACAGTCCATGTGAGCATGAAATAAATCCTGGTTAAAGCATAGCATGATTATTGAAAATGATGACATTTTCCAAATGGGGTATGGAATATAGTGAGCATTTTGGACTCCTCTGCAAGATGTAGTGATTCATAATCATATTTTGAGAAGAATTTCAAGCCTGAAAATCGCTAAAATGAGTATTTTGTAAGGCCATTGTTGCAAAACTGTGTTTAGATGTCGTGGATCAAGACATATTGTCAAAGATCCATCAATCTTCATGATGTATGTCATTGAACTACACCGATCTGTTTGCTTCTGTACTCTGTGAATGATTCCATTTTGCTCCATCTTGTCCAGCTTGTTCCTCATTTTGTCTTTTAAGTAGACATTGTATTGATGTAGTGGTCAATGGACAAGTTTGCATTTATCTTTGAGTACAAGGTTACAGCTCCCTTAAAATTGCCAATTTCATCAAAATATTCTGAATATTTTGACATTAAATCATGAATTGAAGTAGCAAATAAAGCTTCTGAGTTTGATTTCCTTTCTATTGTCTGATTCGATGCATTGTGATGAGTTTAGGTCATAGCATTCTGGTAAAACTGCAACTGCTGACCAGCACTGTCTGGGATGTAGAAAATCTGCCACATCCAGGCAGGTTAATTCTACCTGCATTCTAACATTATTGATGCTGCACATGGAATTAGTGAACAAGTTTTACAGTCATAGATTTGATCTTGGCTTTCCACATCTGAATTTATAATAGTGTTAAATTGACATTTCTCCTCATGTCAACTTTAGCCAGCAACAAATAGTCACCAGTTTTCTAAAGACATATGATATGAATTTTTGTGAACACTTCAAATGAAATGATGACATTGATGTTTTCCACCAGATTGGCCAAGTGGAACATGTGTTCACCACTCTTTGCCTTGAGATTTATATTCCCAGACTCTGGTTTGATGATTATTTCATGTGTATGCCTTTGTTGAAATACCAGATGATCTTCATTGTACCTTCATTGTATACCATCTATCCCTATGTAACTGCTTCAGCAATGGTTCCAGTGACCTACTTTTGTCAATGACCTGTCTGCACATGCCTTCCAAAATTAATGAAAATCTGGGTATTTCCTTGGTGCATGCAGAAGGCTATTCATTCCACATGTCTTGCTCCATTTGGTTATCCCAGTGATTCAGTCAATTGTCACATTTTGTACTTAGAACTTTTGAGCTTCATCAACCTATAGGGTTGTTTTACACTTAAGTAAGTCTTCAGTTTGCTGAGCAAATTATTCTGGAAAGCATCTAGGGGGTTGGGTGAGTTTAGAAAATCAATAAATCTGTTTGTTAGCTCCCCAAATTAAAAATCACATAATAAGCTTTCTTCTCTGCATCTGAACACCAAGTGAACCATGAATTTGATAGACTGTTGTCTAAATGGCATGATTTCTAGTCAATAAAAATAGAAATTTAATCTGACAATGAATTGGTCTTTCAATGTGGTCCATGTCTTTTCGGAATCTTTTTAGCACTTCAGCTGTTAATCTTGATCTAATACATCTATACAGACCTTTGCTGAACAATGTTAAAAGCTTATTTTTCTGAATGGACATGCCCAAATCTAGAAAGAAGTGCTCTGAATATGCTTAAACACTTTAAAGTATGTTAAGGGATCAATTGTCCCAATCTAAAATAAAGAATATTGTGGACTTTCTGTCAATATGCCTTTGACCTTTGTTGGCTATCGATGGACACACTGATCACTTCCTTTCTCAAGTGAGTTAAATTTGTCTCTCCATTGTTTACCAGAAAGCAGTGATTTTACACATACAAATACTGTAATGAACAAAGATGCAGTGCATTGTTTCATGTGCTTTAACATGAGTTTTCTGCTGCTGACCATGTCATGTTAATGATAATGGTCAGGCAATCAATAGGTCACTATGGGGTGACACGGTGGCTCAGCAGTTAGCACTGCTGCCTCACAGCACCAAGGTCCGAGGTTCAATTCCAGCCTTGGGCGACTGTCTGTGTGGGGCTTGCACATTCTCCCTGTGTCTGTGTAGGTTTCCTCTGGGTGTTCTGGCTTTCTCCCACACTCCAAAGATGTACAGGTCAGGTGAATTGGCCATGCTAAATTGTCCATAGTGTTATGGTGCATTAGTCAGAGAGAAATGGATCTGGGTGGGTTGCTCTTCGGAGGATTGGTGTGGAATGGTTGGGCCAAAGGGCCTGTTTCCACACTGTAGGGAATCTAATCTAAAGTTCACCATGGATTCATTAACAACATAGATTAGCAGTATGGCAGACCAGCAATATTAACAGTACTCCACCTTATACTTATGAAACAGACATTACAGCATATTAACTGATTTCTTGCACACCAACAGCAGACTAACTGGCATGTGGATTCACAACATTATATGCATATAGAATTTGAAATCCTTAAAGGTGAACTCTCTTAAATTCAAGGTACGCATACAATAGCTGCTCTGAGCCATCACCAATTACCTATCTGAATCTATAGCCACTCACATTGTTCATTCACCTTCATGTCCCACTTTTTTCTGCATTGATTCCTCTCCTCAAATTCTTTACAGTAACATTTTCAAACTCACAACTGTTTAACATTTGTGTTCCATTCATCTCTATTAAAAGCAGTTATTAATTTGCTCATATCCTTACCTTTGTCTTTGATGCCTTTGTTCCTGGTTAAAAACTTCATTGTCTCCTATAGTTATTTCTGGTTTTGAATTTATTTTTACATATTTATATTGAATAGCTTCAGTTAGTATCAATAGATACTTTGTCTGTGTTGCATCGTTAAGTATTTTTATTATTGTAAATAGTTTTGGAGGAGCAAAAAAACAATGGACACATAAGGAAATACATTGAAACTAGAGCCTAGAGGAAATAGCTGTGATACACTTCACTGGATGAAAACTGTTAGCAAAAGCAAAATAGGAAGTGTAAGATGATAATTGCATTAAAAGACTATCGACATCACAGCGAGTATCATGTTCTGTTATCAAAGATTAGCTATAAATTTAGTATAGATAAGGGAAATGCATTCTTTGGTTTCATTATAACTTCAAAGAATATTGAGTGATGTATCTAACCTGACTTTATGCCAATAAATGATTAGGTTCTAGTGCAGTACTTTTGAGCTAGATTCAATATTAGGCAAAATCAGGCAGCAAATTTCCTCAGAGATCATAAAGCAGACTTTATGAATTTGTGCTCCTGGCAAGGAGATTTGACACGAAGAGAGGAATTCAAGCATTGAGGTCAGGCTTTAGAAGATACATAATAAGAATGTAAATGCATTTAATAAAATGTCATATATCTACCTATTGACTTAGGTAGATATAACGTTAATTTACCCACCTTGGTGCATCCAGACATTATATCACATGTGCTGTGCCTGGAGACAGTTTCTTGTTTTATGATCTACTTTGTTTCATCTTGGCAAAAGTGAGGACTACAGATGCTGGAAACCAGAGTTTAGATCAGAGTGGTGCTGGAAAAGCACAGCAGGTCAGGCAGCATCTGAGGAACCCTGATGAAGGGCTTTTGCCCGAAATGTCGATTTTCCTGCTCCTTGGACACTGCCTGACCTGCTGTGCTTTTCCAGCATCACTCTGATCTAAACTTTGTTTTGTCTTGAACCATTCTCATGGTGTTGTTTGTCAGTGATGAGCTGCTATTGTTTTCCACTTGAAAAGCTAGAATAAGAATCAAACTTATCCTGTTGGCATTACCCTGAATCACACTCTAACTATTATCTGTGCTAATCAGCTCCCTTATGTAAATAATATTTCCAAACTTTATAGAACATAACCACTCAGATAATTTGCTGGATGAAGTTTTTGGATTAACTTCACTTTTCCTTACTCTCTTTGAAATGAACAGGAGTCCTTGTTCTGGATATTGTTGAGCTCAGTCCACAGCATTATGATACTTTCAGATTTCATTCAGTCTGAAAGCACTAAATTTCTTCCATCACAGGTCCATCAACTTACAATGATTCCAGGTTCAAGAGGTTAGGATGGAGTTCAACTTTTAGTTTGTGCATCAGATGAATGATACAACTGTGCTGCCTTCTCAATGTTTGAGGAAAGAAACACACGCTATTTCACAGCCATGCCTTAACAACATTTTACCTGCAATTTGTAAAATGCTTAACTTTAAGAGCAGCTGCATGTTAGGGTTTAAAGAGTGGAAGGCTATGATGTGGCTAGTGAAGGAAGCATAGGTTGATTAGCAAGCAGGGAGTTGCATATTTTATTGGGGCCAGCAAGAATATTCAGTCTCATAGGTATTTCCCACATTTTCAGAGCAGTCATATAGAACCTCTTTTAAGGATATACACCCATATAGACATTCTTTGTCTGCTAGTACTTGGAAAAAAACAATGTAGGAAGCCAATTTGTACATGATATGCTAAGCTCATTGCATCAATTTTCAGAGTGCTACCATCTCCTTCCTTTCTTGTAAGACACCAATAATTCAAATATATAGAAAAATAAATAGGAAAATGGCTAGGTAGATACGCTTAAGCTAAATTTAAGCATTCAAAGAAATAAAACAGAGTATCCTTTTATTGAGTTAACATTTGAAATTTCATTCAGTCATCGGATACATTTTAATAGGTGAGGATTTGACAAATGTAGCCCAAGTATATCAGGATTTGCTGCAACTTTATCCTGTTACCAAATCAGAAAGCCTCAGAAGATGTCCAAAAACATAACATTATAATTTAATGACAGCATTATGCCTTAGGTACCTCCTTTGAAGCAGCGTGAGCTAAAAACACTGCCAACTGCACTTCAGTCTTGAATTGTGGAAAGGTAGTTCACATGCACATGAAAATACAAGTGAAAGGTTCCATTCACCACAGCTTAAGTACTGTCAAAAGTTTAACTTCAGTGAAGGGCTGACTGTTCTTTAAACTCTCTGGTCTGTTAATTGTAAGCAGTTTATTCAAGAACTTTTAAAATATTTAAGGTTGCAATGTAAAATGTTCCTGTTTCATTTGGTGGTGGTTACTACTACTGCAACTGCGAAGCTCAAATGATGATCTCATGTCCAGTGAACAAAACCCAACTGAGGTTGGTTTGGCTTCAGTTATGCTGTATATTTTGTATCATAGCATGTGTGGTGTATTTTATTCCATTCAACAAAGAGACCAAGAGGTTATGCGAGAAGCAGCACCGGGCTTACCTTAAATGAAGGTGTCAACCAAGTGAAACTACAAAACAGGAAAAATTACTCATCAACTAATGGAAACACAGTGCAATATACAGGCTACAACCAATGAAACAGATCTAAGCTCTAAAGTCCTCCCACATGCAGTCAACAAATGTGATGGACAATGAACAAACTCATAGAAGGGAGAGGCTCCACGAATATCCGCATTGTCAATGATATCAGAGCAAAAGACAAGATTAGAGTACAGTATTTGCATCCATCTTCAGTCAGATGATGATCTGTCTCTGCCTCCTGCTGAGGTCCACAGCATTACAGATTCCTGTCTTAAACCAGTTCAGTTTACTTTATGTAATATCAAGAAATAATTCAAGGCACTGGATATTACAAAGGTGATGTCTCTTACATTCCAACAACAATACAGAACACTTGTGCTCCAGAATTAGCTGCAGCCTTGCCAAGCTGTTCCAGTATAGTTACAACACTAGTATCTGCCTGGCAATGTGGAAAATTTCTCAGTTGTGTGTCCTGTGCACAAAAAAAGGATAAATCCAACATGACCAATAATCAATGTGATTGAATGAGTCATCCGCAATGCTTTTAAATAGCAGAAGAATAACCTGCTCACTGACGCTCAGTTTGGGTTCCATGAGAAATTACTACAGCCTGATTACAGGCTTGGTGCGTAGACAACAGAGTTGAATTCCAGAGGTGAGATGGGAATGACTGCCCTTGACATCAAGGCCACATTTGACCAAGTGTGGCATTAAGGAGCCTTGGCAAAACTGGCTTCAATGGGAATCATGGGGGAATCTCTTTGGGGTTTGGAGTCATATCTGGCACAAGGGAAGAAAGTTCTGGTTGTTGGAGATCAATAATCTGAGCTTCAGGATATCACTGCAAAAATTTATCTAGGTAATGTCCTGAGCCCAACCACCTTGAGCTGCTTTATCAACGATCTTCTTTTCATCATAAGGTCAGAAGTAGGGATATTCACTGACAATTGTACAATGGGTAGCACTATTTACAACTCCTCAGATTCTGAAACAATCCAAGTCCAAATGCAGCAAGTCCTGGCCAACATTCAGGCTTGGGCTGACAAGTAGCAAGTAACATTCACAGCTCACAGGTACCAGGCAATGTCCATCTCTAACAAATGAAAATGTAACTGTCTTCCCATGACATTTAATATTATTAAGCATCATTGACTTTGTCACTATCACCATCCTGGGCTTGTCATTGACCAAAACTTCAGTCCATATATATTGTGGTTACAAGAGCAATTCAGAGGCTAACATATGAAAACATTTGTCTTTTGCCTGAATATGAATAGCAGATTACAAAAGACATTACATGAAAATCTGAACAGGATTTACATGATGGAAAGGTCATAATGTGTGACATGGGGCAGCATGGTGGCTCAGTGGTTAGCACTGCTGCCTCACAGCGTCAGGGACCCAGGTTTGATTCCTACCTCGAGTGACTATCTGTGTGGAGTTTACACATTCTCCCTGTGTCTGCATGTATTTCCTCCGGGTGCTCCAGTTTCCTCCCACAATCCAAAGTTGTGCAGGTTAGCTGAATTGGCCATGTTAAATTACCCAAAATCAGGGGTTAATATAGGATAAGGGAATGGGTCTGGGTGGGTTACTCTTCAGAGAGTTGGTGTGGACTCGTTGGGTCAAAGGGCCTGTTTCCATACTGAAGGGAATCTAATCTAATTTAGAGTGTTGCTGGAAAAGCACAGCAGTTCAGGCAGCATCCAAGGAGCAGTAAAATCGACGTTTCGGGCAAAACGTCGATTTTCCTGCTCCTCGGATGCTGCCTGAACTGCTGTGCTTTTCCAGCACCACTCTAATCTAGACTCTGGTTTCCAGCATCTGCAGTCATTGTTTTTACCTAATCTTATCTAATTGCCTTCCCTAAAAATATAGAGGGTTGGCAAAAAAAGTTAGGGAATTTTGTAAAACTCAGAATTATACCTTCTAAGCCACAACTAGATACATGGGAACTGCACATTCTGCTCCAAGCCACTCACTATCCGGACTTGGAATTGTATTACCATTTTTTGTAACCTGGGACTTCCTCTCTAACAGGGTTGTGGGGACATCAATATCAAAATGACTGCAGCAGTTCAAGAAAACATCTCCTGCCCACCTTCTCAAAGACAACTCGTGATGGTCATTAAATGCTACCCAAGCCAGCTAGGCCAACATCCTATGAATGAGAAAAAGATTGTTATAATTTAGATGCACTACCTGCAAGGATGGCAGAAGCACACTCAATTGTACTTTTCAAAAGAGAATGAGTTTTGTTTGTTCATGGGATGTGGGCATCACTGACTACACCAGCATTTATTAGCTGATTGTAATAGCCCACACAGCAGTTGAGGCTAGCCACATTGCTGTGGTTGGTAGACAAATGGCAGATTTCCTTTCCCAAAGGTCATTAGCAAATTTGATGGGTTTTTATAACAATTTCATCAACTTTTTTGATTGAATTACAATTTAACTATCCACCATGGTGAGATTATGAACCCAGCATGGGAATATGGATTTCTAGTACCATGACATCTCTACTCAGCCACTCCATCCCATTCCTTCCTTGAACAGAAGGAATTGCAGGATGATGGGAAAGGCCAAGGGAGTGTATTTAATTGATAGCTCTTTCAGAAAGCTTGCATAAACATAATAACAAAAAGGCCTCTCTCTATGCTGTAAAATTGTCTATTTCTATAGCCTAAATCCGCAATCAGGTAATAGAGGATCTAAACTGGATCAGACAAAAATGATCTATTTACCTTCTCTTGATTTTTTGAGATAATCTTCCAACTGAGTATCCTTCCACACTCAATTATCATAAAAATTTACAGTGAAGTAAGTCTAAGCTCCCTTGTTTACAACATTATCTGCTGTATTCTGGTAAGAAGCTAAATGGCTTGAAGCTTCATCAAAATGTTATGGAGAGAAGGTAAGTGTGAAAGAGAATTGGAGACAGCGGAGTGGGGGGCGTGTTAGGTGGGTGGTGTGTGGATGAATGGAATGGCTAGTGGATAAGGTGGAAGCTGGGTAGAGAGGCAAGTGGTGAGGTGGATAGTTGGATGAAGAAGGGTTATCAGGTTGGGTCAGTGGGAGGGGGGTAAGGGAGGGGTTGTTGGGGGAGTTGGAGGAAGTAAGTTTTATTGTTACCCAGGTGTTAGTGTAGGACGTTTTTGTTCAGCATTCCCTCAGCATCTAATCAGGTGAGTAAGTTAGAACTGTCCAAACTCTAACTCACGGTCAAATATTTTGTGCAAGTTCTTGTGTGAGTTAATTCAACTCTATTAAAGGACAGTACTTCAAAAAATGCTTAGCTGTGGTATCAATTGTCAATAAATACTCTTCATTTCTTGATGGCAAACCTTATCTCAGGGTTAATTGCTTTGGAAGGTTAACAGATTTAGATTAGATTCCCTCCAGCGTGGAAACAGGCCCTTCAGCCCAACCAGTCCACACCAACTCTGAAGAGTAGCCCACCCAGATTCATTTCCCTCTGACTAATGCACCTAACACTATGGGCAATCTAGCATGGCCAATTCACCTGATCTGCACATCTTTGGATTGTGGGAGAAAACCAGAACACCCAGAGGAAACCCATACAGACACAGGGAGAACGTGCAAATTCCACACAGACAGTGGCCCGAGGCTGGAATCGAACCTGGGACCCTGGTGCTGACAGGCAGCAGTGCTAACCACTGAGCACCTCAGTTAAAGAGATAGTTAATATCGAATAGAAAATATAACTCAATCATTTCTGCCTCCAGAACTTGAGTCTTATAGTTGAAATAAATAGCTTGACCAAATCAGAAGGCATTTCTTGTTCAAATGGAATTTAAGTTAGACAACTTCAAAAAGTAATAGCCTGTACAATCTATTCCAACCAATAATCAACCTTCCAAAAACAAACATGGTTATGTAAAAAAAAGAGATTGAACACTCAATTTTGAATTAAATTGCCCTACATGTTAAACAGGGAGAGGAAGAATCAAAAGAAGCTGATCAACAAATTGAGACTAAATTCTGGATCTCACTCCCAAAATCTCCAACTTTTACCTTATTTGCTTCCTTTGAGACACTCCTTAAAACCCATTTAAGAGATATCAACGTATGATCCGGGCTGGAATTTCAGTGTAGTTCTACATGAATGTGGCATTGTTGGAAGTATTAAGTTTTTTGCCTTAATCAACAACACTAAACCAGATTGTCCAATCATGATTGTTTATGTAATTTGGCTACGAAATTTCCTGAGATTTCAAGGGTAGCTTTACTTCAAAAATAACATAATTGCCTTTAAGTACTTTAGGAAGTCTCGAGGTCATGAAGGGTTTCAATAAACACAAGTACTTTAGTTAACATTGGTAATACTTTTGTTCAACAATAATGATTTCTTAAAACTATTAGTATTCTTACTGAGAAGAAATAAATGAATGGCAAAGACAGAATGTTATCAGTTTTATATTGTTTCCTGGAAATTGTACTTCAGAAATATAATTTACATCAAACTTGGACTTAAGTGAAGAATTACCATTTGAATACTAAATTATATTTTCATAAAGTACTATTTCACAGCATTACAGAGAATTTTATATATGCAATCTTTATAAATATTATTGTATTAATTTCTCTGTAAATGTATTCATCACAACTTCATTTCTTTTGACAAAGGGGCATTGTGTCGAAGATATATTGCTATCCTGATGAAAAAAAAATATGCAGGATTTATACTTCTAAAATTCGTATTACTTCTATATAAGTTCTATGGTACTAACTTATTTATTTTCTCATTTTCTTTTTTATTAATTTTTGAATATTCTTTATTGCAGAATGCATAATTTATCTAATCTGACATCACTATTTTTGTCTGATTAGCAATGTTCATAAGTAGGCCATTTAGGAACTAGACTATGCCTAAGAATTACCACTCTTTAGCACTTTCAAGGTAAATTCCATTGATGTGGTTTAAATATTTCTGAAATCACTCGATTTTGGCTTAAATATGTTGTCATTGGCAAACGTTCAATTCTTAATAATTTGAGGCCTTGTTAGATCAACTTTACAACAAGGTAAATACATTCATGTATAAATAAGAGTGCAGATTAAACTATTTTAACTCACTGAATCCATAATCTTGTTTGTTTCACATCAGCTCTAGTTTTTCATCCATTTATATTTTTCTTCAAATTGTCCATTTGATTATGATAGTTTGACATGAGCTGTGACATTCAGCATAAGCAAAACTAGTGTGAAGCTGGCCTTAAAGGAAATCAAAAGGCATGGGAGCAGAATGAAGCCAGTCAGTCCATCAATTCTGCTTCATCATTCAATGAAATCATGGCTGATCTGATAATCCTGAACTCCACTTTCCTGCTTTTTCCCTCACAACCCTTGATTTCCTTACTGATTAAAAAATGTTTCTCTCAGCCTTGCATATATACTTAATGACCCAAGCTCAACAGTTCTCTGTGGTAAAGAATTTAATTGATTCACAACCTTCTGAGAAAACAAAATGTCCTGATTTTTTTCTTAAATGTGTGACCGCTTGGTCCCCCTGGTCCTAGACTCTCCCACAAGGGAAAACAACCTTTCTGCAGCTGCCCTGTCAAGTCCTCTAAGAATTTTGTATCTTTCAATAAGCTTGCCTCTCATTGTTCTATATTCCAATGGAAAGAGAGATTTCCTGTACTAAGTATGCTTGTCTCTAATATCACCATTTCTAAATGCTCTGGTTTAATTATTTCTAAATCACTTGATTTTGTCCATTGGCAGAAGTTCCATAGACACAGTGCTTGAAAGTACTGGCGAATTGAGTCCAGTTATTGTATCTTAACTCTTCCCATAACTTATGTTACTTTCTACGGTCTTTTGGAAAGCCACAATGGGTGAATGGGTCAGTGGCTGTATGAATAAATAGGTAGGGCAATAGATGGGTGGGTAAGTGGGCAGAATAGCAGGTGGGACAACCAGGTCGGAGTGGTGTATTGGTCAGTGAGAATGGTCAAGAGGACATGCCAGTGAGGAGGTGTACCTTGAAAATGTCAGAACAAGGTAAGGGCATAGTTTGCAGGTCAGAGGAGAGTCCAGTTGGGTTCATGGTGTCAGGTCAGGTTTAATCGGGGTCAGATTGTGGTGGAGGCTAAGGGGATGATGTTGGCGGACAGTCAGTTTGAAGAGTTTCAGTGGTACAAACACAGAGATTGTTGGAGAAACTCAGCAGGTTTTGCAGCTTCTGAGGAGACGGAAACTGCCTCCAGCCAGCTATGACTCTTCTTCAGAATTCAGAACTTCCAACTACCAGACCTGCAGAGTTACTCCAGCATTCTCTGTGTTTCAGATTTCCAGCATCTATATTTTCATCTTCTTTGGGAGTTCAGTGGTTATCAATTCTATTCTACCTTTTGAGTAGCAAAGTGGCACAGTGGTTGGCACTGCTATCTCACAGTGCCAAGGATCTGGGTTTGATTCCAGCCTTGGGCTACTGTTTCTGAGTTTGCACATTCTCCTTAGATTTGTGTGGATTTACTCTGGGTGCTCTGGTTTCTTACAAGTCCAAAGAGACAGGCCATGTAGATTAGCCATGGGAAATGCAGGATGATAGGGTGGATTGCTTTTCAGAGGGTCAGTGTGGACTTTGATAGGCCAAATGGTCTGCTTCCACACTGCAACGATTCTGTTTTATAATTCCCTGGGTGTTAAAGCAGGTTCCAATTCTCTCATGTTAATGGTTATCCAGGAAAATGAGATGAGGTAGAACCCTTGCAATGGCAACAAATATTGCACATCTCTCCTGTACGTGCTAACACCACAGGGACAGCATATGAATCCGTCCCCAGTTGCACTTCAGTTCTCCAGCTGTTCCACTAGAGGAAACCATAATATTGCGGAATAAATGAAAGTCAGCAGCAAAGGAACAAGCCAAACCGTTGATTTACAGAGAACAAGTGAAACATGAAATGTGTCAAATAGGGAAGGGTTACTTAACGGAACATGACAGGGGCATGGACTGCAGCGGTTAAAGGAGGCAGCTCGCTACCCCCTTCTCAAAGGCACTTAGGGACAGGCAATCAGCGACACCCAGATCCCACGAGTCAGTAAAGACAGACTTGAATCCCAGTGCTGGATAAGTTACTTTGGAGAAAGAGAAGCGTCTATAAGTATCATAAAATATTATCGCAGAGACTTTAATGATTTAATTTAAATATGTTTTCCAATGAGCAGTCTTATATTTCAATGTGCACGTAGAAAATTGGTGCCGTATTATAATTTAGATCTTTTGAGGTTGAGTTGACCCTGCTTGTAGCACACCGAAGCCTAGACATTAATCACATCTCTGTGTCCTGTCTCACTAACACAACACAGCAGTGAGAAACCCGGGTTAATAGGTTTGCTCATTAGTGCACTATGGTTTGGCATGTTGAAAGGGAAGGGCAGTGGTTGAAAGTGCTGCTATCTCAAACTGCCCATCTCTGCCGCGGGAAGCAGGGAGCGGGCGGGGCCGAGCCCTGGGTGGGACCTCCCTCACCTTTTAGTCTCCTGCCAGAGGCAAACAGGAGATCAAACTCCGGATCAAACAGGAGATCAAACTTCTCTTGGTGGGGGGAAACAACTCAGAGAACAGAGAGATGTTGAAAAAGGATTAAAACCACCCCGCCACTACACACGCACACAAGAAATAATGTCCTGTGAATTTGAGTAGAAAGGAGAGGGCATTGGTAATGGTTACGTGCCCATCAATAAGATTGCCCAAAGTCCAAAAACGCTGAGGGGAAAGCATCTGGACGCCTCACTGCACCGTTCAAACCAATGGTTAGGTGGGATTCAAAATAAAGTCTTCCCTTGTTCAGTACCTGACCAGGTCCAAGGAGAAAGGAAACCAAGGCGGGGCCCCAGACTGTGCAATCGGCTCTGCCAAAGATGTCTGGGGCAAGCCTGGCCCCATTAAAAACCCCTACCTCCGCCTTCTTATATTGGCCTGGGGAGACAGCAATGGGCGAAGCTGCCCCGCTCCCCACCGCCCATCCCCCCCGACACACACACACACACACTGTCTGGCGGGATGGGGAACATGCTCCTGCCGGTTTATAGACGCTGCTTGTGGTAAGCGGAAAACTAGCAGAGATCAACACTCCGGCAAAACGATTCGGTGCGATCGCCCGGCCGTGCATTTGGCCGCGAAATCAGTTCCCGCGGAAAACGGCACATTTCATTTCCAGAAGGACACAAAACAAGAGAACAACTTCTCACTTTCATGAAACTCATAGTCGGGTGGTCGGCAGGGAAAAGGCACCGCGCGGGTTGTTTCTAAAGTTGTCTCTCGAGGAGAGAGGAAAGCAATCCTGAATTGGGCGAATTTAATGAAAAGTGCATTTGTAAGGAAGTCACAGCCGACTCTCAAAGAGCGCACTGTGCTGAAGTATGAAGTGACTTCCTTTTACTGGGCAGACTGGCTGAATGCAAACCTGACTTATTATTAGCTCTGACTGTTAACGTATGTATGTTCTGCGATGTTTTCTTGGTGGGAACGTTGCATTGAACGCTCAATGCTGTTAGACATAGGAGCCCAGTTACATCCCTGGGTAAATAGAGAGAGAAAAAACCGGACAGCCCACACACTGTGCCAGGGTATCCTGCGTTAATCACCGCAGTTACACAACCCTGGCCGTTGTCAGTGTGTGGAGCCAGTTCAGAATAAACAAGCGAAGGAAAGAACAGTCACTAAGACCGCGTTTGAGCTCATAAAACACCTCTGTGTTCCTGAGGAGATCTGCCTCTGCTGTTCCTGGCTATCTCTTCAGACCTTTCCTTCTTAATCGAGTTTACCCATCTCCTATACATTACCGAACTCTCCACCCATGTTGCTGGTCTCACTTCCCTATTTCATTATTGGTTAGGATGAGGTAAGGATTGTATTACAATCAGATATAACTTCACATTTCCCACCAATAGTTCTCTTGCTCTTCGAAACTTTACCCGTTAAAGTTTCTCGACTATTTCTGAGCCTCACAGGCGGACGTAACTGTTTAATGACGTGGTGGCCATTTCCTCCGGGTGGGGAGAAGTGTCTTCCTCCTTAATGGACCAAAATCCCCCACACCCAGAGCAACAGGCGGGCATTCAACAGTGAGGCAGAGGCCAGCAAGGTGAGCTGAATTCAGTCTACACCTCCACTCAGCTGGGATAAGCAGGGACAGGCACTAACAACACCTGCAAGTTTAGCTGCAACTCCGAAAACAAAGTGTTTTTTTTCTCTTTTATAATTTTGACAGGATTGAATCTCCGCGATAGCTGTCACGTAAGTGTGATCCGTATGTTAGAACTGTGTAATGCGCTTTGCAGAAGGTTAAGTACAGGGATGGTGCTCTGTTAAGTGACAGGGGTCCAGATGGCAGTGTTAACGCCGCACAGTCTCCCCTTCTCCCCCTCCCCTTTAGATAATAACTCAAGTGAAGTTTTGTAAGGAAAGTAAATATTTCACTTTTGTTTAAAAGAGCCGGTGCATTGAAAAATTTTAACTCCTCGCGCACTGTAGCAGGCCATAAGGTGGCTGGATATTGATGCTGACGGAGAGAACCGCCGTCCCCACTGTACATGCAGGTGGGATTTGGGAACGGCGTGGCCCGGGGACAGTAACTTTACAAAGCCAGCATAGCGGGTATCAGCAGCTGGGAAATATTTGGAGGGAAGATATAGTTAATGGTGCGATTGCAGAATGTTTAGGCCATGTGGATTTCATTATTGAATTCCTCTTGTTTATATTTGTCGGCTGTCCAAGATTAGAAATTAGCCAGCTTTTAGTGTTTTGAACGCAAAGGGTTACTGGTCAAGCACCCACATGGTTGGGGAATGGCTGCGCGGTACAGGCTTGCTGCTGGTCTTATTTGATCAGATTTGATGTTTGTCGAAAAGGTTCGTTGTCATCTGTCACTTCAGCTTTTCGGAGTCAAGGGCTCCACTAAGTTTGGAGTCTGTCCACTAGGCATTAAAACAAAACGGGATTTACTCCAGATCCCAGCTCGCCCCAATCAGAATCGCGAGAAAAATATGTAAACCACTCTGGGGAAAGTTATGTGCAGCTAACTATTATTAATATTGGCACCCGGTGTCATTGGTGCTCTGTTCTGATGGAGAGTCGCCGAACTGGGAGCGTTACCTTTGCTTTCTCTCCACAGATGCTGCCAGACCTACTGAGTTTCTCCAGCGCGCTCTTGTTTGTTTCAGATTCGCAATTCTTTGCTTTATTTCACTGGCGTTCTCTCGACTCTCCCCGATTTAAAACATTTATCGAAATGCTGTGACACGTGTTATATTAATTTCTGGCCACTCCGCATTCCCTCATTTTTGGCATCCGACTAGCTGAATGCAGAAACTGTTCATTTAGGGATGTTATTTGCACAGCTTTTATTTTGTAATTTTAAGAGCAGGGAGAGGCATCTGCTAAACAAACCATTGTGTGCAACGTGTAAGGGAATCCAGCAGTTTCATAATGCCCTCCTTTATTGGAATGAATGGGAGGGTTTGTGTCTGTTGACAGTACGGTGTGTGTATATGTTTGTACATGTACGGGTGTGAAGACATTTTCCATGGCAGCTCTGCGCCACCTACTGCTCATGTAACCAATGTTTGTAAAATCGGCTGATCACCATCCTCACGAATGCCATCCCCCCCACCCATATTAATTAACAAGTTACACCGTCACATCTTCGTGCAGCTTCGAATTAGGGGGGAAAATGGGGATTGGTTTGCACTGTGTAGCAGTCTGACCCTTTCAGCTGCATTGTGTCAAACGTTAGTGTGAATGATGCAATTAAAAAAAATACAATCTGTATCTTTTGCCAAAGGAAATGGAGGACATCCCCCGAGTCACTGAAGACGTTTGTTTGGTCCTTTCCCGTTTTGCAGTTGACTGCAGTAAACTACCAGCGTTCCGAATCCAGATTTCCAGCGTATCCAATCATGCTACAGTGTCATCCCGAATCCCTACTCCAGACATAACACAAGTGTAAAACGTGAATCCAAGAATAACATGTGCTCTCATGTTGAATAATATCATGCCAACACGTGCAGTCACCTTTGGCACACTTACAACATTTTTTATAAAGCACATTTAAGATAATAGAATATTTGTAATTTACACTAAATAGTTGGAACATAAATACACTGAGGCCCTTTGGCAAACTCAAGTATTTAATGTAATTCAGCTGTATTCCAATATCTGGACAATGTGGCCATTGGCCCTGGTAAACATTTTAAAAAGCTGCTCTGCAAAGCTTTGAAGGACACCTTCCTCTCTGATTCCACAGAGTATATTGTGTCAAGATAGCATTTATCTAAAATAGAAAAATAAATTCTCACAAAAGAAACCTATTTAATGCATCCAGCTTGTGGCAATTCTTTGGAAGCATTATCCAATTAGTCACGCTACCTTGCTCTTTCCCCAAAGGCTCTGTATTTTTCGCCAGTTCATGTACAGACCTAATTCCTTTTGAGAGTTAAATCAGTTGGTGCCATATTTGAATTAATGCCATTGTGACGACAGCACAGACCACTAACCACTTAACACCATACATCAGCATCAAATAATGTACAGCAAACTGATAAGTCAGTAGTGCACAGCCCCCCTGCCAGAGGCTGGAGTTTTTGTTGGGTTGTATTTTGTTTCTGCACAATCTGCCCAAAACCAGTCAAGCCACAAAATACCATGGAATTCCAAGCACAAATTATAAGTTGCATACAATGTGTTTCCTCAAATTTATGCATGAATTTAAAACCATTGTACTGGATATTAGGAAGATTCACAAAACCAATCATGCTTCCAGACTCAATTAATCTCTGTGCAGTTTCCTGATTATGGGTCATCAAGAAAGCTTTAAATATTAAGGGTTTTTTTCAGGCCCTGGAAAACTGATAGATGCCTTTTAAAAGTTTCTTTTTTAATTATTCATAAAGTGATTGCTGTCAGTTACAACCCTGTAACTAGCGTTACTTAACATTGTTTGAAACCATTTCCGTCATTTAAAGTTGGATATTAACAGGTTGTAAACTAGAAACCCTGATTTAAAATGCTATTTTTGTGATAAACCCACTTCAACCTCATTAATCAAACTGCATCACACTACCTTTTAAAAATATATCAAGAATATTTTTTAAAAGTCTTTTGAAAACTTTCAAGTATAAGGTCAGTTCACTGAAAGCAGGAAATGTTGAACAATCTTAATTGATCATATGATATTGAAATCAAAAGATGATGAAGTAGTTTCCATTTATGTGACTCCCTTTATTTTGAAGTCATCATTTTCAGATAGGAAACTTTTCACATGAAAACAAATTTTTCCTTCTGCATTAACTTATGAATATTGGTGCACTAGGAGAAAATTATGATGGGTCAACTGGCCTTCTTCTGTGCTATGACCATTTGATAATTTTATTCCAATGTATTGTACAGTTTAGTATCAAGCCTACAATGTGAAATATTGCAAGATATATATTTTGAAACTTAATGAACAATCAATGTCAGATTGAACTTCTCATTGGCGTGAAATTAATTTTTAAAAATGCTTACATGTTGGCAGTACTCAAGTTTGCAGCTAAAGGGCGTCATGAACTCAAAACAGTTTCTCTTTCTGATGTTTAGCTGCTGTAGATTTAGATGCTAATTTGCTGAACGTAGTCTACCTTTCCTGAAGGATTCTTGCTATAATGGATAGATTAACCAGATACAACACATATAAGCAATAGTTCAAGATGGTGAGATCATATTTTTGTTTTACATCTTAAAACATGTTTTAAAGGCTGTGGTAACAGATTAATAATGTCCAGCCTTTTCTTTGTATAATAGCACCAACTCTGGCAGCTCTAGTGTAATATGGTTTCACGGTTTTCACTACTTATCGACATGCTCTGCCTGAATCCTTTAATCATTAATGTGGTTGTGAAATAATGATACTAAAGCAGAATTACAGTGATTTTAATTAGAATGCAACACTGCTTCTGTGATTCATTAAAATACTGTGACCCCAAATTTTCCAGACAGACATCATTACATGATTTTAATTATTTAATGTCCGTTATTTCTGGTCTTGTTCGAAATTAAAATTCATTTGGAAAGCTGTATCAATGTTAGATTAAATTAATGAATTCTAAAATTTTACTGTTCATTTCTCAATAATTGTCCTAAACCTTGGGCTGTAAACAGTTAAATCACAAATATTGGTATGATGTAATTCATGCAACATCCACACAGGAAAAAAGTTGAAACAAGATGTTAACATGAGTGATCATAACAATGCATTGACAGCTCTAACTGCAACCTTGGCAAAATATTCAATGCTTACATGTAAAAGCTTCATTCTGTAATGGCTGGGATTCGTCTTATGGAGTACTTAGTGGAATGCACATTCGGAAACCTGAGGCAGTGAGAATTTCCAAAGGGCTGCAGATGTTTTAAATGGAGTTGGTACTGCCATCAAGTGGCAATAGATAGAATTTCAGCCAAAACATATATTGAACCATAACAAAGGTTTTTTTAAGAAAAGCATGTTTTTATTTTTTTATTCATGGAATATGGGTGTGCCTTGTGAAACCAGCATTTATTGTTCAACCCAAATTGCCTCTTGGAAAGTTGTTTTCTTGAACTGCTGCAGTCCATCTGGTGTTGGTGCACCCACACTGATGTTTGGAAGCAATATCCAAGATTTTAACCCACTGACAGCAAAGGATCAGTTATATATTTTCAAGGCACGGTGGCCTCCTATGCTTGTTTTTGCAGGCTCTAGAAGATTTGGAAGGTGCTGTCAAAGGAGCTTTTGCAGTTGGATGCAGTGCATTTTTAGATACACACCATTGCCATTCTACAATAGTACTGACGGTGAGAATGAAAATTGAAGGTGGTGGATAGGGTGTAAATCATGTGGGATACTTTACCCTGGATCGTGCAGTCATCCAGGACAAGGATGTATATTAGTATGGTTGAAGGATTGGCTAACTAATAGAAGACAATGAGTTGCAATAAAAGAGGAATTTTCTGGATGGCAAACTATAACTAGTAGAGGGCTACAGGGTTCAGTAGTGGAGCACTTATTTATGATATATGTTAGTGACAGATGGCAGAAATCAATGTATGACCACCAGGTGGAAGGCGAATAGTGAGAAAGGAATCTACTAAGGGGTAGAGACTTGCGCAAAGACTTAGCACTTGGAATATAATATGGGAAAATGCAAGAAGAAACAAAAGCACTGAATATTATTTAAATGGGGAAAGAGTGCAAAAAGGTTCAGCACAGAGGGATTTGTGGGCCCAAGTGTATAAATCACAAATAGCCATGTTCAGCAGGCAATTGGAAAGGCAAATGAAATGTTGGCCTTTATTTCAAAGCAAGAAAGATGGTGTTAAGGATTATCAGATAGGTCATGGTCTCATTGAATGGCAAAGTGGACTCAATAGGCCAAATGGCCTATTTCTACTCTTATAATTCACTGATGAAGGGTTACACACCTCCTGATGCTGCATCCTGCTTGTCAACCAAGGATTTTCAGCAATTTGCTACCTTTAGAACACAGTTTAGAAGATATCACATCCACAGATTATCATTTAGTTTATCTGTCAACCAAGATCTGTTCAAGCAATACAGAAAATGTATGCATTCGCATTGCCAATTATCACAGTAATGGGCAAAACCAAAGAACAGCAAGATTGGAATCTTCATTCACTGAGGAGGAGTTGCTTATTTTTGATTGCAAGAAGTGCCAGGTGAATGTAAGTCAGGTCAATTTTTTGGACTCTATATATTGAGATTGCAGAATTCATCCCGACCCAGATAAAGCCAAACATGTGGGAAAAATGCCTTCCCACTAAATAAAGAAGGCAAGAGATATGCTTTTAATTCTTCAACTTATTGGCACCTTACATTCCAATCTTTTCTGCCCAAGTGTCATTGCTGAGAAAACTCCTAAGAAAGACATAAAATGTATTGCAGAAGGATCATCAACATATGTAAAGTCTCTTAAACAAGT
This sequence comes from Chiloscyllium punctatum, assembly GCF_047496795.1. NCBI lineage: Eukaryota > Metazoa > Chordata > Chondrichthyes > Orectolobiformes > Hemiscylliidae > Chiloscyllium > Chiloscyllium punctatum. The sequence goes on along the minus strand of NC_092740.1, from coordinate 51,565,727 downwards.
CTTGTCAACAGAAAACTGTACTCTGATGTACTACAAACTAAGAAAGAAGACAATCCTCAAATCAACACTTTGCAGAAAGGATAGGAGCATGTATCGTGTGAAGTATTGAATTAAGTGTATCCAAAAGTCTACTTCAAGTATAATCCAATTATTCCATCATACGATTGAAATATTTGTTCTAGAATTGGGTATAACAAGATTTCATACTTAGCTGCTCAGTCAGTAATTCATTATGGAAACCAATCAAAAACATTGGAAAGGATTTGCCACAAACTACTGATAAGTGCACCACCTAGACTACATTTGCTTCTGGTACAATTACAGGTCTAAAACTTGGATGTCTCTACAAGAGATGGTACTAAAACTATCACCTCAGACACACATTGCCAAGTCTAAATAAGGATGCAAATGTTCCATTGATTCTACTAGCATTGACAAGGAGGAGGAAGATGCATTCACAATCAATCTATTGCATTTTGGTCATCAAAAATGTGACCAGCTTCAAGTGGAAACAGCTAATGACCCACAACTGAAGGAAATGTGTTATCAGTGTATCAGTGAAGGGTGGCCTGGCACAATGGCCCAATATCTTGACATCTTTAAAGGAAAACAAATACTTGTCATCAAAGTTCTTCACCAGGGCATATTGGAACATTTACACCAATAACATGTGGGCTATGACTAGCACATGATATAGTCTGTTAGCATAGCTTAACGGTAACATCCAAAGGTTCGTGACGATATAGTATCCATGGTATAGCCATCAGCCACAGCAATGTCGAAAGCCTGTACACCCTCATGTGATTCCATCAGTCCCTTGGTCCAAAATCTATTGATCTATTCACCATGAATGGAGAACACTTTATGTTGGAAAAGAAAACAGGTGGTCTGCATAGAAGGGATTTCCTTACGTGAGGGAAGGCAGATTTTATTAAAGTAAGGCAGGATTTGACAAAAGTAGACTTGAAACAGCTACTTGTGGTTACATCTACAGCAGAACAATGGAGGGCATTCAAAAAGTAATTGTTGAGAGTGCAGAGCCAAAATGTTTCCCTTTGGGTGAAAGGAAAGAGAATAAGGCCAGAGAACCCTTCATGTCTCAGAATATTCAGGACTGAATAAGAGGGAAAGAGAGGCTTTCAACAGATACAAAAGGAGCAGATCAATGGAGGCCTTAGTGGAGTATGGAAAGCACAAGAAGAATTTAAGAAAGGATTAGGAGAGCAAAGAGGGATCAAGGAAATGCACTCATGGTTAAGTTTAGGGAGAATATTTGGTAAGTATATCAAAGGGAAGAAGATGACCAGAGAAAGAGTAGGGCCCGTTAAGAACCAAGGGGACATTTTTATGGAGTCAGGGAACATTGGTAGCATGTTAAATAATTACTTCACATCTGTCTTCATTTGGAAGAAAGAATAAAGAGGGACAGAATTCAAGAACAGGGCCTGTGAAGTTCTTGAGTAGTTTGACATATGGGATATTGGAGGTTTTGGCATGCTTAAAAGTGGACAAATCGCCAGGTCCAGATGGGTTGTAACCCAGGCTATTGTGGGAGGCAGGGGAGCAAATTACAGAGGCCCTGACCCAATGGGCAGATATTACACCTTCGGCAATTGCAGAAGAAGGTGCTGTGGGGTAGACACAGACCAGGGAATTACAGACCAGTGAGTCTCACATCAGTAGCAAGGAAAATATTGGAGAAAATCCTTAGGTACAGGAGGATGTAGATGGATTGGTCAAATGGACAGATGAATGGAAGATAGAAAGTAACCCTGGAAATATAAGGTTACTTTAGCATAAACAAGAAAAACGAGTACTCAATGAATGGCAGGACATTAGGAAGCTCTGAGGAACAGAGGCATCTTGGGTACAAGTCCACGTATCACTGAAAGTGGCAGGACGGGTTAATAAGATAGGTAATAGGGCATACAGGATGCATTTACTTAATCAGTCGTGGCATAGACTATAAGGACAGGTTGGTTATGTTAAAGTAGTACAAAAACTTTGGTTAGGCTGGAGAACTGTATGCAGTTCTGGTAACTGCACCAAAGCAAGAATGTTTTTACACTGAAAGGGAGATTTACCAGGATGTTGCTTAGGATGGAGCCGTTTAGCTATGAAAAGAGGCTGATAAGCTTGGATTTTCTTTAGAGCACAGAAGGCAGAGGGGGAACCTGATTGAGGTTTAGGATTGTGAGGGGCGTGGACCTGTTGGATAGAAAGCAACTGTTCCCCCCCCCCCCCCCTTTATTGTAGTATTAATAATGAGGGAGCTACTTTTAGAGTGAAAGGCTTAGAGATGAAAGAGAGTGATAAGAATCTAAAATACAGTGTGTGGGGGGCTAGTTAGGGCAAGAAACCTTGCCACCTTCAAAAAATACTTGGATGTGAACTTGAAATGCCATAACATTCAAGTCTGTGGGCCCAGTGCAGATAAGTGGGAGCTCTGATGAAGTGTCACTGGACTCACAATGTTAAGTCTGCTTTCTCCCTACAGATGCTGCCAAACCTGTTGAGCTTCACCAGCAATTTCTGTTGTTTCAGATCGCTAGTGCCTTACATAGTTATAGCAAGAATCCCCATTCTTATATTCCATTCCATTCAAAATAAAAGACATTTAATTTACCTTCATGATTTCTTGATTAAATTGTATGCTATCTTTAACTCTTTTTCTAAGGAAACATCTCATAGGCAGATTTTGTGGAGACAGAAGGGCAACAAGAAGCATTACTTCAAACATAATAATCTTTGGATCACTCCTGGTGCCAAGTCCTAGTGAGTGTATAAATACAAAGAAAGAGAAGATGATATTTGGCTAGAAAGTTGATACAAGAAGGAGAGCCTTGGGATATTGGGTTCGATTTGGAGGGGGCTGAGAATTACACAGCCAGATACGTGCAGCACCTCAATAGGGCTGGGACAAATATCTTTCTGAGATGGTTTGCTGGTGCTGCTGGGGAGGGTTTAGAAGAATTTGTCAATGATATGGGAAACATGATGCAGCATTTCAAAAGGTAGGTTCAAAAAGTAGTGGGAGTGACAGTACAAGAGTAAGCAATAGTAATGAGGATGGGTTCGCTGAGTTGGTGGATGGTTGGTTTGACATGAAGAGTGGAAGAAAATGAAGAGGTTCAATTTCTGTATGGGTTGAGGTCACCATGAAATCTCCATCTTCTCAACATCACCCTTGCCTAATGTACGGTGACTGACAAGTTAAATTCACCATTTTCTTTAATGAGAAAGTGGTCTATGGTCCTCAGGAACTTTGGTGATTTCCACTTTCAGAATGAGTAAGAGTTTAGAAGGCATGGAAGGCATTCCAAGGTCATTACGTTCTTCTCAATGTTATGACATGGGGTAAACTCTCTTGCTTAATTTAAAACCAGCAACACAGAAAAGATTTATCCCATGCAGTAATCTGAAAAAACCAAGTGGCCAAGAACTATTTAAAGTAAAATTTAACAACTTTATTTCTTAAAGTAAAACAGAGAATAATTAACTAACTACTATTTACAATTTCTCTCCCTAACCTAACTTTTACCTTCCCTTCTATAATACTAGTCCGATAAAATTCCCAATTAAGATTTACACTTCTTATCTCAAAACCAAACATGTTTTGTCTTCGGATTTTCCTGTGTCTTCTTTTCTCCTTGTTAGGAATTTCTGCATCACAGGTTACTGATTGGAAAGGTATCTCTTTAAGAGAGCTATTTTTCAGCAGTCTATTTACATTGCTGAGCTTGTCAGTTCTCCTCTCAACTGTTCAATTTTCCCAGGTCTTATACTCCATAGCATTGGATTGTGTCATTGGCTTTTAAGATTGCAGATATAGTCAATTCAAACTTGATTGGAAATTGACATTTTTTGTTGGGTTTTAAACTGATTGGCCAAATTCAAATTTGTTTTGTCTCCAGGCAAAGAACTACTCGAGTTGTTCAACTCAGTGTTAAATACATTGTTGCCTTATTGAGAACACTTGGTGCTGTGTCCGGTAGTTCCGCTGTTTTTAACTCTCTTAAAAGGAAACCCATATCTTCATAAAATCAATAATCAGAAGTTGTCAAGGCAAAGGCAGGCATGTGGCGTTAGATTGCAGATCAGCCAAGATCTCACTAAATAATATACAAGCTAGAGGAACAAAATGGCAAACTCCTGCTCCTAGCTCCAGGAGCAGTTTATCAAGGAGGATGGATCCACTTTGGAGGGGTAGACACAAATTCACCAGCGTTATGCCAGGGAAAGAGAAACTTTGCATGAACGTGGATTGTATTCAACTAAGAATTCAGCAGTTAGACCAAGAGAGCTCAACAAGCTACATAAATTGAAGCTATCAAAACTGAAATCTTTGGATTTTCCTGAGGTGAGGTTATCAGCATATTTGGGATTCAGAAACAAATATCCTATCTGAACAGTAGAACAGGCAGGAACTGAATGAACAACTCCTGTTCTAATATTCCCACCAAAATTAGCAAAGGCTGACCTGATCCATTACATTTCATACAGGATAAAAATACAACAGAGATTGTTGAGGATGTTACCAGGACTGCAGGATTTGCATTATAAGGAGTGGCTGGATAGGCTGGGGCTTCTTTCACTGAAGTGTAAAAGGTTGAGGTCATGTAAGAGGGGCATGGATAATGTGAATAGGAAAGGTCTTTTCCCTACGGTGAGGGAGTTCAAAACTAGGGGGCATATTTTTAAAATGAGAGGAGAAAGATTTAAAAGAGACCCGAGGGGCAACTTTTTCACACAGAGAATGATTCATATGTGGAATGAACTGCCAGAGGAAGTGATAGATGCAGGTACAGCTACAATATTTATGCAGTCAAAGTCATAGAGATGTACAACATGGAAACAGACCCTTCGGTCCAACCCATCCATGCCAACCTGATATCCCAACCCAATCAAGTCTCACCTGACAGCACCTGGCCCATATCCCTCCAAACCCTTCCTATTCATGTACCCATCCAAATGCCTTTTAAATATTGCAATTATACTAACCTCCACCACTTCGTCTGGCAGCTCATTCCATACACGTACCATCCTCTGCATGAAAAAGTTGCCCCTTAGGTCTCTTTTATACTTTTCCGCTCTCACCCTAAACCTATGCCCTCTAGTTCTGGGCTCCCCCACCCCAGGGAAAAGACTTTGTCTGTTTATCCTATCCATGCCCTTCATGATTTTGTAAACCTCTATAAGGTCAGCTCCCAGCCTCCGATGCTCCAGGGAACACAGCCCTAGCCTATCCAACCTCTCCCTGTAGCTCAAATTCTCCAACCCTGGCAACATCATTGTAAATCTTTTCTGAACTCTTCCAAATTTCACAACATCTTTCCAATAGGAAGGAGGCCAGAATTGCATACGATATTCCAACAGTGGCCTAACCAATGTCCTGTACAGCCGCAACATGACCTCCCACCTCCTGTACTCAATAATCTGACTAGTGAAGGAAAGCATACCAAACGCCTTCTTCACTATCCAATCTACCTGCGACTCCACTTTCAAGGAGCTATGAACCTGCAAGGTCTCTTTTTTCAGCAACACTCCCGAGAACCTTGCCATTAGATGTATAAGTCCTGCTAAGGTTTGCTTTCCCAAAATGTGGGACCTCACACGTTTCTAAATTAAACTCCATCTGCCACTTCTCAACCCATTGGCCCACCTGATCAAGATCCTGTTGTAATCTGAGAGGTAACCTTCTTCGCTTTCCACTACAACTCCAATTTTGGTGTCATCTGCAAACTTACTAACTTATGCTCACATCCAAATCATTTAAGAGGCATTTGGACAGATACATGACTTGGAAAGGTTTAGAGGGATATGGGCCAAATGCAGGCAAGTGGGATTAGTTTGGTTTTGGAAACTTGGTCCGTGTGGACAAGTTGGACCAAAGGGTCTGTTTTCTGTGCTGTATGGCTCCATGACTATGACGAAGAAATTCAAAGAATTGCCGCAGGTCTCAAACATTAGCACTCCCGATATGTGAAAACAAGTCAACACTGGCCATCAGGAAACCATCTTTGTAGATATTTGTCTCCAGAAACAATAATGGATTGTTAATTTAACCAAGTCTCTACTTCTTGGGTAATGACAGAAGATGTCAGTTCATATGTGCAGCCTCTGATAAGGTATGGAAGTAGGGAGGATGGGATTCCTTAACAGGTGAAATTGCTGAAGAATTTGGAATACTGGGTGTTATTCCCTGCAGCAGACATGGCCTCCCCTACTGAGCACAAGAGCTGCTGACCTCTGATTGTCTGGTACTCTCAGTAGACAGAACATCAGCCCAGGGGAGTCTTGATTCCAGGGGAAGCCCTCTGTTGTACTCATCACTACCTGATCGGCTGACGTTCAACAGATCTTTCTGAAAAGAGGCAGGATGGTCTGTCCCCTGCTGGCCAACTGGCAGGCAAGACCACCAACAGCTGAGCAAGGTTCTGTCTTTAGTTCTGTGATGGGAAGGCAAAAAATTCATTGATCCGGGTCAAACACAGTAAAGACAAAGTCTTTCTTCACTGTTTAGCACAGATCATTTTTCTTATGTTCTCCTAATCAATGTGTGGTTTGTGGGAAAGAACCCAATAGCCCATCCCTAAGTCAGCAACTATAAATTTTGAAGAATAATTCTTTTGATTTAAAATTAATAGTTTGAGAGCTGGGCTTGGCAAGGCAAACTTTGGCAGCTGTCACATTGCATAATAAAGAACAATATTGTATCCCTTACATTCCAACAATAATCAGCTACAGTAAGCTCTCTATAAAGCCCTGTCTTCAGTAATGTAACACATATAACTCCCATGCTAACAGAAAACTGTTATACTTTTGTTCCCTCATGTGCCTTAATTCAGCACTCACCTCTGTGAGAAAAAAAGAATTATCCGACAGAGGATCTCATTCACCCCAAGCTCTTCTGCACCTAAAGTCAGAAGTCACACAACACCAGGTTATAGTGCAACAAGTTTATTTGAAATCACAAGCTTTCATGATTTAGGTGAAGTCACCACCTGATGAAGGAGCAACGCTGCAAAAGCTTGTGATTTCATAGAGTCATAGAGATGGACAGCATGGAAACAGACCTTTCGGTCCAACCCGTCCATGCCGACCAGCTATCCCAACCCAATTTAGTCCCACCTGCCAGCACCCGGCCCATATCCCTCCAAACCTTTCCTATTCATGTACCCATCCAAATGCCTCTTAAATGTTGCAATTGTACCAGCCTCAACCACATCCTCTGGCAGCTCATTCCATACACGTACCACACTCTGCGTGAAAAAGTTGCCCCTTAGGTTTCTTTCCCCTCTCACCCTAAACCTATGCCCTCTAGTTCTAGACTCCCCAACCCCAGGGAAAAGACTTTGTCTATTTATCCTATCCATGCCCCTCATAATTTTGTAAACCTCTATAAGGTCACCCCTCATTCTCCGACGCTCCAGGGAAAACAGCCTCAGCCTGTTCAGCCTCTCCCTATAGCTCAAATCCTCCAACCCCGGCAACATCTTTGTAAATCTTTTCTGAACCCTTTCAAATTTCACAACATCTTTCCAATAGGAAGGAGACCAGAATTGCACGCAATATTCCAACAGTTGCCTAACCAATGTCTTGTATAGCCACAACATGACCTCCCAATTCCTGTACTCAATACTCTGACCAATAAAGGAAAGCATACCAAACGCCTTCTTCACTATCCTATTTACCTGCAACTCCACTTTCAAGGAGCTATGAACTTGCACTCCAAGGTCCCTTTGTTCAGCAACACTCCCTAGGACCTTACCATTAAGTGTATAAGTCCTGCGAAGATTTGCTTTCCAAAAATGCAGCACCTCGCATTTATCTGAATTAAACTCCATCTCCTACTTCTCAGCCCATTGGCTCATCCGGTCCAGATCCTGTTGCAATCTGAGGTAACCCTCTTTGCTGTCCACTACACCTCCAATTTTGGTGTCATCTGCAAACGTGCTAACTGTACCTCTTATGCTCGCATCCAAATCATTTATGTAAATGACAAAAAGTAGAGGACCCAGCACCGATCCTTGTGGCACTCCACTGGTCACAGACCTCCAGTCTGAAAAACAACCCTCCACCACCACCTTCTGTCTTCTACCTTTGAGCCAGTTCTGTATCCAAATGGCTAGTTCTCCCTTTATTCCATGCGATCTAGCCTTGCTAATTAGTCTCCCATAGGGAACCTTGTCGAATGCCTTACTGAAATCCATATAGATCACATCTCTTGCTCTGCCCTCATCAATCTTCTTTGTTACTGCTTCAAGAAACACAATCAAGTTTGTGAGACATGATTTCCCACACACAAAGCCATGTTGACTATCCCTAACCAGTCCTTGCCTTTCCAAATACATGTACATCCTGTCCCTCAGGAGTCCCTCCAACAACTTGCCCACCGTTGAGGTTAGGCTCACCGGTCTATAGTTCCCTGGCTTGTCTTTACTGCCCTTCTTAAACAGTGGCACCACGTTTGCCAACCTCCAATCTTCCGGCACCTCACCTGTGACTATCGATGATACAAATATCTCAGCAAAAGGCCCAGCAATCACTTCTCTAGCTTCTAGGGTACATCTGATCAGGTCCTGGGGATTTATCCACCTTTAACCGTTTCAAGACATCCAGCACTTCCTTCTCTGTAATCTGGACATTTTGCAAGATGTCACCATCTATTTCCCTACAGTGTATATCTTCCATATCCTTTTCCACAGTAAATATTGATGCAAGATATTCATTTAATATTTCCCCCATTTTCTGTGGCTCCACACAAAGGCCGCCTTGCTGATCTTTGATGGACCCTATTCTCTCCCTTGTTACCCTTTTGTCCTTAATATATTGAAAAAACCCTTTGGATTCTCCTTAATTCTATTTGCCAAAGCTATCTCATGTCCCCTTTTTGCCCTCCTGATTTCCCTCTTAAGTATACTCTAACTTCCTTTATACTCGTCTAAGGATTCACTCGATCTATCCTGTCTGTACCTGACATATGCTTCCTTCTTTTTCTTAACCAAACCCTCAATTTCTTTAGTCATCCAGCATTCCCTATACCTACCAGCCTTCCCTTTCACCCTGACAGGAATATACTTTCTCTGGATTCTTGTTATCTTATTTCACACAAACCTGTTGGACAATAACCTGGTGTCATGTGACTTCTGACTTTGTCTCCACCCAGTTCAACACTGGCACCTCCACTTCAAGGCTAACATCTTCTGTAGTTGACATGGGTCAATACATTAGCAGACCTCTGACAAATATCAGAATACTAATGGTAAGGCTTATAAAGATGAATGAAACAGAAAAGAATGATAATTCAATTATAAGAAAAAGAAAATGCTATAGAAACTCAATGAATCTGGCAGTACTTGTGGGGAAAGAAACGGAGTTGCTGTTCTGAGCTCGCTGTAACTGTTTCAGTACTTATTTCAGATTTCCAGCATCTGCAGTATTTTGGTTTGATTAGAGATAATTCAACATTGTGTGAGACGCTGGAAAGAAAGAAACACTTTGCATTAGAGCCAATTACCATAGCATTCATTATATAGAACATGAGATTAGATAAATATCCTGTATTTTTATTTTGTTTGAGACAAGGAAAAAGCTTTGTCCAGTTTATTTCATCTCCTCATAAAAACAAAGTAAATGATAATGTAGCGTTTATGGTGCCTGTGGCATGAGTTGGCTTCATTTGTTCAATATTCTTTACTACATCTTTGATTTATGTATTTTCATTTTGTTCACTCACACATAAATCCATCATTTTAACTGAGTGATGAAGTGTAAGGGCAGTATGACATTTTAATAAAAAATAAGGAAGGTGGACAAAAAGGTAAAAATAAAATACAAACTGCTTTTATGCTAGTTTTTAACTTCTTCCTCAACAGAAACTTATAATTATAAAATGCCTAGTGGAACTTTGCAAGAATGTTGTCAAACAAAATCTAACACAGAGCCAAACAAGGAGACATTGGAGCATGGAACAAAAGTAAAAAGATAGTTTTTCTTGTAAGCGTGTGAAAAGAGGAAAAAGAGGCATAAAGAATGAAGGAATAAATTCCACAGTTTAGAAACTAGGCAGCTGGAGCCTTGACCACCAATTGTAGGAGGAGTCAGTGACATATAATTAGACTAGAAATCCAGAATGCCAGGCTAATGTTGTGGAGATGATGGGTTCAAATCCTAACATGGCAGATGGTGAAATTTGAATTCAAAACAAATGAGAATAAAAAGAAGCTAACCTTATGATGACCATGTGACCATAGTGATTGCCTCTGGTTCACTCATGTCCCTTAAGAAATGAAATCTGTCACCCTTACCTGGTTTGGCCTATATGTGACTCCAGATCCATAGCAATCTGATTGACTCGTAACTGCCCTCTGAGCAATTAGTAATTATTAATAAGTATTGGCCGAGCCAGCAATGCCGAAATTCCATGAATAAGGAGAAATTAAAATTGAGGATATGTAATAGGCTGGAATTAGAAGGGTACAGATGCTTTGAATGGCTGCAGAAGACTACAGAGTTCAGGAGGAGTGAGGCTGTGGTAGGATTTCAAAATGAGAATTTTAAAATCAAGGGATTGCTCAACCATGAGCCAATGCAAGTTCCAACAGGACCTGGGTAAACTGGACTGCATGCGGGTTATGAAACGACAACAGTTTCAAATAAGCTCAGTATGCAGATTAAGCTTGCACTAGAATAGTTTGCACTGAGAAGCATGGATGAGGGCAAATAGCAATGGAAATTAAAATGATCAATTATAGAATATTGCCTTTGAAGCTTTTCTTTCTAAATTGCAACATTAATTTTCCATGAATTTGTAAAAATCTGAACTGTTCTGTTTTAAATGCAATGATAAAACATTTATTTTTATTCATATGGTATGCACTATTGCATGTTAGGAGAGAAAGCTAACTGGATTACATTTGGCCAACTTGAGTTGTGAAGTTCTCTATGTGAGATAGCTACAGATATGTGAAAAACATTTTCCATTTGTTTCAATAGATTTTAGCACCATTACAGAGCCATACTAATAAGTTTATAAATGACCTTAATTTTGATATTATCTTTCTGCCAGTCTAATTTGGCATTAATTCATACAATTCTAAAACTTCTAACACAGGTTGAAAAATTCCACATATATTTCACACATGCTCCAAGTGGAAATGGTCATCTAATTGGTTGTGGGTGGAAGCGAGGGGTTAATTTGCTTGAGACATGTTGAGGTATGCAACAAATCCATTCTTCAGTTACAATGTATTGTTGTCCACCATGTTCAGTAAGGAAAAGTAAGTTCAGATTTAATAAGCTTCAATACCCATCCCTACTCCCCACACTGTTTTGGCTTTACAGCTAACAATAAAATGCATTTGGGCATTTTTCCCCAAAAAATAGTGTTCTTTAGGAGAGAATATTAAGATAGTTGAGCTGAAGGATATATTTAGTAATGAACCCATTGAATGTGACTTCCAGCTGAACAAAATTAATGTAAGCCTTTGAAATTTTCCAAAAATTATTGGAGAACATTCCATGATGAGTGATTTTCTTTTTAAAACTTTAGAGAAAATTAATGACATCGATCAATGAAAGGTGGCAGAAAGCTGTTGATGTCAGCCTGACCAAGATCAGAGTTAAAGTTATGGGGTCAACTTATTCATCACACACTCCTAAGATGCAATCATGTTCTGGAGACATGCACACCAGAGGCAAGGCTATAACACAATAGTGCGAACTCTGAGATTCTCTTCGAGCATAGTTTCTGTTGCCAACTTCAGAGCTCTGTTAAAAAGGATCTACCTATTTAAGACAGAAATAAAGATAAATCTTTTGCCTTAAATGGTTGTGAGTTTTAAAACTCTTCTTCAAAAGGGAGTGGGATCAGAGTTCTTGAATGTACAATCACGAAGTTGATAGATTCCAGGTAAACAAGTTAGTGAAAAGTTATCTGGTGAGTGGTGATTTTTTGTTTTATTCATTCATTGGATGTGGACAATGCTGGCTGCCTCAGCATTTATTGCCTATCCTTAATTCCCCTTGAAACGGTGGTGATGAGCTACCTTCTTAGTGTCATAGAGTCTTGGAGATGTACAGCATGGAAGCAGACCCTTCGGTCCAACTCGCCTATGCCGACCAGATATCCCAACCTAATCTAGTCTCACTTGCCAGCACCCAGCCCATATCCCTCCAAACCCTTCCTATTCATATACCCACCTGCATGCCATTTAAATGTTGCAATTGGACTAGCCTCCACCACTTCCTCTGGCAGCTCATTCCATACATGTACCACCCTTTGGACAAAAAAGTTGCCTCTTAGATCCCTTTTAAAGCTTTCGCCTCTCACCCTAAACCTATGCCCTCTAGTTCTAGACTCACCCACCCCACAGAAAAGATTTTGTCTATTTACCCTATCCATGCCCCTCATAACTTTATAAACCTCTATAAGGTCATCCCTCAGCCTTTGACGCTCCAGGAAACACAGCCCCAGCCTGTTCAGCCTGTAGCTCAAATCCTCCAACCCTGGCAACATTCTTGTAAATCTTTTCTGAACCCTTTCAAGTATCACAACATCCTTCCGATAGGAAGGAGACCAGAACTGCATGCGATATTCCAAAAGTGGCCTAACCAATGTCTGGTACAGGCACAACATGACCTCTCAACTCCTGGACTCAATGATCTGACCAATAAAGGAAAGCATACCAAATGCCTTCTTCACTAACCTATCTACCTGCGACTTTACTTTCAAGGACTTATGCACCTGCATTCCTAGATCTATTTGTTCAGCAACACTCCCAAGGACCTTACCATGCTAAGATTTGCTTTCCCAAAATGCAGCATCTCACATTTGTCTAAATTAAACTCCACCTGCCACTCCTCAGCCCATTGGCTCATCTAATCAAGATCCTGCTGTAATTAGATTAGATTAGATTCTCTACAGTGTGGAAACAGGCCCTTCAGCCCAACAAGTCCACACCGCCCCTCCAAAAAGAAGCCCTCCCAAACCCATTCCCCTACATTTACCCCTGACTAACGCACCTAACACTGTGGGCAATTTAGCATGACCAAGTCACCTGACCTGCACATCTTTAGATTGTGGGAGGAAACTGGAGCACCCGGAGGAAACCCACGCAGACACGGGGAAAATGTGCAAGCTCTACACAGACAGGCAGGAATTGAACCCAGGACCCTGGCGCTGTGAGGCAGCAGTGCTAACTACTGAGCCACTGTGCTGCCACTGAGCCATCGGCCGCCCTGTAATCTGAGGTGACCTTCTTCACAGTCCACTACACCTCCAATTTTGGTGTCATCTGCAAACTTACTAACTATACCTTTTATTGCTCACATCACTATATTCCATTTTGCATGGATTTCTAGATTTTGAGCCAGGAACAATATAGGAATGGCAATGTGTGTCCAAATCAGAATGGTGAGTGGCTTGGAGGAGAATTTGTACATAATGCTGCTCACTTGTATCAGCTACCATTGTCCTTCAGATTGTACTGGTCATGGGTTTGTAAAGTGCTGTCTAAGGAGCCTTAGTGACTTTCTGTAGGTGGTGCACAATGCTGTTAATGTGTGTTGGTGGTGGATATGGTACAATCAAGCAGGCTACTTTGTCCTTACGCTTCTTGAGTGTTATTGGAGCTGCACAGATCCAGACATGGGACTATTCCATCATACTTGTTACTTGCATCTTTGAGATGGTGAGCAGGCTTTGGGGAGTCAGAAGGTGATTTACTCACTGCAGGATTCCTAGACTCTATTTATTCTTGTTTCTGTTTCTGGTCAATGATTATACCAGGATATTGAATGTTGAATAATTAGATCAGTAACAACTTTATTGAATGGCAGGACATGTTCAAGCTGCTGAGAAGCTTACACATGCTCCTATTTGGTGTGTTCGTACATACATTCGCAAATTTATCCAAGTTGAGCCAGATTTTCATTTCTGGTTTGGGAACTACTTGTCGACCATTCCAGATATTGCATACCCCCAATTTCTAAAAAGCAATGCATTTCTGCAAAATTTTATTCTTCAAGAGCTGGTTGAATGATTGAGTCATTACTTCCACACATTGAGTAAAACCAAAGGTGGCCAGCATATTGAATATAGCTACCTGGATTACACCTCTTCCCATCCTATCTCTTGCAAAAATGCCACCCCGTATTCCCAATTTCTCCGCCTCCGCCATATCTGCTTCCAGAGGACCAGTTCCACCATAGAACACACCAGATGGCCTCCTTCTTTAGAGACTGCAATTTCCCTTCCCACGTGGTTACAGATGCTCTCCAACACATCTCGTCCACATCCCGCACCTCCGCCCTCAGACCCCACCCCTCCAACCGTAACAAGGACAGAACGCCCCTGGTGCTCACCTTCCACCCTACAAACCTTTGCATAAACCAAATCATCCGCCGACATTTCCGCCACCTCCAAAAAGACCCCACCACCAGGGATATATTTCCCTCCCTACCCCTTTCCGCCTTCCGCAAAGATCGTTCCCTCCGTGACTACCTGGTCAGGTCCACACCACCCGACGACACACCCTCCCATTCTGGCACATTCCCCTGCCACCGCAGGAACTGTAAAACCTGCGCCCACACCTCCTCCCTCACCTCTATCCAAGACCCTAAAGGAGACTTGCACATCCATCAAAGTTTTACCTGCACATCCACTAATATCATTTATTGTATCTGTTGCTCCCGCGTCTCCTCTACATTGGGGAGACTGGGTGCTTCCTAGCAGATCACTTTAGGGAACATCTCTGGGACACCCGCACCAATCAACCAAACCACCCCGTGGCCCAACATTTCAACTCCCCCTCCCACTCTGCCGAGGACGTGGAGGTCCTGGGCCTCCTTCACCGCCGCTCCCTCACCACCAGACGCCCGGAGGAAGAACACCTCATCTTCCGCCTCGGAACACTTCAACCCCAGGGCATCAATGTGGACTTCAACAGCTTCCTCATTTCCCCTTCCCCCACCTCATCCTAGTTTCAAACTTCCAGCTCAGTTACTGTCTCCTTGACTTGTCCGACCTGCCTATCTCCTTTTCCACCTATCCACTCCACCCTCTCCTCCTTGACCTAGCACCTTCATCTCCTCCCCCACTCACCCATTGTACTCTATGCTACTCTCTCCCCATCCCCACCCTCCTCTAGCTTATCTCTCCATGCTTCAGGCTCACTGCCTTTATTCCTGATGAAGGGCTTTTGCCCAAAACGTCGATTTCGCTGCTCGTTGGATGCTGCCTGAACTGCTGTGCTCTTCCAGCACCACTAATCCAGCATATTGAATAGCCCATCTGCACTTACCTGCACATTGTCCCAATTCTCTTCATTGTTGTTAAGCCCTCTTGGTTTCAACCCCTGACCGTCACGTGCCATTCATCTCTTTTGCCTGATAGCCTCATTGTGAATGTCTGGCTGAACTCCAGTGTTTCACTCTGGAAGTTAAATGCTTTGAAAACATAAATTCTGCGCATTTTCTCGAAGGGTTGCTATTTCACCAATCACACATAATAAAACACTGCCATCTTCTGGTTGACTTTTAAATATATATTTAAATACAATTAACAAGTTTGTGCATGATGACTGTTGCCTTGTTACCTTTAATTCCTAGATGTTTAGTGTCCTGATAACAGAATTAGAGAATAAGTATTTTCTTTTAATAACAAAAAATAAATTTGTAAGGAAATACACAAAATGATAAAATGTTGTATGTTGCATTATTATACACTCTTTAACAAACTCAAAACTCCCATATTGAAAATAATTTAATAAGGTAGCAGCATGGATATGATTTTGTTCTGATAAATCATCATAGCACAATACAATCACAGCACAAAACACCCCTATTTGAGGACATCCAACAATTTTTCATACAACAGTCTATTTTTGTAAAGCAATCTGATAGCTGATTACTTATATTAACATATTTTACTTTTGAAATTTCTTTTCATTCTAACATCTCCATTATCCTCATAGGACCAATCTCCAATCTCTTTTCAGCAATGTTGCACATTAAGCAAACATTTTCCCATAGTGATTGATTATCAACATAACATCCTCTAGGCACAATTGACCCTTATATAGGAGTCCCTTTATATTACTAGATAATTGCATAGCCACATCTGTCATTTCTACAAGTGCAAGTATCTCTGCAACTAAGGTGTTTGTAACTACTGCTTTTGTTCAACTTTTGATTCCCAAGCTAATAGACAACATTTGTCATTTCTTTCCACTAAAAAAATAATGAATCCTGCCATGCTTGGAAAAAAAAGCATTGGAAAGATTGGCATATGAGGTGTCACTAAAATGACTAATCCCATTCCTCCTGTGTTATCCAGTACTTCAAAATTCGGTGTACACTGTTTAACATTTCTCAATAACCCTTCCCAGTCATCTCTACTCTTTAAGTCCTTTTGTCTTCCAGTGAATCATATCTCCCTAATTGAAACTGGTTTTCAATGATCTTACATTATATCTTAAGGCTCATTCTTTCTAAGACTTGGGCTTTAATGAAAGCCTTTCTGTCTTTATGCAATGCAGGCCCTTTCCAAGTTGGGCCTGATCACTTATTACTGATAGAAATTTAGAATTTCTGCTGAAACCAATTGATACGGACTATATCCTCCAAGGATCTGCATTAAGTTTTAAGCTTTTCTTTTGCATGGACAGCTCATGCTGATGTGGATGATCATTTACAGATTGGTTGATCTGCCGAACCTTTATGAATAATTTTCTCGATAACTGCATGGTTCTTTTCAACACCATTGCTAAAAGGGCTTTCTGCTGCTGTAGTCACAACTATTCTTATTTGAACACTTACCTCTAAATATATCATAAGCTAATTCCCTTACCTTATCTATGAGAAACTCCACTACTGATTCAAGATTAGTATCGATCCATTTTTCCATTACCATATCCAAAATTATTTTCTTATTGTTACCAACTGATGAAAATTGAGTTGCCACATCTATGAAATGTAAAATGAAACTGTGTTTTCCTTTCTCTCATATCTTTAAATCCATATACACTATTTCATTGAAATCTCTTGCTAAGGGAAAATTTATTGTAGATTATGATGGTGTCTTTAGTCTTTCTTTCATATTGTATGTTGCTTACCTGTTCTATAAGCTTATACCACCTTGCTGCATTCTTTACTCTAGTTCTTACTTTTTTGGAAAATTGTTGAAAACTTTCGATGCAATTTTAACATACTGATTTTCTGTCTTCTAAATTTCCATCCCTGATGTTAATTAAACTTTGTCAGTTCCTTCAGTCAAGAGATTATGTCCCATTAAAGGAGTACAAGAGCGTCCTACTTGCTTAAATTTCAATTGACAGATGTCCAATCAAATCGCTTTACAATTTCCAAATCCAGTTTCATCTATGACTTCTTTATCAATGGCCTATTTCATAACAAGAACATTTCACTGGATATTACAACTCTAGCACTGCTTCCTCATAGGACCAGGGACCCAGGTTTGATTCGAACCGTTGGGCGACTGTCTGTGTGGTGTTTGCACATTTTTCCCTTGTTTGCATGGGTTTTCTCCCCATGCTCCGGTTTCCTCTTATAGTCCAAAGATGTGCAGGTTAGGTGGATTGACCATGCAAAATTGATGATCCAGGGATGTGCATGCTCAGTAGCTTAGCCATGGAAAATGTAGAGTTACAGGGATAGAGTACAGAGTGGGTCTAGGTGTGCTGCTCTTCAGAAAGTCAGTAAGTACTCAATGGGCTGAATGGCCTATTTCCACACTGTAGGGATTCTATGAAAATGATTGATATTATGAATGGAATGACTACGCTTTTTAAAGATTCATGTTACCATCCCCAAATCTGAAACTGTTGGAATTCTCAATTTTTTAAACTTTGTTCCAATCTTTTTTTGTCAGATTTTGGGCTAGTCTGTTCTTGTAAACATGTATACAGTGTCCAATACTATACAATTAAAAGATTCTGCCACCACAGATTCTGAGTTGCTATGCGCTTCGGAGGGCGGGTGTGGACTTGAGAGGCCAAATGACCTTTACCTGCACTGTAGGGTTTCTATGATTCTATTCATTTATTGTAAGTCCCAAATTGTATTTCCTTCTCAATGTTATTTATAGCATATCTGTCCTCATTTCTCTTGTCTACAGTTCTCCTTTTGTACTGTCCACATGGTTGATCCATTCTTCCACTGGTCATAAACAGGAGTGGGTAATCACCCCACTCCCCTCTCCCCCAAAATTTTACATTTTGACTCAACTGTTTCCTTTTACCAATATTGTACACCAGAAGTTCAATGCATTTACACAAAGCCTTGTAGTGAAAATCTTATATCAAACACACACCATAAACCCCTGCCATCTTCTGGTTTTATATATCTTTGAATACATTTAACTTACTAGTTTACAACACATTTTTGCTTTATTACATTTATCTCAGAAGTTTTTAATATCTTCTCAATCGATTTAACATTAATACCCATGATTCACAATGACTCCACCTGTTGGATACTTTTTGCACAGCTTTGAAGGGACAGTTTTCTTTTTCAGATTGGCAGTTTTATGAGTTTGCTTATCTTTCTTTAAAGAGATTACTCAATGCTGGTTTTATTTGCACAAGATTGGAAGATGTTAACTTGATTAAAGCTATATTTAATGAGACTTTAGTCGCTGTGTTTGATGATTCTTTTTGAGTTGTTCTAGGAATTTTGTTCTCAAGGTGAATGGTGAATTACTGATTGTCTGCTTATTTCATGAGTACTTCAAAGACTTGTCAATGTTATAGTTTCAGTACCTGATAGATACTGGAAGAATGTATCAAAGGCTCAACAGATATCAGGACATTAAGTCAACTTGGAAATCAACCAAATGATCCTCCATAAACATTCATAGCTAATTTTCTGTAATTAAGAATGAGTTGTTATGTTCAAACACTGCATTAATAACAAATTTGACTTTTGAAATGGCATATAATTATGACCATTGAAATTAGAAAGAAATTTTAAAGGTACCTGTCCGCACCAAATTTCTCTCAAGGTACACGCACTGACTTACCTGCCATCATTCATGCAGCCTTCAAGAACCCAGAAAAATCTGAAGCAAAAATAAACCTGGAGCAGGTTTTTGAATAGCAGGTGTCATGTCATGATTCATCACAATACCTGACACAGTAAAAATGGCAAAAGATGGGGTGTACAGGATAAGTACACAATCCCAAAAGGCATCTTTTGGGACCCACAATGTGGCTTTGTTCAGTGTTGGGAGATGAATGTCCAGCCTATTTTCTCTTCCCATAAGAAAAGTAAACTGACAGCTGATAGGAAAAGACTGATGTACTTTACAGCCATCAGTGAATCACAAGAGAGTAATATAAACTGACTTCAGAGAAACTTGTGCAATGTCATTGAGTCACATTAAAGTAATGCCAAAACACAGTTTTGAATACTTCTACACAATATATAATATGTTGTCCAAACTTTTAGCTTTCCCAAAATATGTCAAATCTGTTTACAATCCTCCTGGATGCCATAAAAGTCATGTTGTCTTTTAATGTTCTGTGGAAACAGACTATTCAGCCCATTGAGTCCACCCCACTTTTCAAAGAACATCCCAGCCAGACCCACCACCTTCTCCAATCCCTGCACTTCACATGGCTAGTTCACCTAGCCTGCATACTATGGACAACTTAGCATGCCAATCCACCTATCCTGCACATCTTTGGACTGGACAGAAGCAGGGAGATTGTGCAAACTCCACACAGTCATCTGAGGGTAAAATCAAATCCAAGTCCCTGATGCTGTGAGGCAGCAGTGCTTAACCACTGAACCAACATGGGCAGGGCAGGTGACTGAGGTGTCAGTGGGGGAGCATTTTGAGGCCAGCGACCATGATTCTATTAGTTTTTAAATTGTGATGGGAAAGGATAGACCAGATCTAAAATTTGAAGTTCTAAATTGGAGAAAGGCCAATTTTGATGGTATTAGGCAAGAATTTTCAAAAGCTGATTGGGGGCAGATGTTCGCAGTTAAAGGGATGGCTGGAAAATGGGAAGCCTTCAGAAATGAGATAACGAGAATCCAGAGACAGTATATTCCTGTTTAGGTGGAAGGAAAGGCTGGTAGGAGAGGGAATGTTGGATGACTAAAGAAATTGAGGGTTTCGTTCAGAAAAATAAGGAAGCATATGTCAGGTATAGACAGGATAGATTGAGTGAATCCTTAGAAGTGTATAAAGGCAGAAGGAGTATAGAAAGAAATCAGGAGGGCAAAAAGGGGACATGAGATAGCTTTGCCAAATAGAATTAAGGAGAATCCAAAGGGATTTTACAAATACATTAAGGACAAAAGGGTAACTAGGGAGAGAATAGGGGCCCTCAAAGATCAGCAAGGCAGCCTTTGTGTGGAGCCGTAGGAGATTGGGGAGATACTAAAGGAGTATTTTGCATCAGTATTTACTATGGAAAAGAGCATGCAATGTATAGAATGTAGGGAAATAGATGGTGACATCTTGAAAAATGTCCACATTAAAGAGGAGGAGGTGCTGGATGTCTTGAAAGGCATAAAAGTGCAAAAATCCTCAGGACATTACCTTGTGTGCCCTAGAACTCTGTGGGAAGCTAGGGAAGTGATTACTGGGCCTCTTACTGAGATATTTGTATAGCTGATAGTCACAGGTGAGATGCCGGAAGACTGGAGGTTGGCTAACATGGTATCACTGTTTAAGAAGGGTGGTAAGGACAAGGCAGGGAACTATAGACCAGTGAGCCTGACGTTGGTGGTGGACAAGTTGTTGGAGGGAATCCTAAGGGACAGGATGTACAAGTATTTGGAAAGGCAAGGACTGATTAAGGGTAGTCAACATGGCTTTGTGCATGTATTTGAAAAGGCAAGGACTGATTAAGGGTAATCAACATGGCTTTGTGCGTGGGAAATCATATCTCACAAACTTGATTGAGTTTTTTGAAGAAGTAACAAAGAGAACTGATGCAAGCAGAGCAGTAGATGTGATCTAAATGAACTTCAATAAGGCGTTCGACAAGGTTCCCCATTGGAGACTGGTTAGCAAGGTTTGATAGATTAGATAGATTACTTACAGTGTGGAAACAGGCCATTCGGCCCAACAAGTCCACACCGCCCCGCCGAAGCGCAACCCACCCATACCCCTACATCTACCCCTTACCTAACACTACGGGCAATTTAGCACGGCCAATTCACCTGACCTGCACATCTTTGGACTGTGGGAGGAAACCGGAGCACCCGGAGGAAACCCACGCAGACACGGGGAGAATGTGCAAACTCCACACAGTCAGTCACCTGAGGCGGGAATTGAACCCAGGTCTCTAGCGCTGTGAGGCAGCAGTGCTAACCACTGTGCCACCGTGCCG
Source organism: Chiloscyllium punctatum (assembly GCF_047496795.1). Classification (NCBI taxonomy): domain Eukaryota; kingdom Metazoa; phylum Chordata; class Chondrichthyes; order Orectolobiformes; family Hemiscylliidae; genus Chiloscyllium; species Chiloscyllium punctatum. The sequence continues at coordinate 51,544,356 of NC_092740.1, read as the reverse complement.
CCATGGAATACAGGGAGAACTAACCATTTGGATACAGAACTGGCTCAAAGATGGTGGTGGAGGGTTGTTTTTCAGACTGGAGCCCTGTGACTAGTGGAGTGCCACAAGGATCAGTGCTGCTTCCACTACTTTTCATCATTTATATAAATGATTAGGATGCGAGCATAAGAGGTACAGTTAGTAAGTTTGCAGATGAGACCAAAAGTGGAGGTGTAGTGGACAGCAAAGAAGGTTTCCTCAGATTACAACAGGATCTTAATCAGATGGGCCAATGGGCTGAGAAGTGGCAGATAGAGTTTACTTTAGATAAATGTGAAGTGCTGCATTTTGGGAAAGCAAATCTTAGCAGGACTTATTCACTTAATGGCAAAGTGCTAGCGAGTGTTGCTGAACAAAGAGACCTTGGAATGCATGTTCATTGCTACTTGAAAGTAGAGTTGCAGGTAGATAGGAAAGTGAAGAAGGCACTTGGTATGCTTTCCTTTATTGGTCAGAGTATTGAGTTGGGAGGTCATGTTGCAGCTGTACAGGACATTGGTTAGGTCACTGTTGGAACATTGCATACAGTTCTGGTCTCCTTCCTATTGGAAAGATGTTGTGAAACTTGAAAGGGTTCAGAAAAGATTTACAAGGATGTTGCCAGGGTTGGAGGATTTGAGCTACAGGGAGAGATTGATTTGGCTAGGGCTGTTTTCCCTGGAGCTTTGGAGGCTAAGGGGTGACCTTATAGAGGTTTATAAAATCATGAGGGGCATGGATAGGATAAATAGACAAAGTATTTTCCCTGGGGTCGAGAACTAGAGGGCATAGATTTAGGGTGAGAGGAGAAAAATAAAGAAGAGACCTAAGGGGCAACTTTTTCATGCAGAGGGTGGTACGTGTATGGAATGAGCTACCAGAAGAAGTGGTGGAGGCTAGTACAATTGCAACATTTAAAAGGCATCTGGATGGGTATATGAATAGGAAGGTTTTGGAGGGGTATGGGCGAGGTGCTGGCAGGTGCAACTAGATTGGGTTGGGATATTTGGACTGCATGGACGAGTTGGACCGAAGGGTCTGTTCCCATGCTGTACATCTCTCTGAGTCTATGACTCTTTGAATGGATAGTTGAATGGATAAACACTAGTGCTGAATCTGATTAGGACATGGCAATCCCATTTACATCATAGGCTGATGGATGATTTGCATCCTGATCAACTGAATTCTCGCTCTGATAAAAGATTTGCATTTTAAAAATCCTAGAGATAATTCCCAGAAGCATTTTGTTTCAATTTTATGTTGCAACCAGTGGATATAATGGTGAACGTATAGACAACAGCTATGCTATGATTGAAGTGGAATTGTTGAATCAATTGAGCACACAAACAATATGCAGCTCTGATTCCGGAAGAGTTCGTCCATTGGATGATAAATATATGGATTACGTTTGTTCCACAAACTATTATGAATGTCATAAATACTGCACATTTAACATGCCATGAACATTACATTCAATGGGAAGGAGGCAGCTCTCCATTGGATTGTGTTGAAGATAAGTGCTACTGAATAAATTGTTGGAGCTGTGGGCTGACAAATGCTCGGATTCTGATGGACCTCATCCTCGGGTCTTAAAAGAAGTGGCAAGTGAGATAATTGATATTGTTTTTTATTTTACAAAATTTCCTAGATTTGGGAAAGATTCCATTCATTTGGAAAATAGCTAATATAACTCCTTTATTTAAAAAGGAAGGACAGGAATCAGGATGTAGAGACCAGTTAACATCAATCATAGGGAAGATGTTTGAAGATATAACGAAAGACATTGTAACAGGACATTCTGTAAAGTTCAAGGTAATCAGGCAGAGTCTTTTTGTGAAAAGGAAATCATATTTAACTAATATATTGGAGTTCTTTGAGGAAGTAACATATGCTGTGGATAAAAGGGAAACAGTGATGTACTGTGCACAGATTTCCAGATGACATTTGATAAAGTGCCACATCAAAGCTAATTGCAGAAAATAAAAACTTATGGTGCTGGAGGAGCATATTGGCATGGATGAAAGATTGGCTAGCTAGCAGGAAACAGGGTAGACATAAATGAGTCATTTTCTAGTTGGTAAGACATAACAAGTGGTGTGCCACTGGGATCAGTATTGGGTCTAACTTTTTTTTTTACCATTTATATGTGTTCTTTGGATCAAGATATCAAAGGTAAAGTAGCTAAATATATTGACTAAATTGTGTGACCAATCATATAAAAAGACCAGATTGTTTGGTCTCGGAATTGTTAGAAACTGGACATATGTTCTAAGAGGCACATCAAGACCCCAAGAGACGCTCAGCATAAAATTGTACTTCCAATGTGAAATTTCCCTGAATCCAGGATGCCACTAAAATGTATCTAACTCTGAACTTGAGACATAGACTTCAGACAGCTCAATAGTTACCTAGGAAATATTAGAAAAAATCCTAGCCCTGGATAACAATACAACTAATCCTGCCACAATCATTCACATTAATCTCCCTCATCTCGTCCCACCAACACATGATTCACTCCCCCCCCATTCACATCTGTCCAGTCCCCACCTCAAGACTCCACCCTGATATCCCAAACCAAATGTCTAGCACTTTTCCCAGTGATGCTTCATCACCAAACAGAGGAAAAAATTCCAGATACTCACCATCGTTTGGGTGAGAAAGCTTTTCCTCATGCCCTCTCTAATCCATCTACCACTCTGTCTTCTTTATAAAATCTTTAACTTTTGTGGATGAAATAGTGGGGCTTGATTTACAGCATGCTCCCTTTGTGATCTGTTTCATCATCTCAGCCCTCAACTCATTATCTTTATTTGCTAAGCTCTTTGCCTTTATCTGTTTACCTTTTAAAACTATCAAGTTCCAATGCTGCACACTTTTCAGCCTTTGTTTCATCTGTCTTTCAGTCATTCATTAATTTTCTGCTTCCTATTCCCTGCTTCAAATTTGTTGAACAGAATTAACCCTCAGGTTCCCACCCCCTTGCCAAAGTAGTTTAAATCTTCTCAACAGCCCCAGCAAATCTTCTTGTGATAATATTTGCCCCTGATGTAGGTAGTCTGGTTTGCACAGTCCCACCTTCCCCAGAACTGGACCCAAAGCCTCAGAAATCTGATGCCAATCCTCCTATATCAATTTTCCAAACACATGTACAATTGCTCAGTTGTCCCATTTCTGGAAAAATGAGCATTTCTGACTGGGTCGAATCCTACAACTTCTGCATTAAATATCCTGCTTTACAATATCTTTCTTTGCTCCCTGAAATCTGCTTTCAGGGTTTCATCCACATTTGGAACCAAATTATTGGTGATAGCATATGCCAAAACCTTCAACTGTACACTCTCCCACAACCCCCATTAATGTCCAATAGCTGCTATGTGACAGCCTTGACTCTAGCACCAGGGAGATCACTTAACATACTGGAGTCACATCTGTAGCCTCAAAAGTGTTGCCTGTTCCACTAATTAATGAATCCCCTATCACCATTACTCTCCTTTTTTCTGCCTCCTGAACAGAAGTTACCATGGTGCTATCAACTAGTCTGACTTCACTCCTCTCAAGAACAAGCATCCTCTCCAGTATCAAAAAAGTGGACAAGTCATTAGTGAGTGGGACCCTGGTGAACTCCTGTATTGCCTGTCTGGTAATCATTCTCCTAATTTGTGGTGTGATCTCTGTGAATGTGCCATCCACATAATCCTTCACTTTTCAGGTGCAACATATTCTTCTTCCCTCCAATCTAGCTCCAAAACCCACAACTCAGACTTCTGCAGCTCTTGGCACTTCCTGAAAATATCATTGTCCAGGTGACCAGTTTCATCCACAGCTTCCTGCATATCTCAGCACATGCTTTTCACGAGACCAAGCTGCCCTGCCAGGTCATAACTTTACTCACATTAGTTTTATTTTACTTTAATGTAATTGTGTTGCTTTCCCTTGCTTAACCTTGACTTGTCTTTACTTCACTATTGCTTTATACTTCATATGTAAATCTTTCTAAACTATTTCTTTTCTAATACATTTTTCATATTTTCAGCTGAATATGACAACAGTTTCTCACCAATCAATAAACTTATGGTTTTCCTGTGATATCATTTTGAATTTTTTTCAAATTCAGCCAGCTCCCAAGTAGAGGCACCTGCTACAGAGCCAGCTCTCTCTTTTCTCCAAACATAAATGAATGCCTCAAGCCTTACCCTCTCTTCCACCTCTTCCTGAATAGAGGTGCCTCCTGCAATTCCCTTTCTTTCCAATTAGCAAACATTATTCTGACTTGGAACTCTATAGCTCCTCTCTGTTGCTGGGTTAAAACTCCAAAACTCCCTTTTCAATGGTAATGTGGTTGAAATCAGTTCAAGAAGGCAGCTCACAATGACCTTTTCAACAGCAATTCAGGATGGGCAGCAAACGCTGCATTACCAATGATAGGCATATCCTGTGAAAGAATAGTGACATAATCAAACACTAATGGGCACTTTTGACCAAATAGCAATCTACAGACCAGTCCTTGTGATGTCCATCAGTACTATGTTGGGATCTAGAAATTAAGAAGTAAGTGTATTAAATTGGTGCAATGTGATGTGGAGATGCTGGTGTTGGACTGGGGTAGACAAAGTCAAAAGTCACCCAACACCTGACAAAGGTGCTGCGGTCTGAAAGCTTGTGAATTTAAATGAATCTGTTGGACTTTAACCTGACGTCATGTGATTTGTAACTTGGTGCAATGTGAGAAGTGGTGTTCCTTAGAAATTTATACTGGAGCTTCAATGTTTCACTGTGGAGTGGGAAGTGGAATTGGCACACAGCTACAGTGTGATTGGGGGAACAGGCTCAAGACCATCACAGTTTTACAGCGATTCAAAGGTGTGTTACAGATTGAAGTATGACATGGAAAGAGATTTTAGGGCAGATGAGTGAGGCTTTAAGAACTATTTTAGAAAAGGAAAGTGAGGATGGTCAATGGTGAAGCTCAGGGAGGGAATTTCAGAGCTTAGAGCAGAGGCTGCTGAAGGCATGGCTACTAATACTGGAGTGATAATCTGATTTGGTTTATTTATTGCCACGTGTATTTTGTTACAAAATACAATGAAAAGTGTTGTACACTTTCATTGTAAGATGGCGGTGGAGTAGCACTTTTGAGCCTAGGGCTCGTCCACTCCGTCTGCTTTAATTTTCATTTCTTTTCTTTCACTCTTTTTCACTTACCCCTTGTTGGAGAGCTCAGTTACAACGATTGCATCAATGGCACTGGCTCGTGGCTATTGTGGCGGAGACGGGTTCAGGCCCAGTCGGAGACTTGGTGGCATCAGCATAGAGTCATAGTCATAGAGATGGACATCACAGAAACAGACTCTTTGGTCCAACTCATCCATGCCGACCAGATGTCCCAACCTAATCTAGTCCCATTTGCCAGCACTTGGCCCATATCCCTCTAAACCATCCCTATTCATATACCCATTGAGATGCCTTTTAGAAGTTGCAATTGTACCAGCCTCCACACTTCTTCTGGCACCTCATTCCAGACACGTACCACCCTTTGTATGAAAAAGTTTCCCCTTAGGTCCCTTTCATTTCTTTCTGCTCGCACCCTAAAGCTATTTCCTCTAGTTCTGGACTCTCCTCCATCAGGTCTAATTTATCCTTTCCATGTCTCTCATGATTTTATAAACCTCTCTAAGGTCATCCCTTACCCATCGATGCTCCAGGGAAAACAGCCCCAGACTATTTAGCCTCTCCCTAAAGCTCAAATCCTCCAACCCTGGCAACATCCTTATAAATCCTTTCTGAACCCTTTCAAGTTTCACAACGTCTTTCCACGGTGGCACAGTGGTTAGCACTGCTGCCTCACAGCGCCAGAGACCCGGGTTCAATTCCCGCCTCAGGCGACTGACTGTGTGGAGTTTGCACGTTCTCCCCGTGTCTGCGTGGGTTTCCTCCGGGTGCTCCGGTTTCCTCCCACAGTCCAAAAGATGTACAGGTCAGGTGAATTGGCCATGGGAAATTGCCCGTAGTGTTAGGTAAGGGTAGAAGTAGATGTAGGGGTATGGGTGGGTTACGCTTCGGCGGGGCGGTGTGGACTTGTTGGGCCGAAGGGCCTGTTTCCACACTGTAAGTAATCTAATCTAATCAATAGGAAGGAAACCAAAACTGCACACAATATTCCAAAAGTTGCCTAACCAATGTCATGTACAGGCACAACATGACCTCCCAACACCTATACTCAATGCTCTGGCCAATAAAGGAAAGTATACCAAACATCATCTTCACTATCCTATCTACCTGCGACTCTACTTTCAAGGAACTATGAACCTGCACTCCAAGATCTCTTTGTTCAGCAACACTCCCTAGGACCTTGCCATTAAGTGTATAAGTCCTGCTAAGATTTGTTTTCCCAAAATGCAGCACCTCGCATTTATCTGAATTAAACTCCACCTGCGGCTTCTCAGCCCATTGGCCCATCTGATCAAGATCCTGTTATAATCTGAGGTAACCTTCTTCACTGTCTACTACACCTCCAGTTTTGGTGTCATCCGCAAACTTAGTAACTATACCTCCTATGTTTATATCCCAATCATTTATATAAATGACAAAAAGTAGTGGACCCAGCACCAATCCTTGTGGCACTCCACTGGTCACAGGCCTCCAGTCTGAAAAACAACCATCCATCACCACCTTCTGTCTTCTACCATCAAGCCAGTTCTGTATCCAAATGGCTAATTCTCCCCGTATTCCATGAATCTAACCTTGCTAACCAATATCCCATGGGGAACGTTGTTGAACGCCTTACTGAAGTCCATATAGATCACGTCAAGCATTCTGCCGTCATCAATCCTCTTTGTTACTTCTTCAAAAAACTCATTCAAGTTTGTGAGATATGATTTCCCACGCATGAAGCTATGTTGACTATCCCTAATCAGTCCTTGCCTTTCCAAATGTGGAAATCCTGTCCTTCAGGATTGTCTCCAACAACGGTGCCCACCACCGACATCAGGCTCACCGGTCTATTGTTCCCTGGCTTTTCCTTACCATTTTTGTTAAGTAATGGTACCACATTAGCCAACCTCCAGTCTTGGCACCTCACCTGTGACTATCGATTATACATATATCTCAGCAAGGGGCCCAGCAATCAGTTCACTAGCTTCCCACAGAATTCTAGGGTACGCCTGATCAGGTCCTGGGGATTTATCCACCTTTATGCGTTTCAAGACATCCAACACTTCCTCCTCTGTAATATGGACATTTTTGCAGACGTCATCATCTATTTCCCTACATTCTATATATTCCATGTCCTTCTCCACAGTAAACACTGATGCAAAATACTTGTTTCGTATCTCCCCCATCTCCTGTGGCTCCACACAAAGGCTGCCTTGCTGATCTTTGAGGCTCCCTAGTTACCCTTTTGCCCCTAATATATTTGTAAAAACCCTTTGGATTCTTCTTAACCCTATTTGCCAAAGCTATCTCATGTCTCCTTTTTGCCCTCCTGATATCCCTCTTCAATAAACTTCGACTGCCTTTATACTCTTCCAAGGATTCACTCAATTTCTCCTGTCTATGCCAAACCCTCAATTTCTCTCGCCATCCAGCATTCCCTACACCTACCAGCCTCTCTTTTCACCCTAACAGGAATATACTGTGTCTAGACTCTCGTTACCTAATTAGATGCTGCATTGGCAAGGTGGGCCCAAAGCAGATGCATGGCCGTGGTGGAGTTGAGTTAGGGCTGATACTCGTACCCAGTGGCATCTGCATTGGCGAGCTCCTAGTGGAGCTAAAGGACTCATAGTGGCGAGGGTGGTGGTGAGATGGAACTGAAGAGTGGGTGACTTTCATTCCAGTAGTGGTGGCACAGTGAAGGGACTCATGCCTGGCCAAAAGGCCCTTGGCCTATGACAGAGCTTATAGTAAGAAACATTGAAAATTTGAACACTTTTTCTTTATTTCTTCATTTTACTGTCTTTATACTCTATGTATTGGTTTACTTGTCTATGTTTTAAGATGGCATCAGAGAGTGGCAATACTATACAACACTTTTCATTGTATTTTGGAACAAAATACACATGACAATACACAAATAAAATCGATTCAACTGAAATATTTGTTCAAAATAGATGTTCCTTATTCAACAATGGAAATAGTTATATTATGAAAACTGCATAGGCTATGAAAACATCTGGAAACTATTGAAGCATCCAGAAAAAAATAAAGTATTAAACTTGGCCTTCTGTGTACACTTTTGAAGGTGTTCTCTGGTGCTTTTTTCTCCATTAAATACTTTATCCTTTGCAATCCTTTTATAACGTCATTAAATTGTTTGAGCAGCTCTTACAAAAAACTTCTGGTAAAGTTATGTTAATTTGCTTGGTACTCTTCTTGGGAGATGCCTTCCTTTTCTCTGAGAAAATTATTGCCTTTACAAAGATAGTGGCCTACTCTCTTTAGGCTATGCAGAATTGCTCCTGGTCAGAATTCTGAACTAAACATTCACCGATTATTTTTAAATGATTAAATATCCCATTTTCTATTTGTAAAGGTACCAATTTTTCTGAAACTATTGCTTGGACCTTACTGCTAAAACCTATTGCTAAAGCTTGAAATTACATCTTCTTTTTGGGTTCTGAAACAGAGATAGTTGGAGAGATTGTGGAGGCATTGTGGTGATCTTTCAGGAATCACTGGAGTCAGAGAGGGTCACAGAAGCTGCCGAATGGTACTACCCTGTTTAAGAAGAGAGGGAGGCAGAAGATGGGAAATTATAGGCCAGTTAGCCTGACCTTGGCCATTGGTAAGATTTTAGAGTCAATTTTGAAGAAGGAGAGTGCTGAGAAGTGCAGAGTGAATTAGGCTTGAGTCAGCATGGCCTCTTCAAGAGGAGGTCATGTCTGACAAATCTGTTAGAATTCTTTGAGGTGGCAATGAGTATGTTAGACAAATGAAACCCAGTGGACATGATTAAGTTGGATTTCCAGAAGGCCTTTGACAAGGTGCTGCACAGGAGGCTAATAAATAAGATAAGCTTCCATGTTGTTAGAGGCATGGTACTGACAGAGGATTGGCTGACTGGCAGAAGGCAGTGAATAGAGATAAGTTGTCTTTTTCCGGACGGCATGAATGATTAATGGAGTTCTGCAGGAGTCAGTGTTGGGACCACAACAATTCACATTGTACATTAACAATCAGGATGAAGGAACTGAGGTTATCTATGTTTGCAGATGACACAAAGATCGGTAGAGAGACAGGCAGTGTTGAGGAGGCAGGGAAGCTGCAGAAGGACGTGGACAGGCTAGGAGACCGGTTAAAGAAGTGGGCGATGGAATGCAATGTGGGAAAGTGTGAGGTTATGCTCTTTGATTGGCAGTTAGCAAAAGTATAAGAAAGGAAGTGTAGACAATTTTCTAAATAGGGAAAGGCTTCAGAAATCTGAAGCACAAAGTGGCATAGAAATCCGAGCTCAGGATTCTGTTAAGGTTAACATGCAAGTTCAGTTGGCAGTTCAGAAGGCAAAATGCAGTGTTAGGATTAATTTCAAGAGGGCTGTGATATAGCAGCAGGTATGAACTGCTGAGAGTTTATAAGGCTCTGGTCAGACCACATTTGGAACATTGTGAGCAGCTTTAGGCCTCAACTTAAAGAAGAATGTGTGGGCCTTGGAGGGAGTGCAGAGGAAGTTTACAAGAGTGATCCTGGAGATGAAGAACTTGTCATATAAGGAGTGGTTGAGGACTCTGTGTCTGCACTCCATAGAGTTTAGAAAGATGAGGAGGGATCTCATTGAAAGATGCAGAATACAGACAGGCCTGGATAGAGTGGATATGGAGATGATGTTTCCGCCAATGGGAGAGACATGAATTCAAGGCCACAGCCTCAAGGTGAAGGGATGACCCTTTAGAACTGAGATAAGGAGAAGTTTCTTTAGCTGGAGGGTAGTGAATCTGTGGAACTCATTGCACCGAAAGCTGTGAAATCCAAGTGATTGAGTAATTTAAGACAGGGATTGATAGATTCTTGATTGGTAAGGGGATCAAGGGTTATGGGGAGAAGGCAGAAGAATGAAGTTGAGAAACATGTCGGTCATGATCGAATAGCAGAGTAAACTCAGTGGGCAGATTGGCCTAATTCTGCTTCTATGACTCATGGTTTTATGTTAGTGATTTAGGATTGGGAATGACTTGTTTTCACCTTGTTTCAGTGAGGTTTGAGTTGGCTGATAAATCTGCAGACCTTAGCACATACAGCACAAGTGCTTGAAAGGTGATGGTGATGAGCTAAAGCTTGTGCATTGTCTTTGATACTTGGACATCTCCTCTGTGTGTTCTCAATGAAATCTCACAGTGACTTTTCTTTCTTCTTGAATAAAACTCCATTTTGGTCAGTCACAATACAGGGACTTCCATAAGTCCACATGGATACATGATCTCTTCTGGGATCTTTTGAAAATATCTTCTACTGTGTTTTCCTGCTTCCGACTGTGACTGAGTTCCAAGTAGAATATCAAATGCAGCAGTGGGTATACTGGCTTGAGAAGTGACACTGCTTATTGGACCATATTCATTCTACTTAATTTGAAAGCTTTTTAAAAGTAATTTATGGGATCTGGGCTGCTAGCTGGACTAGCATTTACTCATCAAACCCAACCAGGATTAAAAATGCTGCCAGAACTGCTGAGTTTCTCTAGCATTCGCTGTGTCGGTTACCGTTTTATCATACACCAGTTAATCACTTAATATCATGAAATACTGACCAGTATTTTCTGTGATTATTCCAGCATTTACTGCCCGTTCCTGGTTGCTATTGAAAAGGTGGTAGTGATTTGCTACTTGAACTGCTGTAAGCTATTTGGTGTAGGTAGACCAACTGTACTGTTAGGGAGGGAGATACAGGTTTTTGACCTGGCAACATTGAAGGAACGGCAATATATTTCTGAGTCAATTGCATTGCAATTACCTTGGAAGGGAACTCTCAGGCAGTGCTATTCCTATATATCTGTTCTCCCTGTCCTTCAAGTTGGAAGTCATTGGAAGTGGTTGTGGGTTTGGAAGGTACTATCTTAGGAGCTCTGGTAAGTTGTTTAGGACATCTTGTAGATGGTATACATTGCTGCTACTGAATGTGAGTGATAAAGAGAGTGGGATATTTGTGGATGTGGTACCAAACAAGCATGCTGTTTTGTCCTGGATGGTGTCAAGCTTCATGAGAGTGATTAGAACTGCACTCATCCAGGAGAGTGGGAAATATTTCATGACCTTCCTGACTTTTGCCTTGTAGATGGTGAACAGGCTTTGGGGAGTCAGGAGGTGAGTATATTTGCTGCAGGATTCCTAGCCTCTGACCTGCTCTTGTATCCATTGTATTTATATGGCTCGTCAACTTCAATTCTGGTTAATGGTTATCCCTAGGATGTTGATAGTGGAGGATTTGATCATGGATTTCAAAATACCATTAAATGTCAAAGGTAGATGGTTAGATTCTCTTTGAATGGAAGTGATGGTCATTTCCTGGTACTTGTGTGATGTAAGTGCTATGAGCCATTTGTCAGCCCAAACCTTGGTGTTGACCAGGTCATGCTGTGCTTGGATATGGACTGCTTCAGTATCTGAGGTGCTGAACATTGCACAGTCATCTGAAAAAATCTCCACTTCTCACTGTCTGATGGAGAGACAGGCATTAATGAGGCAGCTAAAGATGGTTGGGCCTGTGGCATGACCCTGACGATTTCCTGCAAAGATGTCCTGGAGCTGAGATGATTGAGGAGGAGAAAGTGAAGACTGCAGGTGCTGGAGATCAGAGTTGAGAGCGTGATTCTGGAAAACCACAGCATGTCAAGCAGCATCCAAGGAAGAGGAGAATCAATGCTTCAGGCATAAGCTCTTCATCAGGGCCGGAATATCGATTCTCCTACTCCTCGGATGCTGCCTGACCTGCTGCGCTTTTCCACCGCCACACTCTTAACACTGAGATGATTGACCTCAATCAGAGCTAATGACTAAGGTTTTCAAAAATGTTTCATTCATAATTTTATAATGATAACTTTTTTATGCATTAAGTGGCACGGTGGCTCACAGCTGCCTCACAGTACCAGCCAACCCGGGTTCCATTCCAGCCTCGGGCGACTGTCTGTGTGGAGTTTGCACATTCTCCCTGTGTCTGCATGGGTTTCCTCCGGGTGCTCGACTTTCCTCCCACAATCCAAAGATGTGCAGGTCAAGTGAATTGGCTATGCTAAATTGTCCAGAGTGTTCAGGGATGTGTAGGTTAGATGCATTAGTTAGGGGTAAATGTAGAGCAATTGGATAGGCAAATGTGTCTCGGGTGGGTTACTATTTGGAGGGTCAGTGTGGACTTGTTGGGTCAAATGGCCTGTTTCCACACTGCAGGGATGCTATGATTCTATGACAGCATTTTAAATAAAAATAATCTCCTTCAAACACTGCTTTAGTTTTAAGCAGGGTATGTGGATTCTAATAGTCATATTTAAAGACTGGAATAGACAGGTTTCTGCTCTCTTATGGAATTAATGGATATAGAGAGTGGGCTGGAAAGTGTTGTTAGAGACCAAGTTCAACATGAGTGTATTGAGTGGAAGAACAGGCTTAGTGGCCTGTCTGGTCTTTTTGTGCTCCAATTGTTCTTAGAGTCATAGAGATGTACAGCATGAAAACAGACCTTTTGTCCAACCCATGCATGCCAGCCAACTATTCTAAGTTAATCTAGTCACATTTGCCAGCATTTGGACCATATCTCTCTAAATCCTTCCTATTCATGTACCCATCCAGATGCCTTTTAAATGTAATTGTACTTGCCTCCACCACTTCATTTAGCAGCTCATTCCATACAGGCATCTCCCTCTGTGAAAACATTGCCCTTTTAAATCTTCCTGCTCTCACCTTAAACCTATGCCCTCTTGTTTTGGATTCCCCTATCTTGGGGAATTGTGTAACGATTTCAAGAGGTACTAATGAGGTATTTAAATATGGATGTTGGGATTATTGTAATCCAGGCATTTTGGTAAAACAAACAAGGACAGGATTTATACAGTTAATGGTAGGGCCCTGGGCAATGTTGTAGAACAGAGAGACCTAGGGGTTCAGGTACATTAGTTTTGAAATTTGCATCACAGTTAGACAGGGTGTATAGGAAGCCGTTTAGCATGCTTGCCTTCATTGTTCACACCTTTGTGTTTTGGAATTGGAAGTCACGTAGGAGATTATAAAGGACATTGGAGAGGGCTGTTCTGGAGAACTGCGTGCAGTTGTGGTCACCCTATTATAGGAGGGATATTATTAAATTGGAGAGACTTCAGAAAATATTTGCCAAGATGTTGCTGTGAATGGAGTCTTTGATTTAAAAAAAGGCTGAATAGGCTGAGACTTTTCTCACTGGAGTGTAGGGGTGACGTTACAGAGGTTTATAAAATGATGAGGGGCATAGATAAGGTGAATAGCAAGAGTCTTTTCCTCGGGTAGGGAGTTCAAAACTAGGGGGCATATTTTTAAGGTGAGAGGAGAAAGTTTTTAAAGCGACATAAGGGACAACATTTTTGCACAGAAAGTGGTTCATGTGGGGAATAAACTGCCAGAGGATGTGGTGGATGCAGGTACAGTTATAACATTTAAAAGACAGTTGGATAAGTATGCAGATAGGAAAGATTTGGAGGGAGATGAGGCAGCATTCGATGTAGGGCTTTTGCCCGAAACATCGATTTTCCTGCACCTCGGATGCTGCCTGACTAGCTGTGCTTTTCTAGCACCACTCTAATCTAGACTCTGATTTCCAGCATCCACATTACCCACTTCTGCCTAGGAGACAGATGAGCCAAATGCAGGCAAGTGAGACTAGTTTAGTTTGGGAACATGGTAGCCGTGGTGGACTAGTTGGACTGAAGGATCTATTTCCATGTTCTATGACAGTAAAAATTTGAATCAATGCAAATTATAATGAGGAACTATGCAAACTAATTTAAATGTATGACAATGATTTGGAAATAAAGAGGTAAGTACAGCAGGTTAAAAAGCATAGTTAAGAGTTTGCAAGAAAATATTACATATTTTAGTCAATATATACTACAAAATAATAAATGTGGGAAGAAGTTGTCAAGGATTTAGAGTTACCAATATATCTGAGCTAAGAATATTAACTCTGTAAGGAAATATACACAACATACGCTGCATCAAAATATTAAATATAACATGCAAAAGAATGTTAGTTAAAAATATATAACCCTGAGCTAGCAAGAAAAGCTTAATATTAACAGCAATCAGCTTTCATTTGTATTAAATTCAGGTTAAAATGTCAAACATAAATTTAACTCAATTAAAAAGAGTAATTAAAGGGGAGGGTAAAGTATGGGAGGGTGGACACATGGAATATTGGACCCTAAACAACAGAAACTATGGGACCTGGGATTTCTCTCACTGATCCTGATTCTATGGCCTGGGCACATAAACTGAGGTTCAGAAGGGAAGAGTTTACACAGTTAAGATTCATGTTAGAACATTAAAGTTCACCTTAAACAAGATAAAACACTTTATCAAATACTTACTTTCACAGACAATTTCTGTTTAGACCAAGAACTTAAAAAGAAATTTGAATTCCCAGTGGTCACTCTAAAGAACTGTGAGACAGATTTGAGGTTTTAAGATTTATGAATATTCTTTGAAACTTGCACACTTGTTAATTACTAAAATTAATTTTTGTTTCATTTTCAAAAATTCATTTTTAGCAGTTAAAAAACATGCCAGTTTCAGAAGACATTTGGTATTCAGAAAGCTGAAACTTCTCTTTCATTTCAGTGATATGATTTTTAGTTCACTCAGGGAATATGGGGTGAGCCAACACTCATTGTCTATTTCTAATTTTCCTTGAGGAGGTGGTGGCGTGGAACTGGTAAGCTAAATACACATTGATTAAGCATTAAATTAATAAGCAATTAATGCAGTACAGATACAATATTGCTTATTAGTTTATTAACACATGTGATAACACCACACCGTATAGATAGATTTCAGTCCCTCGCTGGATAATTATAGTATTTACAGGACCTAGTACAAAGTTATACCCAGCTTCCAGTGAGCTAAATTTCTGGCCGTTTCTCTGAGTCATATTGCCCAAAGACTGTCAAATGTCCTTCCTCCAGTTTTCTGAAAAATTCCAAACCAACCTCCAGCAGAATGGTTTCTCTGTGATATTTCCTTCCACTGGCCACACCAGATGAATCTTCCATAGATGTTAAATTTCCGTATGTTTCATTTCTTTGACCAGAGAACACCTTTGCACTGACATCATGTCTGGCAGCTAACAACAAAAGCTGACTTTTGTTTCTTCTGCTGACTGCAGCAGTTGCACTGTCTTTCTCTGCCTCATGGATTTCACTATCACTTAATCTGGGACTCCTGTCCCAGTGGTGAAGAGGCTACACAGCATTGGCATTACACCAACCTAGTGGCAAATTTACCTTAAATGAAAAAGATAGTTGAAAACATACCTATCTTATAAAACTTCATGTTCATAACAGTAATTGGAAAATAACTGGTATATAACTGAAAGATTGGCATTAAATGTTTCCAGTTTGACTCGATTATGTTTGAGTTGAGGTTCTTGAGTAACACTAGTGTATGGTAACATAAAGAAATGAACTAATATGAAAGGAGTTGAAAAGTAGACAGTTTTTACTCAATGCTAACTGAGGGAGCTGCGCTTTGCTCCTTTCTCGACTTATAATGTTCATGTTGCATACTAGTAAAGAGACAAAATATGGTATTGTTGGGTTGGAGAAGCACAAATCAAGTGTTTTCTTTAATATGTATTCATAAGATGTGGGCATTCCATCACTCACTGTTCATCTTTAATGGCCTTTGAGGAAATGCAGGTCAGCCACCTTCTTAAGCCAATGCAATCATTTATCACTGTGGTTTGATATGGGTAAGCGGCAGTTAAGAAGCTTCTGATCATAATGAAAATGAAGGATCGATATTAAACTTTTGCTATTTGTCTTTAATACCTGAGACTTACATGGACTTAGAATTACTTTAACAAGGATGCTACTGACTTGAAATGGTTACTGGAATCACCTGACAAGCACAGGAAAACCACATGGAATATATGAAATTGGCTGCATTAGAATCATCATTTTAATCAATAGACATTGAAACTCAACAAGGCATTAAGAAGTTCATATCTCGTTTTTACTCATAATTGCATGATAGATTCACAGAATGAGAGACGAGAGGTTGCATACAACAATATATCTTAGAATGAAACAGTGACTCAGAGATAAGAATCCACAAAAGAACTGTACATCAACTGCAGCCTTTGAGCAACAAAGGAGAGAGAAAGCAACACGGACCGATAACAACAAGGATAGTACAAACTCGCCTTTCCAGCATTCTGTCAATCTTAGAAACTAGTCTCGGTGAAAAAGCAGCTTGGGGAGAAAAACACATCATTCATTGAGAAATCAAGCTTATTTGAAAGCTTTGCTACTCTTGAGGAAAAAGGGCAAGAGTTAAACAGTTGTCACTCCTATTTCATTTGTGTTACACAAGAACCCTATAAATGTTGAATTATAATTGATATTGCCTTCCTGTCTACTCTCCCCCTTTTTGAAACTTACATCTATGTTCATGTGTGTTTGATATCATATTTTTACTATTTTTTGGGAGGCAGTAGGTTATAACATGCCTCTTCCTTTCACTCAAGAAAACCGTGGTATTGGCTCCTTCATTATGCTGCAGTTAACTAACCTTTAATTGAAATATGGTAGCTGCATGCTAAGAAATATTGCTGCAACCAACCAAGAGGGGCTTAAAAAGAGGGTAACCAGTAATCCAATCTCATGTAGCCCTAACAAGAGTAATCACTTTGAAATCATATTGAAGATACATTTCTTTCCTTAAATTAACTTTTATTTTCCAATAACCCAGTAGTTTCATGGTCACCATTACTGATCATAGCCTTTTGTTACACATTCCTTAGTTAATTGAAGTTGGTGGCATTTTAATGCATATCTCTGGGTCAATCCTCTGGATTATTAAACCAGAAAAATAATGAATCAGGACAGCAGGAGATCTCACTGCCTGCATCTTTCTTCACTCATCATCACAATTTTTGATGAAATTGTGGAACAGGATCTCAACCTTCATATGATAAATGGATTTTCATAATGTGAGGAAGGAAGTCATTCATTCTGTTCAGAAGAACAGAAATTGCTGGAAACCTCAGCAGGTCTGGCAGCACCTGTGAAGAGAATTGAGGTAGACTTTATTGCTTACCATCCCACTATTGTTTACTCCAAACCCCTCCCCAGTCTCTCTTCTTGATAATTACCAACCTTTTCCTAGCTAATATCAATTCTGAAGAAGCATCACTGGACCCAAAATGTTAACTCTGATTTCTCTCCACAGATGCTGCCAGACCTGCTGAGATTTTCTTGCACTTTCAGTTTTTGTTTCTGATTTCCAGCATTAGCGGTTCTGCTGGTTGTTTAATTCGTGACTAGTGGGCTGCAATTGTCGGTTGACAATCCATGATACCTTTGAAAAGAGAAGTGGATAAGTAATTGAAATAGGGGACAAGTTAAAAGGATGTGGGAAGTAAGCACTAATTGGGACTGATCAACAACAGCTTCAGATGTTCAGTGCCTTTGTTTAGATAGAAAGGATTTCACTCTTATCTGGTCAATTTTCTGTCTGGTCCCTGGATATGTAATGATGGCCCTGGCCACCTAAAACAGAACATATTACAAGATACACTGTATTACATTCCTCAGTACTGAAGTGGAAAACTATTATCTTCCCTCATTTTAAGTTAAAAACTAAAATTAAATTAAATAAAGAACACATTTCTTCCAGAATGGATGAAATACAAAAATAAAATAAAACAGTAACCACCCTGAAAACCTAAAGGGGATTTGGCATCAGAAATCACTTTCAGTCTGCGAAATGCCTGATAAACTATCACATAATATCTGAGGAAATAATCTGCAGTATGGGAATCTCTGTCCTACCTAAACTTGCATAATTAAAGCCTGGCTATTGATTTGCAAGACACTGATAAAAAATGTGCAGAATAGAATTGGAGGCAGTCCCAAGATGTAAAAGTCCGTGACTTCATGCTGGGCAATTTGCCGTGGTGAAATCTGTGCTTTCTGAAACATATTTGGAAAAGACACTTACTTTTCGGTTACAGATCATTTTACAGTTAAGATTACAATCCAATAAAGCATGTTCTTGAGAGAGTGATATTTGATCCTGTGACAACTATATAACAGGCGTTTCCTCACGTTGGTCCACGAGCTAAGGACCCTTTTTAATTTGAATGGTTTAAGGTAAAATTCAGCAGGTTTTAGTCAAATGCGTTAACAGTTCGTTTATTACAAGATTTTGCTGAAGATTGCCCAAGAATAAAGAGATAAAATTATTAACTAAAACATTAAAGATAAACCAGATTAAAACAAATACACACAGGACAAAAGGACGTTTGCAAGGATAAATTTCCAATAATAATCTATGATCTACCATTAAGGCCTGTTAGAAACATTAACAAGAGCAGGAGTAGGAGAAAGTGAAGACTGCAGATGCTGGAGATCAGAGTTGAAAGTGTGTGGTGCTGGAAAAGCACAGCAGGTCATGCAGCATCCGAGGAGCAGGAGAATCACGTTTTGGACAGTGCCCTTCACCAGGAGCAGGGGTAGGCCATTCAGCCCTTCAAGCCTGCTTCACCATTCATTGTGATCATGGCTGATCATGAAATTCAATAGACTGTTCCTGCTTTTCCCTATGCCCTTTCATATCTTTAGACCGAAATGTTTTTTTCCAACTGCTTCTTAAAATCATAGCTTCAACTGTTTTCAGTGATACTGAATTGGGAAGACACACCATTCTCTGGATGAAGAAATTTCTCCTCATTTCAGTCCTAAATGGTTTCCCATGTCCTTGGACAGTGGCCCCTGGTTATGGACTCCTCTGACATTGGGATCATCTTTCCTGCATCTACCCTACATCTAACCCTGAAGTGGTTAACGATTGAAGTCAGGTCCAGCAGCTGTGAAGCCTTCAATAAGTGAATAGTTAATATTTTCTTGTATAGGGAGACTTTGCAGCACAGCAGAATTTAGGGACTGCGAGAGATTCCTAGCTTCTGGTACTGCAAATAAAGGAGGAAAAATGCTAAGGTTGCACCACTGTTTAAACAAAAAGGAAGGCATAGACCAATTAGATTAGATACAGTGTGGAAACAGGCCCTTCGGCCCAACAAGTCCACACCGCCCCGCCGAAGCGCAACCCACCCATAGCCCCACATCCACCCATTACCTAACACTACGGGCAATTTAGCGTGGCCAATTCACCTGACCTGCACATCTTTGGAATGTGGGAGGAAACCGGAGCACCCGGAGGAAACCCACGCAGACACGGGGAGAATGTGCAAACTCCACACACAGAGTCGCCTGAGGCCGGAATTGAACCTGGGTCTCTGGTGCTGTGAGACAGCAGTGCTAACCACTGTGCCACCGTGCCGCCCACAGGTCAGTTAGCCCAAACTTAGTGATGGACAAGTTTTTGAAAATCAATCAGAAAACAGTATTAATCATCGTTCAGACAGTCATAGATTAATCAAAGACATGGATGTTTGTAAGAGAAGGTCATGCCTAAATAAATTGACATATTTTGAGGCAGTAATGTGGAGGGCATTAATTTATATATTAATTGCTTTAATTGTATGCAGGCAGTTAGCTAGGGATTCATTTGTGCCCTCATAAGTAGAAACAGACTGAAACAGTGGGTTAGGAGGTGTAAATAAATGCTTATGAAAATGTGTAGAGGTTAATTCTAGTTTTATCAGTTACCCATTGACTTTCTGAAGTATAAGGTTGATGAAGATTTATGAGGATAGTGTCACACAGCAGACTGATCAGAGGGTAAAAGCCCATAGGAGAAGTGTCAGGCAAAATCCAAAATGGGCTCAGTAGCAGGAAATAAAATGTAAATGTTTACATGGGCTTTTGTGACCGGAAGTTGTTTCTAATCAGGTTCTGCAGGCTCAATCATTAGTCCCTTGCATTTTGTGGTGCATAACAATAACGTAGACTTATAAATTAAGATGTTCAGAGATAATACGAAAATAACTGTGATGGGTGATTCATTAAAAAGCTGAAGACCACGGAAAGACATCAATGAACAAGACAAGTAGGCGAATGGAAATCAATCTGGAGAAGTGTGCGGCAATGCTTTTGGGAGGGGAATGCAGCCAGGGAAAAGTCAACAAGTACAAGGGTATTGAGAATTGTAGATGAACAAAAGGGTGTAAATCCACAAATTCCTAACTGTTGCAGGACAGTTAAATAAAGTGATTAAGAAGACCTATGCAATATCTTCCTTCATTAAGTAAAACATGTTATAACTGCAAGAATGTTGTGCTGGAAATGTATGAAGCATTAGTTAGACCACATCTACATACTTGATGTGGTATGATGAAATTCAAGTAAATAAGGAATATGTAGTGGATGAGATGACTCTGGGAAATTAGTAATAGAGAAAACATTAGTCTAGAATGAGCATAAGAAGCAAGAAGACTTAGACACTAAATTAGACTACTGTATTTGATCATCTATTATGTGCAGATATAAGTAAAAGAATGTTACAGTGCAACATATGCCTAGTTGAAAAGCCTTCCTTCGCGATAAAGAATAAGCAGCTTCCTGGCAGTGTTTGCCAGTTAAAAGCCAGGCAATGACCATCTCCAGCAAGAATCTAACCATTACTACTTGACATATAATGGCATTACCATTGTTTAATCCCTACTACCAACATCCTGGGGCGAAACATTTACCAGAAACTGAACTTGGCCAGCCATATAAATACTGTGACTAACAAGAGCAGATCAGAGACTCAGAATTCTGTGGCAAATAATTCACCTCCTGTCTCCCCAATGCCTGTCCACCATCTGCAAAGTACAATTCAAGATAGTGATGGAGTACTCCCATCTAGAAGGACAAGGGCAACATATACATTGAAATACTACCATTTACAGATTTCACTTTAAGACACACAATCCTGATTTGGAACTACATTGTCCTTACTTCATTGTTGCTGAGTCTAGAATTCCCTTTCTAACAGTATTCTATGTTTCCTTAATTTCCCAGTGACTGCAGTGGTTCAAGAATCAGTTCACCACTGCTCTCTTCAGGGTAATTAGGGATGGGTGGTAAATGTTGGCTCACCCAGTGAAGCACATATCCCAGGAGCAGATGAATGAAATCCCTGTGATGTGCATTGCCTTAAAACACAAGATCAATCACTACATTCAGTTACAGTCACTATATCAGACAAAAGTTATGATGAAGAGTCTTGAAATGTTAACTCTGCTTTCTCCCCACAGACCTGCTGAGTTTCCACATAATTTCTCATTTCTTTTCAGATCTCCAGAATCTTAGTTCTTTACTTTATTACATAAAGAAGATCTAGAAATAGTACAGAGGAGATTTTAGAGAATGCTAACTGAACTGGAGAGTTTAGTTAGAAGAAAGGTTGAATAGACAGGGGATGTTTTCATTGAACTGAAGGGTCAATAATAAACAGGATGGATTTAAAATAATTGGCAGGAGAATAAGAAGGAAGTGAGTATTTTTCACATAAATAATGTTGGACACATAGAATTCACAGTCAAAGAGTAAAAAGCAAGAAACACTGACAAAATGCATAAAGTATTTCCTTGAAATGTCATAGCCAATTTGTTTATGGATCTAGAGCTGGAAAATAAGGTTAGACTGGATTGCTCTTCTTTGGCTGACATGAACAAGATGGGACAAATGGTCACCTCCTGTAAAATAAATTTCTGTAAATATATGATCAGTGGCTGGCTCTCGATTATGCAGGCAATTGGTTGATAATAAGAGAATGTAATAGCCACAGCAGTATTTAAGAAATCCAAGGATAAGGTAGAATTGAGAAGGCTTGTCATTCTGCAGTTGCTGATCAGTAGAAAATATGAGAAGGCTGTTTTGTAAAGTGTATGCTTCATATTAGGTTTATCCACAGACAGCATTTGTCCTCTGCACTATCCGAAAGACATGAATGCATAAACAGAGAGGGCAGTAGTAACTTCCATGCTCACTCACACTGTGTCTGAGAATTAAAGATTTCTTAAAGTAGTTAATATAGCTCTCTAACTGCAAAAGGTTCATTAACACTCTTCAGTAGTTGTGCAGTAACTGTGTCCTTGGTATAAAGACTAACAGTGGTTAATCTGGACAGTAAGGGAGGAGTACATGGGTTTGAGAGTGGCCAAGGGGCCATTCCAGGGAAGATGGCCGAGTGTCAGAAAGCCAGCTTCACCTCTTCAACTTCTGCATTGACGCATGAGAGAGATGAGTATTAATCACACATTTACACTGAAGTTTCAAAACATTGCTGACTTTAACATTGAATCCAAAACTTCCTAACTGGCCAATGAAAGCAAGACAAGGATACAGCAGCAATTGAGGAGGCTGAATCAATTGAGCAGAAACATTACAATAAATACTCAGTACTCACAGCTGTTCTCTTATCTGCATGTGGGAAAGTTCTATGGGGAGTTCACTTTCCACTTTTCAGAGATTTTCTGACTCACAGCAGGATAGGTGGTGCTTTGGCTGCGTAAGCTTGAACCTTGGACAAAGTCTAATATACAGTGCCAACTCCCCGGAGCAGCCTGCTTTGGAGATACCTGTAGCTAAGCAGCAGATAGGGGATCAGCACAAAGAAGAGTGGCACAGGTTTGTAGCTTGCAGGAGTCACTATGTGCAACATAACAGGTTTATCATGGGGTTAAATTTCTTTCCAAGACTGAGCAGCTGCTTTCAAACAGACTCAGTTATAAATCAGCTTGTGGCCTACAGCTGAAGTCTGATAACCTGCCTTCAACTGGACCTGAAGGTCACATTTTACCTGTGGCTGTCAATGTCAGGATCACCTTCAAATTGTTAGCCTGATGATCCATCAGAACCCTGCTGGAGACATATATGGGATCATATAAAGAGTGGCCTCAGAATATTTAGGATATGTGCTCAATTGCCTGTTTGCTAGGGTCAGTAATTATATTAACTTCATCTGAGATTATACTAATCAGAATGAGTGGGACTCAGGTTTAAACCCTTGGCCAGCTTTCCAAAATGTCTAGGCCGTTATTGACTGCACTGACTTGACAATCAGAGAACACCCATGAAAAACCATGAGATTTTCTGAACCAGCAAGACTTTCACTCCATCAATGTGCAGCTGGTGCTTAGACACAGTAAAATATTTCTCCAGGCTTGCACAAGGTTTCCAGGGATCTCTGTTATGATGTTTTAGTCCAGCAGGAGGCTGGAAGAACACAGCAAGCCAGGCAGCATCAGGAGGTTCAGATGTTGACGTTTCGGGTGCAACCCTTCATCAGCACTGGGGGTGACTGTGGGAGGAGCTGCAGATAAAGGGCGTGGTGGGGCAGGGTGGCAAAGCGGGAATAGGTGAAGGCAGATAGAGGGTATGGCCTGGTTGGTCAATGGAAAGAATGAATCCTGTTGGTGGCAGGGAGGAGTGGAAGGGAGGAGGAGGGACTGGGAAGAGAGTCAGGGGATGGGGACAGAGCTTCTTTGAAATTGGAGAACTCAATGTTGAGTCCAGCATGCTGTAGGGTGCCCAGGAGGAAGATAAGGTGTAGTCCTGCAGTGATCTCCACACCTGTTGGTGCACTTAAGGAGTAGCTGTTAAGAATTTTCACTTCAAACTTGACTAATGAAAGCTGCCAGAAACCTCAGCAATGACGCCCAACAGATGATCAGAAGTGTGATCAATCAAGCCCATCAGCATGTTAAAAGTAAATGTGATAGATCTTGAAGCGTCCTTCAGGACTGACCCACGAAAGTGTCCAGAATGCCTGTGGTATGATGCCCTCTGCACAGCATTGCACATTATTAAGGTGACCTGTTCAAAAGTTGCTGAGAGCATACTTCAAAATGGAGGCACATTGTCTCTCCCACCTGCAATTGCAGGTTGCAGCTTCATCCAAGTTGGAGTGTCCCCAGTTGACCCTCAGCTTTGAGAGTCTATCTGTCATCTTTAATTGGCTACCAACTGCAAATTCAAGAAAAGTCATGATTCAGGGCCACTCTGAACATTGCGTGGAGTCAGGACCTTCATTTGACCTCAACATGGGGGCCTCAAATCAAAAAGCAATGTCATGCCTACAGGTTCTAAGTAATAATTCTAGATCAATAACCCACTTTCACTCAACTTCCAATCAAAGGAAATAGTCATTAGAGAAAGCCATTCATTTTCAGTGCCCATGAGTTCATGATGTCAATTGTGGAACCCAGTCAAAATGTGTGGCGCTGTAAAAGCACAGCCGGTCAGGCAGCATCCGAGGAGAGTAGAGTCAATGGTTCAAGCATAAGCTCTTCATCAGGAATGTGGAGGGGCCCCAAGGGGGCTGAGAGATAAATGGGAGGGGCTGAGGCTGGACGGAAAGTAGATAGGAATACGATAGGTGGAGGAAAGTGGGGTGGGGGATGGTGAAAGGTTGGAGTGGAGGGTGGGTAGGAAGATGGACAGGTAGGACGGTTCAAGATGGCGGTGCTGAGTTGGAGGGTTGGATCTGGGATAAGGTTGGGCAAGGGGAGATGAAAAATCTGGTGAAATCAACATTGATTCCATGTGGTTGGAGGGTCCCAAGGCGAAAGATGAGGCATTCTTCCTTCAGTTGTCAGGTGGCTAGAATTTAGCAGTGGAGGAGGCCCAGGACTTGCATGTCCTTGACAGAGTGAAAGAAGAAGTTGAAGTGATCGGCCGCAGGGCGGTGGGGTTGTTTGGTCTGTGTGTCCCATGGCATCCCAGTAATTGTGGAATCCATCCTATTTTAGTATAAATCTGTTTCTAATGGGTTAATCAAATATTTGATTTGAATCCAATGTCAATTTAAGCGCAATGTAATTAATTTAGTATGTTAAACCAAGTCTTTTTACATACTCAGTTTTGTCTCTTTTTGTTAGAGCATGATGGTGAGCATATCAGGTGGCAACTGATGAGCCATCCTCACCACTGAAAAAACTCAATCTGTTCCATGTCATTGAGAACGCACTTAGCATGAGTGAGTTTCTTTGCCATTGTAGACCTCAACATGGTATCAGAAGTCACCAAAGGCTGATAGCTATTGGCAGCTCTGGAACTAAAAGCTGCCAGTCGGGGATGTACTTCTCTGAGAACTCCAGTTTATTCATATTAATTCAAGGAACATGGGCTTTGCTGGCTGAGTCAGCACTTAATGTCTATCCCCAGTTGTCCTTGAGAAGACGGTGGTAGCTCTTCTTGAACTGCTGCAGTCCATCTGATGTGGGCAAACCCACAAGGTTATTAAGGAGGGAATTGACCATGTGAATGTAAAGGCACAGTAATATGTTTCCACTTCCAGATGGTAAGTGGCTTGACGGGGAAATTGCAGATGATCAAGGGAGGTAATGTTTGTGAATATGGAGCTTTGTCCTGGATGGTTTCAAGACATTTTTTATCTTCTTGTAATGGAATTTGCAGGCAGAGGAAAGTTAGTGGGGGTCAGTGAAAAGAACTAGGGCTAGCTTTCAGTCACTGTCACTGACTCACATCTCCAATGGCAGAAACATCTTACAGCTGCTTCATCAATGACCTTCTCTCCATTCACACCATTCATGACCCTTCAGATACTAAAACAGTTGATGCCTAAATAAACATAGAACATAACAGTGCAGTATAGGCCCTTCGGCACTCGATGTTGTGCCAACCTATGAAACAGATCAGAAGCCCATCGAACCTACACTATTCCATTATTATCCATATATTTATCCAATGACCATTTAGATGCCCTTAAATTTAGGGAGTCTACTACTGTTGCAGACAGGGTATTCCACGTCCTTACTATTCTCTGAGTAAAGAACCTACCTCTGACATCAACTTAAAGCTATGATCCTTGTGCTAGCCATCCCCATCCAAAGAAAAAGGCTCTCACTGTCCACCCTACCTAATCCTCTGATCATCTTGTAATATGTTCAATGCAATAAGCTCTGGACAATATCCAGGCTTGGACTGACCAGTGACAAGTAACATTCATGTTACACAGATGCCAAGCAATGACCATTTCTAATAAGATACAAGAACATCTAACCATCACCCCCTTGGCATTCAACAGCATCACAATTATTGAATCCCCCAGTATCAATATCCTGGTGTAACCATTGAGCAGAAACTCAACTTGACTAACCATATAATACAATGGCTACAAGATCAGATCAAAGATTAGGAATCTTGCAGCGAATTTCTCACCTTGTAACTTCCCAAAGTCTGTCCACCATCCTCAAGGCACAAGTCAGGACTGTATGGAATATTCTTCACTTGCCTGGATGAGTATCAGCCTCTCAGTCTTGGTGAACATTCCAACTGGCCTTCATGCTCCTTTCTGCCTTGCACACCTTGTTAAGCCCATCAGCTTTGAACTTTTCACATTCCCACTCAACTCTTATGTAACTGCACATCAAAATGATTCATCGCCTGAGCCCAATACATGTACTTTAGTTATGCCAAACATAGTTATGCACTGTCCCTCATCAAATCTAGGGTGGTGGTGTCCTTTAATAACCCCCTCCTGACCCCTACAGAGCCTCTTTCCCTCCCATGCTGGATTACCTCTCGCCCTTATATGTTGACATGCTCCCCTTTGCAAATCTTAAGGGGAGCACCTCTGCATTCCCACATACAGTCAAAGAGTCATTGAGATGTACAGCATGGAAACAGACCCTTTCATCCAACTCATCCACGCCGACCAGATATTCCAACCCAATCTAGTCCCACCTACCAGCACCTGGCCCATATCCCTCTAAACCCTTCCTATTCATATCCCCATCCATGCTTTTTAAATGTTGTAATGGTACTCGCCTCCACCACTTCCTCTGGCAGCTCATTCCATACCCGTATCACCCTCTGTGTGAAAACGTTGCCCCTTAGGTCTCTTTTATATCTTTCCCCTCTCACACTAAACCAATGCCCTCTTGTTCTGGACACCCCCACCCCAGAGAAGAGACTTTATCATTTATCATATCCATGCCCCTCATGATTTTATAAACCTCTATAAGGTCACCCCTCAGCCTCCGACACTCTAGGGAAAACAGCCCCAGCCTATAGCTCAAACCCTCCAACCCTGGCAACAGCCTTGTAAATCTTTTCTGAACCCTTTCAAGTTTCACAACATCTTTCCAATAGGATGGAGACCAGAGTTGCACACAATATTCCAAAAGGGCCTCTACATACTGCCTCTAATCCCCTTACTTGACTTCTAAGCATCCCCTTCACAGCGCTGGCTCTTGATAATGCTCACCACCCCTTACATTTCAATGAATAGCATCCTGGTCTGACCGTTGACACCCCACTGACAAACTTGGAGAAACAACACTAACTGATGAGTGACCAAACCCCTGACTGCTCTCTTTACAGTCCCCCAGGTAATCACTGGATTGATTGCATCAGACTGACAGGACTGATTATGGGTCACCCCCCAGACGATAGCAATATGCACCACCTAATGATTGGCTCAAACCCTGAAAGACTTGTCCAAGCCCCAGCAGTAATATTGTGTAATACCCTTGACTCTAAGCTGGTACATATTGAGTGAAGATAGTGCCCTTTGATTTGACTAAGGACTCCCCCCGTTAGACTTTCAGACATGGCCATTTTGTTGAAGCACATACAGTGTGTTTGCTGGCGCATACTGCACTGTCCTAGTAACATATCATACTGTATTATGTTCACCCTTTTAACAACCATGACAAGCTGCCTAGCTTTGTGCTGGTGCTAAACAGCAAAGCAAGAAACAAATACTTTGATCCTACATGTAGTGAATGAGGTGGAAATACACAAAGTGCAAGGCAGAGATGCTGTGAACATCCAAGTAGGTGTAAGCGAGTGACCCCAAGAAAGCAAAAAAGGAGGCTTGAGATGCACCCTGCTCCAATGCATGAGATGACTGCTAGTCCATGCAGTGAAACACAACCAGGCAGAATTACAATGAAATGTGTCAGTGAGTTCTAACATGCTGTATTGAAGTGGAGAACCGTATTCTGAGTGGTTTGAAGATATGCCTTGATGATTGCTGAGGCTGGTGCACGTTCGATGCTAACTTCCATGAATGAAGGGTGAGGACAGTCACAGCCCATGGACTGTGCCCTGAGAAGTTGGGGACTACTTGCCAAGATGGATGTCTGGAAGAGCAAGCAACAAAATGGATCTCTCAAGTACAAACTCTGACTTTATTGTCAGCAATTATTATTCTCTCATTTTTCTCTGTTACATGGGATAATAGCCGACTGGATATAAATAAGATGATAATAGGTAATAACCAGGTGTAAATGTGCAAAAGGCCGCTTTCCACTCATTCGTGAGATTCTCATATCGCCATTCAAACCAGGGGTGGAAAATCGGACCCAATGCTGAGAATCTCATTTTATCAATCTTGCAATAATTTCCAATTGAGTCATCATTTGACGATATCATTCAGGGGCTGTGAAAATTCAGCCCCATGTCTCTGAAGCATTCGTCCAGGTATCTGGATTACTGGACCAATAACATTTCCTTGTGCTCCATTTCATGAACATGAATGCTGGAAATAATGCACTTAATGGGGCATTTCAGTCCTAATGTCGACTGCAGCACATGCTAGGATGTTTGAAAGTTATTTCACATCATCACATGGTGCAAAATAACAGTGACAGAAAAATTACTTAAAACTAATGTTTACGTTGTAGGTATAAATATGTTTCTAATATAGAATTTGTGATGCTGTATACAGTCTAATTAGTTGCAATGCAGCATCCAGGATCTTCTTCTTATGTCATTATCTATTCACAATAACAGCTAGCTCAACTCTTGTGACCGTTCCCAGTCTGGTTGTGCCATTCTGCTGCATGCAGCTTTGCTGACTGCAGACACACTACCTGGCACACTGAGTTTGTGCGTCAGCATTCTACGTTAGAAATGAATGAAAAATCAATCTGTGTGACTGCAGTGCTAGCACTGTCCACTCTAACCTAGTTTCTACATTGTCTTCTATGTTGCTTCTTCAAGTGATGCACTATGTTTGAAATGGTGAGTTGTCTTGTATTTTATTTCCATGTTTCAGTTCTTTTTGAAAGATAGAAGTATAATACTGCAAAGGGGTTTCTGCAGTTCTGAGCACACTCCTGATTGCAGTGCTGAGTTGTTTTCTGATACTTTTAAAACGTATTTATTACCAAACCCCAGCTGTTTTATACCAAAATTAAACAAAGGGAACAAATGGAATTTCAAATATTATATGACTATCCCAAACTAATTCTTGAAACAGGGAAGTATTTTACTTCTCTCTACAGCCTGAATGGCTTTCTCAGATATCGTACTAACTGTATTTAAGGCTGTTCTTGATATGTTTCGTGGTCCCAGTAATAAATGGGTCGGTGTTACTAGAAAATGCTTATGTTACCAGAACTGGATTTGAATGTAATAAGAGTTAACATTCCAGTCTTAATTTTGTATCTCTCCATTTAAATTCCACTGTGGATTAACATAATTATCACGATGTGTATTTGACTGCAGTGTGCTCAAGACAATTTGCAGCTGCTGAAATCTCTGCTCATTTATTCATTTGTCCAAATTCCTTTGGCTTTTCCCACAGTGAAGTGAATTTCTGCAGCCACAATGATGACTTCACTGCTGTTACTTGCTTTGCTGTCCGTCTGCTGGGCTGATTCTCAATTTAATCTGAACTCTACAGAGTCAAAATACTTCAGGACAGTCTACATTGCAGGTAAGATATATAACCAGGATAAGCTAGGGAATATATTTCTAGCTTTGTTAATTAGTGTGAATGAATTGTTACATTACAGTAGTCCATTTATCTAGTATAAATCTGCTTATAAGGTTAAAAGGAAAAGGCATAAGTTTAATTTATTATGCATATGTTTGAATAGTATTTTGATATTCACATCTTTCCATAGCTCCAGGACTATGGGCCAAGTATGAGAAAATGGGATTAGTGTCATCATACGTTTGAGTGGGCTCAATGGGCTGAATGGCCTCCTGTGTTATAAAAATCTGAGTATATGTTGCCAATTAATGTATTCTAAAATGTGTATTAAGTACAATTTCATGAAGTTATTGAAACAGTTGGTCATTATTCTTTTCATATTTATATTCTGTAATTATTTTCACTCATGCCTGATAATTATTCCACTCATATAACAAACAGCAGGTACCAAGCAGAGCTCTCCCATCTCATTCTTCACTGATATATTCCCTGGCAAATCCCTTCCCCACAGCAGTCTCTCAGTTTCTGGTAGTTGCTAACCTCTCTTACCAGCTGTTGTTTGTTTGCCTTCTGTGAATGTTTCCTGAATAATAGAATCTGTGGCCTTGAAATTACACACCTCTTGGAGCCAAAGAACATGTAGGGCTTTCTGCAGAATGTTATACCAATTCCTGCTGTGTGTACCACTGCATGACCTATCTTAGAAGCATCTGAAAGTGTTTCATATCGAAAATGACTTGCTCTGAATTTCACTAACTGTTGTCTAGTGGGCAGCAGGTGACTCATTTACACAAATGCTTTCATGCAAAATGAGATGATAACCAGGTTGCATATGGTATTAGTTGAGAGATTAATATTGACATTTATTATGGGAATCACTTGTTTCACTTTGAATGATATTCTCCAATCATTGCCATTTACCTGAACCAGTGGAATCATGGCCTCACAAAGGATGGTGTCTCAGATACAAAGCAGTGCCCTGAATCCTCATTTTATGTATTCCGGATTTGACTGCTCATTTTGAAATTTCACCTTAATTGAAATTATAAAACCGAACACTAAGACACTTCACCTTTGCAAAATGAACTCAAAGCCGAAAACCATCAATTTGTTGTTCATAGGAATCTGCAAACATTACATGGAAACCTATTGATAAACAAATACAGCAACCTTGTAAGAAATATTCCTAATAAATCTAAGAAAAGTGGTTTTCAGCATCAACTGACAGGCTTGAGAAAACATTAGCAGTTACTGTTTAATAAATAGCAAGCAGTGTTTTTGTATTGCTTTTTTTTTGCTCTCTTTTTATTTAGTTTTCATGACTTTGTTCCCTTTTTTTTATCAGTCCTATTGAATTAAATTTCCTTCTCTTGTGCCACCTATAGTTTTCTGGTAGAAAAGCCATGATCCAGCATTTATACAGAGTCAAGAAAAGAGAAGGCAACTAGCTGCAGATTAATAAAATCAGAAATAAAAACAGAACATGCTGAAAATACTCAGCAGATCAGACTACATCTGTGGAGAGTAAAACAGAGTTAACGTATTAGACTTAATGTCGGTGATGAGGATCTCTCCTGCTGATTGGAGATTTGGTGGTCCTTCATTTTGGGGAAGGTCATGACATAAAGTACTACTCAGGCATGTAACTGGACATCTGCTAGCTTTCTCAGGATTAAGAACCCTGGGCAGGACTCCTGTTTACTGAGAAACTTTCTGTTGCCATTATAGCACCCAGCTGAGGCTAAGGATCATGGCTGGATCCTAGTCCACAGGTAAGTCCTGGTGGGAGGGGAATTACCAGCTGGCTGGTGACAAGTTAGGGCAGAGAGATTGGCAGCAACAGCAGGGATGGCTCGCAGTTGCCTCACTCCAGAATCCCATGATCAGGCACTGAGTGCATTTAAATGAGGCTGCCCTCACCGCAGCCCGTAGGCAACCTCATAGAATTTACTTGTCATGCTCCTTGCATGGCAAGATCTCATACCAGTGGATATCAGTGGAGGCAGGATGGGGTGCTTAATCATGTTCCTATGAATTGGCCATGGAAGCGTCTCAATTAGGGACAGGGCAGATATATAATCTACAGGCCTTCCTGGTGGAAGCGAGATAGTGGTGGAAGTGAGTACAACTTTCTCATTTAAGAAACATTTAAACAGATACATGTTTGGAATAGGCATAGAGGGATATGGACTAAACACAGGAAACTGGAACCAGTTCAATTGTGAAAACTGGGTGGGGGTATGGACAAGTTGCGCCGAAGGGCCTGCTTCCATGCTGTCGACCTCTGTGAACCTAATTTAGTTGAAGACAAGTTTACCCAACTTGCCGTTCAATTAAATGCCCTCACCACAACAGTGTACTCTCCCAGAGGAGAGACAAGTAGTTCCCTCCAACATCTCAGGCCAGCAACCTTTTATCAAAGCTGAAAGATTAACTCTGTTTTTCTCTCTACGGATGTAACCTGACTTACTGAGTGTTTCCAACATTGCTTCTATTTCAGGTTTCCAGCAAGTGTAGTATTTTGCTTTTATATTAATAACATCAGACAAGGTGAAAAGCCATCCCCTGCATTGGTGGCATGATGGCTCAGTGGTTAGAACAGCTGCCTCACAACGCCAGGGACCCAGGTTCGATTCCAGCCTCAAGCGACAGTTAATGTGGATTTTGCACATTCATCCTGTGTCTGTGTGGGTTTCCTCCCAAAGATGTGCAGGTTATGTGAATTGGCCATGCTAAATTGCCCATAGTGTCCAGGGATGTGCAGGCTAGGTGGATAAGCCATGGGAAAGATAGGGTTACAGCGATAAAGTGGGGAGTTAGTCTGGATTGGGCAATTGGTGTGAACTCAATGGGCTGGATGGTCTACTTCCACACTGTAGGGATTCTACGCACTTGCAGTACATCAAGATTTAAGGTACATTAACATTCTTGGTACCTCATGACTTGCAACTAACCGGAGCAACAGTGACCAGCCATTTCTAACTGTTTGAAAGGCAGCTGCAATCACATTCCAACATCTAAATAACCCAGCCATTGCAGCTAACATTACTATTGTCCTTCCCTTTCTTGCTATTGGCAGCTTTAAATCCTCCATGGGCAACATCTACAATATTTGACAGTTTGTTATTAATGATATATTGAAAGCAAGTACTAACTGCTACCAACTAGGTCAAGTCCTCCTGTGAGAAACAATAGAGGAGAAAAAAAACAGCTTTTATTTTATATTTGGCCTTTCAACAGTGCAAGGAGTTATTAATTCCACTTGCGTATCATTGCAAGCCACCGTCAGCAGTCCTATAAAGATACAATCATAAGGATTACACCCAGTCAACAACCAAATGGATCGCAGTCAGTTTACAATTCATTAACAATTCACATAACATCTTCATTTTGTGATTATTGTGTTTAATAGTAGTGAAGGGGGACTTCTATTGGAACAAAATTTTCATGACTTCATGTGGCACAAATCTCCACTCAGATGACTCTTGTAATGCTCAAGAGAAGACAATTAGGGGCACATCCATGTGGAAAGTATCATAAAGCAACATACAAACAATGAACAAGAACCGAGAGTAGGCCATTCAGACCTCCAAGTCTTTTCTGTCATTTTGATTTTAATCTCAACTCAACATTCCTGCATATCCCCAATAGCATATCATTCCCTTAGCAATCAGCAATCTATCTGCCTCTAACTTAAATTTATTGGGATCCTCAAATAACACTCTTGTGTGTGTCTCTCACTGTGTCTCACACCTGGACACACACACCATGGGTGCTGGGGAAAAATAAGCACCAACGCAGTTAGGCGGTAGTGTGGGGGTTTATTTAAAAAAACACACTTGTTGTTTGGATCTCTCTTGGGGCACTTTACTATATGTTGAATAAAATCTGCCACATGCTATAAAGCATTTTCAGGGATAGAAAAGAGAGCCATTCCATTTATGAAACACAGGGCAGGACACTGTTGAAGAAGATAATTGAGAGAAGCAAAAGTAGGCTCTTGCAGGCCTTCAGTGTGTTTGCTTGTTCACATGGCGCGTGTGGTACAACATCATTCAAAAGCAATAAGACATAGCTGTCATTAAAAGTTACATGCAACAATCAGGGATGAAGGGCTT
Source organism: Chiloscyllium punctatum (assembly GCF_047496795.1). Classification (NCBI taxonomy): domain Eukaryota; kingdom Metazoa; phylum Chordata; class Chondrichthyes; order Orectolobiformes; family Hemiscylliidae; genus Chiloscyllium; species Chiloscyllium punctatum. The sequence continues at coordinate 51,510,413 of NC_092740.1, read as the reverse complement.
TTGCCGGAAACGTTGATTTTCCTGCTCCTTGAATGCTGCCTGACCTGCTGTGCTTTTCCAGCACCACTCTAATCTAGAATCTGGTTTCCAGCATCTGCAGTCCTTGTTTTTACCTAAGCCTATTGGTTTGTAGTTCTTACAACAAAACTGGTGCAATGATGGAATATCATCCTCAAACTCCAGGTAAAAAAAATCTTAAAACGACATGTGTGACAGTGGAATACACCTTCACCAGGACAATTAGGGATTGGTGATAATTGCTGACCTTGCCAGTGAAGCCTTCATCCAATGAACATCCATGAAAAGAAATTCCCAATTAAAATGTTATAAGTTCTCCTAAAATGTCTTTTGGTACATCTTGGTTTTGAAATTCTCAGAATGTTATGCAATGTCGTCAGAATGATATATGAACTTACAAAATAATGTTGTGTCTCATTATTTCTCCTGATGACTGCAAGTTTCCTTTCTGAATCCAAAATGTCATCTTCATTCCTTGCTGCAAGATAGTATCCAAACAATGTTACCATGCATCAACTATGCACCAACTAATGCTAGCACATTAACATGCTCAGTACAGAGCCCTGTATATGAGAGCACAGAAAAGAGGAGGCATGGTGACAACACAGCTGTAAGCATCTTTTTATTTATGCAATTTGAATTAAATGTTAAATTATGTATAAACCGAAAGTATAATATCATGGCACCTAGCAATGCTGTATGAACCACCTCATGCACAGCTCTAATTGTTACATTACACTGGAAGAGACAGATATTATTCTTGGCTTTGAGTTCTGCTGCAGTGTTTCTCCAGACTGATACTGATGGGAATGATTCATACACTTCTGCAGATGGCTCCCCACTGATTGGTCTGTAATTACTCAGGGATCTGACACTCACCCAACTCTGGTACAAATAAAAATAGGAGACAAAGTGAACAGAGTATGGGTGTGACTGCATTGTCTGTAACAATTTAATAATAAGTTATATACAACAAAGAAACAGGGTGACTTTGTTTCAGCTGAACTTCACAAAGACATTTTGATCTTGACATTCACAATTTCTCGTCACAATTCCAGAAAAGAATTCCAGAGAAATAGCATAAGTGGCTGAAATTGACTGTTACTATGGGAGACCAGCAGAAATGCTGTTGAATATTAGTACTTTTGTGTTACAATGCGGCTAATGCATATTAGGGGTAAGGCATCTATTTGTTGCATCCTCAATTATGCAAGAGATACTCCCAATTCAGTGGCTATTTTTCCCTTTAAATCAAACCCTCCTAAATGATGAGTGTTCTCTGAAAGTCTAACTTATCTTTGAAATAATGGTCTATGCTTGAACTTACAGAAAGCCTTTCATTAGGCAATTTCAAGGCACATGCAGCATATTTTTCAAAATTGTATAGTTGTTTGTACTATACAATTTAATGTACTGTCCAATTTAATGTTGCTGAGAAACTGTGCCATAGTAGTTTTCACATTGGCAGTGATGTTTGTTAAATCACTCAACATGCATACAGCACTGCTATCTGCCTCAATTCTTAGATATGATTTCTTTATCTGGATATTTTTATTCAGGCCTAAAACCTTTACTAAGTTGAGTGGGACTGGAAAAGCACAGCAGGTCAGGCAGCATCCGAGGAGCAGGAAGATCGACATTTTGGGAAAAAGCCCTTCATCAGGACTCCAGGGTGGAGAGATAAATGGGAGGGGGGTGGGGCTGGGGAGAAGGTAGCAAAGACTACAGTAGGTGGATGGAGGTGGGAATGAAGGTGATAGATCAGAGAGGTGGGTGGGGGAAGGTAGCAAAGAGTACAATGGGAGGATGGGGGTGGGGATGAAGGTGATAGGTCAGAGAGGAGGGTGAAGCGGATAGGTGGGAAGGAAGATAGGCAAGTAGGACAGGTCATGGGGACGGTGCTGAGCTGGAAGGTTGGAACTGGGGGTAAGTTGGGGGAGGGGAAATGAGGAAACTGGTGAACTCCACAATGATGCCCTGGGGTTGAAATGTTCTGAGACAGAAGATGAGGCGCTCTTCCTCCAGGCATCGGGTGGTGAGGGAGTGGCGATGGAGGAGGCCCAGGACCTGCATGTCCTCGGCAGAGTGGGAGGGGGAGTAGAAATGTTGGGCCACGGGGCGGTGTGGTTAATTGGTGCGTGTGTCCCAGAGATGTTTCCTAAAGCGCTCTGCTAGGTGTCGTCCAGTCTCCCCAATGTAGAGGAGACCGCATCGGGAGCAACGGATACAATAAATGACACTGGTGGAAGTGCAGGTGAAACTTTGATGGATGTGGAAGGCTCTTTTGGGGCCTTGGATGGAAGTGAGGGGGGAGGTGTGGACGCACGTTTTGCAATTCCGGTGGTGGCAGGAGAAGGTGCCAGGATGGGAGGGTGGGTTGTTGGCAGGCTTTTTCCTGCTCCTCGAATGCTGCCTGACCTGCTGTGCTTTTCCAGCACCACTCTAATCTAGACTCTGATTTTCAGCATCTGCAGTCCTCACTTTTGCCTACCTTTATTAAGTAGTCCACAGAAATTAGCAAACAAAGCTCTCACCTTCATGGTTCCATCGCACCATTCTTGATCAGCTTTGTAATGGGGAGATGGATTTCCTTGACATTTCTCATTCCATTGCACTAACATTCACAGAGGTTGGGCAAAAAATCTTATTAATGTGTTATTTTTAAAAGGATTTTCTTTTTCTCATATCTTCCTGAGACATTGGGTGGAATTTCATTGCTCCCATCAAGAGGTCATTGAGAGTAGGCTGGGAAGATGTAGAAAAAGGGCATTGGTTTGGTGAGTTGATGAGTCCAATCTTACTGAAGGTGAGTGCAAGTGACTAAGCACTACCTGTCTGGCAGGAGCAGGTAGCCAATTTGCATGTGTAAATAGCCATTGTGGACAGATTTAGGTTAGCACTGGGATCGTTGTGATAGCAGACAACCCCACACTGGGCCCACAACCCAGCAGGGGTCTGGGGCAGTGGGTTAGTGGCTGTTGAGGGGTTGGCAAAGTTTTTTTATTTACCTACCCATCAGAGCTACAGGGGACAATAGTTGTTAGCTGTGGCTGCAGGCCATCCTAAGGAGCTGTTTGCCTTCCCCACGGTGACCTGACAACTGTAGCCTCAATTTAAAGTAACAAAACATCTCCAGCAGGCACCTCAGCAGAAACCATGCAGAACTATGCATGGTTTCACCCCCCACCACCAACTGTTCAAGCACGTAGTACAGTACCATGTCTGCTGTTGCATTCAATGCCTTTTTCAAACTGTAGTTGCACCAATTGGTTTGCCTCTGGAAGTTGCCAATGGACCTTAAGAGGATGATAGATGTGGAGGGAGATCTCCAGGAAGCTCACACCAGTGAATGAACTGCTAACCAGTGCAAAGCTAGGAGTAGCGCCAACCAGTGATTCTTTTTAATTGTGTTAAGATTTCACCTATTGAGTTACAATGACATATCGTTCTCAAAAACATTGGTAATCTAGTCATTCCTATAATGCAGTGAACAAACATTGTGAAAGCTTTAAAATTACAAAAGGCACCACCGTTAAAGAAGTTCTACCAATGCCTGATGACCACTTTTGCAGACATCCCTTCGAGGTCATTGCAGCAACCGAGGGCAGGAACATTGACTGATTTTTTTTACCCATCTATGTCAGGGATTGAAGAACAATGTGAGTCACCAAGTGGGAGAAAGTGAGCACTGTAGATGCTGGAGAGCCAGAGTCAGAAATTGTGGTGCTGGAAAACAACAGCAGGTCAGGCAGCATCCAAGGAGCAGGAGAGTCAGATGTAAGCTTTTCATCAGGCTGAAGAACCTATGCCCGAAATATCGATTCTCCCGCTCCTCAGATGCTGCCTGACCCACTGTGCTTTTCCAGCGCCACACTTTATGACTCTGAATTACCAAGTGGTCAATTAATACAGCGCAAAGCAGAATTTCATCCTGGAGTCTTCAACAACAACAACCTGTATTTGTTAAGCATCTTTAATGTAATAAAACATCCTAAGCTATTTACCAGTAACATTATAAAACAAAATATGAAACAAAGTCACACAAGGAAACATTAGAGCAGATCGTTTGCTGAGAGAGAAAAAATTAAAAGAATGTCTTTAAAGGAGAAAAGTAAAGTAGAGAGATTTCAGGAGCGGTTCCTGAATACAGGAGCCAGCCAACTAAAGGCAAGATACATAACGAAGCCAGAATTCGAGTAGCCTACAGATGGTTGTAGGACTGGGGAAGATTAGTGATAGAGAAGGGCCTAACCCTGGTGGAACCAAAAATAAGGATGTAAATTTTAAAACTGAGGTGTTCATTAAATGGGAATCAGCGTTGGACAGTGAGCAGGATTTGGTGCAGGTTGAGTTACGGTGAGAGATTGGCCAGGATTATGTGTCTAGTCCAGAGTTCACAAAGGTCTAATTGAAGAATTCAGTAGAAGATTTTGCTGAAGCAGGGAGATACTCAGATGATGTTGTTAGACATGGCAGTCTCATTAAGTAGTTGAGTGTTTGGAAGGGAATCAAGTTACAACTCTAGGGTCAGAAGTGAAAGCTAACCATGCTGTGGTGGCTAGTGCAGCTGCGGGCCTGCATTTTACCAGAGGCAGTAATCACCAAGTCACTGGCCAGGATCTTTACCCAACTGAAGAAGACAACTTTTCCCTCCGCAGCTGCTGGCCAAACCAGAGAGCAACAGCTCAATTGCCAGAGGGGTTTCACTGCATGTAACAGCTGCACATGAAGCTGATTGATGAAGATGGGGATGCCACAATGCTATGGCACACAATGAAAAGTGAGTGATTTTCTTGAGGAAGCTGAGAACGTGTAACCAGGCTGTTGTAATCGTGTGTGGGGCGAGGTCGGAATAATCATTTCTCCTCTGATGTTGGGATGGCCATTGCCACGAGATTGGAGAATTTACCTGGTGATGTTGTCAAATGGCAGCACCATCCTGCCCAACATTGATGAAAATGTCAGAGGAGCAGGCAATTTCTTTGATTTAGACAATTAATTGGGTCAGTGACCATAATTCTATTAGTTTAAAAATAGTGATGAAAGACGATAGGCATGCTCTAAAAGCTAAAATTATAAATTAGAGGAAGGCCAATTTTGATGGTATTAGGCAAGAACTTTCAAAAATTGATCGGGGGCGGATATTTGTACGTAAAGGGACGGCTGGGAAGTGGGAAGCCTTCAAAAGTGAGATAACCAGAGTCCAGGGACAGTATACTCCTGTTATGGCGAAAGGCAAGGCTGGTAGGTGTGGGAAATGCTGGGTTAATAGAGAAATTGAGGTTTTGAATCAGAAAAAGAAGGAATCATATGCCAAGTATAATCAGCAGAGATCGAGTAAATCCCTATAAGATTATAAAGGCAGTAGGAGTATACTTGAGAGGGAAATCAGGAGGGAGAAAAAGGGACATGAGATAGCTTTGGCAAATAGAGTTAAGGAGAGTCCAAAGGGGTTTGACAAATACATTAAGGATAAAAGGGAAAGAATAGGGTCCCTTAAAGATCAAGAGAAAGTGAGGACTGCAGATGCTGGAGATCAGAGTCGAGAGTGTGGTACTGCAGCATCCAAGGAGGAGGAGAATCAATGTTTTGGGCATAAGCCCTGCTTTGCTTTTCCTCTCCTGTTTCTCAGATGCTGCCTAACCTGCTGTGCTTTTCCCTCCTGTTTCTCGGATGCTTCCTGACCTGGTGCTTTTCCAGCACCACACTTTTGCCCCTCAAAGATCAGCATGGCCACCTATGTGTGGAACTGCAGGAGATGAGGGAGATACTAAACAACTACTTTACAACAGTGTTTACTGTGGAGAAGGATATGGAAGATATAGAACATGGGAAAATAAATAGCAGTATCTTGAAATATGTCCATATTACAGAGGTGAAGGTGCCTGATGGCTTGAAATGCGTAAAAATGAATAAATCTCTGGTACCTGATCAGGTGTACTTGAGAACTCTGTGGGAAGCTAGGGAAGTGATTGCTGGGCCCTTTGCTGAGATACTTTGATCATTGAAAGCCACAAGTGAGCTCAGAAAGACTGGAGGTTGGTTAACGTGATGCCATTATTTTAAAAAGGTGGTAAGGAAAAGCCAGGGAACTTTAGACCGGTGAGCTTGATGTCAGTGGTGGGCAAGTTGTTGGAGGGAATCCTGAGTGACAGGGTTTGCATGTGTTTAGAAAGGCAAAGACTGATTAGGGATAGTCACAAGCTTTGTGTGTAGGAAATTGTTTCTCACTAACTTAATTGAGTTTTTGAAGAAGTAACAAAGAGGATTGATGAGTGCAAAGCAGTGGACATGATCTATATGGACTTCAATAAGGCATTCGACAAGGTTTCTCATGGGAGACTGGTTAGCAAGGTTAGATCACATAGAATACAGGGAAAACTAGCCATTTGGATATAGAACTGGCTCGATGGTAGAAGACAAAGGGTGGTGGTGGAGAGTTGCTTTTCAGACTGGAGACCTATGACCAGTGGAGTGCATGCAATTCTGATTTCTTCCTGTAGGAAGAATGTTGAGAAACTTGAAAAGGTGCAGAAAAGATTTACAAGGACGTTGCCAGGATTGGAGGGTTTGCGCTATTGGGAGAGGCTGAATAGGCTGGGGCTGTTTTCAGATTGGAGGCCTATGACCAGTGGTGTGCCACAAGAAGCAGTGCTGGGTCCGCTGCTTTTGATCGTTTATATAAATGATCTGGATGTGAACATAGGAGGTATGGTTAGTAAGTTTGCAGATGACACCAAAATAGGAGATATATTGGACAGTGGAGAAGGTTACCTCAGATTACAATTGGATCTGATCAGATGAGCCAATGGGCCGAGAAGAGGCGGATGGAGTTTATTGTAGATAAATGTGAGGTGCTGCATTTTGGAATGGCAAATCAGGGTATGGCTTACACACTTAGTGGTAAGATCCTGGGGAGTGTAGCTGAACAAAGAGACCTTGGAGTATAGATTCATAGTTCCTTGAAAGTGGTGTTGAGGGGAGATAGGATAGTGAAGAGGGTGTTTGGTCATAGCATTGAATATAGGAATTGTGAGATCATGTTACAGCTGTACAGAACATTGATTAGGCCACTTTTGGAATACTGCATGCAATTCTGGTCTCCTCTCCTGTATGAAGGATGTTGAGAGACCTGAAAAGGTCAGAAAAGCTTTACAAGGATGCAGCCAGGGTTGGAGGGTTTGAGCTGTAGGGAGAGGCAGAATAGGCTGGGGCTATTTTCCCTGGAACATTGGAGGTTGAGGGGTGGCCTTATAGGTTTATAAAATCATCAGGGGCATGGATAGGCTAAATTGACAAGGTTTTTTCCCCGAGGTGGGGGAGTCCAAAACTAGTGACCATAGGTTTAAGGGGAAAGATTTTAAAAGGGACCCAAGAGGCAACATTTTCACATAGAGGGTGGTGTGTGCATTGAATGAGCTGCCAGAGAAAGTGGTGGCAGCTGGTACAATTACAGCCTTAAAGGCATCTGGATGTTTATATGAATAAGAAGGGTTGAGATGGATGTGAGCCAAATGCTGGCAAATGGGATTAGATTTATTTCAGATATCTGGTTGGTATGGGCAAGTTGGACCGAAGGGTCTGTTTCCATGCTGTATACCTCTATGACTCTCTAGCTCTAATTGCCTCCTTTGGCTTTTCCAGATCAGGTTGCTGCATTTTATTGTATAGAATGCGATGTACATCCTGCTCAATGTCCTCATCCTTCTCTTTGGAAGACTGCTGCTGCTGCTGTCACAACTTGCCAGGCTCTGTTAAATACCCTTTACCTACTCTCAATATAAAGAGCACAGCGTGGCTGGTCTCAGTGGTGCACTGTATCTAGATTGAACTCTAAGGGCCCCAGCCCAAGTCAAGCAGCAAAACCTCACCTTTCGGAGATCCGTTGTCTGCTCCATTATGGTCAAAGAACGGGCTGCACTGAACTGACACTCTGCCTCAATCAGGGTGGTGTATGATGGAGTCATCAGCCATGGTCACAAAGGTAGCCCTTGTCCTTCAGTAACCATCCTTGTAAAGCATTTGGACCCTTGAACTACAGATTTCTCAAAGATGCAAGTCCCTGGGAACCTGTTCAGATTTCTAAGGTGTGGTATCAATCATCACAGATGACTTGTGCATTGATAGGATGGAATCCTTTTTTACTGATGCTGTAACATAGCCTTACAATGCAACATTTATACATTCTGTAGCACCCTGCACCTATGTTGCCAGAACTTACTGTCCAGGCTGTAGCACTGACCTCATTACAGAGAAATGAGATGAAGTGATGAGATCTGGTACAAATGGCATTGATAACAGTCTTGATACATTTATGTGTGGATAATTGAGAGATTCCACATAAATATCTTGGAGTTCTGTGTAAAAAGCAAGTTCCATAAAAGTTCAATGCAACTATTACCTTGATAACCACTGGGATAGGATAGCTACTCAGGTCCTGTTCCAGCAGATGGTATAGTTCCACGACAGTGTCCTGGACAACCACAGTCTGCATCAAAACTGAGCCTCATCCATCCAAAGGAAATGGTATCGGAGACAAAAGACTCTCACCCTCCTTTACCCCCTGCACACCCTGAACGGATCTTCAATTAATGCCTCTTCATGTGGAGGCTGTTTGGCATTCGCTGGAGATTGTTGACAGTCCTGGGCTTACTGGAGCATCTGTTCATCTTTCAGTCCTCTACACTTTTGTTGCTTCACCGCAATGGTGACGGTAACCCCTTCTGTGACTGGATCCATCAGACACGCTAGCGATGACCCACTGTGAGGAATGTAAGAAACAGAACAGGTCCTTAGTAATGTGAGCAATCAGCATTCACATCACTCACAACTGACAGTTTATATCCTCTTCCGCACAATGGGACATGCAGCACTCTGACAAGGAGCGCCTTGGAATGCCTTAAAGTGCTGCTTTGACATAGCTTATTCTAAAGAAGGCACCACCAGTCACACAAAGATACAGTATGAGATTTTAAGTTCTACATGAGTCCTGAAGCCTTCTCCTCCCAGCCCCACATCACCCAAGAAAGGCAACATTGCATACAAGAGCATGTTGCAGAATATTGATGGCTCTAGGTGAGAGGACATCAGTTCTGCATCATAGTGCAGCCTGTGAAATCTCACAATTTCTTTGTGCTTTGTGACCCACAGGTAACACTTTCAAAGTCACCTGTGATGATTTCTGCTTCACAGAGATGACTGCCTTCAATCTGCAATGACAAATGACATAGTCAAGATTACGTATGACCAGCATTTGCACCCCATATGCTTGGACACTGCATGTATTTCACATGCACGATGCTATGATTAAGATAACTTCAGCCCGCAAGTGTTTTACTGGTGCAATTGCCCCTTGAAGAGCCTCCCATCACTCAAATATGGAGTCCACAACAACAGATTCCACCCCCACTCCGGATAAGGTCACAGTGATTTTCCGTTTATAGCTCACTCTTGGGAGTCAAGTGCATATGGAAGGCCTCCACCCACTCCTCCTAAAAATTCGCCATGGTCCACGGTGGCACAGTGGTTAGCACTGCTGCCTCACAGTGCCAGAGACCCGGGTTCAATACCCGCCTTAGCAATTGTCTGTATGGATTTTACACATTCTCCCCGTGTCTGCGTGGGTTTCCTCCCACAGTCCAAAAATGTGCAGGTTAGGTGAATTGGCCATGCTAAATTGCCCATAGTGTTAGGTGAAAGGGTAAATGTAGGGGAATGGGTCTGGGTGGGTTGCTTGTCGGAGGGTCAGTGTGGACTTGTTGGGCCGAAAGGCCTGTTTCCACACTGTAAGTAATCTAACTGGCACCTTTAGACTGCCCATCACCACTGGTCTTCCCCTACATATCCTGACACACCACCTGCAATTATGACTATAATTCTTATCTAAACCTCCAAGTCCCATTCCTACAGTTTAGTCCTGCCTACCATTGTACTCTACAGGTCCCCACTGAGGCTACAGCGTTGGTGACCTCCAATAACACAGTCCTCCCATGAACGACTGTCCCCTTCCTTTATATGGAGAAATAAAGGGAGATCAATGTGGGAGGGAGCCAAGGGGCCCTTCCATTTATCTCTCAGCCCCTTTGGGCCCGTACTCTTGCCTCCCCCCAACACATTCCTGATGAAAACATTAACTCTCCTGCTCCTGTTGCCTGGCCTGCTATGCTTTTCCAGCACCACACTTTTTGACTTCTTCCTTTATATGTTGAATTTCTGCTCTTCACAATTCCCAGCCCTTAGTATCTCAGGTTGCTGCTTCCAAACTCCAGCACCTTAAATTCCCCAATCCCAACCACACAGCAAGCTTGTAAAATTCTAATACCCATTATTAGTATCAGATAATAAATAATGTCCTATATTTCCAGCTAGACTCATTAATATTGCAAGCAATAACACTCTCGTGCAGCATTAGTTTATGAAGAGATCAGATCGCCGCTCTTAATTAAACCAGAAAGCAAGTATTTTATGTTAATAGCATTGTGCAATATTGCTACTTTGACAGACAAAGAATCCCCAGAGGTATTTATATTACCTCAGCAGTAACACACATCCTGGTGACTGCCTCATCCCTTATTAATGTGTAAAATATGTACCAAGTGACAGCAAATTAATATTTGGGGATAAAATTCAATGCTTGTAACCCAGAAAAAGAAAACCTTTTAAGTTTTCTTTTATATATTTAATATAATAACCACAATAATAAATCAGACATGAAATAACATCCTTATTTCATACAACAGCTGAAATTGGATCTCCTTTCTCACAGGGCAGAAAGATTAAGTAACTCCTAAGCAACAACGTGGAATAATTGAATAACATAGGTCTTCACTGTTAGTGAGAAGCATTGGAGCTATCAGGTGGCTTTGGGCAAAACAATCTTTAAGAGACCAGAAGATAAAGACTGAATTGTTCACAATTGTATCTCTGCTTTTCTAATTAGCAAGTCTGAAGATCCTGCTGAATGATGCTTCTCACTATAGAATTATTTCCATTCTCTGTCATGCCATTAAACTTTATCACAATGTTTCAATACCTCAGGGATCTCATGAGAGCACAGAATGGGTTAACAGGTCAGAAGACAAATCAGACACAACTTAAGTCTATGGAAAAGACTCTGGAAAATCTTGTGAGATGTAATGCAGATTCCTGATTCACTGTAATTTACACACTCCTGGCAATTTCACTGCACAAAGTCTGCTTGCAATAAATTTTCATAAGCATCAAAAAGTAATGAATTCCAGCTATGATTCTACCCTCTGTTCACGAGATAATTTTCAAAGACCAAGACCGGCTAGCCCATCATTCAGCATTCAGAATGGCCTTAAAAGTCACGTCCTCTAAAATTTTATTTGATTTGATCTATTAATGTGGCATGTACCAAAATACAATGAAAAGTATTGTTTTGGGTGCTATATAGGCAAATAATTCCTTACAAAAGTATCTCAGAATAATAGAACAGAATGCAGAAGATATTATTGCAGCTACAGAGAAGATGCAGAGAAAGATCAACTCTATGCAAAAGGCCCATGCCAAAGTCTGATAACTGTAGGGAAGAAGCTGTTCTTGAAATTGTTGGTATGTGTTTCCCAACTTCTGCATCATCTGCCTGATGCAAGAGGGTGGAAGAGTGTAGCTGGGATGGAAGGAGTCGTTGATTATGTTGGCTGCTTTCCCAAGGCAGCGAGACATGTGAACAGAGACAATGGATGGAAGCCGAGCTGATTCCAGAGATTTCACTCGCCATTTTACAACCAGATTTTCAAGCAAGAGCAATCTCACAACAGTCACAGCAAGTAATAAATGCTGCTACTAATCTTCAGGCAGCTTTGTGGTTTTCTTGGTGGTCTTTTAAACAAAAATTCAGGATTTTTTTCAAGATTTTCGAGAATTCCACAAGACAGCCTGAAGTCAGAAGCAGCCACACAAGCAACTATCCATGAAACAGACCTGAAAGACTAGATTTGTTTGAAAAAAATCAGAACTGACTATCAGCTTTATTTTCATTATTTTTAATGTTGGTTTTTCAGACCTGAAGATTTGGCTGCTCAGTGTGGCCAATGATGTGAATGACAATATTCCCAGGCCCGCCCAAGCCTGAATCCCAGAGTTTTGCCAATTGTCAAGCACTTCTACCAGCACTGGCTTTACTAAAATTAAAAAGCACTGTCCGCCTTCCAGTTCACAAGCATTAAATGGCACAGTGTAGTTATATTAGAATGGCACATACAAACTAAAGTTTCTGCAAATATTTAAGACGAATAATTGCAAGCTTAAATACCTTTTTCACCATGCAGTGAGTGCTAATGGCTGCCAAATAATGGATCTGGGTTATTGATATTGGAACTTATAAAAATATCAAAATTAAAACTTTTATAAATTTTGTCTGCTTTTCCTTCTGCCCATTTATCATTTTCTATAAATCCATGTCTTTCTTTCACTCTCTTTTTCACATTTCTCTACCCTACTTGACATTGCATTTACCCCCTTTAGTTTGCTCTCTTTCTCAGTCCTGCCTCTCATTATTTCCTTATCGCATAGTTTTAGAAGAGTTGCAAATGGTGCTGAACATTGTGCAGCTATGAGTGAACATGCCCACTTCTGACTTTATGGTGGAGAGAAGGTCATTAGTTAGGCCATGTCACTATTTTCCCTGCTACAGCAAAGTCTGGCCACAGTGTAGAAAGTTAATGAATGTTGATTGGAATCAATACAAAGAATTGATTGTGTTCAATGATACACGGAGATCATTCATGTAGAGAAGCTGCTGACTGCAATAGCAAAGTGTATCTGAGGAAACCAATTAGTTAACAAAAGCCATGAATAAATGGACCATTGCCGACAGAATAGACAGAGCAATTTGGAATCAGATAGCTACAAAAAGGAACCAAAGTCTCTATCATACTAATTAAAAGTAAATAGTACAAGGCAAGCACAATATTGCAACCCACTTTTGATTTCAGCTGACACCCTTAAGTGAACTTTGTTGTATCTGATATCATCTGGAATCTAAAAGTAAATTAGATTTTAGTCATTCTCAATCAAGCGTCAGAAGTGGAGAAGAGGAAGCAAGCAGATGCAATGTACCATATCTAATAAGATAATCCAGAGAAATAAGGGAGCCATGGCATCTCTCAAGGTTATTGATAGAATTGACTGAGTTCATGCAACCAACACAAAGAGATGTTACTCCCATAATTCCTGATGTTAGTTCCTTTATTTGATCGTCACTAGTTTATCGTTGCTAAAATGCATTTATTCCCTTATAAAGACTTGGAAGTCTCCTTTATATTCCATTTAGCAAAGAAAAGCACAATGTCCTAAATGAACCTGTCAGTACTGCAAGTTCAAAACTAATTTTCAGGATCCTCAATACATTTAAAATGAATGACTGCCACACAAGAACAAGAATCCATTCACTCTGAGCAAGCAACAGATTATCAGAAAGGACAAATGTTGATATAGATTGATGTGCTTTTCAGAATGTTCCAAGGCTGGTGCCATATAATGCTTGGCTGTTGAATTCTTCACACTTTACTTCTCTAGAAAGCTTCAAGACTAGAAGTCAAAGGCAGAGGGCAGTGAAATTACAGATATTCAGTAGGAGCAACAGACAGTGAAGTAAAGCCAGATTACCTAACATATAACATAGGAACAGGATTATACCATTCATCCTCTCAAACCTGTTCTGCCATTGTATGTCATGACTGATCATCTACACAATGTTGTATACTCACACTATCCTCATGTCCCTTAACGTCATTAGTCTCGAGGAATATATCAAGCTCTCTCTTGAATTTACTTAATGACTGAGCTTCCACATCCTCTAGGGTAGGGATTGTCAAAGATTCCAATGTCAAAGGGGAAAGTGGGAGTGACTACCCTTGACATTAAGGTAATATTTGGTTCATTATTTTGTCATGGAGTCCTAGCAACCTTGAAAGCAATGAAATCAGCAATAAAACCTTCACTGGTTTAAGTCCTACCTAGCACAAGGGAAGATGGTAATTATTGAAGGTTAATCATCTCAATTCCTACAGGAATTCCTCAGGGGAGTGTCCATGACCCAACCTTCATCAGCTGCTTCATCTATGAACTTCCATCCATCAAATGCCCAGAGGCAGGGATGTTCATTTATGATTGCACAATGTTTAGAAATATCTGAGAAACTGAAGCAAACCAGGTCTATGTGCAGCAAGTTCCGAACAATATCCAGATGTGAATTGATTAGTGGTAAGTAACATTCATGCCATACAATTTGGCAGGCAATGGCTATCACTAACAGGACAGAATCTAACCATTTCCACATGAAATTCAAACCATTACCACAATTAGATCCCTCACCATCAACATTCTGGGTATTTACTATTGACCAGAAACTGAACTGGACTAGCTAACATAAATAGTGTGGCTACAAGAGCATGTCGGAGGCTGCAAATTCTGCTATGAATAACTCCCTTTCTGACTGTGCAAAGCCTGTCCACCATCTACAAGGCACAAGTCAGGATAGAATACTCACTATTTGCCTGAATGAGTTCAGCTCCAACAACACAGGAAGCTTAACACTATCCAGGACAAAGCAGCATGCGTGTTTAGGGTACCACTCCAACACCTTGAGCAAAGACTTCCTCGATCAAATATGCACAGTGGCTGACTGTTTTCCATAATAAAGATGCATTGATGCTGCTTGGGAAATCTACTTTGACCGTGTCTTCCAAACTTACTGCCTGTAACACTTTATGACAGCATATAGTGCAAAACATTAATACCTACAAGTATATTCCAATCACACACTATCCTAACTTGGAAATATCACTGTTTCTTCAGTGTTGCTTGCTCTGTATCCCAAAATTTCCTTCCTAATAGAATGGTATGTGAGTTAGACGTGTTAGAAGTTCAAGAAGTTTTTTTCACCATAAACTTCTCTAGAAGAATGCATTGTGAGCAATAACTGCTCGCCTTTGCCAAAAAAGTTCAGGTGAATGAAAGAACGAAGCACCAGCAGCTAAAACAACATCTGCAGCAGAGAGAAGGCTGTGATTGAAGCTTTATCAAGACATCTTTCCAGAAGATATGTCACCACTTGTCAAAGCATACTTCTTGTATTGCAGTGCCTGTATTAAATCTAAAATGCATTTGTCTCAAACTTCCATTACTCCTTGAATGGTCATTGACCAAAAATACAAGCCAAATAATCACTGATATGCAAAGTATCAAATTCATCTTTATATAACTACATGACAAATCTTCCCAAAAATAGGTGAAAAACCACATAAAATTTAACATAAACATGGAAGGACCCTGATGACTTTCCTATTTTCCTAATGCTTAGTCCATCAGTCTATGTAAGTGCCAATGAAAAGTGAAGGTTTTGAGACATTAATATATGCTTGAAATAACAATGGGCCTGTTGATATGGAAATGACCTTTAATGTGGTGGAGATGGGGTGGTGGCCCATTGGTGAGCCAGCTCAGGGTTCAGGACTCTCTTTCAGTTATATCTTTTACCCTTTTTATTCTTAAACGATTCAAAATGGTGCTGGATTATGGTGACTGTTGAAGCATTTCACTGTATTTTACTGTCTTATTCACTGTAGAGTGTAAGTGACAATAAATAAATCATTCATTCATTCTATTCTATCTATCACTGCAGCAAAATTGTGAGAATTATTATTTCCTCTTGGTTCATCCACAACCTGTTCTGCTCTGTTTCTCCCAAATAGGAAGTGCTGTAGTACTCTCAGTTTTGTCCCTGCCAATGAGCCAAAAACTCTAAGTTCAAGTCCCACTTGGGACATGATGTCCTATGGTGGTGTGTTCACAATGTGACCAAACAGGTGGAATTTCAACTTGTAAATCTTGCTACCATCTGTCAATGACAGGCAGTAAAAGCAGGAGGTATCCTTAAATAAAAGTAGTGTTGCAGATGCTGGAGACCTGAAATGAACACAGAAAATCCTGGTCAACTCAAAATGTTTGGCAGCATGCGTAAAAAGAGAAAAAAGTTAACATTTTGAGTGCAATATTTCTCTTCTGTGCAGTTTCAGAGATTGGAATCAAAAAGTGAACTCTTGTTTCGTTCTCCACAGATGCTGTCTGTTTTTGTTATGGCAGATGTCCTGGTCAGGAGGTTGGTCAATTCAGTTGATTGGATATCTAGTTTGGGATGCAGAGTGATGCCAACAGTGAGGATTCAATTCCTGCACTGGCTGAGGTTATTATGAAGGGCTGTCCTTCTCAACCTCTCCCTTCGCCTGAGATGTGATGACCTTCCAGTCATCTCTCTTTCTTTCTCTCTCTCTCTCTCTCCCTCTCTATGGTCCATTTGAAGTATGGTGACTTCACCTTTACCCTTACCATTCTGGTCAGCTGTGTGCTGGAAAGTAAATTGAGGCTTCTCCCATCACTATCCAGAGCTCCAGATTACAATTAGCATGTAAAAGTCTGTGATGCCACAGCAACCAAGACGACTTGGCACCATGGTTGGTCCATTTGACTAGAAGGCTGGTATGAATCTGATTGGTATCAACAACCTGTCGTTGGACCTGCAACCTCTCCCTGCCTGTGCTGGAGAACATGGGGCTGTATGCCAGACAGTGAACTGAAGAAAAACATTGTCTGAATATATCCGTTGTGCTGCCAACCTGAGGGAAAGCAACTTTATCAGCTAATCTGCAGTTGTACCATCTGAACACCAAACAGGATTATGGAACATTGTAATCGCTGTAAAATCAGACTATGTTTTCATTAAAATCCTTCAAATCCTTAACAAGGGTACATTGAATGTATTAAAATGCTGCCGTTAACTGGCAAGGTCAGCATTTATTCCCCAGCCCTAATTATTCTTGAGAAGTTGATGGCGAGTTGGCTTCTTGAACTGTTAACTATTGCTGTCTGCAGGCTATCGGTACAGAGTTCCAAGATCTTGGCCCATGCACGTTTTTGTGTGTGTGTCTGTCTGTCTGTGCCTGTCTGTGTGTGCCTGTGTGTGTCTGTCTATGTGTAATGTGAAGAAGCCTTGGCTATGAAATATCCTGCGACTGTGTGCCAGAAATGGAAGAAAGTACTGCCAACGTGGTGATTGCATTGCCAATCGGGCAGCCTGATTTGAATAGGGTAATGTCAGAAATTGACATGGTCGCATTCAGTACGAATAGTGAAACACAACTAATGGAAGAAGGAGATCACATGAAATCCACATTCGGCATGGTTGCAGAATTCAGCATGAGTAAACTCAAAGCTGAAACATTTCCAACTATCTTCATCCTGAAGTTCTGGGCAGATAATCCATCTTGGACTCCTTCTACACTCTTAAGCCATTCTGCAGCAAGTCTGATTCACTCAAGTGGTGTCATGAAGTCGTTATTCACACTTGTCATGGCACTGGGTCTGGAAACATTGTGCTGAACTTAGCTCTAAAATTACACATGCCCCTAGTCAAGTGGTTCTTGCCAAGTAAAACACTTGGATCCACTTAACAATGGAGAAAATTGCTGACCTTTGTTCCACCCACAGAAAACAGGACCAGTCAGCTCCGGCCCATTGGTCTATTTTATCAGCAAAATGATGATGAAATTATGTCATCAGTTATGCCATCAAATGATACCTATTTAATATGATAGAAATATAACAACTGGCACTCAAAGTTTGGACAAAAGGGGAAAGACCTGTAAGAAAACTGGAACATGGGACCTGAAGCAATGCATAGTAGAGTGTTTAAACACTGAAGACAAGCAGCATTGATGTCTCCTCAAAAGTATCAGGAGTCACACCTCTTTATGTTGATGGGTCCCTTACCTTTATGATTAAACAAGGTTTATTCATAGCAAATCAATTAGAGCGACTTTAATGAATTTGTTTGGACATACCATCAAGGCAGGTGGAAGTTGAACCTACGCCGTCCGACTCAGAAACAGGGACACTATCACTGTGACACAAGAGCCTGCCAATTGATTATAAAATTATACTTAATCTATTAATTACTGAACTTAGATTTCTGCGCCAAATTTAATGGGCAAATTATATGTAAATACCACAACTTAAAAAAACCAACAGGCAGTGCAAGGCTGAGATGCCATTTTTAAGAAACTATGGTGATCAACTTGTGATGATGCAGTGTAAGAGTGTTGCTATTGTAAGACTGTATCTATTTCTTTCCAGATAGCTGGCTGATTTTCACATTAATAATGACATCTGTGTTAGTGTTCCATTTTTTCACCAAGGGAGAGAGAGACTGCCTAAAAATGTCATACCAAGATTCAAACATCACCTCATGAACTTATAAAGTGGATTATTAAAGTGAATCCAGAAACAGATTATAATGGAATTATAAACTAGATTACTCATTCTACACTTAATAAAAAAAGACAAATAAAAAGATAGTTACCAGTTATAACGGTTCCATTTAGGTAAATGTTTGCGGTGGAGTCTCTTAAAGAACAGCCACAACTCTTAAAATAACCCATTAATAATCGCAAACATTTTAAATGAAAATGCTGTAAGTGAAGTGATGCAGTTGATATTGAGCTGTATTGGAAAGTGGAATATTCTAAGAGACCAGACATATCCAGAAATCTGCAGATGCTTGGTAACACAAATTAAACAGAAAAATATACTAATTACTGAGAACGAATGAGTGTCACAGAGGCACTACATAACAGAATATATGGAACACCAGAAACAGAATCACAGAATAAAAAAATACAGTTTTGACTTTACTTGATTTCTCCCTTTCTGCTCCTCCTGCAGGTCAATTAGGAACAAAGAAATTAATGCTATTATAAAGTGACTTTGGTGTCATCAGATCATAATTTTCTTTGGAAGTGCAGTCACTATTGCTCTCAAAGCACTGGAAAAACTCTGTTAAAC
The DNA here is from genome assembly GCF_047496795.1 of Chiloscyllium punctatum. NCBI lineage: Eukaryota > Metazoa > Chordata > Chondrichthyes > Orectolobiformes > Hemiscylliidae > Chiloscyllium > Chiloscyllium punctatum. Next base: position 51,491,531 of record NC_092740.1, on the reverse strand, counting down.
AAGTAATATTCTGGGTGGGGTGCATGGACAGGCCAGAGAGAGTTAAGAATCAAAAGCATGCACAGTGATCAGAGAGGGAAAATGAAAGCTAAGAACGTGCATAATTGTCTGAAGGCCTGGGACCCAAAAGCTTACTCAGTGGCGTAGGTTTACAAGTTATACGGCTTAAAGATTGCCCAGTAAGGGGAGTTGTTAAATGGGTAGGAGTGTGTTCAGGGGTTGTTTCTAACTCAGTGGAAGAAATGTGGGAAATTTCATTAAAATGCTGTGTGTGCCATTGTGTTGTAGAGTGGTCAGTATTCTGTTGAGAATGTGGTAACCTCAGCATGATTCAGAGCCTTAGCAACAAATTTCCTCAACACTTTGAAGCGGCTTTCAAGAAGGCATTGGTTGATTATTTGGATCAAAATAATGTGCAAATGTATGAAGATAAAGCAAGAGATTCATAGTAAATAATTAGACTGTTTTATTGAGCTGGTGCAGGCAGGGATGGGGATGCAGGGCCGAATGGCCTCTTCTTGTGTTTTAACACTTCTTTGATTCTATGATCAAGTCATACTTCTTCATGTTTGCTAGTTGAGCATAAAGTAACATAACGCCTGATTCCCTTATTCCCAATTTGCGATATTGTATTGTACTTACAAAGCATTTATATCTGTAATGTCTTTAGAATATTGAGACAATTCAACAGTGTAGTGTTTGGTTGAAGATGTCTGACAATCACTAAAATTATCAAGAAAAAAACAAAAATTGCCAACAACTATTATGACAAGTTTAAATACTTGGTGCCCATAGGTGATTATGTCATAAATGGATTTATTGACATTTCCTGTCATACCAGCACCTGCCTCATGATCATCCCTATTACACCCTATCCCACCCTTCCTATGCCAACCCTAACTCTTTATTGTTTTCATCCTGCTCTTGCCATTCACTTGTTTCCTATTAATCCCAACCTCATAGAAAATATGTCTCTGTCCAGGATAGCTTTTTTGTAGTAAAAACACTGTTAAAGAAATCTTTCATTGGAAAACAAGTCATATTGGACAGCAGCATTTTATGTTTTTATTTGAAAGTTCCAGCATCCATAATACTTTGCTTTTCTTAGTTTTACTGTAGCTTTACCTTGCACTGTTTTTGGTTCTCCACCAAATACTAACAATTCTACATTGAACTTCACTTCAATTATCTGTCTATGTGGTTCTATGTGGCACTACCCATCAATAGAGGCATCCCTCAATTTGACAAATCAGGGTGGAGAAACATAAGGTGAGATCATTATAGATTAATCAAAACCAATTTAATGTACAGGGCGAAAGTAAGGACTACAGATGCTGGAGATCAGAGTCGTGAGTGTGGTTTTGGAAAAGCGCAGCAGGTCAGACAGCATCCGAGGAGCAGGAGAATCGATGTTTTGGGCATAAGCCCTTCCTGATGCTTGCTCCTCGGATGCTGCCTGACCTGCTGTGCATTTCCAGCACCAGTGTAATATACACTCTAAATACAAGTGTAACTAATTTCTCCAAGCCTTTTTTTTTAATCTTTAAATAGTTGCAAATGAATGTTAAATAATTAAGAAGCAAATTAGTGCCTTGAAAGGTGTGAGTTTATGCTTGTATTCTTACTTTAGTTAAATGTTGTACGTAGCCAGACAAATGCTTCCCAACAAATATGGAAAAACAATAAGCCATTCAATCTGGCCTTCACCACAGCTACACTCAACCTAGTACATGATTTTCTGACTAACACCATGGAACATCTGTAAGCAATTGGGATTACCAACTGTCAACCTAATTTTTAATGGTGTCTGATCCAGAGAAGCTATTTGCAGGACTGAGGGGGAGAATGTAGCAAAATATAAATCAGGTGTAGTTAACAATCTGAAATAAATAAAATTTAATTAATTGCAATTAAGTACATCTGAGGCTATTTTAATGAATTAAAATCAAAAGATCTACAAAGATAAAAGAAAATATAAAGTAATCATAAATATATTTACAAAACTTTAAATAGAAGTGTAGTTTTATTGAAACAGAATGAATCCATTGGTATCATCACATTGGTCCTTTTATACAGGCCACCTTATTATTCTTAAGGTGTGATCTAAATAATTAGAGATGTTGACAATAAATTTAACATTTCAATTAACTAATTCCTATCCCAATTGCTTGGAGCAGGTTTTAGCAAGAGCATTTTAAGACAATGTAGATTATCTGTAAACAAACATTACTTTGTGTTTATCTAAGATCAATTCAAAAGAGGTAAATAATTTAACATTTCACAACCAGGTAAAAACAATGACTGCAGATGCTGGAAACCAGATTCTGGATTAGTGGTGCTGGAAGAGCACAGCAGTTCAGGCAGCATCCAAGGAGCTTCGAAATCGACGTTTCGGGTAAAAGCCCTTCATCAGGAATAAAGGCAGTGAGCCTGAAGCGTGGAAAGATAAGCTAGAGGAGGGTGGAGGTGGGGAGAAATGGGTGAGTGGGGGAGGGGATGAAGGTGATAGGTCAGGGAGGAGAAGGTGGAGTGGATAGGTGGAAAAGGAGATAGGCAGGTAGGACGAGTCCGGACAAGTCAAGGGGACAGTTACTGAGCTGGAAGTTTAGAACTAGGGTGAGGTGGGGGAAGGGGAAATGAGGAAACTGTCGAAGTCTACATTGATGCCCTGGGGTTGAAGTGTTCTGAGGCAGAAGGTGAGGCGTTCCTCCTCCAGGCGCCTGGTGGTGAGGGAGCGGCGGTGAAGGAGGCCCAGGACCTCCATGTCCTCGGCAGAGTGGGAGGGGGAGTTGAAATGTTGGGCCACGGGGCGGTGTGGTTGATTGGTGCGGGTGTCCCAGAGATGTTCCCTAAAGCACTCTGCTAGGAGGCGCCCAGTCTCCCCAATGTAGAGGAGACCGCATCAGGAGCAATGGATACAATAAATGATATTAGTGGATGTGCAAGTAAAACTTTGATGGACGTGGAAGGCTCCTTTAGGGCCTTGGATAGAGGTGAGTGAGGAGGTGTGGGCGCAGGTTTTACAGTTCCTGCGGTGGGAGGGGAAAGTGCCAGGATTGGAGGGTGGATTGTTTGGGGGCGTGGACCTGACCAGGTAGTCGCGGAGGGAACGGTCTTTGCGGAAGGTGGAAAGGGGTGGAGAGGGAAATATATCCCTGGTAGTGGGGTCTGTTTGGAGGTGGCGGAAATGTCGGCGGATGATTTGGTTTATGCGCAGGTTGGTAGGGTGGAAGGTGAGCACCAGGGACGTTCTGTCCTTGTTACGGTTGGAGGGTGGGGTCTGAGGGGGGAAGTGGTGGATGTAGATGAGATGCATTGGAGGGCATCTTTAACCACGTGGGAAGGGAAATTGCGGTCTCTAAAGAAGGAGGCCATCTGGTGTGTTCTGTGGTGGAACTGGTCCTCCTGGGAGCAGATCTGGCAGAGGCGGAGGAATTGGGAATACGGGATGGCATTTTTGCAAGAGGTAGGGTGGGAAGAGGTGTAATCCAGGTAGCTGTGGGAGTCGGGTTTGTAAAAAATGTCAGTGTCAAGTCGGTCGTTATTAATGGAGATGGAGAGGTCCAAGAAGGGGAGGGAGATGTCAGAGATGGTCCAGGTAAATTTAAGGTCAGGGTGGAATGTGTTGGTGGAGTTGATGAATTGCTCAACCTCCTCGCGGGAGCATGAGGTGGCGCCAATGCAGTCATCAATGTAGCAGAGGAAGAGGTGGGGAGTGGTGCCGGTGTAATTACGGAAGATCAACTGCTCTATGTAGCCAACAAAGAGACAGGCATAGCTGGGGCCCATACGTGTGCCCATGGCTACCCCTTTGGACTGGAGGAAGTGGGAGGATTCAAAGGAGAAATTGTTAAGGGTGAGGACCAGTTTGGCCAAACGAATAAGAGTGTCGGTGGAAGGGTACTGTTGGGGACGTCTGGAGAGGAAAAAACAGAGGGCTTGGAGGCCCTGGTCATGGCGAATGGAGGTGTAGAGGGATTGGATATCCATGGTGAAGATGAGGCGTTGGGGGCCAGGGAAACGGAAGTCTTGGAGGAGGTAGAGGGAGTGGGTGGTGTCTCGAACGTATGTGGGGAGTTCCTGGACTGGGGGGATAGGACAGTGTCGAGGTAGGTAGAGATGAGTTCAGTAGGGCAGGAGCATGCTGAGACAATGGGTCGGCCAGGGTGGTCAGGCTTGTGGATCTTGGGAAGGAGGTAGAACCGGGCAGTGCGGGGTTCCCGGACTATGAGGTTGGAAGCTGTGGGTGGGAGATCTCCTGAGGTGATGAGGTTCTGTATGGTCTGGGAGATGATGGTTTGATGATGGGGAGTGGGGTCATGGTCGAGGGGGCAGTAGGAAGAGGTGTCCTCGAGTTGACGTTTGGCTTCAGCGGTGTAGAGGTCAGTGCGCCAGACTACCACTGCGCCCCCTTTATCCGCTGGCTTGCTGGTGAGGTTGGGATTGGAGCAGAAGGATTGGAGGGCTACGCGTTGTGAGGGTGAGAGGTTGGAGTGGGGGAGGGAGGTAGACAGATTGAGGCGGTTAATGTCCCGGCGGCAGTTGGAAATGAAGAGGTCGAGGGTAGGTAATAGGCCAGCGCGGGGTGTCCAGGTGGATGCAGTGTGTTGGAGGTGGGCGAAGGGGTCCTCGGAAGGTGGGCGAGAGTCCTGATTGTGAAAGTAAGCTCGGAGGCAGAGGCGACGGAAGAATTGTTCGACATCACAGCGTGTATTAAATTCATTGATGCGTGGATGGAGGGGGATGAAGGTGAGTCCTTTGCTGAGGATTGATCATTCGTCCTCGGTGAGGGGGAGGTCTGGGGGTTGGTGAAAACTCAGCAGGGCTGGGAGCTGGGATCTGGTGTGGGTGTAGAGCTGGGAGTAGGGGAGGAACCTGTAACTGGAGTGGGTGTGATGGTGGGGGGAACGGGGGTGGAGTCATGAGCAGGGGTAGTGTTCCCCTTGGGGTCCTGGGGGGTGGGGATAGTGACAGTGGGGTCTGTGGGGGGCATGTCAGTAGAATGCAGGTGAGTGGCGCTGGTGGGGGCGTAAGTGGTGGTGACCACGGCAGTAGGGGTGGCAGAAGTCACTGAGCATGTGGCATCAGCGATGATGTGAAGGGCAGAAGTGATGTCAGGTGTGATGCATGAGGAATTGTGAGGGGTGGAAGTGGTTGTGGGAGTGGCCATGATGGTGGCGGAAGTGACATCCTCAATCAGCGTGGGGGTGGTAGCTGCATCAGCCGCAGCTAACATTCAAATAAAGATCTCAAAGGCAATTTGGAATGGGCAATAAATGCTGATCCAGCCAGTGGTACCCACATCCCATAACATGATAAATATTTTTGAAAATCCAAGGCCATCCAGACCTGTATTGACGGTAACTTTGAAGTATGGAGCATTTTAATTTCATTCATTCTTTGAGATAGGTTGAGCATTTTTATTCAATCTTCATTTGTGTCTGAGAAAGCAGTCAAGAATTGTCACAATCCATGTGGTGAAGGCTTGCACAATGTTCTCTTACAGAAAGTTCCAGAATTTTAATCCAGGAATAATGATCCAAATGTTCAGAAGATGTGAGCATGCACCAACTTGGCTCAATGAAGGAGCAATTATAAAGTTCTCTTGAAACTTGACTCTTAAACCAGAGTTTTTCATATAACAAGTTTTGCTGTTTGGAAATTAGGTTTTTTTTATGACATGATCTTTTCAATCTCAGGGAAACAAAGTTATTCCTCAAATGTTATTGAGGCCATTACATATAAATTTGATATTTCAACTCCGGAGAAAACAGTTCCCAATTAGATTTTCATTTACTATGATTATAAACAAATCACAGCCCAATTTTTTTTCTAGATTTGTATTTGTATTCTTAGGGCTGTTTTTGCAGATGGACAGCTTTATGCGACTTGTGCTAGATTGAGAAGATTTAATTCTGTTCAAATTTTTATTAAATAAATATCAGGAATTTTGCACTTGGAGAACATTTGCAATAATTAGACTGCAGATCTTTTGTGACTCTCTGCTAGTTGGTGCAAATATGCATGTGGAAAGAATTACTCTGATCATCATGTGTGGCATCTTCCTACTTATGTTCTTCACTCTGGTCAGCATTTTACATGAAAACATAAATACATTCATTCTTGAGTCCATGTTTCGAGGGAAGCTGTAAGTCCATGGTGTTCCCACGCAGCCTTTTACTTCTCAGTGGTGAAGATTGTGAGTTTCAGAGCTGAGGCCAAGGAAGCTTTAATAGGTTGTTGCTGTGGATCCTGTAAGCTGTGCATATTGCAGTCATGGTAGACACAAAGCAGAGGAATGAACATTTAAAGTAGGACAAAGGTACCAATCAAGTGGAATATTTTGTCTTCAGTCCTGCCGAGATTCCTGAGTTTTGATCTACCTCCAACCATCTAGTCATGTAAAAAATATTTCCTCAAATTCTTCATGCATTGTAGGTGGTTGAGAGACTTAACACAGATAGGGAAACCATTGGCTTAACAATATCTAGCCTCTTACCTGCATGTATGTGACTAGTGCAAGTGAATTTCTTGTCAAAGGCAAGCCTCTGGGATATTGATAGTTGAGAACTTTATGGTGTTAATGCAATTGCATGTCAAGGATGCAAAGTTAGCTCTCTCTTATTAAAGAAGGTCATTGTCTCTAGATGTTGTAAGTCCAAGTTGGATATTGTCAACATCCAACTATCTGCAAGCACAAATGCTCTCATTTCCTGAAAAAGTGCAAATCAAGCTGGATAATGGGCAATGCCAACACCATCCCTGCTTATGTCCTATGTCATTGGCTGAACCCAGCAGAGTTTATGGCACAGTCACAGTTGGCAGTGAGGGAGGGTTCAATACTGACTTTGGACTCCATGAAATTTCATGGTGTCAGGTCAAACATGGTGAGAAACCACCTGCTTATTACAACGTATTGTAAGTGATTATCAGCAGCAGCATAATTGTATTCCAACATAATGGAGGATCAGCATTTCCCACACAGGGATGTCAGGGGCAGAACCTGACATACTTAAAAATGTGCCAACAACATGCTGAAGGCACAGCACAAACAGCTTAAGAAGGAAGTGATAGAGCTCAGTGATTTCACAACAATTGAATCAGACCTAAGGTTTGAAGTCCTGCCACCCAGTTGTGAATGGCGGTCAACAATTAAACAATTCACTGGAGGAGGAGATTCCACAGACATCCCCATCCCCAATCATGGGGGACCCCAACACATCAGTGCAAAAGAGAAGGCTGAATAATTTGCAACAATACATTGGTGACAGTGACGATAACTGCCACACATTTACCATAGCCATGGAGAGGGAAACAAGCAGGTACTATGGGAAAATATTTAATTGCGACAAGGAAATTATGATGCTATCAGACAGGATTTGGGAAGTACAGATTGGGAGCACTTCTGGCTTTATGTTGATGGGAGGACAATTGTTGAAGGCTGTTAAGGTTGGAAACTGCACTGAGAAGTTTGTGGAACAATCTCCTAAGATTCATTGGCCTCCAACAATCACATCAGCCACTGGGGAATTCTCTTCTGTTCCTCCTGAATTTGTTACTAATGAGAACTGCTTGAAGCTGCACTCAGTTGAATGCTGTGTTACTTTACTGATGTATAACAATGCAACGTGAACTAAAGGCAAGTTAAAGTTAACATAACCCTACAAGACAACAAGGCTGCTCTCTCATTAGAGAGAGATGGTTGGTGATGGTTTAACCTGAAGGTCACAATGCTTAAGGCAAAGGGATAAGTTGAGAAGGAGCCTCAGCCAGTACAGAAATCAAACTCATACTGTTGGCATCATACTTAATTGCAAACCAGCCATTGAGCCAACATGAGCTAACTGGCCCCCTACCTTATAAAGAAAGATATGCTTTTCTATACTATGTGCTTTCTCCCTGCCTGAATGCTTGCAGCTGCTGAAAGATCTCAATTCCACAAGCTTCAGGCAATGAACAGGTTCTAATATTTTTCAAAATTGATTGAAAAAGTATTCTAAAGGTCAATCTGATACAAATAAATGTACATACATGAGATAAATTGATCAATTTGGATTAACATCAATTAATAATATCGTGATGAAATCTGTTGTGATTTGTAAGGTTGATGTATCATTGTACATTGAGCAAATGCAGTATTCTGCAAACTATTGGCACCTGCAAGAGTTGAGGATAAAGTCAATATGCTATACTAATCTTTATACTCTAACGTTTTCTCAGTCTGAGAGAGTCACAGAGTCATAGAGATGTACAGCACAGAAACAGACCGTTCTGTCCAACTCATCCATGCTGACCACATAACCTAAACTAATCTAGTCCCATTTGCCAGTATTTGACCCATAACCCTCTAAACTCTTCCTTTTCATATACCCATCCAGATGCATTTTAAATGTTAGTCATGATGTACAGGTGCCAGTGTTGGACTGGGGTGGGCAAAGTTAAAAATCCCCCAACATCAGGTTATTGTCCAACAGATTTATTTTGAAATACTAGCTTTCAGAGTGCTGCTCCTTCATCAGGTAGCTGTTATCAAGTAGCTTCATCAGACAGCTACCTGCTGAAGGAGCAGTGCTGCAAAAGCTAGTACTTCCAAATAAACCCATTGGACTATAACCTGATTTTGCATGATTTTTAACTTTTAAATATTGTAATTGTACCAGCCCCCACCACTTCTTCTGGCAGCTCATTTCATACATGCACCACACTCTGTGTGAAAATGTTGCCCCTTAAGTCCTTTTTAAATCTTTCTCCTCTCATCCTAAACCAATGCCCTCTCGTTTTGCACTCACCTAACCATGGAAAAGACCTTATCTATTTACCCTATCCATGCCCCTAATGATTTTATAAACCTCGATAAGGTCACCCCTCAGCTTCCAGGGAAAACTGCCCCAGCCTGTTTAGCCTCTCCCTATAGCTCAAACCCTCCAACCCTGGCAACATCCTTGCAAATCTTTTTTGAACCCTTTCAAGTTTCACAACATTCTTCCAATAGGAGGGAGACCAGAATTGCACACAAGTGGCCTAAGTATTGTTCTGTACAACCACAACATGACCTCCCAACTCCTATACTCCATGCTCTGACCAATAAAGGAAAGCTACTAAATGCCTTCTTCACTATCCTATCTTACCTGAGACTCCACTTTTATGGAATTATGAACCTGCACTCCAAGGTCTCTGTGCAGCAACATTTCCCAGGACCTTACCATTAACTGTATAAGTACTGCCTTGATCTGCCTTTCCAAAATGTAGCACCTCACATTTATCTAAATCTCCTCAGTCCATTGGCCTATTTGATCAAGAACCCGTTGGACTGTGAAGTAACTTATTTGCTGTCCAATACACCTCCAAGTTTGGTGTCATCAACAAACTTATGAACTATACCTCCTATGTTCACATCCAAATCATTTATATAAATGACAAAAAAACAGTGGATCCAGCACTGATCCTTGTGGCACACACTGGTCGCAGGTCTCCAGTCTGAAAAACAACCCTTCACCAGCACCCTGTGTCTTCTATCTTTGGGACAGATTGTATCCAAATGCTAGTTCTCCCTGAAGTTCATGAGATCTAACCATGCTAACCAGACTACCATGAGGAACCTTGTCAAACACCTACTGAAGTCCATATAGATCATGTCCACCACTCTGCCCTCATCAATCCTCTTCATTACTTCTTCAAAAAACTCAATCGAGTTTGTGAGCAATGATTTTCCACACACAAAGTCATGTTGACTATCCCTAATCAATCCTTGCCTTTCCAAATACATGTAAACCCTGTCCCTCAGGATTCCCTCCAACAAGTTGCCCACCAGCAATGCCAGGCTTACCAGTCTATAATTCTCTGACTTTTCCTTACCATCTTTCTTAAATAGTGGCACCACATTAGCCAACCCCCAGTCTTCTGGCATCTCACCTGTGACAATCAATGAGCCAAATATCTCAGCAAGGGCCCAGCAATCACTTCCCTAGCTTCTCACAGAGTTCTAGGGTACACCTGATCAGGCCATGGGGATCCATCCACCTTAGTGCATTTTAAGCTATCCAGCACCTCCTCCTGTTTCCTGTCAAGGGTGTTATCATCATTTGAACTCCCCAGGTTAGGTTATTATTTTTAATCATTGTTAGACCTCCATTTATGTCTATTTGAAAATATTTGTTATACTCTATCAATCAGAATATGTTCAATTTCTTTACCTTAATCTTGGAACTGGCTAGATGGAATTCAGTGGTCTTCTAACTGATTATTCTGCGAATTAGTAGATGTACAATCAATTTTAATATGAGATGTATATGTTATCAGTAAGGTCTCCGTTTGTTAGCATCCCTGACTATCCTTGAATTTATTGGTTTTCTCAGTCATCCAGAGGCAAGTCAGAGTCAACTACATTGTTGTATATCTGAAATCACATGTCGGCCAGACCAAGCAAGGATTATATGTTTCTTTCACTAAGATGACATTTGTTACATTAAACATTTATTAGTCCAGTGATGTTACCACTATGCCACCACTTAATACTATCTACTTCTAGTTGCAATTTTTACAATAGTTCCCTAAAATGATTTTGTTGAGATTGACTTCTTGTGTTACTAACCCTGACCATTCTTCCTACTTGCATTCCAAGCAGTAGCGCAAATCAGGGTGGATTTTCAGCATATGGGTGATTAATTGCATGAATCAATTCGTGCAATGCTTGTCTGTGTGCCTGTATCTGTGTGAGCTGCAGAATGCATTCTTGAATAATTATTGAAATATGATTGATACAGTGCAATTGAGAGCTGGTTGCTTGAAGCATTGATTCTTAATAAAGAGGTTAAAATTCTCATTGATAGCTTAGTGAGTCTTGACTTATACTAAAAACAATTTATAGAATTTGAGAACCTACAGAAGTATAGTTAGCATATCTTTATTAATGAGCAATAAGCTAGGAACAGAGCACAATCACTTCATTTAGATCGTTAAACATCTGTATTATACGTAATAGATCTACTTTATATCCGTAATTAGCTTCCTGTGAGTAATGCCTAATTTGGGATCTTATGAACAAATAACAGGATATTACCATTCAGTTTCGTAAGATGTTGAACTATGGTTTTTAATTATTTGATTTGATTTTCTCATCATTATGAAAGCATTTTGAAAATTTTGTCTGAATTATGATATTCTCATTCTCAAAAGGTTTTGCAGGTAGCACCTGGATTTATGCATTAAAGAAAAACACTACTTGAAACTTTAAAAGGCATTCTATAAACTCTTCAGAAATAGTATTATGGCAACCAAATTTCTTAAAACAAGGAGTTTTTCCACTTGATCAAATGTGCTTTGAACATTATTGAGCACAATTTTGATAACATATTTGAAGCAAACTTTATTATGTAACTTCAACTTCCACCTATCACATTGCCAATGTTGATTTATTTCAATATTAAGTTTTAGTTTTAAACTGTTCTCTGCAATGTAAGAAATTACATAAAGACAATGCAACTGGATCTGTATTAAATCTGTCTATTATTCTTCTTTTTGCAGATAAAGGATCACGACTGGGCATAAAGATAGAACAGCCTAAAGTTGTCTCATACCGAGGCAGCAATGCCACTCTGCCCTGTACGTTCTATTACAAGCCTGTGCCTGTGCGTGCAGTTCAAACTCCTCTTAAAGTCAGGATCAAGTGGACCAAACTCACCTCTGATTACCTCAAGGAAATTGATGTATTTGTTTCATTGGGAAATAACTGGAAAAGTTTTGGAAACTACCAGGGAAGAGTTTTTCTAGAAAATGAGAATGATGCCTCCATAACAATAACAGATTTAACATTGGAGGACTACGGGAACTACAAATGCGAAATAATTGAAGGATTGGACGATGTCAGTGGGACTATTCTGCTGGATCTGCAAGGTATACATATATGTTTCAGTTTATGTGCAAAATAAGTAGTCATCTAATAACCATGATAGAGAATATTTCTTGAAAAACGTTGTGGTCATGTTGTGTTCATTCAGGTGAATCATCTTATTTCAAAGCACTGCAGCACCCAATATTAAGCTACTGTTACCGCAATAGCCATTCCTCTCGCATTTTTGGATGAAATTGTCAGCTGATATTAGGCTCATTCTTTGGTCTCACCAATAGTGTAATCTCAGTATGCCCATACAGCCAGCAGGCAAATGAGGCTCCATCAGCTGGGCTGGTCTTGAACCCAGATGTTGCTCCCACCACCCACTGGCTCCCATTGATTTCAATATTTGTATAACTCCTTTATACCATACTCATCCAAATGTTGCCTTGAGATCAAGGGCAGTCAGAATGACCTAACATCTAGAGTGTCCTCTTTAGTTTGTTACAAAGTTGATTACAATACAGAATAAAACCATTCAACCACCATGTCTGCATTGGTTCTCTAAGTATGTTAACCTGGTGCCAATCTCTTTTCTTTTCTGTCTAACCCCACACATTGTTTCCACTGAAATAATCATCTAGTCCCCTCTTGAGTGCATCAAATTGAACCTGCCTTCCAGGTACTGCATTCCAGCTCCAAACTACTCAGTCTGTGAACATGTTTCTCATTTTCTTCTTTTGTACAACATTGTAAAACTATGCCCATTGGTGCTCAATCCTTTAACAAGTGAGAACAGTTTCTCCGTATCCACTCTGTCCAGATCCCTCATGCCTTTGGAAACTTCTGTCAAATCTTCGCTTCACCTTCTTCTCTCCAAGGGAAACAGCCCCAACTCCTGTAGTCTTTCCCAGTAAGTGTGTGTCTCAACCCTGCAGCCATTCTTGGAAACTTCTTTTGCATTCTCTCCAATGCATTCACACCCTTCCTATAGTGTGATATCCAGAACTGCATGCAAAACTCCAACTCAGGTCTAAATTGTTTATGTTGTATATATTTGACCAAGGTTTTAATGAGGCCTGAAGCTAAGTAGCCCTGATGCAACCCAAAATGAGCATCAGTGATCAGATACTTTTGTCAGACATTTTAATTGCTCTGATCCACTTACCTTTCACTTCTATATTGTTAATTTCTGCCTCCAGTCCATCAAATATTTTAGTTGTCATTTAGTAATCTGGTTTTATTTTTATTTGAATCATGTACTTTTTTCATTCTTTTCTTTTGCTTACTACATGGCACAATTAATTCGTAAAATTTAGGGCTCGGTTGGATATTTCGAGAAACTACCATCTGATTTCCCATGTTATATGAGGAGCTTTCTAAGCATTCCATCTCTTTTTTTAAAATGTGACATTTGACATAGTTGTCATGGTGATCTGATTTTCACGACGGAGAGGAATTCTATCACAATTTTATTGCTCCACCTTACAATGAAAACTAGCAAATTATGGCCATCCCATTGATTTTATGATGTACTATTAATAAATATACTGCAACTTATCTTTTAAAATCTATTCTATTCAAGGAAAGAAAGTTACAAAATAAATTCCACGTTCTGATTAAAAAAGGAATGACTACAGACATGTGCTCACATAAATTTACAAGTAGCTATTTTGCATAAAGTAATTGAGCAGTGTATAACCTGGTGAAATTAAGCTCTAAAAGACACAGTAGAGACCCATCAGCGAATTTATCCGTAAGCCATAGCTTTTCATTTCTGCCTCAAAATAGGAATAGAATTTTATATTAGAAAAAATTGATTGCAATACCACAACTGTAATTAAAGTGGAAATACTGAGGAAAAGGAACCCAGCAAATTAGTCAGTTTGTATGGAGAAGTTAATGTTTCAGATCTGTAACCTTTCAGCTAAACTAAGAAATGTTAGTGGTGTAATAGATTTTGGACATGGGAGTGGTTAGGATAAGGGACGGATGACAAGAAAGATTGAAGTACATATGGCTTAGTACTCCAGGGCTACAGGGATTAATGATGGAGGCAAGAAAAGAAAACAAACAAATAAAGGAAGTATCTCAAGCAGGTGTGCTGCTCACTGAAAGAAAATAAATGAAATGAGCAAAGAATAGGAAACAAAAATGATGGACAGATTGACAATCTGAAATTGGTCAATTGAAAGCTGAGTCCAAAAGGTACCTGATTGCAAAATGAAGTGTTTTTCCTGAAGGTAACATTGAGTTTCATTGGCATAGTGTGATAGGCCAAGAGCAGAAATGCCTGCATGAGGACAAGGTGGAGAAGCAAGATGACAGCCCATAGGAAGCTTGGATCATACCTGCAGATGGAACTGAGGTGTCCTGCAAAGTTGTTATTTGTTTGGTCTCCCCAGTATCGAGGGGACCACAGAGTGAGCAGCAAATACAGTAGACCAGTTTGGAAGAAGTGGAGGTAAATTGCTGCTTCATCTGGAAGGGTATTTGGATCTTTGCATGGCAAAGTGGGAAAGTGAGAAGGGACAATGTTTAAGTTCCTGTGTTTCCATGGAAAGGTACCATGGGAAGGGGATGGAGTGTTGAGGGTATCTGAGATATGGACCTCAGAGGACACATTCCCTTTGGATTATCGAAAGGGAAGGACAAGGGAAGATGTGTTTGGTTGTGGTATCATGCTGGGCATGATAGAATTGGTTGAAAATGATCCATTCAGTGCAAATGCTGCTGGGGTGGAAGGAAAGAACAAGAGGAACCCAAGCAAGGGAAACATTTGGGAAGGAGGGGAAAGGGAGGGAACAGAAGTGCATGGTTAGGAGTCCTGACAACTATTTGCCTGTTCTTCTGAGGGAAACTTTGTATATGACCCGTAGGAATGATATTTGAAACAACATTATATCTTTTTTTTGACTATTTATCGACACATTTTTTTCCTCAGGCAAGGTTCACCTTAGGATTTATAAAGAATAAACTTCTGCACCAGTGAGGCAGTTCCTTATCTATCAAGACTCAAGAGGCGATCCAGAAATAGGAGGATGTTTTAGATTAGATTCCCTACAGTATGGAAACAGGCCCTTCAGCCCAACAAGTCCACACCGACCCTCCGAAGAGTAACCCACCCAGACACATTCCCCTACCCTATGTTTACCCCTGACTAATGCACCTAACATTGTGGGAGATTTCCCATGGCTAATTCACCTAACCTGCACATCTTTGGACTGTGGGAGGAAACTGGAGCACCCAGAGGAAACCCACACAGGCATGGGGGAATGTGCAAGCTTTACACAGACACTTGCCCAAGGCAGGAATCAAACATGGGTCCGTGGTGCTGTGAGGCTGCAGTGCTAACCACTGAGCCACTGTGCCACCCAAAAATGAGGCAGATGAATGTATGGCTTGAAACATGGTGAAGGAGGAAGGGCCTTGGCATCCTGGAACACTGGTGAAGATAGCACTTAGATAGTTCAGATAGTTACAACTGAACAGAGCTGAAATTGAGTTCCTCGCAAAGAAATTTGCTCATACCATTGTGAGGGCTGTTGGCTAACTTGGCACTGATTTGGGAACCAGGAGGGAATAGTAGAGGAGAATAACAATACTTGGTGATACAGCTGGCACTAGCATTGAGAATAGTAAGTTAATTAGTGAATATAGTTTAGTAGATGATTAACTTTAGTTGGTGAAGTTGGAGTAAGGGAGAAAGAAATGAAATCTGAAATAGACTTGAAATGCATCTATGTAAATGCACGGAGTATAGTAAATGCGTTTGAGCCATTACAAACACAGATTGCCATGTGGAAATATGTTGTTTGGGTGGTTCCTATCTCAAGGAAGGGCAAAATTGGGTGTTAAATAATAAGTTGTTGAGGTACGTAGAAAAGTAAAGAAAGGAGAATGGGTAGCAGTATTGGTTAAGGAGCGCATTGCAGTGCTTGAGAAAGAGGATGGCATCTATGTGTTGTCCAAATTTCTGAGTCATGTTGAAGAGTGTGCTGCAGCAAGGTGAGAAGTGTGCTGCGCAATTCTTGGGAAACAGTGCTGCTTCACATAGACTCTCCATATCGCTCATGGGCAGATACTCGGTCCCACACATGCACAGAAGATGGGGAATCTGCTTGTTATGCAGACTGCTTGCGCACGCAGAGGATCAAATGTTCGATCTGAGAATGCACAATGATCAAAGCTTGTACCCCCAAGATGAGAAGAAACTGCAAATGTGCAATAAAGAAGCATGTGATTGTTGGACAACTATGGAACTGGTCTGCTTCCATATTAGCAAGGACTTTAAGGTGAATATTTTTGGATTTTCTTTTTTAGTTCAGCCACTAAACTAATTCTTAGATAGATTTAAGAAGAAATGACGAAGTTTCTTTGTCAAAATATGCAATTCCTTTGTCAATTCAGTCGATGAAACATATGAACTCAAAGAAAATAAAGTTCTGTTGAGAGGCATAGTGAGAACTATGTGGCCTTTTGGATTTTCATAACAGAAGATGATGCTTGCCCCTTTCCTGAATATCTCATCTGCAGACAGAAATTGGCTAAAATTGTATTGGTACTAAGTAAGTAAAGACACCAGTTGCAAATTTTCATGAGGTTGTGAGAGACCTGACAAAGATTTCAACAGTGCATGAACTGCCTTATAAAGTGATACTATCTGATGATTACTTGTGGGCTAAGTTTGTATAACACACAGACTCTTCCAGCCATCTGAATGAGCTGAATACTAAAATGCAGGGGAAGAGTGAGATGATCCTGAGCATCACAAATAAACTTCAAGGATTCAGATCTAAACTGGGCCTTTGGCAAGAGACAGTGTCAGAGAATTCACTCGGGATGTTTCCACTCGCATTGCCACTGGCACACACAGCTGTCAAGGTGCACAGCCTCATACTCAAACATATCAATGCAATGCAAGAGAAATTTGAATTCTACTTCCCCTCAACAAATGTGGAAGACTATGACTGGATACATGATGTGTTTAGTTCACTTGTTTCTGATTCCTCACAAAAGCTAACATTAAAAGAGGAGGAATACGTAGAGCTACAGATGAACTGCACAATAGCGAGGCATTTTTACCTGTGTTTGGCTGACAGTGGTATATGAATAACTAACAATCTCTGCATATGCCATTGCTGTGTTCTTGCAGTTTGTGACAACATACCTCTACAAGCTACTATTTTCAACACCAGCATAAATGAAAAGCAACAGATGGGAGTGTTTATCAATGAAGCAAGTTTGCAGGTCAATTACTCCCCAGATTAAAAAGCCCTTTGCACACTGACAGGTCCAAGTTTCCCACTCGGGGAAAGTGAGGACTGCAGATGCTGGAGATCAGAGTCAAGAGTGTGGCTCTGGAAAAGCGCAGCTGGTCAGGCAGCACCTGAGGCGAATCGATATTTTGGGCACAAGCCCTTCATCAGGTTTCCCACTAATCCAATAAATTGCAATTTACTCTACATTTTGCCATGACCCATTCTTTATGAACATGCAGAAATATTTAAATTAATCAGTTTTTGCAAATGTGTCTGTGCATGCAGTTGAAGGCAATTTTTTTTTTCTGGTAGATTTGAAATATGAACGCTTTTGATCCTTCTTTCGTTCATTACATGCACTATGTTGGAAACCTCTCCAGTGAAGCCGTAACAACAATAAATGAGACATATCTGAGGAATGAGTTTACCCTAAAAAGTGGGTGTGCAGACAATGCATTCTTCCTTGACTCCACCATTGATCTCGAGGTTTGCCATCACATTTTCAGCAATGAGGATCATTGCCAATTGTGTCATGGAGGAGCCAGAGGTTATTGTTGAAATTTGCAGTAAAGCGAACACTTGGCATAGTCTTCCATAACACTTCCAATTAATTGCAACTGTTGGTAAATGGAATAAAGAAAAGTTTATTGTGGAGTTCCCAGGGCTTGTTATTGAGGCCCTTGCTTTTCCTGACATATATTAATGATCTGGATGTTGAGAAACAGGGAACAATTTCAGATGACATGAGGCTTGAAAGAATTAGAAACTATGAGGAAGACAGTATGGAACGCCAGAGGGATGTTGACAAGTTGGTGAAGTGGGCAAAAAGGTGGTAGATGAAGTTCAGTGCAGAGAATTGTGAGGCGATTCAGTTTGATAGGAAGAACACAGAAATGCAACATAAAGTAGGGGGTACAGTTCTAAAAGTGGTACAGGAACAAAGGGACTTCTGTGTATACAGTATATGCAAAGATTATTGAAAGTGGCAAGGCAGGTGGAGAGAGCAGTTAAGGGACATAGTGTCCTCAGCTTTATTAATAAGGGCATTCAGTGCCAGATCAGTCTTTATTAGTCTCAGCCCATTGGCCCATCTGGTCAAGATCCTGTTGTAATCTGAGGTAACCCTCTTCACTGTCCACTTCATCTCCAATTTTGGTGTCATCTGCAAACTTACTAACTGTTCCTCTTATGCTCGCATCCAAATAATTTATGTAAATGACAAAAAGTAGAGGATCCTGCACCGAATCCTTGTGGCATTCCACTAGTCACAGGCCTCCAGTCTGAAAAACAACCCTCCACCACTACCTTC
Organism: Chiloscyllium punctatum; assembly: GCF_047496795.1. NCBI lineage: Eukaryota > Metazoa > Chordata > Chondrichthyes > Orectolobiformes > Hemiscylliidae > Chiloscyllium > Chiloscyllium punctatum. Next base: position 51,473,131 of record NC_092740.1, on the reverse strand, counting down.
TGTCTTCTATCTTTGAGCCAGTTCTGTATCCAAATGTCTAGTTCTCCCTGTACTCCGTGAAATCTAACCTTGCTAATCAGTCTCCCCTGGGGAACCTTGTCGAACACCTTACTGACGTCCATATAGGTCACATCTACCGCTCTGCCCTCATCAATCCTCTTTGTTACTTCCTCAAAAAACTCAATCAAATTTGTGAGACATGATTTCCCACGCACAAAGCCATGTTGACTATCCCTAATCAGTCCTTGCCTTTCCAAATACATGTACATCCTGTCCCTCAGGATTGTCTCCAACAATCTGCCCATCACCGACGTCAGGCTCGCTGAACTATAGTTCCTTGGTTTGTCCTTACCAGCTTTCTTAAACAGTGGCACCATGTTAGCCAACCTCCAGTCTTCCGGCACCTCACCTGTGACTATCAATGATACAAATATCTCAGCAAGAGGCCCAGCAATCAGTCTACTCTCAGTAATCAGGGAAGTGATAGAAGGAATTATTAGCAAAGCTGTTAAACAGCGCCTGATCAGCAATAACCTGCTCACTGACACTCAATCTGAATTTTGTCAGGGCCATTCAGCTGCTGACCTCATTGCATCCTTGGTACAAACATGCACAAAAGAGGTCCATTCCCTTCACATCAAGGCTGCATTTAACATAGTATGGCAACAAGGAGACCTAGCAAAACTGGAGTCATGGGGATCAAAGGGAATCTAACTGGATTGAGTCATACCTAGTTTAAAGGAAGATTGTTCTGGTGGTCAGTTGTCTCAGGTCAGAATATCTCTGTAAGAGATGGTCTGATGAAGGGCTTATGCCCAAAATGTTGACTCACCTGCTCCTCAGATGCTGCTTGACCTGCTGTGCTTTTCCAGTGCCACACTTTTCAACTCTGACACTTGGTAGCAGTAGTGTGCATAATCTACAAGGTTGTGCAATCTACAAGGTTTTGCAGAAATTTACCAAGGTTCCTTAGAGTGTGCCTTCCAAACCCATGACTGCAACCACCTAGAAGGACAAGGGCAGCAGATTTATGGGAACACCACCACCTGTAAGTTCTCTCCAAGCCACTCACCAGCCTGACTTGGAAATATCTTGCTGTTCCTTCACTGCCACTGAGTCAAGATCTTGGAATTCCCTTCCTATGAATGCTGGGGATGTATCCACTCCAAATGAATTGCAACTGTTCAAAACCATGGATAACTAGTACCGACTCTAAGACAACTCATAAATGAATTTTTTAAAAATTGCACCAGACAGATTTGAGATTTCAAAATTTTTATCTCAGTAGAATATGGCAGAACAATGGGATCAATGACAGGAGAACAGTGGCAACATAGCAGAACACTCAGAAGCTGCAGAAGAATAACACGCCTTGAGACAATCTGGGGCAGGGCAAGGAGAAATTCTAGGTCAGGAATTCAGGGCAGGCAGAAAATAGCTCATCAAGAAATTGGGAAAGGAGCAACAGAAGGTTAAGGAATTAGAGTGGGAACATAAAGTCAGATGGAGACCATTTGACCCTTTTTGCCTGTTCCATCATTCAATATGGTCATGCCAGATCTTTACATCAAATCCTCTATACCCATTAAGAAGAGAATTAACAAAACATTAAGTATCTAGGGTAAGTGAGGAAGAGCACAGCTGGAAATCAGCAGGTAGAAAGGAAACATAACATTGTCACATTATAAGTTGATCCTCATGTCTCTGTGTGGAACTAGATTTTAAACTGGGTGTTGAAATCCAACTTTTGAACAAGAACTGTCGAATTCAATCATTGGCAAATTCCTAAATGTGACATAACTGGCTCAGATTTGTGTAAACAAGAAATCGTGACTTTTAGCATAATGTTGCAATCTTGTATTTCTAGCTTCCCTATGCTGTCAGAATTAACTGAGAGCTACTTGTTACATTTAAATTGAGGTACAACTTGTCCTACATATTCTGGCACTGTCCTATTTCTCTCAAGTGTAAACTGTCAAGAATATGCAAAAACTTCATAAGTTGGATGAAGAAAATTCTAGCTCTGATGAAATGTCATGGCAACCTAAAGCATTAACTCTCTTTCAACCCACAGACACCGCCTGACCTGCTGAGTATTTGCAGCATTGTTTCTTTGGTTTCAATTAAAGAGCATTTCAGATTTCAAATGCATTCATTAGTTAAAATAGACGTGAATTGGTAGCACAACTTAATTATGTGCAGACTCACAGCCTCAGAACGGTCAGACATGTATCTGAACAAAATTCAAAATATTAACTGCCCCATTGCAAAGATTTATCTCCTGGGACCTAGGGTATTAGTGGTATTGGTCCGGAAAAATCTGAAATTGTTGCAATTTCAGACAGGAATGATGAATATTTCAGAAGAATTAATGAGGTGTTGGGCTAGGGGTGGATGGGAAAGAAATATGCACAAAGCAGAGAGAGTCCACAATTCAGTTAAATATAAATAATTTAAATTTGCTTTCCATCTTGAAAACTGACAGATTTCATATATTCGATTTGACTTAATTCATGTAGAAAGGTTGCAGGCATGCATATGTATGCACGAATAAATTTACAGTAATAAGTCCAGCCAACAAAAACACTTACAGACCTCTTACTGGTTATTCATAAAGTTTGCAACAGTATTTTGACAATCTCTCATAGAAATTAACATCTATACAGTGAATTTTGCAAGAGAAATGTGTGGATTACAAGTGCATCAATGTCAAATTATGGCAATGTGGAGAAAAACTGAAGAAAAATATCAACCACATCCAAGAGATATTGTTAATGAATTATTAAAATTTCACAGAATCAGCGTACTTCTCAGGTCCAGGCAAGTCATTGTGAGGAATGTTCAATGAGCATATATTTGAACAGTGTACCTATACATATGTTTGACAGTCTGTGTAACTACGTATTTGTTGTGCTTTCATTTATCAAATGGATGTATTAATTTCTCTTTTGTTGTCTTCCGCATTTTCTTCCAGGTGTTGTGTTCCCATACTTCCCAAGACTAGGTCGTTACAACCTGAATTTTGTTGAGGCTCAGAAGGCTTGTGAAGATCAGGATGCAATAGTTGCTTCATTTGAGCAACTTTATGATGCATGGAGAGCAGGGATGGATTGGTGTAATGCAGGCTGGCTGAGTGATGGGTCTGTACAGTATCCCATCACTAAACCCAGGGAACCATGTGGAGGGAGAAATACGGTTCCAGGTATTAGAAGCTATGGATACAGAGACAAGATGAAAGACAAATATGATGTGTTCTGTTTCACATCCTACTACAAAGGTAAGAAACTCAAATGTTTGGCTCTGTCTTGAGTGATATAGAACTTTGATAGCTACCAAACTGGAAAAGTAGCATTCAGCAGTGGTCAAGCCATTAAATGATGACTCTGAACAGGTTCAGTATCATTCAAAATCTAAGGAAAGTCAGTCAATCTGCAACAGTGTTGTACTCCTCCGAATGGCTGTTTGGAGTGTAGCAATGGCAACAGCTAAAGATTGTTTCCTTCGTCCTGGACTGGAGAATGCTGCAAAGTGTGGACATATCAGGCTGACTTTGCCCAGTCAATCAACACTGTGCCATTCTGAGTACTTTTGCTGGAAACAAGTTTAGATCAGAACTGACTACCTGTCTGGCAGAGGTAGTTAGTTAACTAGGCTCAATTATTGCTCTCTTGGAAGCCACATTGGTAATGTCACTGAGATCTTCCTGATAGCAGATACCTCAACTGTTGAGACTCAAACCTAGACTAGCTTGAAAGTACCCACTACTTTCTAGTGTCGCACATGTTAATGATTAACATAGACACCCAGGAGCAGGAGTAGGACATTTAGATATTCCCATTTTCCAGCTTTTACTCTGTAACCTTCTAAATGGTATGAAGTGCCTATCCAAATGTTTGTTTTTCAATGCAATGAATGTTTCTACCAACATGTCCCTTTGGCCTATGGAATACTGTCCTTGCCAAGACAATGAATACAATTCCAGGGACGTCATGTTCAAACTGTTGAAAACACTAGTTAGGCTATAGCTAAAGCAAAGCATATAGTTTTAATCACTGCATTATGGGAGAAAATGTGATCATACTGGAGAAGAGAAAAAGGAGATATGCAAAGATGTTGCCAGGACTGGAGAGTTTTGTTAATGAACAAAGCTGCAGTCTTTTTCTTTGGAGCATAGTGGTGGAAGGGGAGATTTAATTAAAGTGTGCAATGTTATAAGGAACCAACAATAGTTAACCAACTCAGTTAACTGGAGCATATTTCATTCAGACTTGTTGTTTTATCTGTTTTCAAAGATGGGAAACTTCCTTCTATCACTCTCTCACTGTTTATTTCCCTCAGAATTTTACACTTGAATCTCTGAGGCACAACCTTGGCCCCGGGCATCGATTGAATTGGCATTGACAGAGGGTAGTGGCAATATCTCTGATTCAGTCACTAGTAGAGTCCTTCAATGATCTATATTAGGAGTATTGCTTTTCACCAGGCTTGTAAGTGAGTTGCATTCGGGTTTTGAGAAGTCCTTGACATTTTTCTGATGGAATGTCATTAGGAATTTAGATAAAATAGACTCCAGGGTGATTTATTGATGGAATAGGCCATAATGTAGCAAATGTCTTTCATGTAAGTTCAGTTCATGGAATAAAATTCCAGAATGTGTGTTGAATATATAATACTAAGACCTTTTGGATAAATTCAAAGCAGTAGAAGATACCTCAGTCAAGAGAGGATAAATGGTGCCAAAAGTGACAAGTATTATCAGTTATTCGAGTTGCCTGGAGTTTGATTAATTGCTTTCACAGGTCAATGTGAAAATCCACAAGAGATTTTTTTTTAAACTTGGCCTGCAGCTTTTGTTCTCTGAATTTGGCTCTCCCAGGAGGTTGTGTAACTGGGACTTAATAACATCCTGGGTAGCCCATTTCCAGGGCTTCAATATCATCACAGAGCGTGAGAAGTTTTTATGGTGCATGTAAGTTGCACAATGTCTGAATGCAACCGACTAAATGAACTAATTTATCTTTCCTTGTCCTTTTTGTTTGCTGTAATACATATTCAATGCAATTAGTTTCCAAATTGACAATGATCACTTTAGCACCAGTCATGTGATTGCTGCACAATCATATTACTTCGATTATCCTTCAACCTTCAACATGCTCCCCTTCCACATCCTGTACTCATCATGAAATGCAAAAACTTCAGTGAGAAGAAGTTAATCTGCAATTTGATGTAAAGAGCAAAACATAACTGGCTAGTTGCTGATGGCTGTAATAAAATTACGGAGGACAGCTGTTGACTCCCTTCTGTAAAATTGGATTGTCCTCAGAAACATTCAATTGATTTGTCACTTTTTAACTTCCTTGGATTTTTCTTCTTTCATATATTTGCTTTTACTATGGTAAAATTAGTGAGATCAATTGTATAGATTATGGATGAGTATTTAGTTAAATAAAGACTGAAGTGTAATCTTAAACCCAATACTGGTTTGGATATTATGCTAATTTGAGAGCTGGTAATCCATCTGCCATATTGTTAGGGGCCTATAAATGATTCCCGTCTGTATGGTGTCTGTCAGGGACTTAAGATGATTGCATATTATTATTAGCTTTCCCCATAAAATATTGGGAATCACTCTATAGAAAGGATGTGTATCATGAACAACAACAAATAAAGGAAAGAAAAGATTGGACAAGCCTTTAGATAAATTTGAGAACCAAACGTTGTGCAAGGTACAGATATTAGTTTAGTTGACAAATGTCAGAAAATGGGCTGTGAATCCTTTGTGCTGGACTGTTGCTCAGTTGCATAGTTGCCGGACTTTCATGGATCAAGTCTGCTGGAGGAATTTGGATGGGTAATTCTATCAAGCAGGTACTTCAAATTAAATAATGCTGAAATAAAAATAGAACCTCGTACCATGTTTTACGTGTCAATACTGCTTCAGTAACATTCATACTTCTGATATGAGCATTGTAAATAAAGGTGGTGGTTTGAGAAAACCCAGTCTCTGGTATTCTGTTATTGCCACAGCATTGGTAAGGTTGGTCCAGCTCAACATCTGGTCACTGATGACTTTCCAGATGTTATTTGTGAGGTTACCATTGAAGATCAAAGGCAAGTCAGCTAGCTTCCTCTTAATTGAGATAGTCACTACATAGCACTTACATGGTGTGAATATCATCTTGTCATTTGTCAGCACAACACTGGAGATTAGTCGTGTATTCCAATAGCTTGGCATGGGGTCTTTTTTTCAGTGGGCTATTGGAACTGGAGGCTGAACGCTATGGAACCAGTAGTTTCAAAACCAGGAGTTTACAGCAAAACAAAGCAACCTAGCTACAGCTGATGGGCAGTCAGGCAAGTAACAGTACAATGGGGATTCATGAACATCTCCATTATTAATCACGCCCTGAAAGCCCTCTCTTGACTTTATGACAGACAAAAGCCATTGAAGAACCATAGAAAATGGTAGGGTTGAAGATTCTTCTGAGAGCAAGTATGTAAGTATCTGTTGCTGACTGGTCTCCATTGACCACAGTCATTGTCCCAGCTATGATTCCAGCTATTGGAGGAGTTTTTTTATTGACTACAATTTATTAAATTCACCATAACTCACTGATGCCATACATGGTCAAATATGTCCTAATGTCAAGGGTAGCAGTTTCTCTTTACCTCACAAATTTTTTTGACTACATCTGAATCAAGGCTGTTATGAGTTCTGGAGTCATATGGTTATGATAGAATCTGAACTGACCATAAGTGAGGTTATTGGTGTGTAGGTGTTCTTGATGGTTGCTTGATGATGCCAGTGATCATTTTACTGGTGACTGGATGGAGACTGATAAGCCAGTGTTTATTTGGAATCGAAGGGTCCTTTTCTTGTGAATGGGAACTCTTCCATATTTTAGAACAGTGTCCTAGTGGAACAGTTTGGAACTGGTTAGTTTTGATGGACCCACCTTCAACAACGCTGCTGGAATTCTCTCAGAGTTCAAAGCCTTTATTGTGTGTTTGGCAGCTTGACAGTGCCATGTGTCATGCTCTATGTTGGCTGAAGATTACTATCTAAAGTGATGAGACCCTCAGGAACAGATTTGCATCACCCAGTTTCGCGAAAAATACTTCCAAACAGTTCAATCTTGTCTTTGCACTCATACACTTAGCTGTAACATGGTTAAGAATGCCGATGTTCATGAATCCCCATTGTACTGTTACTTGCCTGATTGCCCCTCAGCTGTAGCTGGGTTGCAGTGTTTTGCTTAAACTCCCAGTTTTGGAACAACTCAGCCCTATCCATATCCTGTGGCTTATTTGCATTACTCATGCCTCATTCCCAGATCTGTCTGATACTGGTAACAGTGAAGGTGGCATCAGATAGTTCAGTACTGACCCATTTATTCTGTTGGGCATTGAGGAAACAGGAGCAAATGCTAATGTTACTAGGTGAATAATGCAGAGGACCAGACTAGTGCTCTGAAGACATGAGTTCAAGTTTCTCCATGGCAGTGAGGGAACTGAAATTCAATTTATCAATAACTATAGAATAAAATAATCACTGGATCACTGTAAAAATCCATCTTGTTCACTAAATTTCTCTAAGGAATAAAATCTGATATATAAGTGACTGAAGGCCCACAGCAATGCACTGGAGTCTTAACTGCCCACTGAAATAACCCGAGCAAGCTACAATTTGTAGTTGGTTTACCACCCATCTACCAAAGGATAATACAAAAAACTAGCCCAGCCAGCAATGCTTACATCCCAAGGGCAAATAAGAAAAACTTCTCAGTCCAGAATGTATTCTGGGCATTTGCTTCTCTCAGAAAATCCTTAAAGTACAGTTTAAAATGGAGTTATGGAGCTGAATTTCACAGTGAGTCCAGGATCTCTCCCCCCACCAACCTCTGCAATAAATATCAGGGGTTTGCCTGCCTCTACTTGGCATTATTTGTTATTGGATGATGGAAGTCATTTAAATTTGGCAAAGGTTATTTCCTTTGAGATGTTGGCATAGCAGTTTATATCATAGTGTTTGCTTTGTTTGGCAGCAAATTAAGTTCGGCAACTAGTGACGAATTGAACTCTGCATTGCCATAATCAACATGAAGCAGAATTAGTACATTGTATATTTCTAATCACTGTTAACACTGGGGACTAGAACAAATCCATTTCATTATTCCTGTTTTTTATTGTTGTTTTCATAATTTTGGCTTGTTAAAATTTTCATTTTATTCTCCCAGAAAATGTATGCCCATTCCAGTCAGTAACATAGCTACAAAACTCAAACAAAAACAGGAATGCTGGAAAAACTCACCAGGTCTGGCAGCATCTGTGGAGAGAAGGCAGAATTAATGTTTTGGGTCTAGTGACCCTTCTTCAGAAGTGATGGTAGCTAGGAAAAGGTTGGTATTTGTGCAGAAGATGGGGTGGGAGAGGGTGGAGGAGTAAATGATAGGTGGGGATAGAGTCCAAAGAGAGAGAAAATGAGTTGAACAGACAAAGGACAAGGTACAGGTCAACCGAAGATAATGAATAGCTGCTAATGGGGACCATTCATAGCTGACAATGGTTTGTGTGTGATAGCAACCCATGTGATCACAAGGCCTGGTGGAATTTAAGGTAAGGACATAAGCTCATTACATCAAGTTTTCTGAGGAATTGCTGATGATTACTTTTAACTGCTTTAGGTCTTGCTAGAAAACATATTTGAACATTTTCAGAATGATCTAGTTACTTCCATTATGTCTACAAAATTGTATCAAGGAGTTTAATTTGAATTAATTCTGTGAATATTCCTATGAATAAGTCTAGTGTAGCTTTTAATTACAATGTAACTGGATTTCAGAATTCAAATTCCCTTATAGATGGAAGAAAATATCAATACCATTTATAAAACATGACAAACAAATGATGATAAACAGATGGCTGCAGTCAGCAATTTGATGTTATAAATTAATATTTGTTTTTCGGAATGATCTTTAAGTAGTTCGATTGTGCCTTCCAAAAACAGTTCACTTTTGTGTAATTTCTGGATTTGCAGTAACCACAAATAAACTACAAAATGCAGCTGGATCCTCAATATGCTTGATCCAAGCTTTAAGGTATAGTTTTGAAAGGGAAAGATGAACTGTCCTTGTCCCCCATAAGGCTGTCAATGTGCAGGAGCTATGAGGTGGAGGTGCCGGTGCTGGACTGGGGTGGACAAAGTCAAAAATCACACAACACTAGGTGATAGTCCAAGAGGTTTATTTGAAACTTGCGGTTTCAAATAAACCTGCTGGACGATAACCCAGCATTGTGCGATTTTAGACAATGTAATTGGGGGGGGGTGGTTTAGGGCCGAACTAGATGTACTGTTTTCTTAAGATACTTTGAGATTTTCATTTGGGTTATAGCATATCATTGATGCAGCCACCTCTGTATTTAATTGAAATGGCATTATGAAGTGTTAGCTTGGAACTAGACTGGGCCCAGTATTTATATTCGGATTTTTAAGTGACTGTTCCTCTAAGGGGACTGCTGGGGACATGCAAATTATTCTTCTGGGATAGAATCCAGCTCCCCTACCTGGTTAGACCAGTTTATCATGACTAGTTCCAAGCTCTTTGCTGGGAACAGGGAAGCGGACTTGTGGCTGAATCCCAATGCCCAAAAGCCCATAACTGTAAGATCCTTCTCCTGACCCTGTAAACATGAGCAAGGTCAACAGCAGAGTTTCATGGAGGCTTGAGTCTGACAGAAGTGTCAGAATTACATTCCCACAGAGTTTCGAGACCATTGTATTTTCACAAGGAAAAACATGAGCCTGAAAGAAGTGTTTTGTACCATAAAATGATACATTTACAGCCACAGAAGGAATCAATTTAATCTGTCGTGCCATTGCCAACTTTTTGTGACAGCAATCCAAGATAAATCTCTCCTTCTGTCCCATTCTCATCCTTTGATTTTTATTTTTCCCTTAAAAGATCCAATATCCTGTCACACCCCATTCTTGTCTCAATGAATTCAGCATCCACAGGCAAATTTCAGGCATAAAGAAACTCCTTTCAGATCCAGTAATTAAAAAAGGTAAGCTGTTTTTGGAGGGCAGAATCAAACTACTTAAAGATCATACAGAGAAACAGATATTAATATTTAACACCAAATTGCTGATTGCAGCTATCTGTTTATCATCATTTGTTTGCCATGTTTTATAAATGGTATTCATATTTTCTTCCATCTGTAAGGAAATTTGAATTCTGAAATTCAGATTAATTGTAAGTAAAAGCTGCACGAGACTTATGGCAATATTTACAGAATAAATTCAAATGAACCTCTTTGATACAATTTTGCAGACATAATGGAAGTAATTAGATAATTCTGAAAATGTTCAAATACATTTTCAAACAACACCCAAAGCAGCTAAAAGTAATCATTAGCAATTCCTCAAACAATTTGATGTAATAGACCATTTTGCCTTCAAACAACCATCATAAATCATGGGTGGAAATGTAAGCTCAAACTTAACTCACGTTTGGAACAGGCTATGAGTCTTTGAAAATATGTATAAAGCATAAAAATTGCATCTTGAAATCCCTTAAAATCCAGTTGGGGAACAAGAAAGAACAAGATCTGGAAATGATTGTTGTTTTGACTTGATCAGTGGCAGACTTTGGTGAAATAATACCACTGAAGTATCCCAACCCAAGAGTCTGGTCACTCATGGACATGAATTCATTAATTTCTCTGTGTATTCTTAGGAAATGCACAATAATCATTGAATAACAATAAATACAACTCCATATCTCAGAATTATCTACCTATGAAATCATGCTGGTGATTTTTTATGTTTATAAGTATGACTTAGCCTTTCTGTGTATGAACAAATGTCTTCATAATGTTGTCTAATAGAAGCTCCAAAACCAATTATTTGAAATGCTTCAAATGTGCATTCCAGATGGTTAAAATAAATGTATTTTCACCACCACCTAGTTGCTTGAGAAGTACGAAAGCAACATAATTATAGGTTGTGTTATGACTGGTCTTCTGCCATTCTAAGTAAAGAAGTTAGTCCTGTCAAAATTGCACAAAGGAAAATCTGTCTCATTAATTGGTGGATATTAAATTTGTTTCAAAATTAATGGAGCTAAAATACCATGGGCTTTCTGACACACTTTTACAATTAGCCAGGGATTTGTGTCTCCTCCCTGTTGCCAGGATTTTATAGCATTTCAGGGTATTAAGTGTTCACCTCAGAAAGAAAGAACTTTACAATGGATAGACCCAGAGGAAGTGCCAGGAGTTCCCCATGCATCTAAAGTCAGAGCACTAGCAGTTCTCATTCACATGAGTGGGATTTTCACCTCCCAGCAGCCATGCTGTGAAGGAGAAATAATCAGGTGTGTTGGCACTGTTAAGATACCCAACACCTTTCCACCATTTTAGCAATTAATTTATGGTTAGTGTTATGGACAAGAGGGAGAGGCAAATTGATTTGTTTAATGTAATCTGTTTCAGTGTAAAAGTGGAGATTTTTTTCTATTTGTTTCCTTTTTAAACTAGGTGGTTGCATATTCTCCCAAATGCTTTTGTTTGCAAAGTCTCTTTTTTTTCAAGTGACACACACAATTTCCTGTGGTTTGATACAGAAGTGTCATTTATTAGTGTATTCAAACATGGCGATAATTGTTGCAAACATACACGCAAACATACAAGAAATAAATCTAAATAAAAAAAGTTGCAGTTCAAAATAATTGAAAGGTCAAAGATATAAACATTATTTTGTGTGATTTTTCTCTTGAGTCCAGATAACCAGTGTTTGATTGAGGTTCTTGTAGATGTGTGGATATTGGTGATGTCAGCTGGCAAAACTTGCAGAATTCCTGATGAAGTTGAAGGTGTGCAAGATGATATTGGTTTACAGACTTGTCCACATTTTTCCAATATGAGATTTTTTTTTAAACCAGGTTATGAACAGGATTTGGACTAAGCCTGACATCTGCCTGTGGTATGTCCAGTTGGAAACATAACAGACAGATTTAAAGTTAATCAGAACCTGCTTCCTACCAGACTGAATGGATGTGATTCGGGGATTGCAGTGAACCTCTCCTACAGCAAGTTGGAGAGGCTTGTGGGATAGTGTTGGTCATGTGACACATCCAGGAAGGAATCACTTTTAATTTAACAGTTGCTCTTATGTCCTCCTTGCTTGAGTTCTCATATTAAACTTAGAAGATCGATACGATCATTTGCATTTCCCCAAATAAAAGGCACTCGAGTTTCTGTAATCCTATTCCCATTGATGAGACGGGAATTCTAAAAGGGGAGGGTGAACAGCCAGTTGTCTTGGTGCATATAGGCACCAACGATATAAGTAGAAAACGAGATGAGGTCCTGAAAGAAGAATTCAGGGAGCTAGGAGCGAAGTTAAAGAGGAGGACCTCAAAGGTAGTGATCTCAGGATTACTACCAGTGCCACGTACTAGCCAGCGTAGAAATGAAAAAATAGGTAGGATGAACACGTGGCTTGAGAGATGGTGTAGGAGGGAGGGATTCAGATTTGTTGGACACTGGGACCATTTCTGGGGAAGGTGGGACTATTATAAAAGGAACGGTCTACATCTGAATCAGACCGGAACCAGTGTCCTTGGGGAGTTTTTGCTACTGCTGTTGGGGAGGTTTTAAACTAATGAGCCAGGGGGCTGGGAACCAGAAGAGAAAACAAGTAGGCAGTGAGGTGGAGACTGTAAGAATCATGAAGATAGCATTAATAAAGGGAAGAGCAGGCAGAGAGCAGATAAGCGCAAAAGAACTGGTGGCCTGAACTGCATCTACTTTAATGCAAGGAGTATGGTGTGTAAGGCAGATGAACTTAGGACTTGGATTGGTGCCTGGGCATATGATGTTATTGCAGTCACAGAGACTTGGTTGAAGGAAGGGCATGATGATTGGCAACTAAATGTTCCAGGATGTCGAAGCTTCAGACAGGACAAGGTGGGAAGTAAAAGGGGGGGTGGAGTTGCATTGCTGGTCAGGGATGGTACCACAGCTGAGCTAAAGGAGAACACTATGGAGATCATGGGTGGTGAGGCATTATGGGTGGAGCTGAGAAATAAGAAGGGTACAGTTACATTGTTGGGGCTGATTACAGGCCTCCCAACAGTGAGCATGAGGTAAAAGGACAAATAGGTAGACAGATTATGGAAAGATGTAGAGGCAATAGGGTAGTGGTGATGGGAGATTTTAATTTTCCCAACATTGGCTGGGATACACTTAGCGTTAGAGGTCTGGATGGAGTAGAATTTGTAAGAAGCATCCAGGCGAGTTTTCTAGAGCAGTATGTCAATAGTCTGACGAGGGAAGGGTCCATATTTGACCTGGTACTGGGGGATGAGTAAGGACAGTTGGTAGAAGTTGGGGTGGGAGATTTCTTTGGGAACAGTGACCACAATTCTGTACGTTTTAGAATACTCATAGATAAAGATGAGAGTGGTCCTAAGGGAAGAGTACTAAACTGGGCCAAGACCAATTATATCAAAATTAGGCAGGAACTGGGAAATGTGGATTGGACACAGCTATTTAAAGGGAAGTCCACATTTGAAATGAGAGAGGCTTTCAAAGATAGGTTAAAGATAGTGCAGGATAGGCATGTCCCGTTGAAGGCAAAGGATAGGAAGGGCAAGCTTCGTGAACCGTGATGACAGGAGAAATTGTACGACTAGCCAAGAGGAAAAGGGAAGCGTACATAAGGTCTAGGCAGCTAAGAACAGAACAGGCCCTGGAGGAATATCGGAAGAGTAGGACCAGTCTTAAACGAGGAATCAAGGGGCGAAAAGGGATCATGAAATAGCATTAGCAAGCAGAATTAAGGAGAATCCCAAAGCATTTTATTCTTATATAAGAAGCAAGCAGGTAACTAAAGAAAGGATTGGTCCACTAAAGGATAATTAAGGAAGGCTGTGTGTTGAACCTGAGAGAATGGGTGAGATTCTGAATGATTACTTTGCATCAGTGTTCACTGAGGAGAGGGACATGAATCGTGAGATTAGAGATAGAAGTTTGATTAGTCTGGTTCATGTTGGCATAAGTAGGGAAGATGTCTTGGGTAGGCTAGAGGTTATTAAGGTGGACAAATCCCCAGGACTGGATGGGATCTATCCCAGGTTGCTGAGGGAGGCAAGAGAGGAAATAGTTGGGGCCCTGACAGATATCTTTGTGACATCCTTAAACACAGGTGAGGTGCTGGAGGACTGGAATGTTACTCATGTTGTCCCCCTGTACAAGAAGGGTAGTAGGGATATTCTGGGTAACTACAGACCAGTGAGCCTAATGTCAGTGGTGGGAAAGTTGCTGGAGAGGGTACTGAGGGATAGGATCTATTTACATTTAGAAAAGAATGAGCTTATCAGTGATAGGCAACATGGTTTTGTGCAGGGGAGATCGTGCCTTACCAACTTAATAGAGTTCTTCAAGAAAGTTACCAAGTTGATAGATGAAGGAAGAGCTGTTGGTATCATATACATGGACTTTAGTAAGGTGTTTGATAAGGTTCCCCATAGTAGACTAATCGAGAAAGTGAAGTCACATGGTGTGCAGGGTATTCTAGCTAGGTGGATAATGAACTGGTTGAGCAACAGAAGACAGAGAGTAGTAGTTGAAGGGAGTTTCTCGAAATGGAGAAAGGTTACCAGTGGTGTTCCACAGGGGTCAGTGTTGAGGCCAGTGTTGTTTGTGGGCGGCACGGTGGCACAGTGGTTAGCACTGCTGCCTCACAGCGCCAGAGACCCGGGTTCAATTCCCGCCTCAGGCGACTGACTGTGTGGAGTTTGCACGTTCTCCCCGTGTCTGCGTGGGTTTCCTCCGGGTGCTCCGGTTTCCTCCCACAGTCCAAAGATGTGCAGGTCGGGTGAATTAGCCATGCTAAATTGCCCGTAGTGTTAGGTAAGGGGTAAATGTAGATGTAGGGGTATGGGTGGGTTACACTTCAGCGGGGCGGTGTGGACTTGTTGGGCCGAAGGGCCTGTTTCCACACTGTAAGTAATCTAATCTAAATGATCTGGAAGAGGGCACTGTTGGTAAGTTCAGCAAGTTTGCAGATGACACAAAGATTGGTGGAGTAGCAGAAAGCATAAGGGCTATCAAAGAATACAGGAGGATATAGATAGACTGGAGAGTTGGGCGGAAAAGTGGCAGATGGATTTCAGTCCAGACAAGTGTGAGGTGATGCATTTAGGCAAGACTAATTCTAGAGAGAATTATACAATGGACAGAAGAGCCTTGGGAAAAGTTGATGGGCAGAGAGATCTGGGAGTGCAGGTCCATTGTACCCTGAAGGCTGCTGCACAGGGGGATAGAGTGGTCAAGAAGGCATATAGTATGCTTGCCTTCATTGGGCGGGGTGTTGATTATAAGAGCTGGCAAGTCATGTTAAAATTGTACAGGACGTTGGTTCGGCCACATTTGGAATACTGTGTACTGTTCTGGTCGCCATGTTACCAAAAGGGTGTGGACACTTTGGAAGAAGGTGCAGAGAAGGTTTACGAGGATGTTGCCTGGTATGGAAGGTGCTAGCTATGAAGAGAAGTTGAGTAGGTTAGGTTTATTTTCATTAGAAAAAAGGAGATTGGATCTGATTGAGGTTTACAAAATCATAAAGGGTATAGACACGGTGGATAGAGACAAGTTTTTTTCTTAGGGTGAAGGATTCCATAACGAGACATCACGCTTTCAAGGTGAGAGGTGAACAGTTTACGGGAGATACACGTGGCAAGTAATTCACACAGAGGGTGGTGGGCATCTGGAACGCATTGCCAGCAGAGGTGGTAGAGGCAGGCACGGTAGATTCGTTTAAGATGCGTCTGGACAGATGCATGAGTAGGTGGGTAGCAGAGGGATACAGATGCTTAGGAAATAACTGACAGGTTTAGACAGTAGATTTGGATCGGCTCAGGCTTGGAGGGACGAAGGGCTGTTCCTGGGCTGTAAATTTTCTTTGTTCTTTGAGATGGAGGAGGAATATCACTGGACTAAGAATCCAGAAACCCAGGTTAGTACTTAGTATTTTAAACCCCTGATGCTGAAAATTGAATTAAATTTTTAAAATGTGGAATCAAACCTTGTCAAATGGCAGCCATGCATCCACTGTTAATGGTGAAAAAAACCCAGTAATATCCTCCAGGGAATGGAGTTTGGTCTGTGTGTGATCCTATGCTCAAAGTAGTGTGGTTGACTCTTAACTGCCTTCAGGGCAATAAGAGCTGAGCAAAAAAATGCTAGCCCGGCCAATAAATCCCACATAGAGTTATAGAGTCATAGAGATGTACAGCATGGAAACAGACACTTCAGTCTAACTCGTCCATGCTGACCAGATATCCCAACCCAATCTAGTCCCACCTGCCAGTACCCGGCCTATATCCCTCCAAACCCTTCCTATTCATATACCTATCCAAATGCCTCTCAAATGTTGCAATTGTATCAGCTTCCACCACATCCTCTGGCAGCTCATTCCATACACGTACCACCTGCTGCATGAAAAAGCTACCCCACAGGTCTCTTTTATATCTTTCCCCTCTCACCCTAAACCTATGCCTTCTAGTTCTGGACTCCCCAACCCCAGGGAAAAGTCTTTGCCTGCTTACCCGATCCATGCCCCTCATAATTTTGTAAACCTCTATGAGGTTACCCCTCAGCCTCCGACGCTCCAGGGAAAACAGCCCCAGCCTGTTAAGCCTCTCCCTCTCCCTCCAATCCTCCAACCCTGGCAACATCCTTGGAAATTTTTTCTGAACCCTTTCAAGTTTCACAACATCTTTCCGATAGGAAGGAGACCAGAATTGCATGCAATATGCCAACAGTGGCCTAATCAATGTCCTGTCCATCCGCAACATGACCTCCCAACTCCTGTACTCAATGCTCTGACCAATAAAGGAAAGCATACCAAATGCCTTCTTCACTATCTTATCTACCTGCAACTCCACTTTCAAGGAGCTATGAACCTGCACTCCAAGGTCTCTTTGTTCAGCAACACTCCCTAGGACCTTCCCATTAAGTGTATAAGTCCTGCTAAGATTCGCTTTCCCAATGTGCAGCACCTCACATTTATCTGAATTAAACTCCATCTGCCACTTCTCAGCCATTGGCCCATCTGGTCCAGATCCTGTTGTAATCTGAGGTAGCCATCTTTGCTGTCCACTACACCTCCAATTTTGGTGTCATCTGCAAACTTATTAACTGTGCCTCTTATGCTTGCATCCAAATCATTTATGTAACTGACAAAAAGTAGTGGACCCAGCACCAATCCTTGTGGCACTCCACTGGTCACAGGCCTCCAGTCTGAAAAACAACCCTCCACCACCACCCTCTGTCTTCTACCTTTGAGCCAGTTCTGTATCCAAATGGCTAGTTCTCCCTGTATTCCGTGAGATCTAGCCTTGCTAATCAATCTCCCATGTGGAACCTTGCCGAACACCTTACCGAATATCACTGCAGGCAGTAGCTTCCCTTTATACTCACACTCTGCTGGAGACAGAGGGCAGAATTTTACAGCGATCTGAGTGATGTGGGCTGCGGTGAGATGCATGAGATATTCAGGCGACAAGTGTAGCAAAGACTATCTAAACATCGGTACTAACTCAGGCCAGCATTTATACTTTTCACAAGTGGCATGGCATGATCCTTGCTGGACAGTGACAATTGACAGTATTTTTTGTTTGTTAAATACCTTGTTAACAGCTTGACTCACCTCCTTAATATTCAGACTCCTATCTTAATAAGTTCATCAAACTCTCTCAATGTCAGGAAAACAAAACAAGGAAACCAAAGTGAGCACTTGCCACACACTCCAAGCAAACTCATGTTGGAAACTGGGAACCAACGTCTCTGGGCACTGACCATATGCACTCCACATTTGTGGACTTGGGCATCTGACATGTGGCAGCCTCTAATAATCCTCATGGTACATCCTCAACCACTTACATGACCCTTCTGCGTTGCTGCACCTCAGGCTAAACCAGCAACTATCATTGTACATAATACTGCAGCAAGGACACACAGTCAGGGACATGCACCCCATTCTTCACTTGTTATCACAGAAGTCATCACTCAGCCTAGATGCTCACAGCATTCTTGCATTGCTTTAATTTTTTGCCTCTTCAGCCAGAGGTTCCAGGTTAATTTTAGTGGTGTCTTGTAGTGCCATTTAGTGCAGACACAAAGCCAGGAAACTTTGTCATGGTTGTGAAGGAGGCCTCAGTTGAGTAAAGGATGGCAGTCTTTGTCAGAGGCTCCTGGCACATTAAGTCTAGAGCAGCCTCCAGTAACAGTACAGGCCCTGTCCATGATGGTCAGAGTCAGGATCCTCTCTCACAAAGGGTCAGGAGCCGAATGATGGGCAGCAGTCCCCCCATTTGAACAATTTCTGCCCTACTTTGGGACATCTTCCATAAGGACAGAAAGAGAGGCGATATTATGCATGATTAAAGTAAGTGTTACTGTTGGTACAAGTGAGTAAGTGAATAGGCAGTGTAGAGGGAACCAGGGTTAATGGTTTCAGGGATTGGATTGGGTAAGTGCTAGTAGGAAATATGTAGGCAATAGTGAGAGTGGTAGAGCATGAACCTTGGTGAGAGTTGTATACAGTAATTGAGATAAAGTGTGTGTGAGATATTGGAGACAAGATAGAGACATAGAGTCATAGAGTCCTACAGCACGGAGAGAGGCCCTTTGGCCCAAATTGGTCCATGATGACCAAAATGTCCATCAAAGCTAACCCCATTTCCCTGCACTTGGTTCTTCTATACTTTTCCTATCCATTAATGTGTTCAAATGCCTTTTAAATGTTGTAATGTACCCACCTCAACCATTTCCACTGGCAGCACATTCCATATATGTACCACCCTCTGTGTAAAAAAGTTGCGCCTCTTGTTCCAATTCATTCTTTCCCTCCTGACCCTAAACTGGTGCTCTCTAATCCTCAATTCCCCAAAACTAGAAAAAAGACAGAGTACTTTCACCCTATCCATGCTTCTCATGATCTTATACACCTTTGTAAGATTCCCCCCTCAGTCTCCTACACTCCAAAGAAAAAAGTCCTGGCTTGTCCAACCTCTCCCTATATCTCAGACTGTTGAGTCCTGGCAACATCCTTGTAAATTTCTTCTGCACTGTTTCCAGTTTAATAACATCCTTCCTTTAGCAAGGTAACCAAAACTAAACACAATACTCCATGTGTGGCCTCACCAATGTCCTGTACAACTGCAACGTAACTTCCCAACTTCTATACTCAAATGCCCTGACTGATGAAGGCCAGTGTGCCAAAGCATTCTTCACTGCCCTGTCTATTTGTGACTCCACTTTCCGAGAACTGTGCCCCTGAACTCCAAGATCCTTCTGCTCCACTACATTCCTTAAAGCCCTACCATTCTCCATGAAACTCTTACCTTGAATCAACTTTTCAAAGTGCAAGACCTCACACTTGTCAACATTAAACTCTATTTGCTATTTCTTAGCCCACTTCCCCCACTGATCAAGATGGTAGATCCACCCTAACGGAGTGATGAAAGACATTGACGTTCTTCCAACAGCATTGGGTATTATTCTAGACAGCTGAGACTACTTGAACCCAGCTGCACACCCCGGATGGTGTGGTGACATGGCCTCTATTGCTGGCACTGAGAGTAAAGACTTACTTGTGTACTGCCCCAGCCAACAGGATTTCCGGAACTCTACCCACAAAAGGGGGCACCATTTTCTCCATTGGAATGTACGGGGTAAATGTCAAGAACAGTGCAGACGAGATGCAGACTGATAGCGCCTGTCCGACTCCACAACAGGCTTTTATAGATGGCATGAGCGCATGGGATGCCAGAGAATTCTGGGATATCTGACAAGTGGCGAGTTGTTCTGGGAATGGTATGTGGTAAGGTGGGTTAGAAATTGGATGAGAGATGCCAAAGAGGTAGTTACAAAAGAGAGGTTGGTAAGATATGGGAGAAAACTCAAGATGACAAGCTGTCTAAAAAAATTCAACATAACTCAGATTTAGCCAAAAAGAAGCTCATTGGTTTCAGCCTATGATGTCTCCCATTTCTAAATGCTGGCTAGATGACAATGTTGAGAATGTGGTGCTGGAAAAGCACAGCAGTTCAGGTCAGGAGTCCTGATGAAGGGTTTATGCCCAAAACATCAATTCTGCTACTCCTCAGATGCTGCCCCCCCCCTGCTGTGCTTTTCCAGCACCCCACACTCGACTCTGATCTCCAGCATGTGTGGTCCTCACTTTCCCCTCCTTTAGGACAATGTCCACACAATTCCAGGGTGTGACTTTCCAGGCGGATGGTGTACAAGTTTATCTTGGTAATTGCTGATCAGAATCCTTCAGAAATTGTCACCAATTCGTAACATGTGATTATTAGTAGTTCAGCAAAGTTAATTTTAAAATTGAAACAATAAAATTTAACCATTGTCAGAATGACAGAAGAAAACAATTAATACGATTTTTGATCTCTTTCCCTATCTTGTAGACATGACTGGGGCAAAGTCTATGGGCTTTCTCCAGACTTGCCAACAATCATTACCCATGAGTGTTTATGAATGGCTACTTGAAGGCTTCATCCCTCCAGCAGTCTGACTACCTGCCCTCCTGGCAGGCAAGAAAAATAGCTCTCTTGTCATGGGAAAACCAGGGCAGCCTGTGCGCCATGGTGGAGAGTACAGGAGAGGTGATACCATTTGCCTCAAGCTGGGGACATGGATAGGGAACACTGGGATGGGTGGTAAAAACCAACCTCTTCTGTGTGTCCCTCATCCCCACACCCTGCTACTCCTGTTACCACTGTCATCAGGCCTGTGATTCATCCAGAAAGCACTGACCTACTCACTGGTACTGCTCTTGTGCTGGCTGTGCAATCTGGGCCTCCAGGTCCCAGTGATGGCTGGCAGTTTCCAGCAGGTTGAGACTTCAATGTAATCCATTCCTAGTTGCTCTGGGGAAGGTGGAGGTGAGCTGTCTTCTTGATCGCTGAAATCTGTGGAGTGTATGTCAATGCTATTTGGACAGGAATTCTTAAGATTTGGACCCAGCATTCTGGAAGAATCAGTGATTTTTATGATTGAATTGAATGGATCATATCTGTGTACAATTGGGCCAGTGCTATTAATAAACCTATCATATTTAGATACAGTTATAAGGATAAATAGACAAAGCCTTTTCCCTGGGGTGAGGGAGTCCAGAACTAGAGGGCATAGGTTTAGCGTGAGAGGGCAAAGATATAAAAGAGACCTAAGAGGCAACTTTTTCACTCAGAGGGTGGTACATGCATGGGATGAACTGCCAGAAGAAGTGGTGGAGGCTCGTACAATTGCAACATTTAAAAGGCAATTTGTTGGGTATATGAATATTAATGATTTAGAGGGATATGGGCCAAGTGCTGGCCGGTAAGACTAGATTGGGTTGGGACATCTGGTCGGCATGGATGAGTCTGTTTCTGTGCTGTACATCTCTGTGACTCTATGATCACAGCAATTAGATTAGATTACTTACAGTGTGGAAACTGGCCCTTTGGCCCAACAAGTCCACACCGACCCTCCGAAGAGCAACCCGCCCAGATCCATTCCTCTACATTTACCCCTTCACCTAACACTACGGGCAAACTCCACACAGACAGTTGCCTGAGGCGGGAATTGAACCCGGGTCCCTGGCGCTGTGAGGCAGCAGTGCTAACCACTGTGCCACTATGCCACCCATAAGGCAGTATCCATGGAGAGAGAAAGCAAGCAAATGTTTCGATTCCAGATGACTCTTCATCAGAGTTGACATGAAGTCTGGAAGGGCAGCATACCTGCAGTGGTGGGGGTGTGGAGTGCTAGGGAAGAAAGGGTGTTGATAGTGCAGATTAAGTGATCAGAATGTGAGAATGGTAGAACAATGGTGTGTCTAACTGCTCGACTGGAAAGAACAGATAGTCCCACTGAAGTGGAGAGGGAAGGGAGGTAATAAGTAAAGCTATAAGAAAGGGAAGGAATGGGAGTGGGTTCACAACTGAATCTGTGTTGTAATAAAGTTGAGAGTGTGTTGCTGGGAAAGCACAGCAGGTCAGGCAGCATCCGAGGCACAGGAAAATCGACGTTTCGGGCCAGAGCCTTTCATCAAGAATGCCCTTCCCAATGAAGGCTGCTGCCCAAAACATCGATTCTCTTGCTCCTTGATGCTGCCTGACCTGCTGTACTTTTCCAGCAACACACTCTCAATTCTGATCTCTAGCATCTATAGACCTCACTGTCCCCTGTGGTGTAATAAAGCTGTGTAATGGACTGTATAACAGCAAGTCTCTCACTCTGAGCTAATTAAAGATAAAAATATTGTGAGTCAGGGTGGTAATCTGTTTCTGATGCTTTGTAATAAGATTGCATTGAATGGATCATACCTCTGTACAATTGGGCCAGTGCTATTAATAAATCTATCATATTTAAATACAGTTATAACCCATCTTTGAGTGCCTGTTTGTCCCATGCTTATTTATTTAATTTAAAATAGTTGTGGGATTTGAAATGATTGATTCAATGTTGCATCAAAGGTTAAGTTTGACAGGTGGAAACTATAACCTCTGAATATCCAACCAAGTGACAATAAATAATTTTGTAGGAACTTTCATTAAGAAAACAAAAATGCGGTAGAATCCAATATTGCGTGGAATATAGTTTAGGTTAAGGGAGGCAGTGGCATATTTTAGTAATGTAGTTATTTAGAACCAGGCTAATGTTCCAGGGATATGGGTTTGAATCTCACCAGAGCAGGTGGTGAAATGTGAATTCAATAAAAATCTATACTAAAAAGCCAGCCTAATTGTAACCACTGTTGATAATTACGAAAACCCATATTGTTCACTGATAACTTTTAGGGAATGAAATCTACCATCCTTACCTGGTCTGGCCTATATGTGAGTCCTTATAGCACACAGAGTTGATTGTTGAATAACATCTGGACAATTAGGGACAGGCAGTCAGTGCTGGCTTAGCCAGTGACACCCACATCTCAAGGGCAATTTTTAACAAGAAGGTGCTATCAAGGGGGTGATAATTGTGGCTGAAAATGAGTTTGGAAAAAGGCTTCTGTGTGTATGGTGGATGGAGAGGGCCTAATTAAAATGTGAGTGTGGCTGCATGATGCCAAACAAATAATGTTTATTTGATATTTAATCCAAGATAATGCATGATATTCATTCCATTCTTAATTAGTTGTCAGATTTTCAATTGGTTCATCATTCACTGCTGCCTCACAGCACCAGGGACCCAGGTTTGATTCCAACCTTGGGCGACTGTCTGTGCAGAATTTGCACATTTCCTCAGTGTCTGCGTGGGTTTCCTCCGGGTGCTCCGGTTTCCTCCCACAGTCCAAAGGATGTGCAGGTCAGGCGAATTAGCCATGCTAAATTGCCCACAGTGTTAGGTACATTAGTCAGGGGTAAAGGCAGAGCAGGGGAATGGGTCTGGGTGAGTTAATGGGCCAAATGGCCTGTTTCCATACTGTAGGGGATCTAATCTAATCTAATCATGGACTAAATCAGCCCAAGTCAACTTCATCAAGTCAGGTTCTTCCATGATACCATTTTATAAACAGATTATGAGATTTTTTCAACTAATTAACAAGAATGTTTTAGCTGTACATTCCAAGTAGATGTATTTAATAATGTATATGTATGTGTATTATCTTTGGTATTCATGTGTCATATCCTTTTAATGAAGAAAATCCTGAAATAATTCAAAATGCAAAACTGTGACTTTTTGATTTTCATAGGCTACTTTTTAAAATTTTGTTGGCTCCTTTTACATTCTCACTAACTCATTTAATAATTGTTATAACAATTATTTGCATTTGTGTTCATTGTGAGAATATAATGCAATCAGAATTACTCTGTACAAATGATGCTTTATAATAATTGTGTAGAATTACCAATTACTAATCAAAAACATTTAATGGGTAAAAATGTTTAATTTTTGAAAGCTGCACAATAACTAATGCTTTAAGTTGGAATTCTGCTAATCAATTTTCCATTCTTCAATTCTTCTTAGGGCGCTTCTACTATCTGATTCACTTTAGAAAGTTGTCCTATGGTGAGGCTGTGCAAGCCTGTATTAAAGATGGATCAAGGATTGCTAGTGTTGGTCAAATGTATGCAGCTTGGAAGTTGCTGGGCTATGACCGCTGCGATGCTGGCTGGCTAGCTGATGGCAGTGTTCGTTATCCAATCAGCAGACCCCGAAAGAGGTGCAGTGAAAGTGAAGCAGCTGTGCGCTTTGCTGGCTTCCCAGATAAGAAACATCGGCTATATGGTGTCTACTGCTTCAGAAGCAACTGAGAATTCATATAAATGCTTAAATGGAGATGAGTGTTATTTTAATTCTGCACATGTGAAGGATGTACTTTCAATGATATGAACTCAAAATATGTTACCAAAACTGTGATAAAAATATTTTTACTTACTGTACAATGCCATTTTCAAACAAGCCAAAACATTTTTTCTTTATTGTAATGTATCATAAATCATTAAATCTTAAAAATAATATAATTTTTATAGGAATCTATACCAAGAATTAGCACCATTTTGCTTCTTTTTAAAGTAGCAGTTAACAAAATTTAGAATGAACATTGCTCTGACTGTATCTAACAGATAGAAAATTCAGGAATAGGTGGAACATGCCATAAACAGATCTTATTTAAAGTTGTATTCATTTACAAAATGGGCATTTCTCAGGCAATCTTTCATTTTTTTTGTCAAATATACAAGCATTCAAATTCATCCTTTCAACTTTCTGAATTATACTGCATTTCTGACTCTCCAGCAAGTGGAACAAAGCAATGGAGAAACTTGATGCTAGAATCTAAAGTCCATCCTATTATTTGTTGAGTATTTATTGTATTTGATTCGGCTAGCATTGATTTTCATAGTTTTGCAAAACCATTTGATATTGAACAATTTGAAAAATACCAACATTATTTTAATTTTGCTAGGTTTGTTTCATATGTCATATTTGATGAATCTGCTAGTTTTATCCCTGAACTTTAATAGTAATTATCTTTTCAGAAAAAGTTTAAAAAAATGCGAGACTGGACCACTTTTCCAATGGTGCTTTGTGGATTTGCACCACATTTGGTAACATTTTAAAGTCAGTAATTTGTACTGTGTTGTACTAATATACTAATTTGAACAAGAAAATAATCTGCTTTCCAACAATCTAATATTTTAACTGCTTTTTTTGTTATCAAGAATGCTTTATGAAATAGTATTCAGAACATAAGCTTTTCCAAGTCTTTTAAATAGATCCTAAAACACTAGAAGAGGATGAGGGAAAAGATTGACTACATGACTATAATGTAAAATGGTTACAGGATTCTACAATCCTCATTGAATCCCCAGCAAAATTAAAATCTGAAAATCTAAGTTTGCATTTGTAAATTCAAAAAAACTATGGTGCTATCACAGTTTAGTAAAGTTCAGTTCAAGAAAAAAATGATGAAACCAAACCAAGTGTGTTTCATTCTGCCTGTTTGTACAATTTTCTCAATATATTATTGTAGCTTGATTTCCATAGTTCTGTGGCAAGCAGACTATTTGATGCACGCATAGTAGTTTTCTCTCTCTGAACAAATAGGTCTGGTTATCGCACTGAGTAATGAATTGTCTGAGAAATGCAACACCTTCTTAGGCATCTTCATGTCTTCACAATCTATTGAAGGCCACCATTAAATTTAAGAAGACTATTTATTTGTGACAGAACAATAGGGAGAGTCTCCCTACACATGCACAGATCCTGTGTCAGTGTCAGAACCTGTGACTATTTTAAGTGAGAGATGCTTTTTATTTTCTTATTCTTTATTTTATTTTTAGATTGTGGTCATCACTGGCTAGGCCTGCATTTATTGCCTGTATCTATTGGCCTTGGAAAACGTGGTGATGAGCTGCCTTCTGGAATTGCTATTGCTGCAGTATTTGGGATTCAGGGACATGCTCAGGGCTGCCATGTAGGGAGTTCCACCATTTTGATACGGGACCCTATATGATAAGTAATGTACTTCCAAGCCAACGTGGTTCTTGAATTGACAAGAAACTTGCAGGTGATGGTATTTCCATGTATCTGCTGCCCTTGTCCTTCTTAATAGTAGTCATTATGGATTTGGAAGGTGCTATCTAATAAGCCTATGTGAGCTGTTGCCGTGCATTTGTATCTGGTACATGCTGTTACAACAATACAGTGGCAGTAGAGGGAGTACATTTTGAAGGCATTAGATGGAGTGTCAATTAAGTGGACTACTTTATTCTTGAGGATGTTGAGCTTTTTGGATGTGGTCATGACTGCACCCATCTAGCCAAGCGGAGAATATTCCATCACACTCATGAGTTATATCTTATAGACAGTGGACAGGCTTTGAGCTGCCCACAGCTGAGGTACTCATTGTATAATTCCCAATGCCTGGCCTAATCTTGTAGCTCTCGTATATATATAGATAGTCCAGTTCAGTTTCTGGTCATGGTAATCCTTAGGAGTTTGATAGTCTTGGTAATGCCATGAGTGGGAAGGTTGGATTCTCTCTTGTTGAAGATAGCCATTGTTTAACACTTGTTTGTTACAAATATTACTTGCCACTTATTGGCAAGATTGTGCAGATCTCTTTTAAAATGTTGGTTTAATTTCCTTGCTCCTGTTGCATCTCTTTGCTGGCAATACCATGGGTTCATAGTGTGCTTTGTGCAGCATTCACTTTGTCCACATTGTTAAAGGTTACCAACCTTTAGAGCTGTTCCATCTAAACAAGCAATCACCTGCAAAGCAAACATTTATCCAAAATGTTTTCCGCTCCAGTTGCATAGTAAGTAAATATAATGGGTTCATTGATCGCGGACAATAAGAGAATAAAAACACTATTTAATAGTTGTGATCGCCAGATCACAAATCCATATATCACAACAAACAATCACTTTGTGGAAACCACAACTGGGTAATCATATTCCGTTCAGAGTTTTTTTTTAATTGAACATTAGTTATGAGCATGATGTACTTACAGTTTAACAATCCCTATTCAATTGCTTTTTTGATTTTAGATTGTTGTTTGCTTTTTAGTTTAGAAATTGTAAAATGACAATAGCTTCACTCATTGAAATGTGTCACCACCACTACTCATTTATAATTCAGTTCTAATGTAAATGAGATTTCCAGACTCAAGAAACTACCTAGTTCAGGCCTTACCTGAAGGCCGTATTGTCTGTTCACCAATACAGCTAGTTGAAGTAGGAGTGACAATTGAATGCAAATAAGAACTTGGAGTAGTTTTGACATAATTTTGTATTCCATTTATTTAATCTGTTGGAAAGACATTACTGATTTAATGGAGGAATAGATCAATTATCATTCAGTGAATAGAGAACCTTGTTCAATGTCTAAACCGTGGTCCAAACATTGATGTGGATTCATATGTTTAGATGAATTGACAACATTACAGCAAACAACAATATCTAACCTACTTCAAAGAAAAAAGGTATTTAATTGTTCATCATTGTGAGATCAGGGTGCACTGGTTTAAATGACTAAGTGTTACCTGGTGTAGTCCCACTGGGTGAATTTCTACATACTGCCAACATGATCGTAACTGTGTTATGATACTAGGTTTGTCGCTTTTGCATCTGTTGTATTCCAATGGGATACATCATGTGTCAACTTTTCATTGGTCAATGTATTTTCCTGCTTTTCTGTAATTATCTACTATTTCAAGCTCATTCTTTTAGTGATTGAAAGTACTAATATCAAATGCTGTGATATGCTTACATACAAAGCCGTTCTGACGTTTTTTTAGTTTATTAATGATTCAGGTTAGCGTGATTATCCTAAATGCTGAATTAAACTAGTTGAGAGTGTGTTTCTACAAAGGTGAAAATCAGCTGGACAGTAGCCTTTGCATGGCAAAAGGGAGGACTGCTGATGCTGGAAATCAGAGTCTAGATTAGAGTAGTGCTGGAAAAGCACAGCAGGAATGAATGATGACTTAAATAGTTTTGCCCAAAACGTCGATTTTCCTGCTCCTCGGATGCTGCCTGACCTGTTGTACTTTTCCAGCACCACTCTAATCTAGTAGGCTTTACATGGTCAAACCTTATCAGCGTAACATCACCAGAGATTAATGAGCACTGAAAGGAGCTCTCCAACTGGAAGAAGGCAGGAAATCTAATAGCTCCTTCATGAAACCAAGATAAAGTTAGCATTTTAAGTAGATTGGGGTGGAAATTCTGGTGGGGACATATAAAGTAGCAGACTGGAAGATTTACAATAGGCCATAAGGAGCATGATGCAGTGAAAGAAATTGCAAATGATCTTTGCAACTAGAGTAAGATCCAATTTAAATATTTTAATTAGGTGCCTGCCTGTTTCAAGTAGGACTGTTGGGTATATATTTCATGCCTTGTTAAAAATAGAATTGAATGGGCCTCAGAAGGCCAGTGAGTGATAGTTTCTTTTTAGAAGTAAAGATTATTGTCCCATTTTTCGGCATTAACAGAACAGTTATGCAACAAATCAAGACCCACTGGAGTGAATTTGCTGCATTAAGGAGTGAAACAATGTTGAATAGAGAGGGAGTTTTGTTTGTGTTGACGGGCAACATCTCGCTGAATGAGAAGTGAAGTCTTGACTCACATGACAAAATGTCATGGCAGATATGATTTGGAAGAAAGACCATCCTGATTTTTGATAGCAAGACTCTGACAGCTAGAAAGTGCTACGAAAAGTGATTTTCTTTTGCTCTGGAAGGAGTGAGACTTGTTTAGCGAGAGAAAATGAGGAATTTATCGGGGAAGATTAATTTTGTCTCAAGCAGAATTGTTTTTGGTATACTAGGGTTGAAGATGCTATTGATGCGGCTAACTGTCTGTAATGAAAACACAATTTTTACTATACTTATTTTTTTCTGGATGCAATAGGTGATATTGCTTGTTATGCAGGTTGCAGTAGTAGTATCACAAACAGAATTTACATAAGCCCTTTCACTACCCATAGTCAACTTGCTTGTGTATAATGGATGTATGTTTAACTCCCTCAGACTGATTGTCCCAATAAATAATTTAGCCTGCAAGCATTTTGAGCATATTAAACAATGAATGATCATTTTTTAGAACATATCTATCCCAGGTATTTAAAATGTGATGTCTCATTCACTCGTCTCATGCACACAAAGAGTAGATACTCGTTCAAGTAAATGAATGCAATTGCAACATTATGATTACCTCTGTCTTTTTAGTGGTAGGCCTTTATGGATGAGCTGATGCTTTAGTCAAAGTGAAGGTTCTGTAAAGTAGAGAATTCTCAGAAAGTTTCAAGGGCTTTTTGTTGTTACAGTTGGAGCAGGTTGAGGAGAGTCCACTTGCCACTTTTAAGGAATTGATGTTTATGATTTTGCTTAGATGACTTTGGTTCAGTGGCTTTCTGGTGGAACTCTATATGCAAAAAAAAACACCTTGCTGCTTTCAAAAGCAGACAAAATAGTTGTCTCATCATTTGGCCTGTTACATATCCAAAATCCTTTTCCAACTAAGGTGGGTGATTAGTTCAGCTACATGTATTGTGCATTTCACACCTTGAGAGTTTGAGACAACCCATGTCTTGTACTTGATAAGACCCATTCAATTCATAAAAAAAATTTTTGAGGTAATTTCGAAGAAAAGGCATTACTATCAAATCACTCTGGAAAGTTCCTTTTGAGTCAAAAAGTGTGGTATTGGAAAAGCACAGCAGGTCAGGCAGCATCCAAGGAGCAGGAGAATCGATGTTTCAGACATAAGCTCTTCATCAGGAATGCCTTGATGAAGGGCTTATGCTGGAAACATCGATTCTCCTGTTCTTCGGATGCTGCCTGACCTGCTGTGCTTTTCCATTGCCACACTTTTCAACCCTGACCTCCAACATCTGCAGTCCTCACTTTCTCCAAGGTTCCTTTTGATCCCTCTTAGGATAGAGGAGTGCATTTAATTCACAAAAGTAGTGAGGTAATCCTTGAGTGACTATCTTTCTCCAGCCCTTATGTGATCAGTTTTAAAACATAAAAACTAGTTTGATTTCAGGATATGTTCGTACATGATAGTCAGTATTTCAGCTTCAATTGTGTTGCACAGTTCAATTACTTTACCGGCCTCAGGCTCAATTTGTACTTTTATGTCCAATCTTAGAAGTGTCCATTTCTAAGTGCAGGCAGCAGCATTAGTTGAACAGTGCATTGTTTAGCCATATATTAGATGCTGCAAACAAATATCCAGTGAGACAATGAGAATGTTTTGTTTGGAGTTTGGCACACATTGCTGGTGGGGTACCACAGTAAGTTGTATGAATTTACCAGAGGAATTTCTTTTATTTCTGAGGTACGTTATTTGTATAAGAACTCAAGAGAGTTATCTGGTAAAACTGCAGGCAAAGAAGCAAAGGATTATCTACTTTCAAAATGTTTGTGTTGTTCTAACATTCCAATGTGTGATACTTAAATTGGCAACCCCCTGTATTCATCTTCGACTATGTAGACAGATTATTACTGAATGAGTTACCAAAATGTTCGTAAGAAGAAATGCAACTATTACATAATCAAACAAATCAAAGTATCTTAATATAATCAGTGCATTGGTTCACATAATTCAAAAAAAGGCACAAAAGCCACAAGTATGAATTTGGAGAGAGATTTAAATAATATCAGTTGTTTTTAATGGATTCATAGAAGCCCTACTGTGTGGAAGCAGACCCTTCAGCCTATCGGGTCCACACCAATGCTCTGAAGATCATCCCACCCAGACCCGCCTCCTTATCCTATACCTGTAACCCCTGCCTTTCCCACGGCTAATCCACCTAGCCTGCACATCCCTGGACACTATGGGCAATTTAACATGGCCAATCCACCTAATCTGCACCTAATATGGGGAAACTGGAGCACCTGGTGGAAACTCATGCAGACATGGGGAGAATGTGCAAACTCCACACAGACAGTTGCCCAAGGGTGGAATCAAGTCCCAGTCCCTGGCACTGTGAAGTAGTAGTGCTAACCACCATGCCACTGAATACAAATTCACAGAAAAGGTTACAAATAATATGAAAGAATTATGGTATGATGAACTCCATAATAAATTAGTCTTAACTTACTGAGAGAGCTATTTGACTTATACAATGACTGTTCAAAGAAGATATGTAGACTGTCTCAGTAATTATGATATACTGTATTTCCTTAGGTCCTCAGCTACTACATGCTGTGTGAAAGTTGATATTTAAACCCATTTTAGCTCTTACTACATAAGGGCTATGAATAAGTTGGGCTATCAATTTGAGATGAAAATATAGCTGATTAGAGCATATGTGTATAATTTCAATTTAGACTTGTTTGTTTATTGATAATTTCTTTAAAGTTGTAAGTCAGTAATTTGAATTAGAACAATAGAGTAACTGTTCCATTGAAAAATGTTATGTGCAATGAATGAGCAAATCCTGAAAATGAAAAGCAATCTTCTCTCAAGAGTGGACTGTGCACTGTAATCCTCCTTGAACATTATGCAGTGTATAAAGATTAGTGTCGCATGCATTCTATGAAATATGGATTTTGGAGGTGAGTCAAGGGGATAATCAAAGGTTTGACACTGATTCCTGCAGAGATCCAGATTTATCTTGCAGTATCAATGGCCCCGATGTGTCCTTTAACTATTAAGCATCTCGTCTCAAACATCTGACCAAATATTAATTCTTAAATGTACATAAATATACAACCCAGTATATGGGTCATTTATATGCAATTTCCCATTAGCATGTTGCTTCAGCCGACGGAACAATGACACAGTAAAAATGTATTGCTGACAGCGTTTTAAATAGCATCAAGGTTTGCAGCATTGGTCTTGCCCAAGGGAAAAATGCTGGGGTTTTTTTTTGCTAGCGATACTTAGACTTCCTGCTCTCACATACTGCAATATTTTGTCACTCTGTATTATCAGTATCTTAATTCTAACCTTTGGAGGACTGAATACTTTACTACAACCTGCAGCATTCTGGTGACACCATTACAGAAATATAATATGATGGAAGAAGAAAATTAAAATTTATTTTTTAGAACACAAGCACATAGAACAATGTTTTAATGGCACTAAACATTTGGCATGCTGCTGGATGCAGAAAAAACTCCTTCAGGACTCTGTTATCTTGCTATGTAAATATGATGTGCTTCTATGTTTGTATGCCTTTTCTGCACCTATTTGCACTGTACCACATTAGTACTATTGATGTGTCTTCAAAAAAAATTACTTGGAATACATTAACAAAGTGAAGCAACTGATTTAATATAATGTAAATTGTAGTATATCATATTGGAAATTAGGTAAAATTCAACCCCAAAGATCAATATTTGAAGGAATTTATTTCAAGTATTAAAAAAACTTTTTTTTTGTTTTTGCATTTTGTGACAGGAGCACAGCAATGCTAATAAAAGTATGAAAATAACTTTCCCTGAAGTTTAATTTTGTGATTTATTATCATGCTATTTTATTAAATGAATTAACAATCTGTTTCCAAATGTAACCTTATCAACTGATTCTTAACATTCTAAGGTATATCAGACTACTTTGAGAGTATTAATGTGGATGCGTGTACTGCTTTCAATTGTACATTTTATGCACACACAAAGGGGGGTCAATTTTGAGTGCTCTAACTTTGCATTAATTGAATTTAATGGCCTCAAAGTATGTTCAGTAGACTTACTGCT
The DNA here is from genome assembly GCF_047496795.1 of Chiloscyllium punctatum. Classification (NCBI taxonomy): domain Eukaryota; kingdom Metazoa; phylum Chordata; class Chondrichthyes; order Orectolobiformes; family Hemiscylliidae; genus Chiloscyllium; species Chiloscyllium punctatum. Next base: position 51,440,394 of record NC_092740.1, on the reverse strand, counting down.
CCTTTAGTGCCGTGACAATTTGACATTGCTTTGAAAGGGGCCTCCAGCAGGTATCTGAAGTGACTATCTATTTAAGGAGACAGCCCCTTTTAATCTGCATGTAAGGATCCTCAGACGTAAATATAAACGTGATGAATGCTTTAGATAGGAAGTGCCAGCACAAGCTCAAATCAGTTGGATATTGGGAAAGAATATGTTATGGTGGAAATCTGAAATAGTTACAGAAACTGCTGGAAGTACTCAGCAGGTCTTGCGGTATATGCATACTGAGAGGTAGAATTCAGGTTGAAGACCTTTTTTCTGGATGGGAGATTACTGGAGATGTCATAAGTTTGATTGAAGTAAAATGGGGTGTGTGAAGAAAAGAACAAAAAGTAAGCTATCTGACCAAGTGATATGCATCCATTTTGTCAGTTAATCAGTTCATGGGCGGCACAGTGGTTAGCACTGCTGCCTCACAGCACTAGAGACCTGGGTTCCATTCCCGCCTCAGGCGACTCTGTGTGGAGTTTGCACATTCTCTCTGTGTCTGCGTGGTTTTCCTCCTGGTGCTCCTGTTTCCTCCCACAATCCAAAACTGTGCAGGTTAGGTGAATTGGCTGTGCTAAATTGCCCGTAGTGTTAGGTGTAGGGGAATGGATCTGGGTAGGTGGCGGGTCGGTGTGGACTTGTTGGGCCAAAGGGCCTGTTTCCATACTGTAAGTAATCTAATCTTCCCTGTTCCTCATTCACAACCTTAATGGCAGTATTTTCAACCCAATTTTCTGTCCTTGATCTGAGTTATATCAGAGTCTGTGCCTCTCCTATTGAATTTGAACACCTCAAAATTATGGTCAGGACTTAACATGCCCTACCACATGAGTTTGAAGGCAGGAGGCATCCTAGAGGACTAAAGAGGAGTACTTACATTTGCTTCCTGGTGTCAAGAAAACTGTTCTCAATTTAATGAAGGTTGGTAAGAGCCTGACAAGGAAATCCTACCCAGGGGCACTAAGCTGTCAATTGCTGATTAATGAATCACTGAAAGCTAATTATCCTTGACTCCACCAGAATGCAAGGGTGCCTCGGTGATTTAACAGTACATGCACTCATTTTCCATCGGTCCCAAAGTCTGCTCAGCAAACCTTGTTGGTGCCCAGTTGAGGGACCTGCTTGGGAATAGAGGGCCTCTGAAAGGCAACCTCCCACCATTATGGCCAACACCCCTAGTCCCAGCTCAGTGATGTTTCCATCTCAATCTATTCAAATGCCTCCAATGATCCAGCAAAAACCTTAGCAAAAGTCATAAACCATTAAATAAATACAAATACAAAAACAGTACAGCACAGACTTTACAGAAAATACGGTTGAATGTTGATTTTCCTCATTAGAGCTTCAATCCAGTTGGAATAAAAAAGGCATTTTCTAAACATAAAGACAATTATTTACATACCTAATATAATACATGCATATATTAAGGCATAGGATATTACACCAAAATGTTTTAAGTTAAGCAAGTTAAATATTAGGGGTAGCATTGGAGGAAAGGAGAATTATTGATTTTTCCATTTAAAGTGACTATCTCAGATGTTAACTGTACTCTGAGAGAAAAGCTTGACTTTTTTTGCTGCAGTTAAGCTTTGCTGCAGTGCCTCTTGTGAATAATACATTGAGCACATTAGATTAGATTACTTAGTGTGGAAACAGGCCCAACAAGTCCACACCAACCCTCCGAAGAGCAACCCACACAGACTCATTACCCTACATTTAGAACATCACCTACCACTACGAGCAATTTAGCATGGCCAATTCACCTAACTTGCACATTTTGGACTGTGGTAGGAAACCGGAGCACCCGGAGGAAACCCACGCAGACATGGGGAGAATGTGCAAACTCCACATAGACAGTTGTCTGAGGCAGGAATTGAACCCGGGTGCCTGGCGCTGTGAGGCAGTGGATTTGCATATTGTATCTCATTGATCGGTCATTACACTGCACGATTCAAAAAAAAATGTATAAAGCTGATGGAAATTGAGACATTTGCAACACAATGTGATTGTCCCCATGCCTTGCTCCCTCTCTCTGTCTCAGGATTTGTTTCTGAGCAGAGGCACACACTTGTGTGTCAAGGACCTGCAGCATTGCTGAAGCCCCCCCACCCCCTCTCCCGGCCCCACCACCAACACTGCCCCAAACAGTTCAATGGGATTGACACAGCGAGCACTTGCTAAGTCTGCTCCCCGTTCAGAAGACTAGGCAGCAGCACACCGCGTATGGTCCCTGCACCCCCGTTCACCCCCATGCCAGCCCCATGCCCCGGTACCTCCCATCTGCTCCCCCAAACCCATCCACCATCCGGCCCCCCCAAACCCCATCCAACCCTGCCCCCCGTGACCCCTCAACCCAGCCATGCCAGCCCAGTGAGGTCCCTTTCATCCCCAAACAACATACCCCCCCACCCCACCTCTGGGGCAGCCAGACTGGACAACAATAGGAAGATTGCTGCAGCCTTTGGGAGGATGAGTCTCAAAATAGCACACAAACGCATGCACACACCCACACACGCACACACACAAAAAACGTTATACTACAACTTTTTGACAGGTTCCACCTTTGCCCTGTACAAGACAATGTGGGAGAGATTATCTGGGGAAGGGGGGTTTAGGGTACACCCTTGTGTATAACTCCAGGGAATGAGCGAGGAGAGAGAGAGCGGGAGGTCAGTCATTTGGAAACAGTGCCTGGGCTCCCATCGATGTACAGGACTGTTCTCAGCAGCATTTCAGTAAGCCGAGTTCATTTTAAATCATTGTTAACAAAAGTCGTGAACAGTGTTGAAGCACCTTTTTGATGTAATGTTTCTATCGGCACCTTGAGATCTTCGGATAATCCAAAATTCAGATCATTGATGTTCGGATAATCGAGGTTCCTCTGTAAAAAGATTTAATGCACATTAATGAACTCAGTCAGCAGTCATTTGCTTTCACTCAAGTTCTGGATGTCGGTTTGGTCACTGAACTGGAAGGTCCATTTTCAAACGTTTTGTCCCCATACGAGGTAACATCAGTGAGCCTCCAGATGAAGCACTGGTGGTATGGCCCACTTTTTGTTTATGTGTTTAGGTTTCCTTGGAAACTGGAGCAGAGCATTTCATCATTGTTCTCTGTGGGTCTTCACAGACAAAAAGGACTTCAATGATTATTGAGAGGATCCAAATCATACAATGTCAAGCCAACAAAGAGTGCTTTGTGAACAAAGGACTCTGGCCTTCTGCTATCTACAACGCATTCTGAAAGCCCCTTGAGCTGCACCATCTTCATATAGTGGAGATTTGGCTTCCCCTACTGGTTGTAGCTGGTTCAGGGCTTGCTGCTGCACCCCTTTCTCCACTATCTCCGTGTGCTGTTGCTGAATGGCAGTAACTACAACAATGGAGCCCTGCTGTGGCTGGGTGCATCCATGGACGTGGGTAGGAAACATAAGGAACAGAATAGGTTCTTGCCAGTTGGAACAGTTGCATTCATCACAAAGAAAGGCTTGACATGCTCCTCCCTAGTGTGAGAAATATTGCATTATATCAAGGAAGGCCATAGAATGACTTATTTTGCCATTCTTGCATTGGACCTTATTTTCACAAGTGTTTTCTGGTCATGCCACAGAGATGTTAAGCAGATATGTCACTTGGATCACTGCATCACTGAGTAACTATCTGTTTTTTCATGTGTCTACCTATCCCAAGGTTGTATAGTGACACATGCTGTTGGAGAAGACGGAAACATGTCATTGTGCACAATTACTCTCTTGTCAGTTTAATATTGCCCATGAGCAACCCACTCTATTTCAGCTCACACTATCAGCATCTTCTATCCCTCTCTCCCTTGAGCATTTATAATCATAGAGTCATATCGCACAGAAACAGACCCTGCAATCCAACTTGTCCAAGACAACCAGATATCCTACATTAATCTAGTCCCATATGACAGCATTTGGCCCATATCCCTCTAAACCCTTCCTATTCATATACCCATCTAGATGTCTTTTAAATATAATTGTACCAGCCTCCACCATTTCCTCTGGCAGTTCATTCCATATATGCACCAGCCTCTGTGTGAAAAAGTTGCCTCCTAGGTCCTTTTTAAATCTTTCCCCTCTCACTTTAAAATTATGCCCTCTAGTTTTGGACTCCCTTACCCTGGGGAAAAGACATTGACTATTCTCCCTATCCATGCCTCTCAATAACAAAAGGGCAACTTTTCCCTGAATATAATAATAATAATATCTTCTACTCAAATCACATCAATAGTGCCTTTCCAATCGTACTTGTGACCCAATTCTAAACTCACCCGATTTCCCTCGATCAAACTCGCAACCAATGGATTTGACCTAACTTCTATCATCCTACTACATCCTGTCATGAATGAGGTAGACAATTAAACAACTAATAAGACTTATCCACAAATATGAAAAGGGGGAGACCAGCACATAAGGCTGAGGTATTTGAATCCATCTTCAGCCACAAGTGTCAAGTGGGTGATTCTTCTGAGTCTACAAGATCACAGATGTCAGTCTTCAACGAATTCAATCATTCCATTGACATCACTCCACGTGATATCAAGAGATAACTGAAGACATTGCATAATGCAAAGTTTATGGATCCTGACAACGTTTGAACAATTGTACTGAAGTCTTGTGCTCTAGAACTTGCAATGCCTCTAGTCATGTTGTTCTAGTAAAACTATAACACTGACATACTTGACAATATGAAACATTGCCTGGGTGTGCCCTCTACACAAAAAAAACAGAACCACCTCAGCCAATCATTAAACTATCAGTCCATACTCAATCATCAGAAAAGTAGGGAGGAGATGGTGGCATAATAGCAATATTAGTAATAGCAATATAGCAATAATGGCAATATTAGTAAGCTAAAGACCTGGCTAATGTTCTATGGGCAGGGGTGAAAGTTTAATTCCATGACGTATGGAATTAAACGTGACCATGTAACTACTGTTGATTATTGTAAAACCACATCTGACTCATTAATGTCCTTTAGGGATGGAAGTCTGTTCTTGTTACCTGGTCTGTCTTATATGTGACTCCAGACCTACAGCAATATGACTGATTCTCAACTCTGAAATGTTCTAGCGAAGTATTCAGTTGTAGGACAATTAGGAAGGACACAAAATGCCAGATGATCCAGTGATGCACCCACCCTGAATGAGTTTTAAAAAGTAATAGAAGAGATCATTAGCAATGCTGTCGTGCACATTGATGCTCAGATTTGTTTCTACCAGGGGCACTCAGGTCCTGAGCTCAATACAGGCTTGGTGAAAATATCGACTCCAGAGGTAAGGTGACATGACTGCCCTTTTTATTAAGGCAGCCTTCAAATGGGGTGACACCAAGGGGTCCTCACAAAACTGGAGTCAGTGGGAATTCAATGAAGAAATGTCACCAATTGGAATCATACATTAACAAAAAAAAGGAAGATATTTGTAGTTGTTGGAGGTCAAACATCTCCATCAAGGACATGTCTGCAGGAGTTTCTCCATGTAATGTCTCTGATTCAACCATCATCAGCTGCTTCATCAATGACCTTCCTTCCATCATAAAGTCAGAAGCGGGGATGTTCACCAATGACTGCACAATATAAGAGATTGAGGAGTGACCTTCGAGGTTTATAAAATCATGAGGGACATAAATAAGGTGAATAGCAAAGGTCTTTTCCTAAGGGTTGGGAAGTTCAAAACTAGAGGACATTTTAAGGTGAGATGAGAAAAATTTAAAAGGGACCCAAGAGGCACTTTTTTTACAGTGAGAGTGGTGAATATATAGAATTAACTGCCGGAGGAACTGGTAGATGTAGGTACAGTTACAACATGTAAAAGACATTTGGAGAGGTACATGATAAGGAAAGATCTAGAGGGATATGGGCCAAATACAGGCAAGTGGGACAAGTTTAATTTGGGAAACCTGATCGGCATGGATGAATTGGACTGAAGGGTCTGTTTCATCGGTATGACTATAGGGTAGCATGGTAGCTCACTAGTTAACACTGCTGCCTCACAGCGCCAGGGACCCGGGTTCAGTTCCAGGCCTAGGTGACTATCTGTGTGGAGTTTGCACATTCCCCCTATGTCAGAATGGGTTTCCTCCAGGTGCTCAAGTTTCCTCTCACCATTCAAAGATGTGCAGGTAAGGTGGGTTAATGATGCTAAGTTGCCCATAGTCTCCAAAAATGTCTAGATTAGGTAGATTAGCCATTGCAGGGTTACAGGGATAGAGTAGGGGGATGAGTCTGAGTAGGATGCTCTTCAGAGAGGCGCTATGGACTTGTAGGGCTGAGGATCCTGTTTCCACACTGTAGGGATTCTAGTCAGCACCATTTATGATTCCTCAGATACCGAAGCAGTCTGTGTATGTATGTTGATAATTGGTAATTATTATTCACACCATACAAGTCCCACATGATGACCATCACTAACAAGAGTGATTATCTAACCATCACCCCTTGCCATTCAACAACATTATCGTCACAGAAACCTCCACTATTGCTGGTGTTTGCTATTAACCAGAAATTGAAATGAATCAATCATATAAATGCTGTAGCTACAAAAATGAGTTACAGATTATAATTTCTGCAGAAAGTATCTCAAATACTGTGTCCCCAGTTCCTGTCCACCATCCACAAGTCAAGAGTTTGACGGAAAACTCTCTGATTCCTGAATGTGTGCAACTCCAAAAATACTCAAGAAGCTTGATATCATCCTGGATAAAACTCTCTGTTGATTTGAGCCATACCTAGCACAAAAGAGGTCAATCATCTGCAGGTATTCCTCAGAGTAATGTCCAATTCAAACCATCTTCAGCTACTTCATCAAAAATCTTCCTTCTATCATAAGGTCAGAAAGGATTTTGTTGATGATTGCACGGTCTCCAGCATTATCCAAAACACCTCAAATACAGAAGCAGTCCATGTTCAAGTGCAAGAAGATGTGCACAATAGTTAGGCTTGGATTGAAAAGTAACAAGTAACTTGTGTGCCATCCAAGTGCCAGACAATAATCATCTCAAACAAGAGAGAATCTAACTATTGTCCTTTGACATTCAATGGTGTTACCATCACTGAAACTACCACCAAGCCCCCAGCCCCCTCCTCAATATCAATATCCATTGACCAGAAACTTCGGCAGGTCGGTGTGGACTTGTTGGGCCGAAGGGCCTGTTTCCACACTGTAAATAATCTAATCTAATCTACACTAGACATATCAATACTGTGGTCAGAGGCTTGGAATCCTACAATGAGTAACTCATCGCCTGATTGCCAAAACCTATTCCCCATAGGAACATAGAAACAAGGTTAGGCCATTTAGTCGCTTAGGCCTGTTCCACCATTTATGCATTCATGGCTGATCTGTGGCCTAAATGTTGATACCTACCTTTGGCCAATATGCTTAATACCTTTCCTTAACCAAAAGAAATGACCAATTTCAGATTTAAAACTAACAACTGATCTAGCATCAACTGCCATTTGTGGAAGAGAATTCCAAACCTCTACCATCCTTTGTGCAATATATCCTCATATTTCCTGAATGGTCTAATTTTCAGACAATGCCATATCCACATCAACAAAGCACAGTGATGAGCATGGTGGAATAAACTCCATTGGCCTGATGAGTCCAGTTCTGAAAACAAGAAGCTTGATACCATCCAAGACAAAGCAGCCCGCTTGATTGGTAGCACACCCACAAACATCCATTCATTCCACCAATGATGCTCAGTAATAGCATGGGGTACTATCTACAAGATGCATTGCAAAGTTGATCAAAGATCCTTCGACAGCACCTTCCAAACTTCAATCTTTGAAAAAAAATCTCACTAATGGAGGGCACTCCACAAATATCCTTATCCTCAATTATTTAGGCACCTCACAAATTTGGGATGCTTTGTCTCAACATCAGATTAATTCTGAAAGCAATTTTACAGGTGTATGTATACCTTTGCTGTCTTCAATAATGTTTGAATGTAATGCTCACACAATGCCACTATCGTTGTGTAACTTGTGAAAAGTCTAGGGTCACCCCACTTCATTTCCATTCTGAAAATCAAAGGTTTTCTACCATTATGTAGTGGATTAATGCAGGATCAATAACTCATGCAATATACCAGATAAGGAATTGTGTTTGCAATTCTAGTTAATTGAAAAGAACATAAATGTTTCACTATCAAAGGTTACTACAGAAAGAAAACATAAACCATATTGAATCCTTCACAAATGAAGTTGTTTGAGGCAGTAATTCTAAATATTTTGTAATTTTTCACTGTCAGTTTAATGTTTTCTTTTACTCCAATGGGAACAACTATAGCTGGTGTTTACAGAGCTAAATACTGGTGAGGAACTAACCAGTTCAGATTATATTAATTCAGAGCACATTAACATGAATTCCTTTGCAGTGACTAAATCAAGGCACCTTGGTCACTGCATGTCCTTAAATGAGGCAATAAACTTTGCTGCTGATATTCTGTGGGGTTTGTGCCAGTCTCCTGCTCTAACTCTGACAGGAAACTGATGGAATTCCTTGGAAAATTGCAGACACCTAGGTCTGGAATTTCCTCAGGGCTGCTCCCACTCACTCCACCACTCTAATGTTGCCAGATATACAGAATGTCTATTTCACTGGTTTAGTCAGGACCCAGCCTACTTCTGATGGCTGGCAGGCTGAGTGAGCCGAGGAGTGCTGGTCTTCAAACGGGCAAAGGTGGGCCCCACCAATGTGAAGCAAGGCAGTGGAGCTTGCTGGACCCCAAAGTAAATTGACCTTTTCAGGGACATTCTTCTTATTCAGTCCTTTAAGGAAATGAGGTTGGGAAAGCAAAAGAAATGCCCTCAATGACATACAGTGGCATTCCTTTTTCTATATTACGGAGGATATGCTGGAGGCTCATTCACTTGTACCTATGTTCTATGCAAATTTTGTGCCCTCACCACCACTCCCTGCCCCCACCCGCCCACTGCATCTGCAAAAAATAGCAGATACCAATCAAATACAACTGCAGGCATAGTTCCAATGGTCAGGACTGTATCGTGTGAAACTATATGTGCTTTGGCTCATCAAAGCTACAATGGGTCCTAATTTCCTCCTATCTTGTGTCAATTTACATTTAGATATGTTCTGCAGGTCATTATTTTAATCCACCTGAATTACAAATTCAAGTTATTCGCATAGGTCTCACATCACTCAATATACAAACACCTTTTGACAGAAAATAAAGTTCAGAAATGAAGGAACAGTATGTGAAGAAACCTTTTGCTTCTGAACCCAATCCAGAAACAGCAGTGCAACAGCTTCCAGCTCCAGTGACAATCCTGCTGGTTTCAATTAGGAATCTTACCAGTTTATAGAGCTGAGACTTCACTGCCTGTCAGCATTCAAAGGTTCAATTTCAGATGATCTGGATATTGGCAGTAATGTCAATCAATTAGAAATCTCTACATTTAGTTTCATTTGTGTTGAGGCACAGGAAAATGGGTTAGGAGGTACACTGTCTCTCCTAGGAAAAACTCACATACACTGCAATGGATTACATTGGCCTGACATTATAATTAACAACTTTTTCAATTTTTAAGATTTGCACGTGGTTTGGAAACTTCCCTTATCTTAAAAGTCGACCCCAAGGCCGGTTTAATAAATTTTGTCAGAGCAGAAAATCCCCTAGGATACAGTGACCAAAACATGGAAGAATTTCATATTCTGTTTGAAAGGGAGATACTTGGGTCATAAACAAGGGTAATTACAAAGGAATTACTGCTGGCTGGGGTAGACTGAGAAAGGAATTTAGCAACAAAACAATTGAGAAAAAAGTGGCAGATGTTTAAGAACAGGGTACATGGCTCACGACAAAGTGTACAGGAGTGAGGAAGAATGATTCCATGAAGGGATAAGCCAACCAAAGTTAACCAAGAAAGTTAAGGATGGTGTCACACAAAAGAAAAAAAATACAATATGGCAAAGATCAGTGGTAAGCCATAAGATTGGAAAAGACGTTTTTAAAACTAACAAAAGACAATCAAAAATATAATAGAGGAAAAAAAAAATCAACAATGGACAGCAAAAGCTTCTTCACATATATAATGAAGAGAGAGGCCAAAGCCTCTTAGAGAATGAGATCGGGAAAGTAATAATAGAGAAACCAATAAAATGACAAAACAGTTTAATAAACAATTTGCATCAATATTCATAGTAGAAGACATGAACAACCTTCCAAAATTTACTAAGTAATCAAGAAACAAAAGGAGGAGAGGAAATGAACGCAATAATCATCACTAGAGAAAAAGTGCTATGAAAACTAATGAGGCTAAAGGCAATAGGTCCCCTGGACCTGATGGGGTGCATCTTTGGATATTAAAGGAAGTAACTATAGATATAGTGGACATACTGAGAGTAATCTTCCAGAATCCTTAGATTCTGGAAACGCCCCAAAGAATTGGAAAACTGCCAATGTAACATCATTGTTAAAAAATGGGAACAGACAAAAAAGGGTAACTGTCACCCAGATAGCTTAAAGTCTTATTGGAAAAATGTTACAGTCAACTAGAAAGTATGCAATAGCAGAACATTTAGAAATGCACATTATAACAAAGCAGAGTCAGTAGTGCTCCACAAAGATAAAATCAAGTCTGATAAATTTATTCAAATGAGGGAGTAGCAAGCTTGATAGATAAAGTGGAAGCGCAGTAGAGGCCAGGATGTTGGGTGTCTTCAAGGAAGAGATTGATAAATTCTTGATCTCGTAAGGAATTAAGGGCTATGGGGAGAGTGTGGGTAAGTGGAATTGAAACACCCATCAGGCATGATTAAATGGCAGAGTGGACTCGATGGGCCAAATAGCCTTACTTCCACTCCTATGTCTTGTGGTTTTATGGTCTGATGGTCTAAGCTGTGCCTGCAGTACATTTGGATATTCAGAAGGCATTTTATAAAGTCCACACAATACATTACTTAATAAGATACAAGTTCATAAATTTATTCGCGTGAATAGAGAATTGGTTAACTAATCAAAGGCAAAGAATTGGGGTATTTGGGGCATTTTCAGGATAGCAACCTGTAAATAGTAGAATGCCACACAGATACATGCTAGGGAACAACAATCTACGTCAAATATTAATGACTTAATAATGAATTTGATTGCACTGTCACCATGTGTGCAATGAAATAAAAATAGCTGGGAAGACGAATGTTGAGAATGACAGAAAGAGTCTGCAGAGTGAAACAGATAGGTTAAGCTGAGAGGTGATCTTATTGAAACAGAAAGGAATCCTAGGAGGTTTCAGAAGATTGATGTGGAAATATTGATTTCCCTTATGGAAGAGTCTTCGACTAGAGCACGTAATCTCATTTAAGATACAGATGAGGAGGAATTTCTTCTCTCAAAAGATTGTGAATTGGAGGAATTCTGCACTGCAGAGAGCTGTCGAGGTTGGCTTATTAAGTATATTCAAGGCTGAGATGGACATATTTTTAATCAGTAAGGCAATCAAGGTTTATGGCAAAAAGATAAGGATGTGGAGTTGAGGATGATCAGATCTGCCATGATCTCATTAAATGATGGAGCAGAATTAATGGGCTGAATGGCTTAGTTCTACTCTTGTCTTATGGTTTTATTTTTTTCATCGGAGTTTACTCTCACAAGCACTTTCCGCAACGAACTTTATTTTAATCTTTTAAACAGACTTGGTGTTTACATAACTCCAAGTGCCCATAATTTTGATTATTTAACAACTGTAACAAAAGCTCATGCCTGGAAGTGCTCTTCAAGGGTCAGGAGTATGTTTGATAAATATTTTTATTTCTTTCCTGCTTTCCTCTCCTGTGTTTCAAAATATTGATTGCTTTTTTGGATTTTTTTAACTTTGGTTTTACTCTGTCGTCAGAATATGGTCAAAAAACAAGGGTCTTGCTAGTCAGAGGCATAGACAGATGTTTCTGTGGCCAGCAGCGAAAAATCAAAATTGTGTGTTGTCTCCCTGGTCCTGGCATCAAGGATGCCTCAGAGAGAATGCAGAATGTTCTCAACGGGGAGAGGAACCAGCAGAAGTTCATTGTACACATTGGAACTAATGACATAGGAAGGGAAAAGGGCAGCAACTTGAAGGGCGGAAGCTTGCACCACGGCCTGCCGGGAGTGGTGAGTCACTGATTCGAACCTTTAAAAACTTACCAAGAGGGCTCGAGTCCTCCATTTCTGTTTTTCAGTGGCAGCAGCAACTCGAAGGGCGGGAGCTTGCACCAGGGGCCTACTGGGAGCAGTGAGTCACTGATTTGTGCTTTTAAATTTGAAGTCAGAGAATAGAGGTTTCTGGGAGAGGAGGGACTTCTTATTTTTATTTCTGTCCAGCTATAAAAGTCAGTGTTTTCTCAACCCGAGACCGTACATTTGTAGGGCCTCCCACCCAACCACCTCCTCTAACCTTAAAACCAGGGACATATCAGGTAAGCTTCTCTTCTTTTTTACTTTGTGACTAGGGGATGAGCAGGGATGGCAGTGCAGGGAGAGCAATGTTCCTCCTGCATGGTGTTTGAGGTGAGGGACACCATTAGTGTCCCATCCAAGTACATCTGCAGGAAGTGCACCCAACTCTCACTCCTCCAAGACCGTGTTCGGGAACTGGAGTGGGAGCTAGATGAACTTCAGATCATTTGGGAGGCAGAGGCTGTGATAGATAAGAGTTACAGGGAAGTAGTTACTCCTGGGCACAAAGAAAGCTGGGTGACTGTTTGAAGTGGAAAAAAACAGTCAGTGGAGGGATCCCCGACAGTCATTCCCCTGAAAAACATGTATACCGTTTTGGATACTGTTGATGGGGAAATTTGCTGGTGCTATTTGGGGGTGGGGGGTTTAAAATAGCTCAACAGGGGGAATGGGAACCAAAGGTGTAGTTGCAGTACACAGGAGGATGAGAGTAGGAAGGACAGGAACAGAATGTCAGGGTCACAGGAACGTGCTGGCAGACTGGTTTGAAGTGTGTCTACTTCAATGCCAGAAGTATCTGAAATAAGGTAGGTGAGCTTGCAGCATGGATAGTTACCTGGGATTTCGATGTTGTGGCCATTTCAGAGACATGGATAGAGCAGGGTGAGGAATAGATGTTGCAGGTTCCAGGGTTTAGATCTTTCATTAAGAACAGGCAAAGCGGTACAAGAGGAGGAGGTGTGGCCTTGTTAGTAAAGGATAGTAAACCTGTGGCTGAGAGAACTTTTGATGAGGACTCATCTACTGAGGTGTGGACTGAGGTTAGAAACAAGAGAGGAGAGATCACACTGCTTGGCATTATTTATAGGCCTCAGCAGAGTTTCAGGGAGGTGGAAGAGAGGATTAGCAAAATTATTCTGGGTAGGAGTGAAAGGAACAGGATGGTCATTATGGGGGACTTTAACTTCCCCAATATTGACTGGAAATGCTATAGCCCTCATACGTTGGATGGATCAGTTTTTGACCAACGTGTACAGGAGGGTTTCTGACACAGTATGTCGACAAGAGGGCAGGTCACACTGGTTCTGGTGCTTGCTAATGAACCAAGCCAGATATTTGATTTAATTGCAGGTGAGCACTTTGGAGAGAGTGACCATAATTCAGTTACGTTTAGTTAAGTGATGGAAAGGGATAGGTATATGCCACAGGTCAGGAGTTATCAATGGGGCAAGGGCAATTATAATGCGCTTAGGCAAGAATTAGGATGCATACAATGGGGTAGCAAAATGCAGGGGATGCAGACAATGGAAATGTGAAGCTGGTTTAAGGAACAGATATTGCGTGTCCTTGATAGGTATGTCCCTGTCAAGCAGGGAGGAAGTGATAAGGTAAGGGAACCGTGGTTTACAACAGAAATTGCATCTCATGTTACGAAGAAGAAGGAGGCTTACGTGTTGATGAGGCAAGATGGTTCAGATGAGGCGATGGAGAGTTACAGATCAGCTAGGAAGGAATTAAAGAGAGTTAAGAAGAGGAAAGAGAGGACATGAGCAGTCTTTAGCAAATAAAATAAAGGAGAACCCTAAAGCTTTCTATAGGTATGTGAGCAATAAAAGAATGATTAGGGTAGGAATAGGACCAGTCAAAGACAAAAGTGGGAAGTTGAGTGTGGACCTTGTGGAGACCAGAGAGGTGCTAAATGAACATTTCTCATCAGTTTTCACTCAGGAAAAGGAGAATATTGTAGAGGAAAAGAATGAGATACGAGATATTAGACTAGAAAGGATCAAGGTTAGTTTCGAACAGGTGTTATCAATTCTAGAAGGAGTGAAAGTAGACAAGTCCCCTGGGCTGGATTGGATTTATTCAAGGATTCTCTGGGAAGCTAGGGAGGAGATAGCAGAGCCTTTGGCTTTGATATTTGAGTCATCATTGTCTAAAGGTTTGGTACCAGAGGACTCGAGGATTGCAAATGTTGTGCCCTTGTTCAAGAAGGGCAGCAGAGATGATCCAGGTAATTATAGACCATTGAGCCTTACTTCTGTTGTAGGAAAGGTTTTGGAAAGGATTACAAGAGATAAGATTTATAATCATCTAACAAGCAACAATTAGATTCCAGATAGTCAACATGGTTTTGGCAAAGGTAGGTCGTGTTTCACAAACCTCATTGGGTTTTTTGAGAAGGTGATCAAGCATGTAGATGAGAGTAGGGCAGTTGACATGGTGGACATGGACTTCAGTAAAGCCTTTGATAAGGTTCCACATGGTAGGATGTTGGAGAAAATGCAGAGGCATAGAGTTGAGGGTGATTTAGCAGTTTGGATTAGAAACTGGCTTTCTGAAAGAAGGCAGTGAGTGATGGTTGATGGAAAATATTCAGCCTGGAGTCCGGTGACTAGTGGTATGCCACAAGGATCTGTTTTGGGACCACTGCTGTTTGTCATAGAGTCATATAGCTTGTTCAGCATGGAAATAGACCCTTTGGTCCAACCCGTCCATGCCGACCAGATATCCCAACCCAATCTAGTCCCACCTGCCAGCACCCAGCCCATATCCTTCTAAACCCTTCCTATTCATATACCCATCCAAATGCCTCTTAAATGTTGCAATTGTACCAGCTTCCACCACATCCTCTGGCAGCTCATTCCATGCACGTACCATCCTCTGCGTGAAAAATTTGCCCCTTAAGTCTCTTATATCGTTCCCCTCTCACCCTAAACCTATGCCCTCTAGTTCTGGACTCCCCGACCCACAAAAAAGACTGTCTATTTATCCTATCCATGCCCCTCAATTTTGTAAGCCTCTATAAGGTCACCCCTCAGCCTCCGACGCTCCAGGGAAAACAGCCCTAGCCTGTTCAGCCTCTCCCTATAGCTCAAATCCTCCAACCCTGGCAATATCCTTGGAAATTTTTTTCTGAACCCTTTCAAGTTTCACAACATCTTTCCAATAGGAAGGAGAACAGAATTGCACACAATATTCCAACAGTGACCTAACCAATGTCTTGTACAACCACAACATGACCTCCCACTCCTGTACTCAATACTCTGACCAATAAAGGAAAGCATACCAAATGCCTTCTTCACTATCCTATCTACCTGCGACTCCACTTTCAAGGAGCTATGAACCTGCACTCCAAGGTCTCTTTGTTCAGCAACACTCCCTAGAACCTTACCATTAAGTGTATAAGTCCTGCTAAGATTTGCTTTCCCAAAATGCAGCACCTTGTATTTATCTGAATTAAGCTCCATCTGCCACTTCTCAGCCCATTGGCCCATCTGGTCCAGATCCTGTTGTAATCTGAGGTAACCCTCTTCGCTGTCCACGACACCTCCAATTTTGGTGTCATCTGCAAACTTACTAACTGTACCTCTTATGCTTACATCCAAATCATTTACGTAAATGACAAAAAGTAGAGTACCCAGCACCGATCCTTGTGGCATTCCACTGGTCACAGGCCTCCAGTCTGAAAAACCACCACCACCCTCTGTCTTCTACCTTTGAGCCAGTTCTGTATCCAAATGGCTAGTTCTCCCTGTATTCCGTGAGATCTAACCTTGCTAATCAGTCTCCCATGGGGAACTTGTTGAACACCTTACTGAAGTCCATATAGATCACATCTACTGCTCTGCCCTCATCAATCTTCTTTGTTACTTGTTCAAAAAATTCAATCAAGTTTGTGAGATGTGATTTCCCACACACAAAATCATGTTGCCTATCCCTAATCAGTCCTTGCCTTTCCAAATACATGTACATCCTGTCCCTCAGCACCAAGGTCAGGCTCACTGGTCTATAGTTCCCTGGCTTGTCTTTACCGTCCTTCTTAAACAGTGGCACCACGTTTGCCAACCTCCAATCTTCCGGCACCTCACTTGTGACTATCGATGACACAAATAGTGGGCGGCACGGTGGCACAGTGGTTAGCACTGCTGCCTCACAGCGCCAGAGACCCGGGTTCAATTCCCGCCTCAGGCGACTGACTGTGTGGAGTTTGCACGTTCTCCCCGTGTCTGCGTGGGTTTCCTCCGGGTGCTCCGGTTTCCTCCCACAGTCCAAAGATGTGCAGGTCAGGTGAATTTGCCATGCTAAAATGCCCGTAGTGTTAGGTAAGGGGTAGATGTAGATGTAGATGTGGATGCAGGGGTAGGGGTAGGGGTATGGGTGGGTTACGCTTCGGCGGGGCGGTGTGGACTTGTTGGGCCGAAGGGCCTGTTTCCACACTGTAAGTAATCTAATCTAAAAAAACTCTAAAAAATATCTCAGCAAGAGGCCCAGCAATCACTTCTCTAGCTTCCCACAGAGTTCTCGGGTACATCTGATCCGATCCTGGGGATTTATCCACCTTTAACCATTTCAAGACATCCAGCACTTCCTCCTCTGTAATCTGGACATTTTGTAAGATGTCACCATCTATTTCCCCAACGTCTATATCTTCCATATCCTTTTCCACAGTAAATACTGACCATTTTTATAAATGATTTAGAAGCTGACATAAGTGGATGGATTAGTAAATTTGCAGATGACACTAAAGTCGGTTGAGTAGTGGACAGTGTGGAAGAATGTTACGTGTTGCAGAGGGACTTAGATAAACTGCAGAGTTGGGCTGAAAGGTGGCAAATGGAGTTCAATGCAGCTAAATGTGAGGTGATGCACATTGGGAAGAATAACAGGAAGGCAGAGTACTGTGTCAATGGAAAGATTCTTGGTAGTGTGGATGTGCAGAGGGATCTTGGAGTCCATGTATGTAGATCCCTGAAAGTTGCCACCCAGGTGGATAGTGCTGTTAAGAAGGCATACAGTGTGTTAGGTTTCATTCATAGAGGGATTGAGTTCTGAAGCTACAATATCATGCTGCAACTGTACAAAATGCTGGTGTGGCCAAACTTGGAATATTGTGTATGGTTCTGGTCCCCATATTTTGGGAAGGATGTGGAAGCATTGGAAAAGGTGCAGAGGAGATTTACCAGGATATTGCCTGTTCTGGAAGGAAAGTCTTATGAGGAAAGGCTGAGAGACTTGGGTCTGTTCTCATTGGAAAGCAGAAGGCTAAGAGGGGATTTGATAGAGACATACAAGATGATCAGAGGATTAGATAGGGTAGACAGTGAAAGTCTTTTTCCTTGGATGATGACATCAGCGTGTACGAGGAGGCATAACTACAAATTGAGGGGTGATAGATTTAAGACAGATGTCAGAGGTAGGTTCTTTACAGAGAGAGTGGTACAGGCGTGGAATGCCCTACCTGCCAATGTAATCAACCCATTGGATAAGTACATGGATGATTTTGGGATATTGTTGGGGGACGAGCTGAGAATAGCTCACAGATCGGTGCAACATCAAGGACCAAAGGGTCTGTTCTGCGTTGTATTGTTCTATGTTCTATGTTCTAGATTCTGAAGGGAGAATATAGAACATTAGGCAGAAATTTAAAAAGGAGGTCCTCGAGGTTAGTACTAACTGGATTACTCCCAGTGCTATGAGCTAGTGAGGGTAAGAATAGGAGGATAGAGTAGATTAATGCATGGCTGAGAAGATGGTGCAGGGCTGAAGGATTCACATTTTTGGATCATTGAAATTTCTTCTAGGGTAGAAGTGACCTGTACAGGAAGGATGGATTGCACCTGAATAGGAAGGGGACTAATATACCACAGAGAGATTTGCTCGAGCCGCTCGGGCGGATTTAAACTAGTAAGGGAAATAGTGAGGAAAGAGATCAATCTGTGACTGGCACAGTGTAGAAAGACAGCAAGTCAGTTAGGGCAGGCAAGAACAAAGCAGGGAACAAGGTAGAACTGATAAATTAAACTGTATTGACTTCAATGCAAGAGGCCTAACAGGGAAGGCAGGTGAACTCAGGGATGGTTAAGAACGTGGGACAGGGATATCATGGCACTTACAGAAATGTGGCTCAGGGATGGGCAGGACTGACAGCTTAATGTTCCAGAATACAAATACTCCAAGAAGGACTGAAAGGGAGGCAAAAGAGGAGGGGGAATGGCGTTTTTGGTAAGGGATAGCATTATTGCTGCAATTAGGAAGGATATTCACGAAAGTACATCCAGGTAAGTTATTTGGGTGGAACCGAGGAATAAGAAAGGGAGGATCACCTTAATGAGATTGTATTGTAGACCCTGTAATAGTCAGTGGGAAATTGAGAAACAAATTTGGAAGGAGGTTTCAGTTATCTGTAAGAATAATAGAGTGGTTATGGTGGTGGATTTTAACTTTCCAAACATAGACTGGGATTGCCATAGTATTAAAGGTTTAGATGGAGAGGAATTTGTTAAGCATGGACAAGAAAATTTTCTGATCCTGTATGTGGATGTACCTCCAAGAGAAGGTGCAAAACATGACCTACTGTTGGGAAATAAGGCAGGGCAGGTGACTGAGGTGTCAGTGGAGGAGCACTTTGGCGCCAGCAACCGTAATTCTATCAATTTTAAAATAGTGATGGAAAAGGATACACCGGACCTAAAAGTTGAAGTTTTAAATTGGAGAAAGGCCAATTTTGACTGTACTAGGCAAGAACTTTCAAAAGCTGATTGGACAGATGTTCACAGGTAAAAGGATGGTTGGAAAATGGGAAGCCTTCAAAAATGAGATAACGAGAGTCCAGAGACTGTATGTTCCTGTTAGGGTGAAAGGAAAGGCTGGTAGGTATAGAGAATGCTGGATGACTAAAGAAATTGAGGGTTTAGTTAAGAAAAAGAAGGAAGCATATGTCAGGTATAGACAGGAGAGATCGAGTGAGTCCCTAGAAGTGTATAAAGGCAGTAGGAAGATACTAAAGAGGGAAATCAGGAGGGCAAAAAGGGGGCATGAGACAGCTTTAGCAAATAGAGTTAAGGAGAATCCGAAGGGTTTTTGCAAATACATTAAGGACAAAAGGGTAACTAGGGAGAGAATAGGGCCCCTCAAAGATCAGCAAGGCAGGCATTGTGTGGAGCCGCAGGAGATGGGGGAGATGCAAAACGAGTATTTTGCATGAGAATTTACTGTGGAAAAAGACATGGAAGATATAGAATGTGGGGAAATAAATGGTGACTGTACTGGATATCTAAACACAAATAAAAGTGGGTAAGTATGCATAAAAATCCCCAGAACCTGACCAGATGTATCCTAGAACTCTGTGGGAAGCTAGGGAAGTGATTGCTGGGCCTTTTACTGAGATATTTGTATCATTGATAGTTATAGGTGAGGTGCTGGAAGAGGTTTGTTAATATGGTGTGTGGGAAAAGATTTGCTAACCCGTGATAGGCCCACAAAAGCAAAATTGGCCAAACAGTACCAAAAATACCCAGAGTTCCCAAGCAACTCACAAGCCAAATCAGACAGCCCACACAGACAAAGCAATACACTTCAAGCTCCCACTAACAATAACAGAACACCACAAATATCTCAAAGCCCAAGGACAGTTTCACAACCCAGCAATACCAAAGCCCACAAAGAGCAGGTCAGACAGAGGGGCACCAGCAAGGACATGCTCCAGGAGCAGGACAATGGAAATACCCCACCACTTCAGAAGAGACATTAACATCTACCTGTGAAGAGGAATGAAACCACTGATACTGTCAGGATGTTGCATTGTGTGAAGGAACAGGACATTCTTCAAATATTTATTTTCCAATTAGCAAATGACAGCAAATGGGACTAAATTAGGTTAAGATATCTGGTTAGCATGGACAAGTTGGACTGAAGGGTCTGTTTCCGTGCTGTACATCTCTATGACTCTATTGCTTCTACAGAAGTACCAAATCATCCACTGTAATAGAAGTGTTTAAATTAGTTCATAAATCAAGCAAAACTGCAAAAAGTCCAGCCATGTGAATGAGCTTTTAGAGTGTGAATGTTTGATCCAAATCAGTGAACAACAAGCCACTTAAGCTTCAACCTATTTAGCAGGATAATTTAAAAATTAAGATGATGGGGTTGTTTTGAAAGTCACTTAACTATATGTATGAAGTAGCACAAGATGCAAGAAGGCATGTGTGACCAGCAGGGACCAGATTTCTGCTGCCAGACTTTCCAAATCCAAACATACCTGTATGTCATGGTGCTTACTATGTGCTGACTGAGAGCAGACTTTGTGTCTGCATCAAGCTAATCGCACAGTCTTACCATCTGTTGCAGACCCCCCTGTTCTGTATTTCTAGCACAATGACAGCACTGTTCATGCTACTAGTACACAACACTTCTGCCCAAGCTAGTTTAGGGATCATCTGAATAATCAACCAAAAAACTGTCATGCATGAGTTGAGCAAATGATTTGTAGAATAATCATCAGATCCAAAACAATCTCCTTAAACAATTACTCAATATTACTGAGCTGTTGTATTTCCCAAAATGTGTGGGCTATTGTTGTCAGTTGCTTAAATTGGCAATTTATATTAAATCTAAATGACCAATTCTATGAATCTGTGCAGCTATTCAGGTGGTAGGTTCCCACCCTTATAATTTGCAGCCAATACTCTATCAGGATGTCCTCTACACTGTGACACCATCAGTTCGACCTTGTAAAACATGGATTAGTGGTGCTGGAAGAGCACAGCAGTTCAGGCAGCATCCAACGAGCAGTGAAATCGACGTTTCGGGCAAAAGCCCTTCATCAGGAATAAAGGCAGTGAGCCTGAAGCATGGAGAGATAAGCTAGAGGAGGGTGGGGGTGGGGAGAGAGTAGCATAGAGTACAATGGGTGAGTGGGGGAGGAGATGAAGGTGATAGGTCAAGGAGGAGAGGGTGGAGTGGATAGGTGGAAAAGAAGATAGGCAGGTCGGACAAGTCAAGGAGACAGTAACTGAGCTGGAAGTTTGAAACTAGGATGAGGTGGGGGAAGGGGAAATGAGGAAGCTGTTGAAGTCCACATTGATGCTCTGGGGTTGAAGTGTTCCGAGGCGGAAGATGAGGCGTTCTTCCTCCAGGCGTCTGGTGGTGAGGGAGCGGCGGTGAAGGAGACCCAGGACCTCCATGTCCTCGGCAGAGTGGGAGGGGGAGTTGAAATGTTGGGCCACGGGGCGGTTTGGTTGATTGGTGCGGGTGTCTTGGAGATGTTCCCTAAAGCGCTCTGCTAGGAGGCGCCCAGTCTCCCCAATGTAGAGGAGACCACATCGGGAGCAATGGATACAATAAATGATATTGGTGGATGTGCAGGTGAAACTTTGATGGATGTGGAAGGCTCCTTTAGGGCCTTGGATAGAGTTGAGGGAGGAGGTGTGGGCACAGGTTTTACAGTTCCTGCGGTGGCAGGGGAAAGTGCCAGAATGGGAGGGTGGGTCGTAGGGGGGTGTGGACCTGACCAGGTAGTCACGGAGGGAACGGTCTTTGCGGAAGGCGGAAAGGGGTGGGGAGGGAAATATATCCCTGGTGGTGGGGTCTTTTTGGAGGTGCGGAAATGTCGGTGGATGATTTGGTTGTCTTCCCCCGTCCCCCACTCCAACCTCTCACCCTCACAACGCGCAGCCTTCCAATCCCTCTGCTCAAATCCCAACCTCACCATCAAGCCAGCGGATAAAGGGGGCGCAGTGGTTGTCTGGCGCACTGACCTCTACACCGCTGAAGCCAAACGCCAACTCGAGGACACCTCTTCCTACTGCTCCCTCGACCATGACCCCACCCCCCATCACCAAACCATCATCTCCCAGACCATACAGAACTTCATCACCTCAGGAGATCTCCCACCCACAGCTTCCAACCTCATAGTCCGGGAACCCTGCACTGCCCGGTTCTACCTCCTTCCCAAAATCCACAAGCCTGACCACCCTGGCCGACCCATTGTCTCAGCATGCTCCTGCTCCACTGAACTCATCTCTACCTACCTTGACACTGTCCTATCCCCCCTAGTCCAGGAACTCCCCACATACGTTTGAGACACCACCCACGCCCTCCACCTCTTCCAAGACTTCCGTTTCCCCGGCCCCCAACGCCTTATCTTCACCATGGATATCCAATCCCTCTACACCTCCATTCGCCATGACCAAGGCCTCCAAGCCCTCCGCTTTTTTCCTCTCCTGACGTCCCCAACAGTACCCTTCCACTGACACTCTCATTCGTTTGGCCGAACTGGTCCTCACCCTTAACAATTTCTCCTTTGAATCCTCCCACTTCCTCCAGACCAAAGGCGTAGCCATGGGCACACGTATGGGCCCCAGCTATGCCTGTCTCTTTGTTGGCTATGTAGAACAGTTGATCTTCCGTAATTACACCGGCACCACTCCCCACCTCTTCCTCCGCTACATTGATGACTGCATTGGTGCCACCTCGTGCTCCCACGAGGAGGTTGAGCAATTCATCAACTTCACCAACACATTCCACCCTGACCTTAAATTTACCTGGACTATCTCTGACACCTCGCTCCCCTTCCTGGACCTCTCCATCTCCATTAGTGATGACCGACTTGACACTGACATTTTTTACAAACCCACTGACTCCCACAGCTACCTGGATTACACCTCTTCCCACCCTATCTCTTGCAAAAATGCCATCCCGTATTCCCAATTTCTCCGCCTCCGCCGTATCTGCTCCCAGGAGGACCAGTTCCACCATAGGACACACCAGATGGCCTCCTTCTTTAGAGACCGCAATTTCCCTTCCCACGTGGTTAAAGATGCCCTCCAACTCATCTCGTCCACATCCCGCAACTCCGCCCTCAGACCCCACCCCTCCAACCATAACAAGGACAGAACGCCACTGGTGCTCACCTTCCACCATACAAACCTTCGCATCAACCAAATCATCCACCGACATTTCCACCACCTCCAAAAAGACCCCACCACCAGGGATATATTTCCCTCCCCACTCCTTTCCGCCTTCCGCAAAGACCATTCCCTCCGTGACTACCTGGTCAGGTCCACACCCCCCTACGACCCACCCTCCCATTCTGGCACTTTCCCCTGCCACCGCAGGAACTGTAAAACCTGTGCCCACACCTCCTCCCTCAACTCTATCCAAGGCCCTAAAGGAGCCTTCCACATCCATCAAAGTTTCACCTGCACATCCACCAATATCATTTATTGTATCCATTGTTCCCGATGTGGTCTCCTCTACATTGGGGAGACTGGGCGCCTCCTAGCAGAGCGCTTTAGGGAACATCTCTGAGACACCCGCACCAATCAACCAAACCACCCCGTGGCCCAACATTTCAACTCCCCCTCCCACTCTGCCGAGGACATGGAGGTCCTGGGCCTCCTTCACCGCCGCTCCCTCACCACCAGACGCCTGGAGGAAGAACGCCTCATCTTCCGCCTCGGAACACTTCAACCCCAGAGCATCAATGTGGACTTCAACAGCTTCCTCATTTCCCCTTCCCCCACCTCATCCTAGTTTCAAACTTCCAGCTCAGTTACTGTCTCCTTGACTTGTCCGACCTGCCTATCTTCTTTTCCACCTATCCACTCCACCCTCTCCTCCTTGACCTATCACCTTCATCTCCTCCCCCACTCACCCATTGTACTCTATGCTACTCTCTCCCCACCCCCACCCTCCTCTAGCTTATCTCTCCATGCTTCAGGCTCACTGCCTTTATTCCTGATGAAGGGCTTTTGCCCGAAACATCGATTTCACTGCTCGTTGGATGCTGCCTGAACTGCTGTGCTCTTCCAGCACCACTAATCCAGTATTTGGTTTTCAGCATCTGCAGTCATTGTTTTTACCTTGTAAAACATGTCACATCCTGAGATAAGTAGCTTATTGTGATTGGTTGCTTGCAAACTTATACAAAAGAATGCAAAATGCTGTCTTGTCCTTGTTATTGGCAGTGTGTTGATATTAAGCTTTCTTAACTTATTCCATTGAATTTCAAAATATATCATCCGACATCCTCTTCCTGCAAGAGCACTATTTTGAATTCATCCTTATTTCCTTCTTCCTCCATCTCCTTTCCTTCCTCCTGTCCTTCAATCCACCCTCCCTCCCTTCCTTCCTTCCTTCCCTTCTTTCTTCTTTCCTCCCTCCCTTCAACTTTATCTTGAGCTCATTTAAAAGTGCTTTGTTGCCAGAAAACATTTGGTAAATCAATTCACAGATAAGAACACAGAAGCATTATGACAGAGAGGGAGACTCTTCAGCCCATCATGCCTGCATGACTCTAAATGAGCATTGTAACTCAATGCCAATCTCCTTCCATTTCCCCACAATTCTGCACATTGTTTCTATTTAAATAATCATCTAATGACCTTCTGAATGCTTCAGTTTTACCTACTCCAACACACCTCCAGGCAGTACACTCCAGATCCTAACCACTTGTCGTGTGAATTTTTGTTTTCTCACATTAAATCACCCTTGCTTCTTCTGAAAATCATTTTAAATCTATCTTATCATCCTTGATTTTATTAGATGTGCAAACAGTTTCTTCCAATCCACTCTATCCGACCACCTCATTTGGAAAACTGCTACCAGTTTGTTCTGCTATAGATGCATGTTTTGTTAACACAGATTCGCTATAACACGATTGACGAGTTGGGGACACTGTTTCTAAAGCACAAAGTTTTAAAGCGGTATTGGTTATAATGTGATTCCGGCCCCATTTGTTTAAATGATGCTGCTATTACATGATTTTTTAATAACATGGAATTGCACAAGAATGGAACTACCGCGTTATAGTAGAACAGACTATGGTCCCATTCTCTCCAACTTATTTTGATAGCTAAAATGCCTATCATCAAACCACTCTCATAAATCTCTTCTGCACTCCCTCCAATGCATATACATCCATAAAATAACACGGAACATAGAACTGTATTCAATACTCCAGGTGAGGTTGTAACAAGTATCTTGTATAAGTTCAATTCCACTTCTTTGCTCTTGTATTCTAGTCTCTATTAATGAAATCCAGGAAACTGTATGCTTTATTTACTGCTCTCTCACATGTCCTGACAACTTCAATGATCTGTACATGCATACAACCACATCCCTCTGCTTTTGCATCCCTTCAGAATTGTGCCTCTGATTTTATATTGTCTCTCTATGTTTGTGAGGAACAAAGCTCAGGTATCAATAAATTTCATTCTGAGTCAAATTCTGAAACAGCGAATTTTATTGAAACATTCTTGCAAGACGGGTGGCTAACACGTAGGCACACCAATCCAAAAATTACTTCACAATTTATACAGTTTAACTGAGTCTCTCTCGGTACTTCCCCGTTTATTTCATTGGTCTAGCATATTAAGCGTCAATCCTATCACTATTCCTTACTGTATTCCACCCCTGCCTAGCTGCGCTCTGCCCTTGTTTACTTCTCCCACTATTCTAAGCCTGGTGCCCCTTACTCTTGTTTGTTTTATCCCTTATTTGTAACTAACTTGGCTCATTCTGGTGCCTACGTGAAGGCAATCTGCTGAGCTGGCATGGCTCAGTGTCCTTTTCTTCCTACTATCCTCCTTATCTACTTGTCCTAACATATTCCATTGTTGATCGTCCTAATCTTAACTGACTCCCTTCATATAGTTTCATCTTTGCATGCAAGTTTAGCAAACTCAGCTCTTTGCTGAAACAATTATGCAATTGTGTGTTAGCTCATCACCATGCAGAAGCAAATATAGCTGCAGAAGCAACATTGCTTTACTTACATCCCACAATGTTCTTCCTACAGAAATGGGCAGCACGATGGCTCAGTGTTTAGCACTACTGCCTCACAGCACCAAGGACCTGGGTTCAATTCCACCCTCAGATGATTGTCTGTGTGGAGTTTGGACATTCTCCCTGCGTCTGCATGGGTTTCCTCCAGAAGCTCTGAGTTCTTCCCACAGTCCAAAGATGTGCAGATTAGGTGCATTAGCTATAATAAATTGCCTGTGGTGTCCAGGAATGTGCAGGCTAGGTGAATTAGCCATGGGAAAAGCAAGGCTACATGGATATGGGGAGGGGGGTGGAGATGCTCTTTGGACGGTTAGTGTGGACTTAATAGGCTGAATGGCTTGCTTTCATACTGTCAGGATTCTATGAAAATGCATCACTTCACACTTTGCATTGAAGTTCGCCTCCAACTACCCGTCTACTTCACCAGCTTGCTGATGACATTTGGAGTTCTACATTGTCCTCATTACAGTTTACAATGCTTCCAGGTTTGTTTCATCCAAGACCAATGAAACTGTCCCTCATGCACTAAGTTCTACATTGTGACCATATATCAGGAAAAGCAAAGGTTCCAATACCAATCCCTGGGCAACACCACTACAAACTTTCCTCCAGCCTGAAAAACATATCCATTGACCCATTCTGAGGAAGGGTCACTCAACCCAAAATGATATAATTAATGACCACATGGAAAAAGGTAGAGGTTGATTGGGAAGAATCACCATGAATTTCAGGATTCTAAAGCCCAACCTCTTTTGCCATCTTTTCAGCCACACATTCATGCCTTATCTTCCTCTTCCTGTTGCACATCTGGAGAATAATCCAGAGATGAATACATTTGAGGTCCTGCTTGCTAGTTTTTTCTTCCTAGCTTCCTAAATTCTGATTGCAGGTCTACATTCCCCTCCTACTTAAGTCATTAGTGCCAATGTGGAACACGACCACTAGCTGTCCACACTCTCCATGAGAATGCACTGCACCAACTCTGTAACATCCTTGACCCTGGTACCAGGAGGGCAATGCACCATCCGGAGTCACATCTATGGCAACAAAAACACCAGCCTGTTCTCCTCACTAGTAAATCCTCTATCACTGCTGTTATGCACTTCTGCTTTCTTCTATCATGGGGAGCTGAACGACTCGTGGTGTGACAAACTTGAACTGAATCACCCAACTGAAATAATCATTGACACAGTACACCATCTCATTTATCAGTGAGTCAAGAGGTCAGTTTCAAGTCCCACCTGCTCCAGATGTGTGTAATAACATCCCTGAATAGATTGTTTTGAAAATATCTCAATTCTAGCTGCTATATCTTGAAAACAGGAAACAATTCACATAATCCTCAAATATTTGCTATAATGCCTATTTATCTGTTATAGAACATTATCTGCAGCAAAGTAGAATATCACACATAACAATGCAGTAACTTCAGAACATCTCTCAGAGTTGAATGCTCTCCTTTGTCAAGTTGACCAACTAGGGCATCACTAGGAATGGGTGTCATAAATAAGTTGATTTTAGCATTCTAACTACCAATGCACTCCTTTGCTGTTGTTGATCGGGTGAGATAGTATACCTATGTTTGAAGACCGAAGATGATGGAGCAATGTCTCTCTTGTCAATGACTAAGTTGACCTTATCAGTAAGAGTTTTCATTGAAAGAGTTTGACTTGAAAAGCTAGCTATTTTGTGGTAGATAACATTAATTTTTAGGAGTTCTGAGATCACTCCCTTCCAAATTATCCTGAGATAAGTTAGTTTTATCCTACTGATGATGTGTTGTTGCAATAATAATGCTGCTCAGTCCACACAGAACTGTAGGTTCAGACATTTGGTGTTGTGCGTGGCTAAGGAGCCAGTGATATGAGTTGTGGGATTGTGGGATTGTGACTGAATGGGGGGCTTCTAAGTCAAAATCCCAGCTAAATGTACCCTGGCACCGTGGATTGCTGGTTGGCCTTAGATATCCCA
Source organism: Chiloscyllium punctatum (assembly GCF_047496795.1). Classification (NCBI taxonomy): domain Eukaryota; kingdom Metazoa; phylum Chordata; class Chondrichthyes; order Orectolobiformes; family Hemiscylliidae; genus Chiloscyllium; species Chiloscyllium punctatum. The sequence continues at coordinate 51,412,403 of NC_092740.1, read as the reverse complement.
GTGCGCTCTTGTGTGCTATTTGATTCAGGGCAGGAGTGTGGCTGTGCAGAAGTTGTCTCTCTCCTGCAAACACACAACATGTTTGTGGGGAACCTGGTGCTAAATTGTGCATAAATGACCCGATTTCGGCTCAAGGTTTTATAAGGAGCAGAGCAGCTGTCTCACTGCTATTCATTGAAAGTCGTCCCCAAAACCAACCTTTTGTTACTTTTTTTTGAGCAGTTCAGTGGTTAGCACTGCTACCTCACAGCACTGAGACCTGGGTTCAATTCCGGCCTTAGTAAACTGTCTGTATGGAATTTGCACATCCTCCCCATGTCTGCGCGGGTTTTTGCTGCATGCTCCAGTTTCCTCCCACAGTTCAAAGATGTGTAAGTTAGGTGGATCGGCCATGCTAAGTTGTTCGTAGTATGCAGGATGTGCAGATAGGTAGATTAGCCATGGAAAATGTGAGGATCATGAGCTGGTTCTGGGTGTAATGCTCTTCAGAGGGTTGGTGCAGACTCGATGGGCTGAATAGTCTCTTCTTGTACTGCAGAGATTCTATGATTCTAGTTGTACATTACTGGCCTGTCCATGGAACAGGATATGTAGAAATGAAGATGATTAAGGAATATGAGTTGTTGACTGAAATGTATCATTCTCTGTGTAGGACAATATCAGGTTATTATTGCTTAGCTAGTCTGTGGGACACTTTGGGGAAGGAAATGGTGCAATGAGATCTCTGAGTCCTCATGTACCACTCAGTGCAAGTCAGCATGCAGACACAGCAGGCAGTGAAGTAGGGAAATGACATGTTCCTAGACAGAAGATTCGAGCATAGGTGAAGGGATATAACTGTACAAGGCTTTGGTGAGGTTACAACTGGAATATTGTGTACAGTTTTGATCTCCTTTTCTGAGAAAGAATATTCTGGCTATTAAGGGAGTACAAAGAAGGTGCAGACTGATTCCTGGGACATCAGGACAGACAAAAGGGCAATACTGGATCAGTTAGGACAATATTCAATGGAGTTTAGAAGAATTCTATTAGAATTCTCATACAAGCCTATAAAATTCTAACAGGACGAGACAAGGTAAGTGCAGGCCAGATGTTCTCAATGACTAGGGAGCGCAGAATCAGGGGTCACAATCTAAGGATATGGGGTAGACCATTTTGGATAGATTTGAGGCTAAAATTCTTCACCCAGAGACTGGTGAGCCTGTGAAATTTTCTGCTAAAAGAAACAGTTAAGACCAAAAAATGAAGACTTTCAGGAAGAAAGGACTCAACACATCAAAATAAAGGGGCAGCTTTCCCATTTCACTAACAACTTAGTGAGGTAGATTCTCCAGGATCAAGTCAATTGGATGCACTTTGTCTTATCCAAATCCAGTCCTCAAGTTGGTGGCAGGTAGTCCATCCCTTATAATATGCTTATTATAATTTTTGTAGCACTTTGAATAATCAGTGGCTTGCTAGCTCATTGAAGAGGGCAGCTACATAATTGGCGATCTGAAGATGCATACATAAATACAGCAGAAATCCTTTGTTAAGGACATTAGTGAAATAGGTGGTATTGATGAAGTTATTGGACTCCATTACTGATACTGGGCCTTTGCTGAAGTGCCCACATTCCACAAATGAGTATAAAAACAAACCCTCCGTGGCACAGTCACTGCTGCCAGTGCTGTGGAGCAGGATTCCCACTCATGTGACTACACTAACACTAACTCAGTTGTACTTTATTCCCATTTTGACTGCAGTTGAACTTCAATTAGAAATATTGTAAAACAGATTGACTATTCACTATTTCCCACTTTACACTGTTACTAAAAGAAAAATCTATACCTGTAATGCTTGTAAAATTGCAACTCAGTATGAGAAAGCTAAAACTGCGGTTGGATGGAATTGAGATACAAGCCCAGTCCTCCAGGATCTCATTCATGGGTTTCCAGACTGTAGGTTGTGACCCCCATTGGGGTCATGGGCTGATCATTTGAGCTATAAGCTCTCATGTAGTAATAGTGAATCAAGATTCTGGATAGAATGTGAACTTTCTGGCCAAATGATTTCTGAATGGAACAACTTCTCAGTCCATTCATCAGTCATTCTTTTAGTCACCTGACTGACCATTTAATTCTATAGTCCGACGAATCAATTAGGGACATCCTTGGACATTTCTGGGAAAGGAGAAGAATCTATAATGTGCATTACTGTCAATGGTGGGACAGTCCCCGATCTGCACTGAAGCTCCATTACATGCTCACATGAGACCCTTAGCTCTGAAACCTTATCAGAGCCTTCAAGACTATTGTAGACAAAGCTATTTGCCTCCATTCAACAACTACCCTGTCTGGCTCAACAACATTCCCTTATTCCTCTCACAATTCCCAATACCACACCCCTCCCTGACAATTGCTACTATGCGAATTTCTCTTCCCCAAATGCAATGAAAACTGGGCTATTGAATGTTTTTTTAGGGTGAGTTGGATAACATTTTGATAGCAAGAGAGTCAAGGGTTGCGGGAACAGACAGGAAAGTATCACCCATGATCAATGGGGAACCAACTCAAAAGGCCAAGTGGCCTAAGTTCTATATCCCTATTACCATTCTAGCATCATTTTACCCTCAAAATGTAAACAATGATGCATTTGAACACCAGTGCAAGGTTTGTGTCTTATTTCTATTTACATATCATCAATATAGTGCAGCAAGTTAGTTTCATATTCTTCAGGTTATCTTCAATGGGTTCATTGTTTTGTCAAGTTGAGAAGAAGTTTTAAAGAAAAGGGCCAACTTATGCATGTTTCATGGATGCGAAATGTTTGTTTTTCACTGCAGGACTTATCGCAGATGTGTCCTTTTCAGTGGTTCGAGCAGATGTTATGGGATTTGGAGCATTAAACTTGAAGCAGTCCAGAATACAAGTGGGCCTCCAGTGCCGCGCGTCATACCGGAACTGGGCATGGTTAATAATTTTTTCTGGCATTAGCTGTGTGCCAAAACGCCTGATTACAGGTCCGTTGAGTCTAAGTCACAAAGATAATCTTGTACCCAAACAAAAAAGATTGTTTTATATTCTAACCTGAGGCTGTAAACATTGCAGTTGCAAAAGCTGAACTTCAGTAAGTACATCAAGATATTAACTTTAAGTCACTTCAATTACGAACATGGTACATGTTGAAACCATTACTCCCTGGCATGAGTTATTCACTTTCTTTGTCTGCAGGGAGAGAAGGAGGTGATATGTAAGCACCAGCATTGACTTCATATGCCTGCTGTTGCTACAGCCAGAATTCTATGAAGCTATGAATCTGGGAACGCATTTTACAGATAAGTGGCAACTTTCCAAAATGGCATGTTGGCCCTGGTAAAAGTGCAGCACTTGCCACATGATATAAAAGAATAGAAGAATGTATTGTGCATTGTATCTAAAAAGTACATTCTTAGTACTTCGAAATCATTCATTTTCATTAGAAAATAATAATTCTTGGAACAGGTAACAAGTAAATAAGTAACAACTTTGGTTGAATTCAGAATTGTTTTTAAGATAGTGGTTCACATTACAATTTATTAATTACCTTTTCTCTCATTGTTTTGGGATTTACTTAACTCTTCGACCCAAATGGATGGTTCGGGAAACTCAAGTGAAAATGCACCCCGAAGTTTTTTTGTCATTGCAATGTGTAACAGTCCCTTGGTCTACATTCTTGTCAAAAAGCTTAGAAATAGTCTGTGCTGAACATAACTATACAGAAGGAAAGGTAACAGAGAATATCTTCTGGAAAGCTTCAGACTCGGGTTCTATTTCCATGTAATCTGCATCACTATGACATGGTACCTTGTACACATCCTCGGTAGTTATTCTCAGGTCAAAGGTATAGTTAACCCTTTACTTCACATAGTCAGGCAGTGGACCAAGTGAGGATAAACAAGTAGACAAGCAGGAAGACGATGACAAAAATTTGCTCTGACACTCTTAGCCAACAGCTCAAATATTGGCATTGAATGAATTTTGGAGGAGAACATAGCGATTGAATCTAAACATGGGGAAGCACTGGGGACAAATGAGCTGCAGCGAGGGCAGTGAACAAGGGTAGTCGAGATCCAATGTAGATGTGCTGGAAAAGCACTGCAGGTCAGGCAGCATCCGAGGAGCAGGAAAATCGACGGTTCAGCCAAAAGACCTTTATCATGCATTTTGCCCGAAATGTTGATTTTCCTACTCCTCGAATGCTGCCTGACCAGCTGTGCTTTTCCAGCACCACTCTAATCTTGACTCTAATCTCCAGCATCTGTTGTACCCACTTCTACCTCTCCAATGTAGAGAATTCCCGTGAGAACACCAGTGAGATGGTCAACAAAAGAAGACTGATACATTAGCGGATTGAAATATTTGGTGCCATTGCCAGACCCATCAGAAAGCCAGGGGTCAGTCAAGAAACTTTGAGGAGTCCAGTATCAACTTGGAATAGAGCTTTATGCTTGTTTTATGTGAGGAACTTGAGACCATTCTTGCCTGTGTGGAAGTGGTGGTTAAAATTCCATCAGCAAAGCTATGGGTCCTACTGTGCTGCAGCTTGTAATGGTCAATGTTTCAGCTCCACTACATCACAAACAGGAGCTAACTAATTTTTGGATGTTACATTGAAAGACCATAAGGCATAGGAACAGGAATTAGGCCATTTGGCCCATCAAGTCTGAACTGCCATTCAATAATGGCTGATGAGTTTTTCCCACTTTCTCTCCTTAACTTTGGATCTCTTTAGCAATCAAGAAATGATCTATCTCTATTTTAAATATTCTCAATGACCTGGCCTCCACAGCCTTTTGTGGCAATGAATTCCACAAATTCACCACCCTCTGGCTGAAGAGGTTTCTCCTTTCCTCTGTTCTAAAAGGTCCTCCTTTTACTCTAAGGCTGTGCCCTTCAGTCCCCACCTCTCCTACCAATGGAAACATCTTCCTGACATCCACTCTGTCCTGGCCATTTAGTATTCTGAAAGTTTCAATCAGATCACCCTTTCAACCTTCTAAACTCCATCAAATATAGTCCCAGAGCCCTCGAAAGTTCTTCATTTGTTAAGCTTTTCATTCCTGGAATGATTCTTGTGAACCTCCTTTGGATCTGCTCCAGGGCCTAAAATTGCTCATAATATTCTAAATGTGGTCTGACCAGAGCCTTAAAAAGCCTCAGAGGTACATCCCTGTTTTTATCTTCTCGTCCTTTCGAGGTAAATGACAACATTGTATTTGCCTTCCTAGCTACTCACCCAACCTGCAAGTTTACCTTAAGAGAAACCTGGACAAGAACTCCCAAATCCCCTTGCACTTCAGATTTCTGAATTTCATCCCCACTTTGAAAATATTCCCTGCCCCTCTATTCTTTCTACCAAAATGCATGGCCACACACAAAGCTCAGACAAGCCATGTAAGCTGACTTTGCACTCAAACTACTCACATCCAAAGCTAAATTCGTTGCCACTATCATTCAGTTTTCTGCTATTATAACAGCAGGCATCAATGTTCAAAGGTACAGCAGACTCTCACAGTAATCCAGCATTGTTTTCTTGAAAACCTTGCTAGGTTTGTTGACCTATTGCCTGGGAGTAGTGACAGTGACACCACAGAGCATGACATGTAGCCTGCATTCACGTTTGCAACTTACATCTTCTCAGAAGGGCCTATAGAAGGGCCTTTACTGTTGTCTATCAGCCAACCAGCCCAGACTGATGCCACACATGCAACATTCCAGCTGATGAAAGAGCACTACGTAGGAGCATAAGGATCGACAAAGGAAAACAGTCAGTAAGCTAACTAGAAAAATGAATGGGGATCTCAAAAAAACCTATAAAATTCTGACTGGAGCAGACAGGGTAAACACAGGAAGAATGCTCCTGGTGACCAGGGAGTTCAGAACCAGAGGTCATGTTTTAAGTACACAGGATAAGCCATTTAGAACTCAGATGAGGAGAAATTTCTTCACCCTAAGTGGTGAACCTTTAGATTTCTCTGCCACATAACACAACTGAGGCCAAAACACTGAATATTTTCAAGAAGGTATCAGATAAAGTCATTAAAGCTAAAGGGAATATAGATATAGAGAGAAAGTGGGAAACAGGGAACAAAGTTGACTGATCAATCATGACCATTTTGAATGGTGGAGCAGATTCAAAGGGCCAAATATCATACTCCTGTTCCTATTCTCGATGTTTCTATGCTTCTAAGCAAATGTTCTGAGGTGTTAACATGATGCTTATGAGCATGTAACATGATTTGAATCATGGGTCTTATTTGAAGCACTTAGTTATTGGTGGGTTTTATTTTTACCTTGTGGTCGATAGACACTCTGATCGTCAGTGACAGAGTGAAAACTGGATGTATGGCTGTTGGGGCAATGGAATTTAAGGTTGCATTCATCGGTATCACAGTTGAATGAATTGATAGTGGCCAGCCTGCCCAGTGTTACGACACAGGGCAAGCCCTCCTGTTTAATTTAAACCAGCAACATAGAAAAGATTTGTCCCATCCAGTAATCTGTAAAAAAAATCGAGGGGCTAAGAACTATTTAAAGTAAAAATGAACAACTTGATTTCTTAAAGTATAATAGAAAATAATTAACTAACAACTACGGACATGTCCTTATTATAACCTACCTTTTACCTTCCCTTCTATAATACTAGTCCAATAAAACTCACAATTAAGGTTTAGAAAACAGCACTTCTTGTCTCAAAACAAGGCAGCTTTTGGTTCTTCTATTCGGATCTTCCTGTGTCTTCTTTTCTTCTTTTTAGGAATTTCTGCGTCACAGATTACTGATTGAAATGGTACCTTTTAAGACAGCTATTTTTCAGACAGTCTGTTTACATGCTGGCCTTGGCAGTTCTATCCCCAACTGTTCAATTATCCCCCGGTCTGATACCCCAGAGCATCGGATTTTAAGATTGTCAATATAATCAATTCAAACTTGGCCGGAAGTTGGTATTTTTCGGGGTATAATTTAAACTGATTTGTCTAATTCAAATCTGTTTTTTGTTGTTTCCAGGCAACCAGCTGCTCCCATAGCTGGAACACATGTTACGTTGTGTCTTATTGAGAACACTTGGTGCTGTCACTGTTAGCTTTTAACTCTCTTAAAAGGTATAGTTCACCCACCCTTTATAACACCTCCCTCCTTAAGAAAAAATGAACCATCATAATGAAAAGATGCTTAATGTTTTTCTTTACTTTTTATCCGCATTACCCTAACATAGAGATGACTTTAATATAAGTTCACCCTAATTTATTTCTATATTATATATATATATAAAACATTAAATAAAGACAAATCTCATCTAAACTCTATCAGTTAAATGCACAATAACGCATCTGTGATTACATTCTTCTGACCTGCAACATGTATGATTTTTAAATTAAAAGTCTGTAACATAAGACTCTAATTAAATTGTCTGATATTTTTGTCTTTAAAGCATTCTAAGAATGTAAGTGTATTGTGGACTGTCTCCGACACATGTGGTCGATATGGTGGCACAATGGTTAGCACGGCTGCCTCACAGCACCAGAGACCCGGATTCAATTCCCACCTCAGGCAACTGTCTGTGTGGAGTTTGCATATTCTCTCTGCGTGGGTTTCCTCTGGGTGCTCCGGTTTCCTCCCACAGTCCAAAAATGTGCAGGCCATGTTAAATTGCCCATAGTGTTAGGTGAAGGTGTAAACGTAGGGGAATGGGACTGGGCGGGTTGCTTTTCGGAGGGTCAGTGTGGCGGAAGGGCCTGTTTCCACACTGTAAGTAATCTAATCTAAGTCACATTAAAATGTTGCAAAGCCAGTACCAAACTCAATAGTTCCTTTTCGATTGTGGAGTTTCCTTTGGTGAATGTGAAGCATTCTTTCTTCAAAAAATAATGAACTGACAGTTCAATCCCATCCTCATCTTCCCGTAAGAGTACAGCTCCAACTCCAATGTCACTAGCATCGATGGTTACTTTAAAAGGTTTTGACAAGTTTGGTGTAGCTAAAACTGGTTTGGTAGTTAATATTAATTTCAAATGATCGAATGCCTCCTGGCATTGTTCTGTCCACCTAAACTTTGTGTTCTTTTTCAGCAAATCAGCAAACGGTGCCACTATACTGCTGAAGTTTGGAACAAACTTCTGATAGAATCCGCTGAGTCTGAAGAATCAAAACACCTCTTTCTTTGAGGTTGGTTGTGGAAATTCCTTGATGGCCTTCGTCTTTGAGTTCCATGATCGATGTTATGTCCCAAGAACGTTGCCTCTGCTTTTGCGAATTCTGTTTTATTTAAGTTTATCACCAGTTTTGCTTCTCATAGTCATTCAAGGAGCTCTGCCAACTATACCATGTGATCTTTCCAGATCACCTACTAAAGTGACCACTACATTGTCTAATAGACTGCAGTTTGTTAACCCAGCCACAACTCTGTTCATGAGTCTTTGAAATGTGGCGGGTACGTTCTTCATTCCAAAGGGCATCACTTTAAACTGATATAGCCCATTTGGGGTTACAAATGCAGAAATTTCTTTCGCCAACTCTAATGAAGGTACCTGCCTGTAACCACGCATTAAGTCCAACTTGGTGATGTAACTGGCTTGTCCGACTTTCTCATACAGTCCTACGATCTAGGAGTTGGATATGAGTCCAATTTTGTAACGGCGTTGACCTTCTGATAATCCACGCAGAATCGTTGAGTCCTGTCTGGTTTGGGAACTAAGACAGTCAGTGAATTCCACTCGCTCTGGCTTGGTTCATGATGTCTTCACCAAGCATGGCCTCCACCTCCTTCTGGACCTGTCTGGCTTTGAAAGGATTAAGCCAATAGGGGTGTTGCTTTATCAGAACAGCATTTCCTATGTCTACTTCATGTATAAAAGCATTAGTCATCCCCAACTGATTCTTACATATGTCCTTGCACTGCAGGAACAAATCTTTCAACTCCATTCTATGTTCCTGAGACAAAATCCACATCATCTGGATTTCATTCCTTACTCTGCGGGGCAGTAACTAACACCTGTTTCTCCAGTTCTTTCTCTCTAGTGTAATATCTATCTGGCATTTTTACTAGATAGTTCACCTGACTTAACTTTATCTCAATTTGATAGGGACCACTAAACCTGGCTTTGAAGGATCTCTTATCACTGGTAACAGGACTAACACCTTATCCCCTTAGGAAAATATCCGAGTCTCAGAGCTTTTATCTGCCACTTGCTTCATTCTATACTGTTCCCTCCTTAGAGACTGTTTAGCTAACTCACCTACTTGGTTTAATCTCTCCCACACCTCCGATATATAATCTAAGCGTGAGATCTCTGACTTTGGTCCGGCCAATTTTTCTTTAATTAATTTCAAAGGGCCTCTCACTTCATGCCTGAATATTAACTTGAAGAGAGTGAACTGAGTCGATTCATTTGGGGCATCTCGAATGGCAAAAATTATGAATGGGATACCTTTATCCCAATCATTCAGGTAATCCTTACAGTATGCTCTCAACATGGTCTCAAGGTGCCACCTTTCTAACGCTCCCTGGGATTCAGGATGATACACATTGGATTTAAAGTGCTGTATACCTAAGCTATCCATAGCCTCCTTAAACAGCTTAGCAGTCAAATTAGGCCTTTGGTCTGACTGAATCTCTCTAGGTAACCCATACCGTGTGAAGAAAGTTACTAACCCCTACACTAGCCTTTTTACTTTGATATTCCATAATGGAATTGCTTCCAGAAATCTGGTAGACACATCCATTATGGTCAACAAGTACTGGTTCCCACTTTTAGTTCTCAGGAAGGACCTACACAATCAATTATAACGCACGTGAAAGGTTCTTCAAATGCAGGAATTGGCAGCAAAGGTGCTGGTTTTATTACCGACTGTGGCTTACCTACCATTTGACATTTATGACACATATGGCAAAAGTTAACCACATCCTTGTTCATTCCAGGCCAATAAAAATGTTTTTGTACTTTAGCCTGAGTCTTTTGTATCCCTAGGTGACCTCCTATAGGTAGTTCATGTGCTGCCTGTAACACTTCCTGTCTGAATGCTACCGGCAACACAATCTGGTGCACTTCGGCCCATTTTCCCTCCGCACTAACCAGCCATTTCTGTCTTAGGATTCTATCTTTCAGATAATAACCATCCGGAATATTCTCTGCCTCCTTTTCAAAGTTTGCATCCACATATATATCTTTTATTGTCTTGTCATGCTGTTGCAAGTCCCTTAGCCTTTCAGGACTAAACACTTCTGTCTGACCCTTTGCCTGTTCAGTTTTTTCTTGCACCATTACATCAAACAGGGTATCCGCTAACAGAACCTCAACTCCTTCATCTTTCTCTTTACTTTTTGCATCGTGCTGTGACTTATTAAAGTGGGATCTGGTAAAAACACAGTCTGGGAAAATACTAGGACATTTCTGTTTTAACTCCTCAGTTTCTTGGTCTTCCTTGGGCTTCTCCACAACAAGGGGTGTCACTCCCACCTTGGATCTTGCCAAATCATTCCCAAGAACAAACTGAATTCCTGGAACTGACACTCTGTCAATCACTCTCACAGTAATTTCTCCAGTCTTAGGTTGGCACTCCAACCTAATCTTCCACAGAGGAATGCTACATTTCTGTCCATTTATCCCACAAATTACCACACTCTCAGATACCAAATCAGAAAGAATGCATACTCGCTCATCCCTTACTATCAGCGCCTGGTTAGATCCTATTTCTCTCAAAATTATAACTTCTTGTCCTTCTCCCCCTTATCTTTCTGACTAAACTTTATCCACAGAGACGAATTCCTTGTAGAGATCAGGTGCTAACTCCATACCCAGCCCCTGTCTAGGCTGCGCACTCTCCTGCAGCCTCTTGCCTCTTCTTGGAGTCTCCTTTACTACCTTCACTAATGCCACTGGCTTTGCTTCTTTTACCACATTTTTTTTTCCACAGCACCTTCTTTTAACAACCAGCACTATGTCTTTATGTGTCCCACCTTCTGGCAGTGAAAACACCTTTTCCCAATGCCCTTCTGAAATCACTGGCACTGTAATTTTCTGAGTCCCACTCCATTACAGTGAAAACACCTGAAGCTTTCACCTCCTGTCTACCCTCTTGGGCTTCTTTAACCTGTGGTAAAATATAGCCAGTGCTCTCTACTCTTGGTTTAGTAGTGTAGAATCTCCCTTTCTCCTAACTTCTATCCTTTACAGGACGAAACTTTGGCTGGAAGCTTGTCTTATGCACCAACATGTCCTCATCTGCTAATTCTGCTGCCCTTCTCATTTCCTGAACATTGTGTTCCTCCACATGAATTCTTACCATCTTCTGGAAGTGAGTTTTAAACTCCTCTAGCAGAATAATCTTTCTTAGAGCCTCAAGTGTCCTATTTACTTTCAAAGCACTTATCCATCGATCAAAATGACTATGTTTAACTCTTTCAAGCTCAACGTAAGTCTGATCTGGCTCTTTCTTTGTGTTTCTGAACTGCTGTCTGTATGCTTCTGGTGCCAATTCATAAGCAATTAAAATAGTCTGTTTAACCTCTTCATAATCTCTTGACACCTCATCTGACAGTGCAGCAAATACCTCAAGGTTTTTCAAGGAGCCCAGGTTTTGGTTCCTTGTCTTTTGCCCTTGTTGTAATGCACATTCCCAGTAACTGAACCATTTTCTCCTTAATCATTTAGTGTTCTGCAATAGTTTTTTGCTCTCAACCTTTGATTGCACATTAACCTTTCAGATCCTTTCTCATCAAAATTAGTTATCTTCAAATTTGGATGTTCGAAGTTAGATTGTTTCTTACTCTTCTGCATTACTTCAGTAAACCAAATCATACGTTTATAAGTCTTACTCAAGTGTTTTGCCACAGATACTTGGTCCCCTTAACTCAGCTTATGTTCCATCACCAGATCCAACAATGCTTCCCTTTATAGTTGGACTGAGAGTATACCAATTAAATAAGTTCTCCTGAGCGCTAAAGTTTTTCGTCCTTGCCCTTTACTTTAAAAATATCACAATAAATATTTAGATAATTAAAGTGCCCCGATATCTCCACTCCATAGGTGTTGTAAATCTCTGTGATTTTGATGCAGATTCGATTCTCTATTTTTCTTTCTCTCACTATCTGAAGACCAATGGTTTATATTTCTTGATTCATGCAAGGCTTGTGGACTTCACTGGCTGAACCAGCATTTATTGCCTATTACTTCTTGCCCTGGAACATAAGAAATAGGACATAAGAAATAGGAGCAAGAATAAGTTATCTGGCCATGAAAAAGCTGTTTTCTTGATAGTAGTATTCTCATTTATCTGCTGCCATTATCCTAATAGATGTTCATAGTCATGGGTGAATTTCTGCTGTGCATATAGGAACAGGAAAAGGCCTTTCAGCCCTCAAGCCTTTTCCATTACTCAATTAGATCATGACTGATCTGTGGCCTATCTCCATTTACCTGCCTTTGGCCCACATCCATAATATTTTTAATATTGATGATTACCATGTATTTAATATTGCTGTATAATAAATAATGTTACTTTGAAATCTAAGCCTGAAGACAATTCTTGACTTTACTTCTCCTCAACCAATCTGGACATACCCGAAACTCATAAAATGGTATGACACCACACAATAAAAGACCAGATCCCAGGATAAGGCCCAAACAAAGTCATGCAGCCCTTGCTGAAGTGATAGAAACCTCTGGGTTGATAACAGCCACAATTCTGTCCGAAACAGCAGGGCATCAGAATGAAATCAGATATGCACAGAAATCTGATGAAGAATGTGATCAGGTCAGAGAATTGTCTGACATAAAATACCCAGTATCAATGTCAAAACTCCTAGTCTCATACTTCACTATTTAAAGAGAGGTTATCAAAGTGCAGTGGATGTTTTGTTCATCTACACTGAGAGAATAGTCATTCTGGGAGTTCTGAGATTCAACATATTGCAACAATTGCATCAATAATAGTTGGGCATTACATTGAAACAGAGCAAAATATACTGTTCAGCGGCTATGTCTCTCAACATCACTCGAAGAAAAGATATCAATCTGTATTACTTATGCTTTTGATCATCAAAAGACAAGACAAGAATTTATGTCGTCTTCTGTCCCATTACAATCATGGAATGAGTTGAGATGGCATGTGGTAATCAGCAGGACGTTTCTTTGCCCATGATTAACCTATGCCACAAGACTTTATGCAGTCCAGAGTTAATATTGAGGACTCAAAGGCAACTCCATTTGCCATTAACTCTGCTGGGCCTGTCTTGCCAGTGAGACAGGAATATCCTAAGATAGTGATGGTGATGCCTGGCATATTGTCTGTAAGGCATGATTCCATGATTATGACTATGTCAGGTCGTTGTTTGATTAATCTCCTAGGTTTAGCTCTAGCCTTGAGATATTAGTAAGACGGATTTGACTGCGTTGATAGGGCTAGGCCAGCAATTATTGCTCAACACTAGTTGCACTGGAGTAGGTGGTGGTGAGTTGCCTTCTTGATTTGCTGCATTCCTTGGAATATAGGGAGACCCACAATGTTAGGAAGGGAGTTCCTAGACTTTGAACCAGTGACAGTGAGAAATGGAAATTTTGTTCCATGTCAAGATGATATGTGGCATGGAGGGGAAATTGCAGGCAGTGGTATTCCTCATCACAAGGACTTTAGAAGTTTGAGGACTGACAACTTTTCAGGCTAACTGGTAACATACAATGAATACAATCTTGTTTGTCTCACACTTATCCCAGGCAGAAATAACAAAATATTTGTTCCATGTGTAACAGGAAAGGCCCTCCACAAAGAAACACCACTAGATGGAGACATTGTGATAAGATTGCAAAATATTCAGTGGTTTGTATTTGTTCATTAGATTAATACCATGTGCAAATGACACAAGAATGTTTTGGTGACTGAGTGATGTATTTCAACATAGATTGTGTCAATACATTGAGTGCTTGGCAAATGAACTGTAAAGGCTGTCTCAAAGCTTTTCAAGTGGCTGTTTCTTTGTAAACAGTCAAACTGATCTTGGAATTCATCCCACATTTGCTTTCTTGTTAATATGCCCTGTAATTAATTGGATAGAAACATTCAGCACATTAGGACTGCTCCACATTTCAACATGATCATGGCTGACCCTTTATCTTCCACACTGCCATTCATCCACACTTTCCCGATACTCCTTAACACTTGTAGCTTCAAGATGGCTATTTATTTATTAAACATATTCAAAGACTTGGCCTACAAAGTGGTCTGTGGTAGAGAGTTCCTCATGTTCATCGCCCAAGCGTGAAGGCATTTCTCCTTCTCTCAGTACAAACGATCCAACCCAATATCCCAACCCTGTATTTCCTTCTTCTGGATACTCCTGTCAGGAGAAACATCAACTTTGCATTCAATCTGTCCAGCCCTGGAGTTTTACAGGTTTTAATAAGAATCCCTCTCATTCTTCTAAACCCCAATAAATATAGACCGATTTGACCTTGTCTATCCAAACCTGTCACCTCACAAATTCGTCTGATGAGACTTTACTGCACTTCCTCCATAGAAATTATATCGTTTATTAGATAAGGAGACCAAAACTGCACAAATACTCCAGGTGTAGGTTTACCAAGTCCCTGTGAAGATGCAGCAACTTCCTTGTTCTTGTACTCAAACCCTCTTACAATGAAGGTCAACATGTTATTTGCCTTCCTAATTGCTTGAGAAATCTGCATGCTTGCAGTCAGTGACCAGCATATAAGAACATCCACATGCCTCTTTTCATCAACATTTCCCAGTGTATCACAATTTAAATAATGCTGTACCATTCTATTTTTCTAACCAAAGTGAATATCTTCACACTTATCCATGTTTTGCTATATCTGCCATGCATTTTCCCAATTGCTCAACTTGACTATATTGCCTTGAAACCCTTTATATCCAACTCACCACTCACAATCCCATTTAATGTAGCATCATGAGAAAACTTAGAAATATTACCATTGATTCCCTCATCCAAATTTTTTATATTTATTGTGAATAGCTGGGACTCAAGAACTAATCTTTGCAGTATCCCACTTGGGATTCCTTTCAAATTGTCTGAACTTTTCTTTATTCAGTCATGAGAGTAGGCATTGCTGGCAGGAAGAGTATTTATTGCCCACGTCTAGTTGCCCTTGAGAAGGTGTTGGTAAGCTGCCTTCTGAAACCACTGCAGCCTGTGTGCTGTAAGTAGAACTTACACTATTTCCACTCAAAATATATAATGTTAAAATCTTGAATTAATCATACAGAACCAATTATGGTGTGTTTCAATGAATGTTCTTCAAATGTACAAAATATCTAAACTTACAATCAAAAGTTCTGCTAACAAGTTTAATAGCTATGATTTTCATTGGCTGTTTTCAGTCTGATTTTCATCTGGTGATGTAGAGAGAATGAAGTCAGAAATTACAAATATATTCAGGTTTTTTTGTAGTAATAGTAAATTTGCAACGCCCTCCAAACCAACAACTTTTACCACATGTATAGGCAGAGCACACACAGAGCAGGACCAGACACAGGACTGTTGGGTTAGTGAGGCTTTATATTTGAGTGGTTGCTTTAACCTAAACACTACTCAGGTAGTAAAATTCTGGATGAGTGGTGCTGGAAGAGCACAGCAGTTCAGGCAGCATCCAACGAGCAGTGAAATCGACGTTTCGGGCAAAAGCCCTTCATCAGGAATAAAGGCAGTGAGCCTGAAGCGTGGAAAGATAAGCTAGAGGAGGGTGGGGGGGGGGGAGAGAGTAAAATGGGTGAGTGGAAGCGGAGATGAAGGTGATAGGTCAGGGAGGGGAGGGTGGAGTGGATAGGTGGAAAAGGAGCTAGGCAGGTCGGACAAGTCCGGACAAGTCAAGGGGACAGTGCTGAGCTGGAAGTCTGAAACTAGGATGAGGTGGGGGAAGGGGAAATGAGGAAGCTGTTGAAGTCCACATTCATGCCCTGGGGTTGAAGTGTTCCGAGGCGGAAGATGAGGCGTTCTTCCTCCAGGCGTCTGGTGGTGAGGAAGCGGCGGTGAAGGAGGCCCAGGACCTCCATGTCCTCGGCAGAGTGGGAGGGGGAGTTGAAATGTTGGGCCACGGGGCGGTTTGGTTGATTGGTGTGGGTGTCTCGGAGATGTTCCCTAAAGCGCTCTGCTAGGAGGCGCCCAGTCTCCCCAAAGTAGAGGAGACCACATCGGGAGCAACGGATACAATAAATGATATTTGTGGATGTGCAACTAAAACTTTGATGGATGTGGAAGGCTCCTTTAGGGCCTTGGATAGAGGTGAGGGAGGAGGTGTGGGCACAGATTTTACAGTTCCTGCAGTGGCAGGGGAAAGTGCCAGAATGGGAGGGTGGGTCGTAGGGGGGCGTGGACCTGACCAGGTAGTCACGGGGGGAACGGTCTTTGCGGAAGGCAGAAAGGGGTGGAGAGGGAAATATATCCCTGGTGGTGGGGTCTTTTTGGAGGTGGCAGAAATGTCGGCTGATGATTTGGTTTATGCGAAGGTTTGTAGGGTGGAAGGTGAGCACCAGGGGCGTTCTGTCCTTGTTATGGTTGGAGGGGTGGGGTCTGAGGGCGGAGGTGCGGGATGTAGACGAGATGCGTTGGAGGGCATCTTTAACCACATGGGAAGGGAAATTGCGGTCTCTAAAGAAGGAGGTCATCTGGTGTGTTCTATAGTGGAACTGGTCCTCCTGGGAGCAGATACGGCGGAGGCGGAGAAATTGGGAATACGGGATGGCATTTTTGCAAGAGATAGGGTGGGAAGAGGTATAATCCAGGTATCTGTGGGAGTTGGTGAGTTTGTAAAAAATGTCAGTGTCAAGTCGGTCATCACTAATGGAGATGGAGAGGTCCAGGAAGGGGAGGGAGGTGTCAGAGATGGTCCAGGTAAATTTAAGGTCAGGGTGGAATGTGTTGGTGAAGTTGATGAATTGCTCAACCTCCTCACGGGAGCACGAGGTGGCGCCAATGCAGTCATCAATGTAGCGGAGGAAGAGGTGGGGAGTGGTGCCGGTGTAATTACGGAAGATCAACTGTTCTACGTAGCCAACAAAGAGACAGGCATAACTGGGGCCCATACGTGTGCCCATTGCTACGCCTTTGGTCTGGATGAAGTGGGAGGATTCAAAGGAGAAATTGTTAAGGGTGAGGATCAGTTCGGCCAAACGAATGAGAGTGTCGGTGGAAGGGTACTGTTGGGGACGTCTGGAGAGGAAAAAACGGAGGGCTTGGAGGCCCTTGTCATGGCGGATGGAGGTGTAGAGGGATTGGATATCCATGGTGAAATTGCGGCATTGGGGGCTGGGGAAACGGAAGTCTTGGAGAAGGTGGAGGGCATGGGTGATGTCTCGAACATATGTGGGAAGTTTCTTGACTAGGGGGAAGAGGACAGTGTCGAGGTAGGTAGAGATGAGTTCAGTGGGGCAGGAGCATGCTGAGACAATGGTTTGGCCATGGTGGTCAGGCTTGTGGATCTTGGGAAGGAGGTAGAACTGGGCAGTGCAGGGTTCCCGGACTATGAGGTTGGAAGCTGTGGGTGGGAGATCTCCTGAGGTGATGAGGTTCTGTATGGTCTGGGAGATGATGGTTTGGTGATGGGGAGTGGGGTCATGGTCGAGGGGGCAGTAGGAAGAGGTGTCCTTGAGTTGGTAGTGTCTCCTACCCAATCTCCTCTTTTAACCAAAACAAAAGGTTTTGTGCGCCAATTGGTAAGGTGACTGGTTTATTTCTTTTTAGTTTTTCCGTAGTCTCATTGGGAATTTAGAATAGTGGGAGTGGAGGTTAGGGCAGTTGAATGTTCCTCTGAAGAATGTGGGAGGTAAGGGTCACCAATAGTGTCCCTGCTGACTGTATCTGTGGAAAGTGCACCCAACTCCAGCTCCTCGAAAACTGCGTTAAGGAACTGGAGCTGGAGCTGGATGAAATTCAGATCATTCAGGAGGCAGAGGGGTTACAGGGAGGTAGTCACACCTCAGGTAAAAGATGAAGGTAAATGAGTTACCATCAGGAGACAGAAAGGGAATCTGCAGGCAGTGCAAGAACCCCCTGTGGTCATTCCCCTCAACAAGTATAATGTTTTGGATACTGTTTTGGGGGGGGCGGGGGGGAAACTTACCAGGGGTAAGCAATAGGGCACAAGTCTCTGGCACAAGGTCTGTCCTTGTTGCTTGGAAGGGAAAGCTGAAGAGGACCAGGGTATTAGTCATTGGGGACTCCATAGTTAGGTGGACAGATAGGAGGTTCTGTGGGAATGAGAGAGATTCACGGTTGGTGTGTTGCCTCCCAGGTTCCAGGGTTCATGATGTCTCTGATCGTGTTTTTGGGATCCTTGAGAGGGAGGGAGAGCAGCCCAAAGTCATGGTCCACATTGGCACCAAAGATATAGATAGGAAGTAAGATGGGGATTTAAAGCAGAAATTCAGGGAGCTTGGGTGGAAACTTAGAGCTAGAACAAGCAGAGATGTTATCTCTGGTTTGTTGCCTGTGCCACGTGCTAGCGAGGAAAGGAATAGGGAGAAAGAGTTGAACATGTGGCTACAGGGATGGTGCAGGAGGGAGGGTTTTGGATTCCTGGATAATTGAGGCTTTTTCTGGGGTAGGTGGGACCCCTACAAACAGGATGGTCTTCATCTGAACCAGTGGAATACCAATATCCTGGGGGGAGAATTTGCTAATGCTCTTTGGGTGGGTTTAAACTAATTCAGCAGGAGGATGGGAACCAAAATTGTAGTTTGAGTATATGGGTGGATGAGAGTAGTGAAGTCAGAATGAAGATTTCAAGATCACAAGAAGGCAACAGCAGGCAAGAGATTGGTTTGACATGTGTCTACTTAACCCCAGGAGCATCCAGAATAAGGTGGATGAACTTGTGGCATGGGTTCGTACCTGGGATTTTGATGTTGTGGCCAGTTCAGAGATGTGGGTAGAGCAGGAACAGGAATGGTTATTGCAAGTTCCAGAATTTAGATTTTTCAGTAAGAACAGAGAAAATAATAAAAGAGGGGGTGGTGTGGCACTGTTAGTCAATGACAGTATTACGGTTGCAGAAAGGACGTTTAAGGATTCATCTACCAAGGTAGTATGGGCTGAGATTAGAAACAGGAAAGGAGAGGTCACCCTGTTGGGAGTTTTCTATCGGCCTCCAAATACTTCCAGAGTTGTAGAGGAGAGCATAGCAAAGATGATTCTCGATCAGAGGGAGAGTGACAGGGTAGTTGTTATGGGGGCTTTTAACATTCCAAATATTGACTGGGAATACTATAGTTCAAGTACTTTAGATGGGTCAGTTTTTGTCCAAAGTGTGCAGGATAGTTTCCTGACACAGTATGTAGACAGGCCAACAAAGGGCAGGGCCACAATAGATTTGGTACTGGGTAATGAACCCTGCCAGGTATTAGGTTTGGAAGTCGATGAACACTTTGGTGATACTGACCACAATTCGATTATGTTTACTTTAGTGATGGAAAAGAATAGGTGTATAACGCAAGGCAAGAGTTATAGCTGGGGAAAAGGCAATTACAATGTAATTAGGAAGGATTTAGGATGCATAGAATGGGGAAGGAAACTGCAGGGGATAGGCACAGTTGAAATGTGGAGCTTATTCAAGGACCAGCTATTGTGGACCCTTGATAAGTACATACCTGTCAGGCAGGGAAGAAGTGGTCGAGCGCAGGAGCCGTGTTTACTAAGGAAGTTGAATCTCTTGTCAAGAGGAGAAGAAGGCCTATGTTAGGATGAGATGTGGTGGCTTTGTTAGGGTGCTTGAGAATTACAAGTTAGGGAGGAAGGACCTAAAGAGAGAGCTAAGCAGAGCCAGGAGGGGACGTGAGAAGTCATTGGTGGATAGGATCAAAGGAAACCCAAAGGCTTTGTATAGGTATATCTGGAATAAAAGAATGACTCGACTAAGATTAGGGCCAATCAAACATAGTAATGGGAAGTTGTGAATGGAGTCAGAGGAGATAAGGGAAGTGCTAAATGAATGCTTTTTGTTAGTACTCATATGAGAAAAAGACAATGTGGTCGAGGAGAATACTGAGAAACAGGCTAGTAGACTAATTGGGATTGAGGTTCATAAGGAGGAGGTGTTAGCAATTCTGGAAAGTGTAATAATAGATAAGACCCCTGGGCTGGATGGGATTTATCCTAGAATTTTCTGGGAAGCCAGGGAGAAGATTGCCGAGCCTTTGACTTTGATCTTTATGTCATCGTTGTCTACATGAATAGTGCCAAAAGAATGGAGGATAGCAAATTTTATTCCTTTGTTCAAGAAGAGGAGTAGAGACACCCCTGGAAATTATAGACCAGTGAGCCTTACTTCAGTTGTGGGTAAAATGTTGGAAAGAGTTATAAGAGATAGGACTTATAATCATCTAGAGAATAATAAGTTGATTAGGGATAGTCAGCACGGTTTTATGAAGGGTAGGTCATGCATCACAAATCTTATTAAGTTATATGAGATGATATGAGTTATATACAGGTAGATGAGGGTAAAGCAGTTGATGTGGTGTATATGGATTTCAGTAAGGCATTTGATAAGGTTCCACATGGCAGGCTATTGCACAAAATACAGAGGCATGGGATTGAGAGTGATCTACTGGTTTGTATCAGAAATTGGCTAGCTGAAAGAAGACAGAGGGTGGTGGTTGATGGGAAATATTCATCCTGGAGTTCAGTCACTAGTGGGGTACCGCAAGGATCTGTTTTGGGGCCACTGCTGTTCATCATTTTTATAAATGACCTGGATGAGGGCAGAGAAGGATGGGTTAGTAAATTTGCAGATGCCACTCAGGTTGGTGGGGTTGTGGATCGTGACAAAGGATGTTGCTGGTTACAGAGAGACATAAATAAGCTGCAGAGCTGGGCTGAGATGTGGCAAAAGGATTTTAATACAGAAAAGTGTGAGTGTTTCATTTTGGAAGGAGTAACAGGAATGCACAGTACTGGGCTGATGGTAAGATTCTTAGTAAATGAGCAGAGAGATTTCGGTGTCCATGTGCGTAGATCCTTGAAAGTTGCCACCCAGGTTGATAAGGCTGTTAAGAAGTCATATGGTTTGTTAGCTTTTATTAGTGGAGGGATTGGGTTTCAGAACCATGAGATCATACTGCAGCTGTACAAAACTCTGGTGCAGCCATATTTGGTGTATTGCATGCAGTTAGCGTCACCGCATTATAGGAAGGATGTGGAAGCTTTGGAAGGGTTCAGAGAAGATTTACTAGGATGTTGCCTGCTATGGTGGGAAGGTCTTACAAGGGAAGGCTGAGGGACTTGAGGCTGTTTTCGTTAAAGAGAAGAAGTTTGAGAGGTGACTTAATTGACACAAAAAAGGTAATCAGAAGGTTAGATAGGGTGGACAATGAGAACCCTTTTCCTTGGATGGCTAATGGCTAACATAAGGGAACATAGCTTTAAATTGAGGGATGATAGATATAGGACAAACGTCAGAGGTAGTTTCTTTACTCAGAGTATAGTAGGGGGCATGGAACGCACTGCCTGCAACAGTAGGAGACTCGCCAACTTGAAAGATATTTAAATAGCCATTGGATAAACATATGGACGAGAATGGAATAGTGTAGGTTAGATGGGCTTCAGATTGGTTCCACGCATTGGCACAACATCGAAGGCTGAAGGGCCTGTAATGCTCTGTAATGTACTTTATACTATGTTGTATGTTCCATGCTGCACTTCTGAGTGGCAATTTTGCAGGTCACGTACGCTTTGGATCGCAACACCATGTGTATTTTTTTTGAGATCAGGGTAACATTGTCAGTCCTATATGAAATCTTTGAATTCTCCTCCACAACCACAGTATTTCTGTGTAATGGTGTAGCATGTGTCCTCTGTAGGAAGCCTGCTCAGGAATTGGGAACATTCTTACAGGTACGTCGGTGTTAAAAGGTATAATAATTTCACATTTTACTATTAGATGCTGTTTTGTAGCATTTTGTGTTCTCATGGCTTTTGTAATAGTGCTCTGTTATGAAAAGTTAAATTGACCATTGCATGGATTTCAACAGCTTCCTCATTTCCCTTCCCCCAACATTATCCCAGTCTCAAGCCTTCAACTTGGCACAGCCCTCCAGATCTGTCCATCTCTCCCCCCTCTGACCTATCACCTTATCCCTCATCTTCATCCACACATCACTTTCTCAGTTACCCTCCCCTCCCCCAAATCCCCCCATCTCCCATTTATCTCTCAGCTCTGGCCCACAAGCATCATTCCTGATGAAGAGCTTATGCCCAAAATGTCAATTCTCCTGCTCCTCAGATGCTGCCTGACCTGCTGTGCTTTCTCAGCAACACACTCTCGACATTGTATGGACCTGCAATTATAGAGTTGTAGAGTCATAGTGATGTACAGTAAGGAAACAGACCCTTTCGTCCAACTTGTCCATGCTGACTACATAACCTAAACTAATCCAGTCCCATTTTCCAGCACTTGGCCCATAACCCTCAAAGCATTTCCTGTTCATATACCCATCTAGATGCTTTTAAAATGGTGTAATTGTACCAGCTTCCATCACTTCCCCAGCAGCTCTTTCCATACATGCACTACCCTTTTTATAAAAAAGTTCCCTTTTAAATCTTTCCCTGCTCACTTTAAATCTATGCCCTCTAGTTCTGGACTCCCCTACCCCAGGAAAAAGAGCTTATCTATTTACCTTTTCCATGCTCCTCATGATGTTATAGACCTCCATAGAGTCATCCCCTCAGCCTTTGACACTTAGGGAAAACAGCCCCAGCCTATTCAGTCTCTCTCTGTAGCCAAACTCTCCAACCCTGGCAACATCCTTGTAAATTCTTTAAGTGTTGTGATTAGAGTATTTATTAGAGTACATTTCTCATTGGAAAAAGTGCCATAATACATTCAAGATTGCATAAACATGCTGGAAAACTTTCTTGCCATGTTGTGATTTAAATGTGCAGAAATCATTGCCTTTGATTAAAAAAATTGTTTTGCTATTGAATATTTTAAAAAGCCCAATGACTTGCTCTATTGTAGTGTTTGAGAGGCAGTTTGTTTTGAAATGGAATTTAAAAAAAACACAATTTCATATTTCAGCTTTATTGTCTGCAGCTGCAATGGCCAATTTGAAAGCTTGGCTGAGTTTCAATTCAAAAATGATTGGAGATCACTAGGTAGTCTATTGTTGCTGTTGGTAAGTGCGATAAAAGAGTGGTTTAAATGAGAATTTAAACAGGTTGTAACAACACTATCAGTCATTGATCTGGCTTCAGAAGGGATCCTTATTTGTTTTCATAACTGAATGATCACTTAACAAGATTTACATTAGTTTTAGTGGATTTTTTTCACTTGAAGTATCAATGGAATTGTGTAGGAATTACAGCTTTAACACCTTGTTGATGGTATGGCACAGTGGTTCAGTGGTTAGCACTGCTGCCTCACAGCACCAGGGACCTAGATTTGATTTCATTCTCGGGCGACTGTGTGCACCTTACACATTCTTCCCATGTCTGCATGGGTTTCCTGCAGGTGCTCCAGTTTTCTCCTGCAGTCAAAACATGTGCAGGTTAGGTGGATTGGCCATAGGAAATGCAGATTTGCAGGGATGGGCTGGGTCTGGGTGAATGCTTTTTGGAGAGTTGGTGTAGTTCCGATGGGCTAAATGGCCTGCTATAGGGATTCTTGGATTCTAATTTTGTTTCCAAATTTTGAAGAAATTACTATCCCTTGCCTGTTGAAGACTGTGCATAATGGATACTATGTGAGAGGCTATGGAGGATGGCATGGGAAATATGAGTTGATATGGAGGACATGTAGGAAATGGAAAGGAGATAAGGTAACATGACAATATGAGGGCATGACAGATGCATGGTGGGTATAACGGACAAGGAGATGGGTAGGGACTGAGGAGTGACGTTTTGAGGATTTAAGAATGATGTTGGAAGCTGAGCTGTTGTCCATGAGAAGAAAGACAGGTGTTCGAACCAGCCTATCTATGGAGCCACACTCCTCCCACACTGCGTCATGACTTGCAATACACAATCGCTGCCCACATCTCTCAGAGTCAAAATATGACAAGAACAGGTCTCAGTTACTGAACACAAGACAAAACCCCAGCTCAGACACCAGTATTTTAGGCCATATGGATCCCATTTTGGGTTCAGGATCTATACTGAAGCGGTTGGTGGTGTTGGAAGCTGATTTACTCAAGTTGCTGGCAGAGGAAGAGGGCACACAAACTGTAAACGTGCAGATTAGGCAGATCAGAATGTGAGTCCATTTAGTTCTAGCATTTCCATTTCTGACCTTCAGCATTTGCCATCTCTAAAACTTGCACAGGAGAACATGCAATGGCAGCAGGAAAGATTGTACACAGACACAATTTAAGTGGATTGGCAATTATTTCCAGATTAATTCCTGATTGATTTCTATTAACTGTTGTTATGTCAGTAGACAGATTTGGAGGCTTATTAAGTTGCTGCAAGGAATGGTCTGGCATATTGTTAACCCCTTGGCTCTGAATTTAAGGGATTAGCTCAGACAACCTGCTCCCAAACATGCATTCAGTGGTTTATTTTTCCCTTGCTTTGATGTTTAACTTGGAGCATGAGCAGAGAATATACAAGGGAGGGAAAGTTGCTCCAAAAAGGAGGAGAAAGAGGAGGGAAATGGGCTATAGCAGAAGGCCTGATCAACCCAGATCCTTCAGGGAGCAAATCACCCACCTCAGCCTCAGTAAAGAACAGTGTCTGATTTCTGTGTTTGACTAAGGAAATGATCGAAGGGATCTGTCAGCTGTTTTAGACAGACCGGCTGCTTGATGGGATAATGGAGATTGCATTACCAGTGTCTGCAATGGTGCCTGCAGCCATGAATTTCTTGAAATCGGCACATTGCAGATTGGACAGGAGACATTTTTAATTTCTCGCAGTTTAACTTTCTCATTGTGGAGAGTGTCACTGCCTGTGCATCTTACTGGGTACAACGTTTAAATTCTGAGAAGTAAAACAGATGTAAATATTCATAGTTCTTTGAAGTCGCAGGTAGATAGGACAGTGAAGAAGGCGTTTGGTATGCTTTCCTTTCTTGGTCAGAGCACTGAGTACAGGAGTTGGGAGGTCAAGTTGCGGCTGTACAGAATATTGATTTGGCCACTTTTGGAATATTGTGTGCAAATCTGGTCTATATAAAGGATGTTGTGGAAGTTGAAAGGGTTCAGAAAAGATTTACAAGGATGTTGCCAAGTTTGGAGGGTTTGAACAACGGAGAGGCTGAATAGGCTGGGGCTGTTTTCCGTGGAGAGTCGGCGATTGAGGGGTGACCTTATAGAGGTTTATAAAATCATGAGGGGCATCGATAGTTTATATAGTCAAGGTCTATTTACCCTATAGACAAGGGAGTCCAGAACCAGAAGACATAAATTTAAGGTAAGTGGGGAAAGATTTAAAAGGGACAAATTTTTCACACAAAGGGTGGTGCGTGTATGGATTGAGCTGCCAGAGGAAGTGTGGAGGCTGGTACAATTGCAACATTTAAAAGGCATCTAGATCGGTATATGAATTGGAAGGTTTTCGAGGAATATGGGCCAAGTGATGGTAAATGGGACTTGATTAAGTTAGGATATCTGGTCAGAACAGATGAGTTGGACAAAAGGGTCTATTTCCGTAATACATATCTCTATGACTCTATGTCTCTGTCAAAGTGTCCACATATTATAACCAGCCTGGGAAATGCTGATTAGATCCTCCTGCCTGTTTAACACACACTGCTCTACAAGAAAGTGGAAAATATGCTGTGAATGTGGGCAATGTGATTGGTAGAATAAAAGTTTGAAGATTGAAGCTAATAGTATCTGCAAGCTCTGAAGGTGCGTGTAAGAATTGCAGCATACCTAGGTGAGGATGGCATTAAAAAATGTGAGAGCTGAGTTGTGACAGTGTTTTAGGGTAAGTGAATGAGGAAAGTGTATACAGTGAACGAAATTATAGTTCATATAGAACATAGAACATAGAACATAGAACATAGAACATAGAACAATACAGCGCAGTACAGGCCCTTCGGCCCTCGATGTTGCGCCGATCAAAGCCCACCTAACCTACACTAACCCACTATCCTCCATATACCTATCCAATGCCCGCTTAAATACCCATAAAGAGGGAGAGTCCACTACTGCTACTGGCAGGGCATTCCATGATCTTACGACTCGCTGAGTGAAGAACCTACCCCTAACATCAGTCCTATATCTACCCCCCCTTAATTTAAAGCTATGCCCCCTTGTAATAGCTGACTCCATACGCGGAAAAAGGTTCTCACTGTCAACCCTATCTAACCCCCTAATCATCTTGTACACCTCTATCAAATCACCCCTAAACCTTCTTTTCTCCAAAGAAAACAACCCCAAGTGCCTCAGCCTTTCCTCATAGGATCTTCCTACCATACCAGGCAACATCCTGGTAAACCTCCTCTGCACCCGTTCCAGTGCCTCCACATCCTTCCTATAGTATGGCGACCAAAACTGCACACAATATTCCAGAAGCGGCCGCACCAGAGTCTTATACAACTGCAGCATGACCTCAGGACTCCGGAACTCAATTCCTCTACCAATAAAAGCCAGTACGCCATATGCCTTCTTCACTGCACTATTTACCTGGGTGGCAACTTTCAGAGATCTGTGTACATGGACACCAAGATCCCTCTGCTCTTCCACACTACCAAGTAGTCTACCATTAGCCCAGTAATCCATCTTTTTATTACTCTTACCAAAGTGAATCACTTCACACTTAGCTACATTGAACTCCATTTGCCACCTTTCTGCCCAGCTCTGCAGCTTCTCTATATCCCGCTGTAACCTGCCATATCCTTCCTCACTGTCTACAACTCCTCCGACTTTCGTATCATCCGCAAACTTGCTCACCCAACCTTCTAACCCTTCCTCCAGGTCATTTATAAAAATGACAAACAGCAATGGTCCCAAAACAGATCCTTGCGGAACACCACTAGTGACGGCACTCCAAGATGAATCTTTGCCATCAACTACTACCCTCTGTCTTCTTCCAGAGAGCCAATTCCTAATCCAAACCTCCAACTCACCCTCAATGCCATATCTCTGTATTTTCTGCAGTAGCCTACCATGGGGGACCTTATCAAACGCCTTACTAAAATCCATATATACTACATCTACCGCTTTCCCCTCATCTACCTCCTTCGTCACCTTCTCAAAGAATTCAATAAGGTTTGTGAGGCACGACCTGCCCTTCACAAAACCATGCTGACTATCCTTGATCACATCATTCTTATCCAGATGTGCATAAATCCTATCCCTTATAATTCTCTCTAAGACTTTGCCCACAACAGAAGTGAGACTCACTGGCCTATAGTTACTAGGATTATCCCTACTCCCCTTCTTGAACAAGGGAACCACGTTTGCTAGCCTCCAGTCCTCTGGCACTACTCCTGTAGACAAAGAGGTCACAAAAATCAATTACAAAATAAGACATTTGTCATATACAATCAGTTACCTCAACTACTTGTGTCAGGTTAATTAACATCTTGTGTCATGTCCCAAAGCCTGAGCTTACATTAAGTGCAGCAATTATCTGTTCCCATTGCCTTTACAGTGTTTGTCCGGATGGCCTCCTGGGACCTTGCAGACAGAAAGCATCTCTCGATTTGACTACCTCCTGCTTCAATGCTTCTAATGCTAAATTGAAGAATCTTGAAGCACGATCTCTGCTATATCACTACAATCTCTCTCATAGCAGGCCACACATTCTTCCTCAGTCACTTCCAGCAACGTTTCCCCAAAAAATACATCTCTTCCTAAGGAGTACAGATATAGTTAAACTCATAGTTACTTTTCATGATATTTTCAATTCATTCTAGAAATGTGACTATTACTTGAAAGATAAAAATTGAATGCCTGTCTCCAAGTACCCTTGAGAAGGTGGTAATCAGTAAGCTTCTTAAACTACAGAGTCCATGGTATAAATACATTTATGGTGCTGTTAGGAATTTGTGGGTTTTGATTCCTAGATAGTGAGGGAATAGCAATATACTTATGCGTCAGGGTGGTATGCAGTTTGGAGGAGAACTTACAGCAGTGGGGTTCCCACACCTCAGTTGCCCATGTAGGTGGTAAGAGTGGTCACTTTGAAAGATTTTGTTGAGGGAGCCTTGGTGAGTTGCGAATCTTGTAGAAGTTACGCACTGCTGATCTTGTGCATTGTTGGTGGAGGATGGGATTATTTAAGGTTGTGGCAGATCAAGTGTCTATTTTGTTTTGGAAGGTTTCAAACTTTTTGAATGTTGTTGGAGATGCACTCAACCAAGAAATTGGAGATTATTCCATCACACTGCTGAACTGTAGTTGGTGACCAGCTTTAGGGTGTTTGGGAGTGAGTTACTCATACAGTGTTCTCAGTCTTTGACATACTTTTGTAGCAAATTTATTTTTGCAGCCTCTGGTCAGATGAGAACTATTCAGCAATCTACTTAGTGTTGGAAGCACATTGTAATCATGCAAATGAGCATTGGAAGTGACAAGAGTGATCATTTATCACAATGCCAGTATCCATTTTCATTCTTTATTGAATTTTGCACTACTGTTTTGGTCTTATTTATTGGAAAATTAAATCAATTTTGCCCCTTTTCTCTCTTAGGTTTCTTACATGAAATCAAAATAACTTGGATTGAGGTAGCTTACATAACCCACCATGAGCAACCAACTTGTAGTAATATGCTACAATATAGAAAAAAAATCTCCCAAAAAACAGAGATCCAACTAAAACACACTTGCAGAGCCACAGAAGATACTCAAAGACGTGACTTGAAAGTATAACCAGAGGTGAGTTTTAAGGAAGCTCTTGAAGGGAAATTTCTTCTTGCAAAGGGAAGAGGGAAAACAGAAGAAATTAGGTCAGAGATTCCAAAACAGTGGAGCTGAGGGCTCAGACAATAATGATGAGACAAAGCTGGGCATATACAGGCTGTACTGTCCTGGCTCAGAAGTAGCTGCCATCATCATAAGAGGCCCCTTTTTTCATTTGCCACCAACGACTGTGGTGATATTTGAATCTGCATCCCCTAACCATTAACCTGGTCCCGAGATTGCTTGTCTGGTGTCATTACTGAGGATCCTGTATGCTTTATTTCATGCTCTGCCAAAATGTCCTGATACCTTCAATTATTTATGCACATATATATCCAGATCCTCAGCTCGTGCATCCCATTTAGAATCATAGCCTTTATTTTACATTGTCTCTCTGCATTTGACCTACCAAAGTAAATTATTTCACACTTCTCTTCATTAAGTTATATTTGCCCCCCAGTTGGCCTTGTGTTTCAACTCGTTTATGTCCCTTTAAATTTCGACACTATCATCCTCACAACACACAATGCTGTTGAGTTTTGAGTCATTGCAGATTTTGAAACTGTGCCCTGTATATCATGGCATAGACTATTAGTATGTATTAGGAAGAGCAAGGGTCCTAATATTGACCTCTGGAGAACTCTGTTGTAAACCTTCCTACAACTCCAAAGATGTGCAGGTTAGGTGAATTGGCCATGCTACATTGCTCACAGTGTATGTTATTAGTCAGGGGTAGGTCTGGGTGTGTTACTCTTCAGAAGGTCAGTGTTGACTTGTTAGGAGGAAGGGCCTATATCCACACTGTAGGGATTCTAATTCTAGTTTTAATTCTTCTAACTCAAAAGTAGCCAGTAACCACAACTGGTTCCTTGTGACCAACCAATTTTATATTTATGTTGCCATTATTCTTTTTATTCCACGAGCTCTAACTTGGTTCGCAAGCCTGATAGTCCATACATGACATCAGTAACATTAGCCTCGTCAATCCTGTCACCGCATCAAAAATGCCAGCAAGTTTTTTAAACACGAGTTGCACTTAACAAATACATTAAAGCTTTCTTGGCAGATCATCCGAGGTGTAGATGGAGGCAAGGGATATTACAAAGGTTGACGTAGGCAGTATTTGTGATGAAGAGGCTTGGGAGATGTATTGTCTTACAGTCAGTATAACTGAACATCTTTAAAAGACATGACAGCGGGGGGGATCCAAGATGGCGGCGATCTGTGGCGCACTGCAGAGCTCCACATCGCAGCACAAGCCAGACAAACCTTTAACCCACCTAATCCAGACCATCGCGGTATCTTGGGACTCTGGAAAGATCGTGGAGTCCCAAGAAACTTATAAAAATTAACTTACCTGTGTTTCCAGATGTCCAAAGATGCTGAAAAAGAGAGGAAGAGCATCTGAAGCCAGGTCTGCAGTTCAGCCTGCAGAATGCTTAGAGCCGATTACTCTCCAGAACATGGTGAGCAAGCTCCTGAACTCTCCCGAGATGCTGGGGAAACAGATTGAAGAGAAGCTGGCTCCAATCTCTCTCATGCTGCAGAAGCATGAGCAGCAGCTGGGAGACCCGAAGAAGAGGACGGATGAGGTGGAGCACAGTGTTACAGTGGTGGAAGCTGATGGCAGTTCATTCAAGGATAGGATACAAGCCCTGGAGATGCAGGTTCATAATTTGTGTGACCAAGTGGATGATCTTGACAACAGGGGCAGGAGAAAAAGCATTCGGATCATTGGTCTGCCTGAGGGTAAGGAGGATGAGCAGCCTGTGGAATTTGTTGAGGATTGGCTGCCAACATTCCTTGACTTGGAGGCTGGCATGAGAGAATTGAGGATAGAGAGGGCTCACCCGGTTGCAGCGCGGAGCTGGGGTCTGAGTCAACGTCCTCGTCCTCTCCTGGTGCTGTTCCATCATTACCAGGATAAGGAGAGAGTCATGGAAGCTTCCAGAGTCCAGGGGAAGGATCTGAAGGCCCTAATTTACGAGGGCTTTAAGATCATGTTCTTTCAGGACTTCTCAGTGGCGGTGATCCAGAAACGAAAATCTTATGACAGTGTCTAGAGAAGACGGAGGGAGCTTGTGATTCAGTATTCCCTGAGGTATTCGGTAGTGCTCCGGTACACCTTAGATGTACATCTCTTTGACACGTTGGAATAGGCAAGAAACTTTGTGGACAAACTAACCTAATTTGAACAATTTCAGTATGTATAAATAGTGTTGTTTGGGTAAATGTTTATCATTCTGTCAAAGAAACGGAAGAAGTCTGGTTGGAGCTTTATCTTTTTTTTTAACTCTATTGATAATAATTTGGCTTAAACTATGTTTGGCGGTGGTTGAAACGTAATTTTCAATTTCTAAGTTAGGGTATACTAAAGGATGGGTGGGGTATGTATTCCCCTTTTATTTAAAAAAGTGTTTTTTATTCATATTGGTTTTCTATGGGGTGTTTATTCTTTTCTGCTTGTGTTTGTGGTGCAGCTTTAGCTGGGAGAAGTGAAGGTGGTTGAGATGGTTAGATGCCTACTTAAGGGCAGTGTGGGATGGGTAGTTGCCCCCTCTGGGCAGGGGGTGAGTTCCCCTACTCAGTGCTGTTGGTGCTTTATATGTTGGTTTGTTTTTTGGTTTTTGTTGTTTTTTTATTCTCAATACTTTTGTAGCTTTGTTAAATGTAGTGGCTTTAGTTTATGTAGTTTTTATGTTCGGTGGATCATATGACATTAAGGCTCAGCAGTTTGTGGTTCGGGTTCTTCCTCTCTGGAATTTAAATGTATTACAGAAGATTATGGCTAATGACTTGATTAAATGGTGTACCTGGATATTCAAGGGAAGTCACTCACCAATTAAGAGGAAGAAGATACTCTTGAGTCTTAGAAAGGAAAAGGTGGATATTACTTTGTTACAGGAGAAACATTTGGACGACAAGGAGCATCTGAAATTATAACATATTGGTTTTGACCGAGTTTATTTTTCATCATTTAATACCAGAAGTAGGGGAGTGGCTATATTGGTTAGCAAGAATCTCCCATTTAAGTTGTTGGAGTGCATTAAAGACACACACGGGAGGTTTGTAATTCTTAAAGCCTTGATAAATGGGGAAGAATACAGTGTTTTAAATGTTCATTACCCTCCAGCTCATCCCCTTAAAGTTTTGGTAGACGCTTTTTCTCAACTGATAAGTCTCGAGTCCCAGCATGTCATTATAGGGGGAGATTTTAACTGTGTCATGGATCCCACAGTAGACAGGTTGCCCAAAGGTCCCTTGATACGCTCTGTACAAACTAAACAGTTAGTGGGTCTGTGTGGGGAATTAGGGTTGGTGGACATCTGGAGGCATCTCCACCCTACAGGTAGGGATTTCACGTTTTTCTCCAATCCGCACAAATGTCACACTGGGATTGATTATTTTCTGACCCCTGCGGTAACCCTGGATTTGGTGGCATCTTACACGATTGGTAATATTACCATCTCTGATCATGCTCCAGTGTACCTTATGGTTAAGATTAAGGTCGTTACAGTGGGTTCAAGGTACTGGCGAATGGATTACTTTATCCTCAAGGATAATAAGTTTGTGAAGCATTTCTCTTGGGAATTTCAGGCTTTCCTATACATCAACAAAGGCTTGGTTGATAGCTCATCCATTCTCTGGGAAACTGCCAAAGCCTATGCAAGTGGGTTAGCTATTTCATATTCTGCTAGTAGGAAGCAGCAGAAGGGTGAACAGCAATGTCTCCTTGAAACATGATTGAAGGCAACCGAGAAGGCCTACTTTGACAGACCCTCACTGGTCAAACTACAGAGGATTACAGCGCTATGGTCTGCATTATAATCCATGCTCACACAGACGGCAAAGAAGGAGCTGGCTTTTGCAAAGCAAAGGTTATACGAACATGGTGACAATCCAAGCAAATGCTTAGCATATCTTGCCAGAAAGCAGAGTGCCCCACAAGCCATTACAGCGATTAGGGAAGGGTTTGGGAACCTAACATGTGATTCTAGAAAGATTAATGTGGCGCTCCAGAGATTTTACTCTAAGTTATACCAGTCTGAGGATTGTGAGGAGGGGCAGGCCAAAATGGAATCCTTTTTTAGGGATCTGAAGCTCCCAGGTATGACTCCCGAACAACAGTCCTTTTTCAATGCCCTGTTATCAGAGCAAGAAGTGCAGGAAGCTGTGAGGCAGCTTCAGAGTGGAAAGGCACCCGGTTCTGACGGACTTCCTTGTGATTTCTATAAGGAATTTATAAGTATACTGTCTGGCGCGATGCCCAATATGTTTAATGATTCATACAGTCATGACTGTCTCCAACCAGCTCTGAGAGGCCAATATTTCACTTACCCTTAAAAAAGGGAAGGACCTGGAAGATTGTGCTTCATACAGGCTCATCTTGCTCTTAAATGTGGACTTTCAAATCCTCCCTAAGACTCTTGCATTAAGGCTGGAGAATGTGTTACCTTCTATTTTAAAGAGGATCAGATGAGCTTTATAACGGGTCACAAATCTTACAATAATGTTAGGAGCCTGCTTAATGTAATTCAAGCATGACAACAGCAGTCAATACAGGGATTGGTTATTTCTCTAAATGCAGAGAAGGCATTTGACCGAGTTGAGTAGCTGTACCTTTTCTATACTCTAGAGAGAAGACTTCAAAAGATGGGTAAAGGTTCTCTACATGGCCTTCTCGCAGGGGTCATCACCAATGCGGTACAATCTAGCAATTTTAATATTTTTAGGGGCAGCTGGCAGGGCTGCCCCCTATCACCACTGCTTTGTGCGTTGGTGATTGAACCATTGGCAGAGGCCATTTGTGGGGATCCCAATATATCAGCTCCAAAAGTGGGGTCAAAATTACATAAGATTTTGTTGCATACGGATAACGTCCTAATTTTTTTGACAAATCCAGCAGTTTTAGCGCCTCGCCTGATACAATGCATTCATATGTTTGGTGCTTTTTCTGGGTACAAGATAATTTTGGAAAATCAGAAGCCATGCCTATGGGTGGTCTTATAAAGGAGCTAGCTCTTGACGGCAACTATAGATTCCCATTTAGCTGGTCACAGGGAGTTTTGTATATTTGGCTTATTCATTATTCCAGTTCTGGATCGATTGTTCAAAGCCAATTATTAAACAAGATCTTCAAAGATGGGAGGCACTTCCAGTCTCATGGTTGGGTCGGATAGCCCGCTTATTAAGATGGATATTCTCCCCTATTTGCTGTACCCTATATGATGCTCCCCCTGATTTTAATAAGCAAACTCTCAGGAGGCTGAACGGCTGGTTTAGCTCCTTTATTTGGTATCATAAGCGGCCCCTCATTAAATTAGCCAAACTGCAACTGCCTCATAAACTGGAGGGAATGGACCTTCTAGACATTAAGAATTACCAATTAAGCTCATTTTTGTCCTACGTGAGTGATTGGGTTTGTGGAGATCCTCTTTCAATATGTCTAGATATCGAAGCCTCCCAGGCGAGGTGCCCCCTTACCAGTTTGCTGATTTTGGACAAAATGAGGACAGTTAGGGAATATTGCCATTACCCAATAGTCATCAATATTGTTAAAGCATGGAGGGCAATTCAGCAGAGGGAAGGCAATATTGGCAAAACATCTTTGTTTACACCTTTAGTGGGTATGCTGGGTTTTCAACCAGGGATGATAGATTCAGGATTTAAACGTTGGGCAGCTAGGGGTGTGTCTTGCATGGGTGATTTATTTGACGGAGACATAATGATGTCCTTCGATCAGTCCTTCAATGGAAGTACGAGTTGTCTAATAGCGATCTCTTTCATTTTTCTCAAGTTAGGAATTTTATTCAAAAAAAGACCACACTTTTGATTGATTCCTGCAAATCCAACATGGGGGGTGGGGGGCGGGGTGTGCGGGGGGGAGGGGGGGGGTGGAGGCGGAGGTGGGGAGAGCTGCTAAGTGCTAAGAGTACACTTTCTGTCAGTACTTTATATCATCAATTGGGGGTGCCCCAATTGACTTGACTCTGCAAGATGTGGGAAAGAGAGCTGGGTGTTAAAGTCTCCTCAGAGGCATGAGAGGATATTCGGGAGAATGCAAGGAAGATATCAATTTGCAATAGGACCCATGCTTTACAGTTGAAGATTCTCCACAGGGTCCACTTGGCTCTGGACCGTATGTCAAAATTTAAACCAGGAGTATCTTTAGCATGTCCCAAGTGCAAGGTCTGCATGGGCACTCTCACCCATTGTCTTTGGTCTTGGGATAGGCTTCAAACATATTGGAGCGCTGTGGTGGGCGCAATGGAGAAAACTTTGGGTGTAAGGGTGGAGAAGGACCCTATCTCTCTCCTTTTGGGCCTGCCCACTGTACTTCCTGCACATGTGCATAAGAAAAAAACTTTTCAATATTCTTACGTATTGTGCAAGAAAGAATATCTTGCTAGGTTGATATCCGAAAACGCTCCCCCTCCCCCCCACCCCCCAGACCTGTCAGGTTGGTGGAAGATTGTTGTGGAGCATATTCCCCTGGATTTTCTCACAAATGTGGTACACCACAAAACTGAGAATTTTTACATGACATGGCAACCCTGATTGGAATACCTTGACACAGAATTATCTGCCACGCTAACAAGGGTTTTAATATAGCCATAACGATTGTGTTTTACGAGTCCAATATCCAACGAGGAGGAACTGTGAATATTTGAGCATTTTGTTTGGCTGGGCTGAGTTATTACTATTTATTAGATTGTTATTGGTTATTTAATTATTTAGTTAAATAGCCAGTTTGGGTTTCTTTTTATTCTTTTTTTATATGTGTTTTATTTGAATTGTATTGTTTTGTACTTGTTGTAATATTTAAAAATCTATTCTTTCAATAAAAGTATATTTTTAAAAAAGACATGACAGCTATAATTACCGTACTATATCATGTGACTGAGGGTCCAGAGTTCTCATACTCTAACTTGCATTGATTACTTAAAGCATAACATTCTATTGGAAGCATTCTCCTCTGGCTTAACCAAATAAACCTAAAATTAGTCCAGATACTTATTTATCTGAGGAATGGAATGTTTGTATATATAGTGTATAACATGCAGATCAGCCATGATCTCATTGAATGATAGAATAAGTTTGAGGGGCTCAGTGGCCTCCTCCTGTTCCTAATAACTAGTTGGAATAAATGTCTGTTGGATTCTTCAAAACCACATTTAAAGCCCAGTTGCTTATGTTGCAGAAGGTAACATAGGCATTGCCACATCAGGACAAATACACTGTTGGAGGCAAACTCACACCAGTGTGGGTTATGCATTCTTTTAGAAATGGCATCAGAATCTCAGCTTTTGGATGTATAAAACACTGATGATGTAATGAGTCTATCTTAACTTGTTGAAGTAGCTAGAAAAAGTAAGGGGCTTGTATGGTACTTGCCTGTCAGCTGTGACATTTATATTTGCTATATCACTGCAAATGGAGCTACTGAATTTCAGATCTTTACTGCTTTTAACAGTTAATCTTTCTGAAATACCCTGGCAATGGAGATCCACAGGCTGACAAATCTGTCTGGCTCCACCAGCCCATAGGCTTCATTAGTGATTCCAGCAAAACCCATGGGATTGGGAGGATTACAATTAGCTGTTCTCTGGCTCCATTCCACAAGGCAATCCCAAAGATGTTGTCCCTGTAACCTGAATTACATATACTGTGAGTTGCTGCTGATTTTCCAGATTATTTGATGGACATTCGGTATCAAAGAATGCCAAATCAGTGGTTGATTCTTGAAGTTTTAACATTATATTTCAAAAAACTCTTGGGAGAAATTTCCTGAGGTATCTGCTCAGGTATACCTGACTGTATAGGAGTAGGAGTAGGAGTAGGCAGTTGGGCTTTTGAGCGTGCTCCATCATTCAATATGTTCATGGGTGCACCCTTCTACCACTTTCTCCCCATACCTTTAAATCCCTTGAGATCTAAGAGCTATATCAAATGTTTTCTTGAAAACATTTAGTGTTTTGGCCTCATCCACAATCCATGGCAAAGAATTCCACAGGTTCACCACCCTCTGGGTGAAGAAAGTTCTCATCTCAGTCCTAAATGGTCTATCTTGCATCCTTAAACTGTGAAGCCTGGTTCTAGACTTCTTGGTGATTGGGAAAGTCCTTCCTGCATTTATCCTGTCAAATGCTGTTAAAATTTTATAGGTTTCTATAAGATCACCCTTATGGTCCCAACTGATCGAGTGTATCTTTATATGTCAGTCCTGCATCCCAGAAATCAGTCTGGTAAATCTTTGTTGCACTCCCTCCATAGCAAGAATATCCTATTTTTGACAAAGAGATCAAAAAAGCACACAATACACCAGATGTGGTCTCACCAAGCACAATTGCAGCAAGACATTGCTGGTCCTGCAATCAAATCCTCTCATTATGAAGGTCAATATAACATTTGCCTTTTTCACCTGCTGCACCTACATGCTTACCTTCAACAACTGGTATCTCCATCTTCCTCACAGGGTCACCCTCCCATCCAACTTTGTGTTATCTGCAAACCTGGACATATTTCATTTAGTTCCCTTATTTCTATCATTAATGCATTTTTGAATAGCTGGAGCCTAAGCACCTATCCCTGCAGTATCCCATAAGTCACTGCCTGTTACTCAGAAAAAAGACCTGTTTATTGCTCTTGTTTTATCCTTTTTGACAACTAGGTCTCTATCAATAGCAGTACACTATCCCCAATCCCATAGCCTTTAGTTTTACCCCTTAGTAACTGAAAACCTTCTAACAGTCCACATAAACCACCTCCACCTCTCTTATCATCTTGAATTATATCCTTACAAAATTCCAATTGATTCATCAAGTGTGATTTCCCATTCATAATTCCTTGCTGCTTGTATCTAATCTTGACTCTGTTTTCCAAGTGCTCTACTGTTAAATCTTTCAGAATGGACTCCAGCATTGCTTACCATGTGGCACCTCAAGTATTGGGAAACGTGGCAAAATTAATGGAATGAAAATTGGCATTTTTGTTTACTGTCACATACTGCAAGCCATCCAACTTTTCAAAAATAATTGTGGCAAAATCATCCAGATTATCTATTTGCAGACCCATATTTGTTATAGCCTACTAAGTTCTGTGATTCATTTAATCTCTTTCAACATAAATTTAAAAGGGACCTAAGGAGCAATTTATTTTCAAGCAGAGGGTGGTGTGCATATGGAATGAGCTGCCAGAGGAAGTGGTGGAGGATGGTACAATTACAACATTTAGCAGACACCTGGATGGGTATATGAATAGGAAGGGTTTGGAAGGATATTGGCCAAATGTTGGCACATGGGACTAGATTAATTCAGGACATATGGTCGGCATGGACAAGTTGGGCCGAAGGGTCTGTTTCCAAACTGTACATCTCTAAGACTCCACATTACAAAATTTCAGAGAGCATATGCAATTCCAAGAATTAATTTTTAGGTGAATGATGTCCAAGTATAAATACTGTATATCCAATAAAGTCCCATTTCAGATCCACTGATCACTAAAAGTAACCTATTTTGCTATATGGATAACAAGACCAAAAACAACAGGATCACTCAAACTGAAGTGGGGCAGATGAAAGGGGCATATCCAATCTATCACTACCTTAATTCAGCACACTATCTGCCTCTCTCTCTTTCTCCAGATGCCAAGTCTAAGAGAGTAAGCATTTCATTAGATTGTACTGTTGTTAAGCTTGAGCATGTATTACAGTGTCATGCTGGAAAAGCACAGTCAGTCAGGCAGCATCCGAGGAGCAGGAGAGTTGACGTTCTGAACATAAGTCCTTCATCAGGAATGATTCTGCAGTCCTCAATTACTCCTAATGTACTACAGTCAAATGCTCTTCTGACTGTTGGGGCAACTCTCCCATTCTTACCACCTGTCATTGAGTGTATTTAAAGGACTTATAGGGTGATCATCAATCATTTGGGTCACATTATAAATGCACTTTCTGTGACCTTGAAATAGGACTTGAGCATGGAGTTTCTGGCCCAGAGGTAGAGGATGCTAAATATTGCACCACAATACCTTCTTATCCAGTACACTAAGAAGTTTAAAAGCTCATAAGGTTAGCAAAGGTGAGTTCAATGACTATAACCAGGACCAAGATTTCAATCCTGCCTGGTGGCAAGTACAAAAGTGGGCAATCCTTTAAAATAATCCTGAGGGGTGATGTGTCAGTGTATCAGCTCCTCTTGAATATGCCGCTGTTTTCAAAGCAAGGGCAGGGAAGTCAGAAACCTACTCATCTCCAATTAAAGCCCCATTAAACAGGCTGAAGATGGCTAGGCCATTTTCCATGCGTAAATCACCAAAGCCACTTTGCTATATGTAGGTGCATGACTGTTGTGGTCAGTGCAGGATGGCGATTATTTTACACAGAAACATGTTTGCCACCGTGATTTATTGTCAGATCAGATGCACTAATAATTCTTCACAGTTTGGCATTTCTCTCTGTACAGTAATGAGACACCTCCAATATGCTGTCTCCTCTCTCCTGCAAGGCAGCAGCAGCCTTTGTAAAGATTATCACCTGTCCTTGAAAATTATGCTCAATCTATTCCAGAAATGTCAGCAACCCAACTCAGCCATCTATATTTGAATAGTGTGTTGAGGGAGTAATCCACATGAAACATCGGATCACGACCTGAAAATTATCCGTGTGTGCTTTGCTGACAGTAGACTGAAAGCCGCTGTCTAACCAGTTAAAATCAGTGCAACTAACAACTGACATTAGATGCAAGTTAACAGTAAGAGTCTGTAAGCTAAATTATAAAGAACATGAATATTACATCACTGGAGAATGCTGCAGTGCATGAGGACCCTTTGAAGAACCATTTCCTTGAATGAACAGATGCACATGTCACATAGCCTTGTCTGTGATAGAGAATATTCAACCATTCTGTTCTCTTGCAGAGAAAAAAAATGTGCACATCATTTGCAGGAATAACAGGCAATTGGAAACCATAAGGGCATTAAATATAGAAGCACAACTAGGCAATTTGGCTCATCAAGTCTGCTCCACCACTCAATCATGGCTGATGTGTTTCTTAACCCCATTCTCCAGCCTTCTCCCAGTTCCCTTGATCCCCTTACTAATCAAGAACCTATCTTTCT
Organism: Chiloscyllium punctatum; assembly: GCF_047496795.1. Lineage (NCBI taxonomy): Eukaryota > Metazoa > Chordata > Chondrichthyes > Orectolobiformes > Hemiscylliidae > Chiloscyllium > Chiloscyllium punctatum. Next base: position 51,372,453 of record NC_092740.1, on the reverse strand, counting down.
CTGTCTTAAATAAACTCTGTGGCTTGGCTTCCATAGCCTTCTGCAGCAATATGTTCTAAAGATTTACCAAGTACTGGCTAAAGAAATTCCTCTCATCTAAAAGGGTCATACCTCAGGTCCTAGTCTCTCCTACTAGAATTAAAATCTTTTCCACATTTACTATATCCAAGCCTCTCAATACTCTATAACTTTCAATGAGATCACCCGTCATCCTTCCAAACTCCATGAATACAACCCAGAGTCCTCAACCATTCCTGATATGACAAGCCCTTCATCCCCAGGATAATTCTCATAAACCTCCTCTAGACCCCCTCCAAAGTGTCCTTCCTGAGATATAGGGCCCAAAAGTGCTTACAATAGAGACACTATGATGACGGTAAATGGAAAACAGGAGAAACACACAATCAAGGACAGGAGTAGGTCACTCAAGTCTTCCATCTTGCTCCAATATTCAACAAGATCATGACTGATGAAATTTGAACCTTAATTCTACATTCCTGCATATCTCTGATAATCTTCCAACCTGTTGTGAATTAAGAATCTATCCAACCCTGCATTAAAAAAAATTCAGAATTCTATATTCGCTACCTTTTGAGGAAGGGAATTCCAAAGGTTCACAACCCTTTGAAAGAAAATATGTTTCTTCATGAAAATATGATTTAAATGGTCCACCCCTTATTTTATAAACTATGACTGTATTATGACTTGTACATAATAAATTACAATGTGTAATGACCAAAACGCTTTTTAGTAACCTGATACTTGTACTCTTTTTAAGAGATTTTCATTTATAGAATAGAAAGAATCCACAGATTGCAAGAAACACTATCCACTCTGCGGTGAATTTGTCTTCAAAATAAAGTAGAGAGAGAAAAAAAAGACCAATAGTAAAGCCCTAAACAATAAGAATTAATAATGAGTCATTCACCTGAATTTGGTTCGATCTATTAGCTCCCACATTGTAACTTGGAAATATAGATTGCTGAGAGAAGGAATGGACATTGGGTAGTGTATAAGGAAGGTAAAAACAATGACTGTAGATGCTGAAAACCAAATACTGGATTAGTGGTGCTGGAAGAGCACAGCAGTTTAGGCAGCGTCCAACGAGCAGGATTTCGCTGCTCGTTGGATGCTGCCTGAACTGCTGTGCTCTTCCAGCACCACTAATCCAGTAGTGTATAAGGAAGCCTGTGGCTGGGGCCACAAAACAGAGATGGACATTATTAGGTGTATCATTGTGTATTTCATGAATGCTTGAGTAATCATTTCAAGGATCCTATTACGAAGAAAATGGGTCAGGATCATCAAGCATCTGTCTGAAAATATACAACAAGTATTAGCAATGAACAATGGATCCTGGAAATCTGAAATACAAACAAAGTATCGGAGAAACGGAGCAGATCTGGCAGCATTTGTAGAGAGAAGCAGAAGTAACATTGAGTGATCCCTGGACTCTTCAAAATTAACACGGCTTCTCTCTGTACAGATGCTGCCAGACCTGCTGAGTTTCTCCAGCACTTTCTGTTTGTGTGCAGCAGTTGTCAGAACAAAGGAAGGAGTTCAGCGCAACGTCAGAGTGGGATCCTCAACAATGCAGGGCAACATGAAAGACTTCATGGGATAGATGCAAAAACACTGTTTTCCCTTCTGGGAGAGTTTAGGACCAGAGGGTAAATACTCACAATAAATGGTTGCACATTTATGATAGGATGGAAAGGAATTGTTGCACTCAAGAGGGCTGTGAATCTCTGGAATTCTTTTTCACAGACAGCTCTTGAGGCTGGATTGTAAGTATATTCGAGGCCGAGAGAGACAGATTTTTAATCACTAAGGGAATCAAGGGTTTGGGAAAAAACAGGAAAATGGAGTTGAGTATTATCAGATCAGCCATGATCTCATTGAATACTGGAATATACTTGATGGACTGAATGGCTTACTTTCTTTCCTATATCTTATGATCTTGTGGGTGATAGTTACAGGAACATTTGACTATATGTCACTGAAAACCAAGGCCTGAAGGGATGCTATCATTTCCAGTATGCAGGCTTTGACTAGTTGCTTTCAGTCTTTGTATAGTGAAATGTAGGAAATTGGCAAAGCAAATTCCACTCAAGCATGACCTCCTGAGCACTATTTTAGACAGTATACAGAATACATAGCATTCACTTTCCTAGTACAAAGCTGCTAATTTCATCATTAATTGGGCTCAAAAATCGCTGATTAGCTGAAATGTTAAATGGCTCAGATCCCTCTACCCAGAGTGCTACAGTGCCCCCATGATGCCAACTGATTTTATGACCTCACATTGCCCTCCAACCTGCTGACCTGCTCCTATAGAGACCATAACATTCTGGTCACTACTTCCAAATCCTGTTTCGATTGATGGAAAAATTCTGTCTGCTTGGAGAAGAGTATTTGAATTCTCTCAGGATCCTCATCAATAGATGGCTTTCAACCAAAGTAGATTGGATGGGTATTTACCTAGAAATGTTTATGGGATCTTACTAAGCAAATTGGCTTGAACATTTGCTCACAAAATTTACAATGAAGGTTCTTTGAATGTAACTGTTTGATTTTGAAATGTCAGGGCATATCCTCAGCTAATGAAAGATATAGTAGAATAATGCATATTTGCTTTCCTGATCTCTTTTTACTTTTATTACTGTGTAGACACTGTGGACACTAAAAGAACATAGGATCAATACCAGAATGTTTCTTTAGAAGACTATGTACATAATGCATGGCTAATTCCCAACCAGATTTGCCAAGTTGCTTAGACACACTCATTTTGGCTCAAGAGGATCTCGACCAGCTATTTGCTACTTGTCTGTGTGTGCAGGAGCTTTTATTTTAAACTCATTGGTATCTCAGAAATTCTGTATTAGCACTTGGATTTTCTACAATTCTATACAATGGTTCAATGGCCCACATTCCTCTACTCAATGTCATCAAATATTTGTTATAATCCTATATGAGTCAAGATCAGGACACTGTTCTGCCCTCCCAGGACTGACTCACTTCCCCTATTAAGTTATTCACTATACCCAGTTCACTAAGTAGTAGGAACCAGATTGAAGGAACTTCTTACAGGGCTATATTTCTTCTACGGTCAGTACCAGTCCGGGCGCAGTTGTCATAGGACATTCCAGAGTCTATTTCCAATAGGTCTTCTGTAATCAACTTGCTCCCTGCGTCAATTGTTGAGATTTAGAATTTTCAAACTCTCGTATAAATATATTCAAAGTAATATGCATAATCACATACTTGCATGATCATTCATATTAATTAAGAATTTCTTGCAGTTCCATTTTAACATTGTTTCAATCATCTGTAAGTCACATTTTCCTTTATCTCCTTTCAGATTCTGAGTCATCATTAGTGTGCTTATCCGCCCACACACAGGAAGCATGGTGTGGAGTTTAGTTAATAGATATCTCACCTGACCTATGAAGGTCAACTTGTCTTTCAATCCAAGATAAGGTCAAAAGTAGTATTTCGGAGAGCTTTGGCTTCAACCTTTGATATTAATCCTTCCACAACTGCACCTTCTGGATCTTTCATTTGAAACGGAGACCGTATTATCTGCCTGAGAAGCTAAAGCTACCCATCCTAACATGGCAAACATACCCTGATTGATCTCTTTCAGCAGGTTATTCTAGTGAGTTTGTGAGGGACTATCCAGAAGAAGCCAGTCAATCAAATACACCAGTTTGATTGACAGGAGATATTCATGTTCAGAAATAGAAGATATGTACATACCTATCAGTAAATGAATTGGAAATTCGCAAACAGAATTTGATAAACTATTGAATTAAAACAATTCACAGGACCTGGGGGGAATATCAGAGAACTGGAACGAATTGTACAGATTTCCTGGAGGCTGAATGGCCTCCTTTGTGCAGTATTCTTCAAAATTTCTCTGATTCTTTTCTTACATACACAAAAATGTTACAAAACATATTATGCCATATTTCTGTCAATAGTTTACTTTGGAATGTTAGTTATTTTGTTCTGTCTTTTTATTTAGACTACAGTACTCGAGAAATTAGCTCACAAAGCAGAATTTGAATTCTTGTAACATTAAATTGGCTACAAGAAATTCAAACCTATTGATGTTTCACATCAAATACATGAACAGTGCATATACTGCTGTCTAACCTATCTGAGAAGCAGTATTCTCTGATTTCAATGGTAGTGAGCATTGCAGGCATAGCCTCAATAGAAAATTGTGGTACTGAGACAATCACAGAATTTTGAATCTAATTTTATCCTGAAGAGAAGATGTTACACTGTGAACTGCAAGAAAATGGTCAGTCAGTAATAATCATAGCTCAAGACAATTATGAAAACATGTCTGATAAATACTAGAGATATCTTATAACTGATAAGTAATCACAATTCTCAGGCTATGCAGAGCTTATTGAATAGTAAGTCACACCATTTACTGGAAAATCCTGCAGCATTGGAAAAGCTATAGTACAAGTATTTCATGAATGCTTGGCAAAACCAAAGACAATTTTGTGTTGATAATTTCTAACTTCAACAGGAAACCTAACCAAATTTTATGTTGCAGATGAATTAGAACATTTCAGGGAGGATATTTAAGGTCATTTCATTTTTTGGCCACATTGCTACAATGATCTGAGGTACTGAAATTTAAGTCAAAGAAGAGAAAAAAGGATAAATATACTGTATCTGGCAAGACAATATTACAAAGTTGTACTGTACTATATCACCATTATGTCAGAAAAAGAGAATTGAGTAAGGATGTATAATACAGGAAAATCACAAAACAAAATGGTTAATGATGTTCAGGTCAATGATCTGCTGAGGAGGCAAATTGTATTTGGTTGGATTTCAGAGCTCCTGTCCTACTATAAAGCGAACTGGTATATCATAAATTATGTAAATTTACAAATGGAAAATGTTGCGCTTTTTAATACATTTCAAAAGGTTGATTCATATTGCCAAACCTGGTTGGATAGATTGCTGGAAGTTTAACCATATGGTTTTGCATTTCCAATGACCTACATGCATCACTGACAAGTTCATCCTCACAGAACACCACTATTCATTATCCGATTCAATAATTGTTGACTGTCAAGTCACATCTTCAATTTATTTTATAACTAATCAGTGGAAGTGTCCAAAGAAAGTGAAGACAACATCCATTTTTTTAAGTTGTCTGTTTTTTTTTCTCCCAGGTTACACACAAAAATGTCTTACAGATTAATATTCAATTCCTGCAGGCTTCAGGACAATCCAAGAGCATTGGCAATGATGTAAATTAGGGCATCAATATACAAGAAAATAACTAATCGTCACTGCATCCCAACATTGCAATATAGCCAAAGGCTTCAAATTTTTTTTAATATTGCTCTTCAAGTCAGTTCTATCAGTAGGTCTAAGGCATGAAAATAGAAACAGCATGATCAAAATTTGGTTTGGTTTCTTTGGTGAACCACAGTAAGTAAAAAAAGTAACAAAAAGGTTTTCACTATTTCATTCACAAAATCCCAAACGTTCACATTATACACTATACAAGTTAAAATATAAATACAGCATTGTTCTGTGTGCATTGTCAAGAAATATAAAGCAAAAAAATCATACAGTGATTTTTGTTGATGCTGATAAAAAGAGGAAACTGAAACGGCTGAAGCAACCAACATATTTTCTATTTAGAAATTAATTTACTGCTGACCATATTAAGTTTCATTTTCAGAAGAAGTCTTTGTTCTTACCACATGTTAACCATTGGATTTACAGGTCATTTAATTCTTTCTTTCTGCCATAATCTCTCCATGATGGATTTTAAATCGATGGGATTTGGTTCTTCTCAGTATAAATTCTAAGTGGTTTCTGTACAATCTTTCCAATCATATCCACAGATTTGAATGATAATTAGACCTCGAGAATATAAAATACATTGCAATGAAATCTGAATCAAAATGATGTACTTAGATCTTTTCCCACAGTGCAAATTATAAAAGCCGGTGGTGCTTTATACAGATTCCCAAGGGTTAACAGCAGAAATGTTACAAAAATATATAGTTCATTTCTTCTCAATCCCATCCTTTCAAAGTAAATAAAATCCTAAGAATTAAACTACATTGCCATATGTGATGACCAACATATGCTACACAGCTGTCACATTCAGACATAAACATTCATTTTAAAAAATGCACTAAGATGGTTATATATACAAAAATTAATTTATTTTTTTGTTTTTTTTTACAAAAAAAGTAGGTTTATATTCACCCTTAGAAAAAGGCAGCTCCATATTGTAGTATGGTTAGTGAGGGCTGCAAAAAGCTGCCATATCTGAGAAAGTTAATATATTAGCACTTGTGACCTCAGAAAGAACCAACTGTCTTTTGGTAAGGTCATGCAGCGTCCTTTTGCACTTGCTATTCTGATTGCTTGTATCCAGGTGAGTTAAAGAGCAGCTTCACAATGCAGTCTCTGGGCTTGATCCCACCTTGCATCCTTAGAAATACAATACATAGGGGTCTTGTGGCTGTAGAAGTGAGAGATTGATTGAGGAAGAGGATGTTCAATGTTTTTGAATCAGACAATTAATCATCCAGGTTCTGCAAAAACAGGTTTCACTCACATTAATGCACCATAACTGCCTCTATTTTCTGTTCACCTAAAAATGCTTATTATAGTGATCAGTATATTTGGAGCAGCAATCAAAATGACACTTGTGCGACCACCAGATTACTACAAGCAGCATGTTAACGCCTTCACATCCCTGAACATGACTACTTGAAGCAATGTAAAATTTGGAAAGAAAGTAAGTTGAAATAGCCACAAGGGGTCACTGAAACCACAGGTAATCATTTTTCATATACTGTATATCAAATTGGGTCGGTTAGCTCCCTTGGCCAGATGGCTAGTTTGCAATGTAGAGTAAGGCTAACAGCATGGGTTTAGTTTACACACTGACTGAGGTTACCATGAAGGTCCCCCTTCTCAACCTTGCCCACTTGTATGGTGACCCTCAAGTTAAACCACTCCCAGTTATCTTTCTCTCCAATGACAGCACAGACCTCTGGAACTATGGTGACTTAACCTATGTCTCAAATGAGTGCAATAAATAATGAAATGAATTTATAAAATATATGCCAAAGTTAGCCCAGTAAAGTGAAAAGATACAACTGAAATGGTAATTTATGATTGATTTGCAAAAACTGCTGAAAAATGTAACTTTTCCACATGTAAGAAACAGAAAACTAATGACATGAAAAGGTGCAAAAATGCTCTAAAATATTTTATATTGTTAAAATAATCCTGCAAAGACATGTGCAGTATATGCACGCATAAATAAAAGGAGTTGTTCAATATTTGTGAAACAACATGGAGAATTGCAGAACTGTAAAATGCTGAATGTTAGAATTATGAAATTACAATGAACTATGAACAAACAACAGGGCTTCAGCTTCTATTCAATTTAACTTATTCAGATCATCATGAAATGAATGATTTACAATTGTTTTAACAATCACATTTTTGAAGACACTGCCATTTGATCTTTCCCGATGTGCTTTGTCTTTTAAGAAATATTCCCCATCCCAATGTGTTACTAATGGCACTGTTTGGATCAGATGTGGCTCGAATAGCAAGGAACAGTTTCCCACCATTCAGTGGTGCAGTCAGTGCCCTGAATGGAATTTCCTGATCCAGCGATGATGGTGTCGGATCGGTTCTTGCGAACTTTTCATTCCTTTTCGGTACAATCCGTGAAAATACCTTCGGGAGTTTCGCTGATACGTTGAAGCTATCGGGTGCAAGGAAGAAAAGAGAGAATTAATGGAGTTGACAAAAATAAATCAAATGATGAAATATTTGCAAACACTTTGTAAATGTGGGTTAAAATCATCAAAAGACAACTAATGCCGTAGGAGGTGAAACACACCACCTGTTGTGGTACTGAGATACACAGACTAAATTCTGCATGCAGCCCTTGGCCAGCATTGAGTCTGTGGTAAAGTTAAGATGCTGCATGTGGGTTCAGTCCTTTTAAACAAGGGAGAAGATAAATTAGTCAAATTTCCAATTCTAGTCTTTATTGATTGATTCCTACTAGGAAATGTGGGACCATGGATATTGGATTCAGTCAGAAGTAAACTTGACTGTTATGCATCTTTAAAACTGGCAGAATACCTCATGAAGTAAGTTAATTGGAAGTTATTTGCTATGGAACCAAACCCCACCATGAGCAGGTACCTTCTCAACAAGATAGGACTGCATCTTTCCTACAGGTCATTTTAAGCTAGCTGTCCTCAAGCATCATTCTACTGGAAGGAAAACCAATTACATGAGCTTAAAAAGTAGGTGGCTTTTTCTTGAATCTGGATTTAGTTAAAAGTAAAATAAATATATAAAATAGTCAGTCTTAATAGGTCACTCCCAACAAAATATTTTTGTCACACCTTATTTCTTATGTTTTGCTGCAATGCTGTGAATTCAAATAGTATTGTTTACATTCCCAACATCAGGACTAAGTAATGATGTACTGCTTTCTGAGAGAATGAATAGGAATGTGACCCAACATGTCCTTTCACTTCAAACTTACAGGTGCACAATAATATTGTTCAGATTATGGCCTCAAAGAAATATGAACCTTATTTAGGAGTTCAAATCATTAATAAAATTTAAAGCCCAAACTAACTACAAGCTATGATTTTACTGAAGTTAACTTTCCAAGAATAAATACCAAAGGAGCTGCTTAGTATGAACCTGGTAGTAACACTAGTGTTATTTTATGTATTGAATTTTGTACATCAAGTGACATATAAGCGGACTGGGGAAGGCAGCAGGTGTCATTTGATGAAATCCACAATAAAAAAGAAAATTAAGTGAAAATAATAAAATCAACATCCACTTAAGCAAGTTACAACAATCCTGAAGCAAATACATATCTAGCAATGCACAGGGTCTGGGAACAGGGGTATAAATCTCATTTTGACAAGTGCAACAACTTAAATTCAATTACTAAATCTGAAATATAAAGCTAGGTCAGTTATGCGGACTATAAATATGTTGATGATTATTGTGAAAAGCTGGTCCACCAAAGTCCTTGAGGGAAGGAAATCAAAATCCTTCTGAGAAATCACGAGTGGTGATAAATACTTGCTTTAGATTGTGTTGGGGCTGTTTTCATGCAGTGATTAGCTTGGAGAAGTTTTCACTTATCTACCTGAATTAGAGGAAAGCCTGCTAAGAATTGTGATTTGGAGATGCCGGTGTTGGACTGGGGTGTACAAAGTTAAAAATCACACAACACCAGGTTATAGTCCAATAGGTTTAATTGGAAACACTAGCTTTTGGAGCACCGCTCCTTCGATCAGGCGTTCCTTCATCAACCACCTGATGAAGGAGCAGCACTCCGAAAACTAGTGCTTCCAATTAAACCTATTGGACTATAACCTGGTGTTGTGTGATTTTTAACTCTGCTAAGAATCAGCTTATTAGAGGCAAGTTTGCTATCAACAAAATACCTAGCTGATCTCTCTCATTTCTGAATGAGAAACCTCCACATCAGTTCAGGTTAAAACCTATTTGCTCTTTTGAAAAAGTGATGGCAAGAACATGTTAAGATAGTATTTTCTGAGCAAGTTGTGTCTGTACCAATTGTGCAACTTCAGAGGCAACAGTGCATGATTATTGACTACCACATATGCGAGAACATCATAGTAATAGGTTCCACAATACCCTATACTTTATCCTTTTGTCTCTAAGTTCTTTGTACACAATTAAAAAAAAATGTACAAAATAATGGGCTCTATACTGCAGGATTTAACAGGGGTATAGAATACAAGAGAAGGGTGATTGTGATGAATTTATTTCAGACACTGGTTGAACCTCAGCTGGAGTATTGGGTACAGAATGCACTGCCTGATAGTGTGGCACAGGTCGGTTCAGTAAGGCATTCTCAAGAGGGTATTAGATTTTTATTTAAAGAGAGACAATTTGGTGGTTGGGGCGGGGGGGGGGGGGGTGCTATGGGAAAAAGCAGGAGATTAACACTGACTTTTAAATCTTCAGGGAGGCCAGTGTAGACAAAATGGGTTGAAGGACCTCCTTCTGCATTCTAACAGTTTTCATTGGCTAAGAGTGTGTGATTTGTGAACATTTAGAGGAGTATACATTTTTATTTTTATATGATTACCTGTTAACCAATTAGTGCAATTTTATTGAATACATTTTATTTTGACAATAAACTAATAACATGTTTATAAAGAAACCTGATTGTTTGACCGTCTTCCTTAAAACCAATATAGTTAAGACATTTAATTGGTAATCTTGCTACCTTAATGAAATATTTTTACCTTATGTTTCGACTTGTGGACTGGTGGGACTAGAACAATCATGCAATCCTCCAGCCTCAGCAGTAACAATATTTTAAACATCAAAAAAACTTTTCTCCTTTTTACTTTCTATTTTCCTCTCCTCCAATCTCATAAAGTATTTACGCAACTTACGTGTTATGCAGGCGACTTTTGGTTTATCCCAGTATCCATTGGTTCGACACTTAATGACTGGAAAGTGGCGTTGGATAAAGCCCGCACTGCAGTGGTACCTGATCATAGAATTTATTTCATATCGAGGTTTCAACTTCCCAAACATCCTAGCATTCTTCACAACAGGCGGTTGACCACAGGCAACTAAATTAAGAAAGGAATGTCTTCTGTATCATTAATGACAACTTATTAGAGGAAATTTACTTCTTAACATACAAAGTAATGGCAATCACTTTATATACCATAGGCTGAGCAGAATTATAGAAGAAAATTAGGAAGCAACTTCTACAATTGATGAGATAACAGCTAAGAAACTAGTATAAATAAGGTTTTAAAAGAAAACTCTGGTACAAAGTTGCAAATCACCTATCATTTTCTATAAATATAAATAGAAAGATATAAATAGAAAGCAGGAGACAACAGCTTTGCTTCACTTGGAGGTTGCCACTGATGATGTTACCTAGCCAGGTAATGAAACGTCTGGATATCAAACCTACAGCTCAGCGAGCAAACCTACACCCTCAACCTCAACCTGAGCTACAAACCTTCACAAACCTTGCAATAATTTTCTATAAAGTAAGGAGTTAGCATCTAATGTAAAAATCTTTAGTTATTGATAAAATCTGTCTTCTATTAAGTCCAAACCAAGGAGGAACAAAACACTATTCTGCTCATTTTAAGGTTATAGGGACTAAGGCTTCGACCAGCAGCTAACATAATCGTAAAAAGACTATTATATCTCTGGTACACTAAGATATTTTAAATGAAAATCAGAGCATGTGTAAATACTCTTAAGATTGAAGGACCTAACATTTAGCAATGAACACATTCTGAAAAGCAGAGGCCTAAATTATTATAGTAAAACCAGTAAAAGAACAGAACCACATGTCAGTTTGTACTCTCGTCCATTATGTAGTCATCACTCCTGCGAAATGTCTATAAATCTCAAATGATGTCAGGGTGAGTTTAATTTTAATGCCCTCTAGGGTGAAAAACCTGTCATCACCCGGCTGAGGTGGAAGATACTGAAAATGAAGCACTGTAATATTGCAGGGATCCATTTTGCATGGAGGGGATGCTTCTGAAGGATGAGTGAAAAATATTTTGACTACATAAGCAGAATATCAAGGAGTTTTCTACTTTTGTATTCTAGGGGCATATAGCAGCATATTATGTGCACCCTTAGCCTATGACTTTCCATCCATTAAAATGAGTGAATAAAGAGTCACAGGTTTGGGGTATGCAGATCACTGGTATATGTTTCCAGTATATAAATGAAGGAATGTCTTCACAAACCTCTTTACTACATATTGCTGTTATACTTTATGCTTTCATTTATGGGTAAGGTTTTGAAGAAATGTTGAAGGATAGGTTTGAGAAAGAAAAGGGGTAGAGCCAAGTACATGCAGTCAATGCCAGATCTTACCTGTGCCTTTTTTACAAGTGTAGGTTAGGTGGTAGTTACATGGAACATCATTCCACTGGCCACCTTCATGCCAGATCATAACAACACAGTCTTCTCCAGTAGAAAAGAAACTGTCAGGCTGGTGTGGGCGCCAATTTTCGTATTGCTATGTGAGAAACAAAAATGACAAAGTTAAGATAAAAGCTAAGTACTGCAGATGCTGGAGATCCAAAATAAAAAAGAAACAGGAAGTACTGGAGAAACTCAGCAGGTCTGCCAGCAACTTCAACTTCAAAGAAGAAAAATCAGATTCAAAATGTTAATTCTGTTTGTGTCTCTACAGATTGCTGAGCTTCTCCAGCACTTTATACTTTTTATATGACAAAGACTTTGAATGGAATCATCTGGTTTATCAATAACAATACCCATCACAGTATTATAATGAGTGTGCAACAGTTTTTGAGAACTGAATTAGCATGGTGACATAGTGTGGTACAGGTGTAAATGAGCTTCTAGACCCTAAAAGTAGACATTGTTTTTCTGCGTTCTAATTGCTGTGATGTTGATACTGGCAAACAGCCATGCCTAATGTTAATTCAATTTATAGCAATTATAATGAACTGTCACACTCAATGCAGAGATTAAGTATATGTAGACAAGGCAGATACCAGAATAATAATATTTTGTTTTGAAAGGTAGAGTAATTTCATTGAGAATTGAATTTTGAATAATAGAAGATTTACTAAACTGTAACATTCTCGATTCAGTGTCTGATGGCTACCTTGTGTTCAAGACAATAAGAACATACTTGCCACATGGTCTTTGTGCAATAGATACAATGCTTCATTAGCCCTGTGCTTTAACATTGCAGTGACCCTTGCTTTGAGGACACAGACACTGGTGTTTTATGTTTTTGCGCTATAAAAACATGGGCCTGACTCATATCCTGTGAAATAAGATTTACTGCCCATCTCATATCTTGTAGCATATGATTCACTTTCTAAGTGCCCTCTGTCTAAAGCAAGTGATCACATTTTCTTGGAATGCTTTCATTTGATTTCAATGGATGCCTGCCATTTTTCTGGAATCAGCTTCTTTTGTATCTCAATGCACAAAGGCTCTAGCTTTGAAACATTAAACTGGAATTTATTTTACCGAATAAATGAAGCTCTGAAGATAACGTTTTGCTTAGACAACTTCAACATGACATTGAACAATTATATCTTTTTAGGTATTGGTTAATGTAATAGTCTTTGCCTGCTGCAATTCAATAATAATACTCAAGGTATGAACAGGCCAAGAGGTAATAATTCACCACATTTGCAATACAATTTGTACTCTATTCCTCTATTTGCATCAACAAGCACATCCATTCTCCTGATTCCGTGGTCACTAAATATGCTACATATGTTGTGAATAACTATTCTCAATTTAATATCTCAGCTCCCACATTTTGCAGGAAAATCTAAGCTCTAGTTTCACCATAAAGAGGCTGGTATCTTTAAAACTGATTTACTTTACAGTATGTAAATATATATAATTAGCTTGCTCAAATTAATCAATTAGAACAAGCTAATTAGGCCATCAATTGAACATCCCATGTAACTGAAAAGATAGCAAAATAGCTGCATTAGTTTACGAGTGTCACAAAATGAGTCACTAATGCATTTAAGATAAAAGAGAAATAAAATACATTTTAAAAATAGAAACTGCTGGGAATTCTCAGGCCCTCAGTCAGCACAGAATGAGAAAAATAAGTTAACATCTTGCTCACAAACGAACTTAAAATTTCCAGCATTTTAGCATTTTTAAAAAATCTCAGATAATTGCTATCTTCATTTTTTTGTTCAGTCCTCAACCTATGTATTTTAATATCAATTGTTAATAAAATCCAACAGCATTAGTGAGATAGAAAACAATGTATATTGCTCTTTTTTGGGGTGAGTGTTTATCAACTTGCTCAGTTTTACTCCTCTCATCCATGCCAGAAATCCTTATGTATATGTGTTTAAAGTAATTAATATCTGCCACCCATTTCTCTTAACCTTAACAATGACATTCACAAACCTTAATCATGTGATTTGCAAGACACTAACATTAGTGTCACATTATGAGTCTTGTGCTCAATCATGAATTGTGTTTTACCAATTTAAAAATACAATTTATACAAAACAATATTGTTTATATAAACACAATTCTCACAAATCTCAACCATGCCTCATGATTTTTAATTCAAATTAATCATTCTCTTCAAAGCATTCCTTCCTCAGTTGACCTTGTTTCTACAATATCCTTTAATACACGTGCAACTTTTCTGTCTAATCTAGATTACAAAATCTCCTACCTCGTTCTGTAAAACCAATGTTAAATCATCAGGTACTATACCCCCGTATCAAAACCCCTCTCTCAACCCAGCTGTTTTTAAATTGAACTAACATGTTATTAATGTCTTTCCAGCACACTGCCTTTTACAACCATGGCTTCGACCACATCCCAACCAGACTTTTTTGTGTAAGATTTTGCTTCCAATGCAACACCTTAGGTCAATTCTTAGATTAAAGATTGCACATAAGTTGTTGAAGTTATAAACTATAATACCAAATCGATTTCTTCAATCATAATATTTTACTAATTTGCATCAGCTCTTTACTTAATAAGTTTGCAGGAAATAATTATAATGAGTTTTATGTGCAGATGCAACTTTAAAATGAGGTCAATGTTTCTGAAAGCATTGAGATTTCAGAATAATATTTTAAACCATGGATTCTGAACTGTCTTGGCAATGTTGCTTTTTATGGCCGTTACTAGACTGTAATAAGTGCCAGGACAATAAATCAGACTGCAATGCCTAGTCAAAATTTGGCCAAATCAGATAAGGCAACTTATTAAAAGGCTATTCTAACTAAGCTGCTTAAATTTAGCTGGAATTATATACCTAGATAAAATTTAAGGATTTTCTAGTAACCGTAACTTTATTTTACTTCAGAATTATGGGTTTTACACAAGACCTATTTTACATTTTATTGTACCTTTATCCGATCATTTACAATGCTATGGCTCAGTTAGCCAGACAACTAGCATGTAATACAGAGTAATTTGCGTTCAATTCTTGCATCAGCTGAGGTTACCATGAAGACTTGTCTCATCAACTTCTCATTTTACCTCTCTCTCACAGACACTCACAACCACCGCCCCCCCCACCCCACACACACACACACACACACACACTCCCACACTCAGACATGCACCCCCTCACAGACTTAAGACACTCTACACTCACTACACACACACACATACACTCTCTCTCACACTCACAACCCCCAACCCAGATACACACACACACACACACACACACACAGACAAAGATGTACATGCACACATATATTTTGTGGGGTGAATTTATACTTGCAGAATTACATTGTACTTTGCTCAAAAGCTGCATGAATTCATGTAAAACTCTGTTATCTCACTTTTTAGATTAGAATCAATCTACACATCATGGCATAGACAGAGAACACAGGGGGCCAACACCTTCAACATATTGTCTAGCTATCACCCATTGTTACATCTAACCTGAGAATGCAATTTTTAAAAAAAAGGTTTTGTGATTTACACATGAAAGAAGTGAAACTATCATGGTATTCAAACAGATGAAAGACTCACCAAACAATCAAGGTATTTTTCAGTGTATAATTTCAGTTACATCACACTGTAAAGTTTTGCTATAAATTCTGTGTTTTAGGATTGAGTCCTCCACTATCACCTGATGAAGGAGCGACACTCCGAAAGCTAGTGTGCTTCCAATTATACCTGTTGGACTATAAGCTGATGTTGTGTGATTTTTATCATTTTACCTGAGGTATGATGACCCTTAAATTCAATCACCACCGCTCTAATCGGGAAGGAGCACGATGCTCCAATTGGACTATGGTGATTTTACCTTGATGCCCAGTGAAATGTATTACAAAATCTTAAATATTAATGCTATTTTCCATTAATGCCATTAATAAACCTGCTCATCTGAACTGAGAGGTAGCTACCTGTTAGTAATTCAGGCTTTCTGCTAAATAGGTAACAACATTTGGGTCGGAAGGGGGGAACCCTCTTAAAGTTCAAGAGCATTACACTTGAAACAGGCAGCAAACACACAGCATGTTTCAAAAAGCATGTCAGCTCAGGTCATGTACATTACTATAGGCACATTCCATTTGATGGTCCAGAATGTATTTGACTAAAGCAAGAACACTGACTGAGGGACAGCTTGTTTTATAGCTTATGATTTGGTACTGGGTGTAAGCAACCTGCAAAGTTTTCCATGGACTAAATGAATTCAGACCACCCATTCACACCAGAATGGATTGATACACAGTGTGAAGCCAAGTGGAACAGGAGATGTGGGGAGTCTCACACTTCACGATATGTTACATCAATCACACCAGGACCTGATTCGCAAGTTATACTGCTCCTTTTCTTTGAATGTGCACCTGAAAATTCTTGAATCACTGCAAGAGTAGCAATCTAATTGGCTATAAGCTGCAGTTGATTTTATCTTAAGTGTGCTGCACTCAGATTGTGCCTCAATTCAAGCACAAACTAATTTCTAGACTGTGAAGTTTCCTTCCTCGTTTCGCACATGGTGAAAACTAATTTCATGACTTGACACAACTGAATCTCTTAAGTACTGTACGTACTATGAGTAAATTGATATATATTTAATGATAAAGTGAAAAATGATTTTACCTTATCTCTGTGGTGCTAAAATATATTTGCTTCAGATAAATATATTTAATGAGCTCCTAGTGACAACATATGTAGGTTTCATTAAGGCATCACTAATTGTTCAGTCACTAATTAAGAATTGAGTTCTATCTGCCTCTGTTCTCATCTATCTTCCACAAATCTTCATAACTTCATAAAATTTGTACAGTTTTCAGGAGACTGCAGTGAATGTTTCATGAGTGTTCTTTAATTATGTGTACATTAATTTGTACATAAAATAAAAATGATTATAGATGATCACCTTTTAGCAGTATGGTTTACAGAAAAGTAACATTGGGAAAAGATTTCTTGTGCAATCCGAAAATTCAGTGGGAGCACATCCCCACTGATATCAGCTGCCCCATAGCTATTTGATGCTTGTGGCAGAAATTAGGTTAGGGGAGACTTCCAGTGAAGAGGAGGTTCTGTCTTAGAGAATTGCTGCTCAGTTGGATGGCAAGCAGCTCTGTCTTCCCAATGTTACCGAGATCGAACAGTAGTCACTGCTGGAATTAGAGACAGTCCCTGAAGAAGAGTAGGCCAGAATGTCAGTAAATCCAGAGTATCATTGGGGCCTGGATATGATGTGCCAGGGAAGAAAGTGAAGGCTTTGCAGCAGATGGGCTTGGAAGGTCAGGGGTGGAAGGATTAAAATGGGACATGACCTTGAGGATAGTCTGCTTCTGATGGAAACCACCTCCCCCCAGAGCAAGTCCCTGCCTGCAATACCCCACCTTCCTCTGACCAACATAAGCATCTGCAAGGAAAGCTACCCAGTTATCTGCTTAGCATGGGCCTCCACTTGCTGTGGGTGTAATAAAAGTTGGGTGGGATGATGCATTTTAAGTGACTGACAACCTCAACAAACTCAAGGCTGGCAGACCACCAAAGGCCTTCACCATTCCCAGTGAAAGTTTAGATCATGTACATACACAATGGGCAGACCATGTACCATATTCAACAAGTTACCTCCTACCTCACCCCTGACTTCAAATTTGCCAGCAAGAATTGTTAATAACTCCCACAGATGGAATCCCCATTTATTTTCTTCAAGAAATTTGGTATTTATCCCTACTATTTTTCTAATGAAGGTGGGTAACTGTTTAGTGATATATGACAAAAACTGAAGAGACTGAATCTCAACTGGGAAGAACTTTATGAAAAACCTCCAGTGCATTTTTGATTAAACATTAAAGCCTGTTCATGCTAACAATAGAAAACTACATGGTACAGTTTAATTTAAATTACTCTGCATGACAGCATAGCATAGTTGACAGCAGGGTATAACATTGACAATGTGATAGAGAGGGGTCCTGCTGTTATAATGAGAATCATGCCAATAAATCTCTGTACTGTCAACACCTGTTCTTACTTGGGAATGAACATTCATAAGGGGAAATTTTCTCTTCTGTTCGGCATCAGGAGCCTATCACAATTTAATTGTGCCCTCCTGTCTTTCACTGCGAGTAATATTCACCAGGCACTGAAGACTATGCTCATGCAGTTTGCCTGCTTTCCATGCAGGTGTTGACAGGGTTAAGTGGTAGGGCTGTCAATTACCAGAGCTTGACTGTCCCTGTTGGGTGGAATGCATGAGTTGTCAATTGGGCTGCCAAACAATAACTTGATTACTTCAGATGATCCATCAGTGCGAGTGAAAACTGAAAATGCTTGCTGTAAATTTAACTCCTGCTGGGTTACAAGATGACACTAGGAGTAACTGTTGTAAAATCTCATGTTCACTCATCAAAAAAGAGGAAAGGAGAAACAACAAACAGAACTGTCACTTAAAAAAAAGTCAATATTTAAATTTCATGCAAATTCTTAAGTTTCTCAATTAATTTGTTTCATCAAGACCACTATAGATTGTATAGAAAGTCATCTGCCTTCCTTAGCTTTTGGTCTCCTTGAATTCTCCCAACTATGATTCTCCCTACATTAACAGGGCGATTGAGTTTAAGAGCCACAAGGTTTTGCTGCAGCTCTTAAAAACCATAAACCATAAAAACCATTAAAACTTAGTTAGACCACAGTTGGAATATTATGCCCAGTTCTGGTTGTCTCATTATAGGAAGGATGATGCTATAGAGAGGGTGCAGAGGATATTTACGAGGATGCTGCATAGATTGGAGGGCTTGTCTTATGAAGAGAGGTTGAGTGAGCTCAGGCTTTTCACACTGGAGGAAGAAGGAAGAGAGGTGACTTGAGAGAGGTGTACAAGGTAATGAGTGGCACACATAGAGTAGATAGCCAGAGACATTTTCCCCAGGGCAGAAATGGCTGTCACGAGGGGTCATAATTTTAAGGTGACTGAAGGACAGCATAAGGGAGATGTCAGAGGTAGGTTCTTTATGCAGAGAGTGTTGGGTGCTTGGAATGCACTGCCAGCGGTGGTAGTAGAGTCAGAGACTTTAGGGACATTTAAGCAACTGCTGGACAAGTACATGGACGGCAATAAATTGGAGGGTGTGTAGGTTAGGTTGATCTTAGATTAAGATAAATGCTCGGCACAACATAGTGTAACAAATGGTCTGTACTGTGCTGTACTGCTCTATGTTCTACATTTATTATACCATCTCCACCACAAGATGTAGGACTTTTGCTTTTGCTGAAAAAACATCCCATTGTTCACTGTGAAACGTGGAAGGGTGGAGATGCTACATCCCCAGATCTTTTTGCTTTATGCATGCAATTATCACTGAACATGCTGGATGGTGGTCAATAGGTTAATTTCAATATTAAAATATACCATTTAAAGAGTATGATGTATACTCTTTGACTCCTGTTCAGAGCAGTCATGACATGACGAATTGTATAAAGAAAACTCAATTGTTGTCTGAAGTGCAACTCAATTTCACTATGCGGGAGTTCCATTTAATTTTATTTTGCTGTATTTCCGACTTGTAGACAAATTTATTGCAGTGACTTAGGGGTTTCCTCACTATATGCAAGTTACAATCCTTTTCAGTGATACATTTTCTGTCAGTTCCATCATGTGGGGCTACTTAGCAGCATCTGGTGATTGCTGGAATCTGCAGCCAGAAAGCGTACAACATTTAGGTAATTTCAAATGTGCTTTTAGTAATCAACTTACCAAGGGATAATTACCCTATGAAAATGGGAAGCTGTGAATTCATATGTGCTAATAGCTGGTACATCTCCAACAGCTGTTAAAAACTTGTCAAGGTTACTGCCAGTCTGTAAAAGTCATTTCAGTCAAACTTGGATTTTACTATGGTGATTTATTTACTAACAAATATAATTTTAACACAGCCCTGCTTTAAGCTGTACCTAACATGGATGCTGGAGATCTGAAACAAAAGCAGAAATTGCTGGTGAAATGCAGCAGGTCCAGCAACATCTGTGGGGAAAAAGTTAACATTTTGAGTCTGGTCTGTGTATAGGTGGAGATGGAATCAGAGAGAAAGAGAAAGAGACAGATTTAAACCTGGTAGGCAGATATAGAGATTATTGATAGTTGGCCATTAAAGTTAAAGTTAAAGAAGACAATGTCAAAGTGAGGATAAACTGGACAAGCATAGGAGATGGTTGTGGATGGGGACAGTTCAAGTCTTTCCAGGAAGAAGCAGAGAGACCTAGTCTTCACACTTCTGTCCTCACCCCTTCGCTTCCTCTCCTGTCCCCAATAAAGCCTCCACATACAGAGGATCAGAAGAAGCCATTTCCGTCACCTCCAGCAGGATATTACAACCAGATACATATTCCCATTCCTTGTCAGCATTCTGCAGGGATTGTTCCCTCCAGGACACTCTGGTCCGCCCCTCCTCCACTCCCAACACTTCCCCTCACCCATGCAGGTACAGAAGGTATAACACCTACTTGTTTATCTCCTCTCTCCTCACAATCTAAAACTCTAGACACAGGTGAAACAGCGATTTACCTGCATTTCACTCAATCAAGACTATTACATTTGCTGGTCACAATGCAGTCTTCTCTACATTGGAGAGACAAACACAGACTGACTTACTGACTGTTTTGTGGGACATCTACAGTCTGTCTATAAAAAATGACCCTGACCTTCCAGTTGGTTGCGACTTCAATACACCACTGTGTTCCCACACCAACATTTTTCTGTTGCCAGCCTGCTGCAGTGTCCCAGCGCAGCTCAGAGCAATCTCGAAGAACAGCATCTCATTTTCAACTTGGGAGCCCTGCAGCCTCTGACACTCAACATTGAGCTCAATAATTTTAGAGACTGATTCCATTCTTCCATGTTTTTAACCCACTCCATTCCCTGGTCTTGTCATGGCATGGGATGCTTTCAGCACAGCCAACCCATTCCTTCCTATCCTTGGGAATCATTTATTCAGCTCCTCTCTGTACTGGCCCTCATCAGCTTACCCCTTTCATACCCCTGTCTCCATCTCCATCTACCCACTCACCTCTCCCCCCTACCAACAGCACTCCCTGGTCTTCAGCATAAATACCAATTTCTCCAGACTCAAAACGTTAACTCAAAATGTTAACTCTGCTTTATCCCCACACTGATGCTGCTCGGCTCAATAAGTTTTGCCAGAAATTTCTAATTTTGTCTTAGTTGTAACTGTCTGGTGAGCAATGAATAATACGATTTGTTTAAGAATCGTCAGCATTTCGACAGACTATTCAGATCTGTTTGGGGAATTGTTTTAACAGTTCCTAGAGCAGATGAGAATTAAAATATGGTACACATTTGGGCCAGGCTGGGTTGAAGTATCCACATGTGATCCCTGTTTGGTGCCATGTTGAGCTGCTGGGTTGGGAAAAGTTCCTATTCATTACTGAAATTGTGTGGAACGAGCTCAGTTATGATGCGCTCACTCAATGACTATAGCACTGGAATGAAGAATGGCTGCATATGCCAAATGGCAGGCTCTTAATGGCACCCCAAAACAGTTGGCCACTAACAGTTAGGCCCTGGAAAGAAAGGAAAAGGAGAATGCAGGAAAATCTAGCACACCTCACAGTCTGATGTCTCCACAGCATCTCAACTGATCCACCTGTAATTGCTATATTGGTTATGCTCGACTTGCAGAACTGGCCATGGTCCAGACCTTGGGCTGCAAGAACTGAGCTGATTCCTGAACACTGGTTGAACCAAGCGTCTGACTAATTGTGGCCAATTCCCTTGGTGTGGAATTGGATGAGATCCTTGACAGGCTGTGGTGGTATTTCCTGATTGACGGTCATCCCCCTTGACCTCACTATGGACAGGTCTCTTTTAGACTTGCACTTAAACCATTTTCTTGAGGCACATGCAATGTGTTGCCATGTAAGCTGCTGCCACCTGTTGGTCTAACATTGAAGTAGCACAGTGCCACACAACGACATTGATTGATTGGTTCTCCCCACCCTAACAAGCTCTCTGCCCCAACATCTGCACTAAGCATGCAATATGAAGTATACGAAGATGGGCAGCCTCCAAGTATTCACAAAGTGAGTGAGCTAAGAACCAACAGATGCATCTTGTGCAGGTGCACGAGGTGCACATCTGTCCCTGCTTGCAAAGTGCCCTGGCAGAAGCAAGCAAGTCACAGGTGTTACTGAGTTTCAAGATAAAGCATGAAGGAACTGAAGTCGCTTGTGAGTTTATCCAAGAGCAAACCTGATGAAGCTGGTGGCTTGTCAATGCTGACTCATGTGAACTAAGGGTCAAAGACTATGATGGCCATGCAACGCACAGGGGCATTGTGCTGAACAGACAGTTGGATGATGATCAGTAAGCTGTGTTACTCATTCTGACTTACATGTCAGGAATTCTCTCTAGGGGAAAGAGGGCAAGAATTAGATGTAGCATATAAATGAGGTAAGATAGTGGCAGGGGTTGGGGTAAGAAGTTCCACATAAAGTCTTTGGCTTTTCCAATATTCTTCCATTCAGGTAAAGAGTGACTGCAAGCAAGAAATTGGAGGATCACTGGAATTTATATCCATCCATGACCTCGAAAGGTTCCACAGTGCTTCACAGTCAATTTAGAGCAATTTGGAAATATAGTAAATACATTTCAATGTTTTCAAGGACAAGCTGTCGGAGGAAGAGGAAGGAAGTGTGAGCTCCAAAAGCTTGTGGTTTCAAATAAACCTGTTGGACTCTATAACCTGGTGCTGTGTGATTTTTGACTTCAAGGAATAAAAATAGGAGAAAATTTGGGCAAAAATTTGTATTGAAGTCATTTTCTACTACCATTAATTAATGAGAGTAGCAGTGTTCTTGGTGTTAGTTGTGAGAACAGATGAGAGAAAATGGGGCTCTTCACTTGAACTAAGTCAAGAGGAAACCTTTTCAACGTGCTAAAAATTACCTTTTTCAGAGATACATTGAGAAAAACAAATTTCCACTGACCAATCAATAAGTGGGATCAAAGGAATTAGTGTCATAATCCAAATGGATGAAAGGAGAGGTTAAGATGATTGTTAATATATGGTCTCAGTGAATAAAAACACAGATGGAAGCAGAATCAGTCTTTGCTTTCAAAATGGAATATACATAATTCAAGAATATGAGTTTTCACCAGTCTGGTGAAGGGAACAGGGGCTGGATTGGAAAGCAGCAGGCAACACCTCTATAATGAACTGAATAGTCTTTTGCTACCCTGACGGAATCTGTTCTACAATTTATGCAAGTAAAATGATCGTGTGACTAAATGCTAAAAAGTTTATTTGAAGAGAGATAGAAAGTGTGCTTCTATCAAAGATTTTAACAGTTTTCAGCAATTGTAAGTCACTCATGCATTTTCTTTCCCCATCAGTGCATGACTCAGTAATATAGTGCAGATTGGATGGGGTTTTTTTTTTACTGATTTTCCATGCAGTCATTATTACACAATGCTCAAATCGGCCAATTATACTAGACTAATTATGCTGCATCAAAAACAAACATACCATCAAGGAGGCTTTTCTTCTCTGAAGAAACCAACTGAGAACTTCTCCCACTGGATTTCGTCTCAGTGAGGGTAAATCTGTCATTTACACCACTTCTGTGCAATGTCTTGGGAGTTTTATGTCTCAACTTACACTTACAATATTGGTGATCTGAACTATGTTACCACATGCAGTGGTGACTCACCTCTACATAAAAGCTCATTATATTAGCAACTGCTGCTGGAGCACATTGTGTGTACCTCAGCAACAGGTCTTGGGAATGGCTCAGTACAGAAATCTATAAATATCTCTGCCAGATCACCAATAACATTTGGCATAAAGCACTGAATGCTTTTTGGCCTGTACTCAGGAACAAACTTGAAATGAAAGTAGCAGAATCACACTGAAATACCTTATATAGTCAAATAATGCTAATAATTCAAACAGCATAATGTGTAAAGTCAGTGGAAGTGCAAAGAATTTTTAAGGGAAAGAATTATGTTCTAAATGTATTTCTGCCAGGTTTTTAATAATGCGGATTGTTTGATGTTTCACCTTATAAACTTTAGTTTTTAATAACATGCTAAAGTGTCAACAGTGGAGTTTCTTTTGGCTCTTCATAACTCAGTCAAACTGTAACTCTTAATTTATATCTATGTTGTATTAGTGGTTCACAATCAAATGCTAGAATGAACAATATGAAAATCATTATGATTCATAGTGTTGCTGTACTGATCATAATTAAGAATGAGCACAAAAATAGTTTGAATTGAGCCATCATAAGTCAATTAAGAAAATTATTTGGGCAATTTACTTCCAAAGGTAGACTGCCACATGTTTTCAGTGCTGTAAGAATTTCTCTTCCCCTTTTCTTGTTTCTTTAATTCTCAATAGCTTGGAAAGATCAAGATAGATACAGGCTGCTTGGTACATAGTCCTCATTCTTTAGTGAGGGAGTCATGGCCTTGGTAGATATATATCCGATTAATTTCTGATAAGGTAATGTATTATGTGGCTGCAGTGAGGATTGTGATTATCGCACAAGTGTGTTTGCCTAACCTATTGCCATTAAGTAGACAGGTATATGGGTGTTAAGTTTGCTTCCATCTGATAGCAGTTATGGTACAACAGAACATGCAATTCACAAATAATTACATAATGAATTTGTTTTATCTACAAGTTTAACTATCTCCACTGGGACGTTTAACGGTTCTTGATGAGTTAAAGAACCACATTTCCTAATGCAATCTGAAAATCCTTTCTCTGTATTTAAATGACTCAAATTTCTGATCACATGAATTACAGTCAAAATCAGAGACTGCAGTTTATACAAGCACATTTTCTTGGTTATAATAGTCAAGGCTATTACATTAAGTGATATTTCAATGTACAAATGCATTATGTAATCATAAGCAATTCTTTCATATGTTTGTTATATTGAAGAAACTAACCCATCTGCGGATTAAAGTTGGCGGTGTAGTTTTTATAATGCTTGTGCATTTAACAATGATACTTGTCTAGAACCTTGTGGTTAGGCCACACTGTCTGCTCACAGATCCCTGAGGGGTTTCTCACTTGAATGATATAAAACTGAAAAAAAATTTCAAAGACTAACCAGAGGGCTTCCATCAGTCCAACGGAAATCATGTTCAAACATTTTGTCATTTAGGCCAATCCATTGGTAGTCCTGGCCAATACCTATGGGGCAGATAAAACAAGGAAAGGATGTGTTTAAAAACAATTCCATGTATGGCAATGATTAATCCAGCAACATCAGGAAGTTTATATGTATATATAAATTGCCCTTCCTGTTCTGTAGATCTCAAACAAAAATCTTGATGACTGGGTGTCTTTCATCCAATCTTTTTGGAATTTCTATCTTAATATAAGTAAACTGCTTTCATCGTGCTTTCCTACCCTCCTTCTCTCCCGAAATTTTTAAAAAATTATCTTTGTTAATTGTCGTGGTTTGGCTATTCCACATTTCTGTTTATTGGCATTGTCCTAGTATGATTACTGAGGTACTGGTAACATTTCTGGCTGACTTTGTTATACAGGTAAAAACTGAAAGACCTGCAGATGCTGGAAATCAGAAATAAAAACAGAAATTGCTGGAAAAGCTCAGCCGATCTGGCAGCTTCTGTGGAGAGAAATCACCAGAGTTAATGTTTCAGGTCCAGTGACCCTTCCTCAGAATGCATGAAATGTTAACTCTTGATTATTCTCACAGATGTTGCCAGACCCACTGAGCCTTTCCAGCAATTCCTATTTTGGTTTATATGAGTATTGCTAGGCTGCACTAACTTGTAATAGTAGGTACTGTTGTCAGAACCATGTTAAATCTATTATTAGATTACTTACAGTGTGGAAACAGGCCCTTCGGCCCAACAAGTCCACACCAACCCTCCGAAGAGCAACCTACCCAAAACCATTCCCCTACACCTAACACTATGGGCAATTTAGCATGGCCAATTCACCTAACCTGCACATTTTTGGACTGTGGGAGGAAACTGGAACACCCAGAGGAAACCCATGCAGACACGGGAAGAATGTGCAAACTCCACGCAGGCAGTTGCCTAAAGCAGGAATTGAACCCATGTCTCAAGTGCTGTTAGGCAGCAGTGCTAACCACTGTGCCACCGTGCCTCCCACGAAGTACCATTATCAGACTGTGCTAATTCTATTACTCATCTGTGATCAATAAGCAATGTTAACTCTAATATTCAAGCAATATTATCCATGGCACTAGGTAAAAACAAGGACTGCAGATGCTGGAAACCAGACTTTATATTAGAGTGATGCTGGAAAAGCACAGCAGGTCAGGTCAGGCAATTACTGATGAAGGGCTTTTGCCCGAAATGTCGATTTTCCTGCTCCTTGGATGCTGCCTGACCTGCTCTGCTTTTCCAGCACCACTCTAATCTAGTATCCATGCCACGATAACTCTATTAGCTAGAGACCATTATCAGTGTTATATTGAAGGTGCTAGATTGTTCATTTTTTAAAACATTTTTTGAGACAT
The DNA here is from genome assembly GCF_047496795.1 of Chiloscyllium punctatum. Taxonomy (NCBI): domain Eukaryota; kingdom Metazoa; phylum Chordata; class Chondrichthyes; order Orectolobiformes; family Hemiscylliidae; genus Chiloscyllium; species Chiloscyllium punctatum. The sequence goes on along the minus strand of NC_092740.1, from coordinate 51,345,882 downwards.
CTTGTCAACTCTTTATCACACCCAAAACTGTCAACTGTAGGCATGGAGGAGAGGAAAGTAAGAATGCACTTAGAACTTAAAAACAAGTTAATTAAATACATTTGCACCAGCCCTCACAGGTTTCTGGCCCACGTCAGCTTTAGAGACAAAACGCATTCACAAGGGGTCCATGTGTTAGAAAATTAAGATTCTGGTTCTTAAGAATTTTACCTATGCATTAACGTATGCACTGAAGGATTTTGAATCGAATTACTCACGCTGTTACATGTGATTTTAAAAACCTTATGGACTCTTAAATGCATAGACAGGTTAATGCTCAAAATAAAATGTATTCTGAACCATGCTCCCCTAGTGTTTTGCATCTCAGAACTACTGACCCTTCAGATGTGCTCACCTCTGTCAGTTTCAGTTTTGTCATGCTTCCACTGGGCTGTCAGATGGAGCATGTGCAGAAATGTGATGGCCTCCTCTGAGGAGGTAAAGATCACTGACATGTTCCAGCTGGCCCGAGTCCAGTCATACCCTCCCGCTGGCTGTCAATGGAGTTCCACTGCAGTCATGAGGAAGGCAAAAACCCAGGTTCTGTAACTTGTGAGACAAAGGATGAGGTGCACTCATAAGCAACCTCTGAAAAAAGGAAACGGGACCTAAATGTAAGCTTTCCAAAGCTGAACTATCTTTTATGTTGGACAACTCTGCATGTTATTTCTTTGTGTTTGTACTTTCAGACTTGAGCTTTAGCTTTGACCTTGAATCTATTGTCTTGATGCAAGGAAGTAGATCCATTGCATTAGAAATATCCTCTCAAGAAGGAACCATTTCAGAGGCTACTTTCCCTGGATTGTCGGAGCTGAGGGGTGACCGTACAGAGGTTTATAAAATCACGAGTGACATGGATAGAATAAATAGACAAGGTCTTTTCCTCAAGGTAAAAACAATGACTGCAGATGCTGGAAACCAGAGTCTAGATTAGAGTGGTGCTGGAAAAACACAGCAGTTCAGGCAGCACCCGAGGAGTAGTAAAATCGACGTTTTGGGCAAAAGCCCTTCATCAGGAATACAGGCAGAGAGCCTGAAGCGTGGAGAGATAAAAAGGTCTTTTTTTCAGCGTAGGGGAGTCCAAAACTAGAGGGCATAGGTTTAAGGTGAGAGGGACAAAATTTAGAAGTGATCTAAAGGACAACTTTTTCATGCAGAAGGTGGTGCGTGTATGGAATGAGCTGCCAGAGGAAGTGGTGGAGGCTGGTAAACTGACAACATTTAAAAGGCATCTGGATAGGTACATGAATAGGAAGGGTTTAGAGGGATATGGGCCAAATGCAGGCAAATGGGACTAAATGTATTTATGATATCTAGTCGGCATGGACAAGTTGGACCAAAAGGTCTGTTTCATGCTGTACATCTCTATCACTCCATGATTAATTGTCACAGAACATACGGTTCACAAAAAGTTGCTCTTCATGTGTGAGGATGCTAGCCAAGTGAGCACCCTGCAGGCGACATTCCTTCTCTGCATCTTCCCAAGCTCGCCGGTGACCGAAGTACTTATAGCAGTGTCCTTGGAATTTGTGCCAGCCAAAATCACACACCTGCGTATCTGAAAATCAAACAGACCCATCCATCAAAACGGCATTGCTTTTCCAGACTGTTACACTAACTCAAAGCACAGCAGATACATATTTGCTTTGAATATAATTTAACTTTTAGAAGATACAAACTATGCAACTACCAAGGGGAGATTTACATTATGCAATAAATTAATTTCATTTCTTCAAATATATCATAGCCCCATACAACAGAGTTAAAACATGTCAGAAAAAACATATTAATTTACTGGCAGTTTAGAAGAACCTCATGACTCTGTAAGGATTTGTAGTAATGGCATAAGGGTTATTTTTGACATCCAGTTTCATCCATTTCTGATCTATACCATAAAATGCCTGCACACCATGGCAAATATTTTTGTTTCATTTAATCAACACCAACCTTAGCCAAAACAATTAAAATAGTTTAAAAATAGTTAAATTGTACTGGCTTTAATATTATGCTGTTTCAACTTTTGCTATTCACTGTTTAATACTTTCATGTTTGATTATTTATCCTGCTAATTTAAATAGACAAATAAATTATGCACAAATAGTGATATATCATAATTTCAAGAGAATCAGATTTAGGACAATAACGAGGTGGCTGATTTAAAATGCAAAGAACTCAATCCCACTTTTTAAATTTTATTTTATTAACTCATGGGACATGGGCATTGCTGGCTGGGTCAGCATTTATTGGATATCCCTAGATGACCTTGAGAAGGTAGTGGCAAGCTGCCTTCTTGAACCAATACAATACATATCCTGTACATAGACCCACATTGCTATTAGGGAAGGGATTCCAGGACTTCGACCCAGTGGTACTGAAGGAATGGTGATATACTTTCAAATCAGAATAGTGAATGGCTTGGAGAGGAATTTGCAGATGATAGTGTTCCCTTATATCTGCTGCTCTTGTCCTTCTAAATGGAAGTGGTCATGGGTTTAGGAGTTACTGTATAAGGATATTTGGCGAAGTTCTGCAGTTCCTTTTGTGGATGGTACACACCTTTACTGCTGAACATTGATAGTGTCAATCATGTTGGCTGCTTTATCCTGGATGGTGCCAAGCTTCTCAAGTGTTGTTTGGAGCTGCTCTCAGGCAGTCAAGTGGGGAGTATTCCATCACAGTACTCACTCGTGGCTTGTAGATGGTGGATAGGTTTTGTGAAGTTAGGACCTGAGATACTCGCTGCAGGATTCATAGACTCTGCTCTTATAGCCACTTTATTTATATGATGAGTTGGTTCCTTCTCAGTGGTAACTCCCATGACATTGATAGTGGCATATTTAAAGAAGATAATTGAATGTCATGGGACAATGTTTGGAATATCTCTTATTGGCCACCATCTTTGCCTGGGATTTGTGTAGCATAAATATTACTTGCCACTTAAATATCCCTAACCATCATTCTTGTCATCAACCTTGACATTTAGTGCCATTGTCATCACTTAATTTCCCTCAAGATCAGCCAGACCATTGACTAAATCAAGCCACTCATGAGACAGCATGTTAGCCTGAATGGCAGCATGAATATCAGGTCATTGGGGTCAATTTCTATAAAGCTGTAGAGATACATCTAAACTGGGTCATCAAAAACTGAACATGAGTGAACATAATGCAGACCAAATGCAGATGTAGTTTTAACTATGATGTGAAAAAGGAGGACTTTTCAGGGGAAGCACCCAAGTTGTCACTTCCAAATCTCTACCTGCAATTTTTCTTTGGCTGTTTTATTCAGGGAAGCTCATTTTCAGAAAAAAAAAGAATTGGTAAATGGCCCTACAGTCAACCCAAATGCTTTGTAGTGCCAATGTACCTGACCTCAACTGGGTGGCACTCAGGATATTATTACTGGCCTGAATGCCTCTTAATGAGTGAGGCAATATCTGAATAATTCCTGATTCCAAACACTCTGAAGTTACTATTGTGAAAAAGACACTGCACAGTCAGATTTTCTGATGAGGAAAGGATTAGGTTCAGAGGTGATGCCCCTATAGTCATATGAGACACTTACCTGTCCATGTTTATGTGGAAACACCTGTGTAGAAAAGATACTGAGCACACACAGCACTTAATGACATCGTAATTGTATAATGGATCAATATATTGAGAAGAGAATGACAACACAAAGACAGAATATTGGCAACATTTAAAATTACTTGAGGTATATTTCAATAAGGGCTTGACAATAAATCAAAAGACAAATTAGAGGACAGCTCAGTTTATTTATTTTGCGATTTAAATGTGTGGTGACTTTCAACCTCCCAACAATAAACTAATTACTAATTAAAGCAATTTGTCATCCCGATGATTTTTAATAATTCATTTTCTAATTCCACTGTATCACTGACAAAGCTAGCATTTGTCCTTCTCTAATTGCTGGGTTAATATAACTCAATGCTTTTCTGGTCACATCAGAGGCCATTTTAATTAGGGGAATAGCTTCTAACTGTTGAGAGTTCAATGGGTTTTGACTGTTGTCTGTTTATTGTTATACAGAGTGAACCTTTCCTTGTAACGAGTAGTTTACAAACTCAAACAAAAACTCTGGGTGGCAGGATTACACTCAAATATTGTCACCCTTACAAGGTGTCCAGGTGATGAAAATGAATTTGAGAAATAGCAGCACTCACACTGAGGGCCTTTAAATGGGCATTCAATACTTCCATGGAGGTCTCTGCTTGTGGATGCAAATCTGGGTTGACTTCAATGGCATTGTCCAATGGCACTAGAACTTTGGGGTGACTGTGCATCCATGACCACACGGCAACACACATGCGCACAGTTCCAGGCCCTGTACATCATTGTGTCATACACAAAACCCCACAATGTGTTTGCATGCATTACAGGAGCGAGCTTGAAACAGGAATCAAATGAAATTGGAGGGAAGGGAATGGGTGGGGGGACAAATGGGGCTGAGGCGATGATTGGGTCCACATTAAAGTTGGGGGGAATGGGAGAAGGGCATCATCTGACCTCTGTCGCCCCCTGCTGATCTCTTTCTCTCTCTCCTCCCTCATAATCTCCCCCTCCCCGATTTCTCTCTCCATCTCCACCCACATCCCAATCTCTACCTCATCCTTAAAAGATGAAAATAGTTAAAACTATCTGTTCAAAAATATAACTAAAGTCTGAAAGTGCGTTCAAACCAAAGGGCGGCACGGTGGTTCAGTGGTTATCACTGCTGCCTCACACACCAGAGTCCTAGGTTCGATTCCAGCCTCAGGCGACGGTCTGTGTGGAGTTTGCACATTCTCCCTGTGTCTGCGTGGGTTTCCTCCGGGTGCTCTGGTTTCCTCCCACGATCCAAAGATGTGCAGGTTAGGTGAATTGGCCATGCTAAATTGCCCGTAGTGTTAGGTGCTGGATTAGATGTGCTAGAAAAGCACAGCAGTTCAGGCAGCATCCGAGGAGCAATAAAATCAATGTTTCGGGCAAAAGCCCTTCATAGTGTTAGGTGCATTAGTCAGAGAGAAATGGGTCTGGGTGGGTTACTCTTCGGGGGGTTGGTGTGGACTTGTCAGGCCGAAGGCCCTGTTACTGCACTGTAGGGAACCTAATCTAATCAGCTACAGATATGTTTCTAAAGACAAAGATGTGTATGTGGACACCTTTCAATAAATCTTATTCACTAGCACATGTGCAAGCATCTCCCTAGAGCATACTGCATATGCTTATCGGTATCACCAACTGCAGCCATTTGCAATTTCTAAGTAAAAATGGAGCTACCGCACAGCTTAAATGCAGTTCTTAAAGGAAACATGATTGCAAACCATTCTGTGACAGATTGCAGCAATATTGGAATTGTAGGAGCAACAAGGCTGTTCCTGCTCCCACAGACATACTGCAGCCCACCAATAATCAATAGGCAGATCTGAGGAAGGGTCACTCGACTCAAAATGTTAATTCTGATTTCTTTCCACAGATGCTGCCAGACTTGCTGAGCTTTTCTCGCAATTTAAATTTTTGTAGCCAACAGGCAGGATAGCCTGACTATTATAGTATTTACACTGAATTTTTAACTTCTCACCCAATTTTTAATTTATTGAAAGTGTCGAGAGGAGGCAGTAAATGTGCCACCAACTTCACATCCATTTTGTGCACAGATTACCTTACATTCCCCTGGAGCAGGTTGGACCTAAACCCAGGCTTCCTTGTCTAGAGGTAGATATGCTAACACTTTGCCACAAGAGCTCTCCATTTTAGGTTTATGTTTAATATCACCCTTTGGGTTTGCCAGCCAACTATGTGAACGAAGATAAAACAATGATATCAGATTAAAGTCAACTGAGATAGTTCAGTGGAAAGGGGTTGGCGGTGGGTTGGGGAAATAAATTGGACCAGTCCTCCACTAACTTGTGCTCAGTGTCAAGCTGTATTTCTCATTAAAACCATCAAAGAGACTCTCAAAGCAAGTGGGTCTTCAATAAAAACAAAATTCCATTTCTGGATACAGCAATAAAACTGATGTATGAACAGCAAATGTTCCTCTTGAATGATTAACAGAGGAGAGGGTACAGATGACACACTCAACTCCTCCTATCATGGTGTAAGATCTTTCAGTCATCTAATTTTTAACTATCTACGAACAAATGAGTTGTTGGCAAATGGAATTAACTTAATTCTGGAAAATTGAATAAAGGTTATTAAAATTAACATAAGAAATTGTAATACATACAATTTTAAAGCCTCGTTCCTGACAATAAAGTGCTTCATGAGTTTTGCCTGGTCAAGGTCACAGACTTCTAATTTCACTGAGACTGATTTTATGCGTATCACTTTCAAAGACAAGTATCTGAGGGATAATTTTCTGCTCCTCGAATGAAATATTTCCCAATGTGTTTGAAACTACCTTGCTCTTTTATCTCAAAAGCACACAGTAATTCTTCAGAACAGAGTATTCTCCCCACTCCAACAGTGGTTTAAGATTTATTGCCTGAGCCCGTTTAGAGACTCTTCAACAGCTCACAGGAAGGAAGTGGCGTGTAACAATAAAGCCTGTGGTAACTCTGAGAAACCATAAGCCACGTCTAAAGAGTGCAGGCTACCAACTACGCAATAGAGAAGAGAAGCAGTTTAAAGGAGTCTGTGAGAAAACTATTTAAGATCATTTGTTCTTGTTTTATTGAAGTGAAAAATAAATAGAATATATAGGAATTAAAAACTGTGGAAAGGGAGTATTGGAAATTAATCCAGAACAAATGCAGTTTATAGACTAAACTCAAACCTCAAAAAAGATGAAAGGTATAATTATAGCCTTAGCATCAAAGGAGTGGGGAGATTTTTTTGTGCTATCTCCATCAAAACTGCAAACTTTTTTGACACAATTCATAATCCATTCCTGATGCACAAAGCACACAGTGTTGTTATTTTAAATATTACCGCAAAATGTTGTCTTATTCTCATCCTGTTTAATGTTACTAAATCGAATAATAATAATAATCAATCTTTCCAATACTTGAACCTTGTCTGATTTTGGTTAAAATGGTCTTTTGCAGCTGAGTTGGTAATGATACCTTTTGAGAAACAGATTTTCTTTTGGCTTGAATTTTGCCATAGCCCAGCACTCATTTGTTACAATTGTCGTAAGTCAACAACAGCAACTGGCGTTTATGCAGCATTTTAAACTCATTAAAATGTCCTACTTAGGCATCTTAGGAGATGAATGTACTCATTCTGATTCTATGTTTGAGTGGGGGTACCATTAACAATCTTGAAAATAGAGGTAAAGGGCATGTGCCCAGTTAGGAAGCCACCCCCAACACCTTCCCCACCAACTAATCATACTGGGAGGCTGCAAGGATTTATCTAACTGTCTCCCTGTATGCCAAAGAGTACTATGCTTCCCATCCACACTGTCACACTGTTGTTAAAATACCAGCTGAAGGGGAAATGGTCCTTAATTGCCACTTTTGTGGTTGAATTGACCTCTGATGCGATGACTGTGTGCTGCCTTCCCCAGTCCTGGCAAAATGTCGTGAGAGCATCCCCCCATAAGGAGGTGAGGATGACTCGAGATCTCCCAGCCTCCACCTATCTCCATATAATTTCATGGTTTTTTAAAATTCATTCAACTGACGCAATTATCATTGATAAACCCAACATTTATTGCCAAAGAAGGTAGTGGGTAGCTGACTTATCGAACCACTGTAGAGGTAGTCCTTGGGGTGTTGGAATACCCAAAATGCTGTTAGACACAGAATTCCAGGATGTTAATCCAGCCTCTCAATTCAGTTAAAAGTCAGCCTGCTGTTTAATACATACATGAATGTTTGCCACGCATAGAAAATACATATTTTTTATGTTAGTCTTCACTCTTCTTTTCCAGAAGGTCACAGAACTGTTGCAGTACAGAGGGAGACCATTCAGTTCATTATTTCTGCACCAGCTTGCCAAATAGCCATCATGACTCAGTGTCATTCTATTGCCTTTTCCAAGCAACCTTGCACATTGCTTCCATTTAAATAGTCAGCGAATACCCTCTGGAATACCTTCATTGAACGTGCCTCCTCCAATACACTTCTAGACGGTGCTTTCCACACTCCAGCCACTCGTTGAGTGAAAAACTTTTTCTCACATTGCAAATCTTTTGCAAATGGCAAAGATGTTGATTACTTTAAATTCTTCTCTATCTGCTAAGTAGAGACATGTGAGCATACAACATGTCAAAGTAATTCATGTGATTGGTATTCCTGCCACTAAATTCAATGTCCACCTCTCCCCTACAGACACATTGCAGTTGCAGTGTGCAAAATGTGCAGCCTGTGTGGCATTAGCGTTTTGAGGTTTCTTAAGACAGTACCTCTTAATGCTGTGACCAGCAGGAGATCCAATGCCATAGGAATGCAAGAATCTTCAGGTACCCTCCAAGTCACATAAAATTCCTACATTGTTGCTAGGTCACAATTTTGGAATCCCTTACCTAAAGTCATGGCAATCCCCAACTCTGGCCTAATTGCTGCAACATGCATGTCTATCATTCTATCAACATGCTTGCTTGGATTGAGGCTTAGCAACACCAGAAACCACTTGAAAAAAGGCCAAACTCCATCCACTTTACACATTCTGTTCAGGTACTTTGATTCTACAATAATAATGGAGTTATTGATTAATCTCTGCAATTAATTTCTGTCAAATACCCCAAGACAGTTACAGAAATGAAATGAGGAAATCCTGATGGTATGGAGCTTTCAGAATCATTGGTCCTAAGTAATCTTTTTCTGACCAAGTAAGTTACATTCACCAGATGTCTCAAATTACTCATACATTCCATCTTTAAATATGACTTTTTAAAAAACGACCTTATTTTCATTTGAATGAATCAGTACTGAATACTGGCACTATTTCCCAGGGAGTCTGTTGCACAGATCAAGCACATACGTATGTTTCCAAAGATTTCAAGAGAAATGGTTGATGAATCAAGTTTTGTATGATGAAATTGGAATAACCCTCATTACTTAGCTCTTCATTTTTAAATTTAAAACTGATTGATTGATGTAACTCTCTCACTCATTGATCAAAAAGTAGCAGCTTATTAATTCATTAGAGCTGATTTGCTCAGATCCTCCAAGTTGGTTTTAAACAGCTTTTAAAAATACAATTAACTGTGTGCTTAAACAGGCAGACTGTCCTCAAAGATTAAACAGACATCTGATTTTATAACACAGATGTTTCAATGGCATTTGAAAATCTTCCCTCATTGCAAAGTGAAAGAAATACAAAATCACAACGCAAACTTTGCTGACTTTTACTCAATTGGTTCCATTCACTATCAGAAAAAAGTAAAGGAATCCATTAATTATGCATCAGAATAAGAGGAAAAGCTTTTGTTTGAAGAAAGTGATGTTACAGCTGTGAGAAAATCTTTGATTAATCAAGATGTCAGTTTGTTGGCTGTGGGTCCTCAGCATGTAACAGTAATGTTAATGCAAGTTAGTGTGATTGGATGCTCTGTGAACATTAATCACATTTGGTCAGTCCTGTCTCACACGCACAGGCTTGTTTAGGTAATGGAGCAGTGCCTGAAGGTCAGCAAGGCCACCGCCCAGTTTAAGATGGACTGACAGACCATGTGGGCCCAATCAAGTCAGACAGGAAACTCATTATGATAGTTGAAATGGACAATTATTTTAAAACTTATCCATTATTTACAACAACTCTTCGAAAGAATGATTTGTATGTGGGAATATATTGATGGTGAATAAAAAGCCCCTTTAAGGCATATCATACAAAATGATCTAGTCCTCAGAGCTTAACTCTGAAAAGAGGCATAAACGTACCATTTCCCTCAAGCTACTAGGTTGCTGCAATATTATAGATGCCTAAAAGTGGATTAATCAATGATGGTAAAGAAGCAACTGCATGCATCGCACTCTCTTATTTCAGTCAATTTTACAATTTTGCTGGTTATTTCTAAGTAGATATAACATCTACATAGAGCTGGAAGATCAGCATCTCACTTTCCACCCTGCAGCCTTCAGCACTCAATATTGAGTTCAATAATTTTAGGGCCTGAGCAACTTTGCCCATATCCTTCCACCAACCCCACACACCAGGCCTTGTCATCACATGGGCTGCCACCACAAACAACCTGTTGTCAGCGATTAGCAGCTATTGACTCTCCCATGCTGACCTTTACTCATTTTTCTGTCTGCTCAGTTCTCTCTCTCTCTCTGAGCTTAATCTCTACCTATCGTTTACTTCTCCCCACTCCCCCAACCCATCTTCAGCATATATACCAATCTTTTCCTAGCTACGATCAGTTCTGAAGAAGGTTCACTTGACTTGAAACATTAACTCTGCTTTCTCTGAACAGCTGTGGGCAGACTTGCTAAGTTTTCCCAGCAATTTCGATTTGTGTTCCACATAGCAGGTGCTATTCCTTAAAAGTGTTGGACTGTACGGTTGGTTGATAATGAATGATGAAGCATTATTAGTAGCAAATTAAAACAGATGAGATAAATTATTGGATTTTTCTTTGAATCCTGTATTGTCACATACACCGAATGTGGCACTTATAGTGTCTTTATATTTGAAGTGGAACTCCAGTATGTTGACTATCAGAACAGACCCAGAGGCTACATACAGAGAAAGGATCCCACCCGGGCACTGGCAAATCATCTTACAGAATTCCTGGTGACAGAGTCATAGGGGAGTAGTGCACCCCAGCATCAGCCAAGATACACACTGAGCCAATACTAGTTTCTTACTCATGGAGGAAAATATATTATAACTGCATTTGCTGCGGAGTAAAGATTATACTATACTGTTACAAATTTCACAGTGTGTTGATTCAGTCATAGGATCACACTCAATTAATCAACAAAAGTGAATTCATGTTTTCCTAATTGGCCAAAGGGTTATCCCATCTTTCGTGTGCTTTTCCCATTCTCTTTCTCCACAAGATGGATTTGAGCCATGCCACTACTAGTGCAGTGCCTTCACAGGACAATTTATTTTATTGTGAAAGATTATAATCATCATATAAACTAATGGAGAGAGCAAATTCAAAAGCAAAGTAGATGGATAAGTTGAGATGCTAAGTTTAATTTAAATACAGATTTCTTTCATTTGAATTTTAATGAAAAGGAAGAGGCTGAAGAAGGGAATGAAAAAATGTTCTAAATATTCTAGAGCAGTTAACGTGGTGAAATACTATGGCAGGTCATATTGATAATGGTGTACCATTTCTACTCAGGTAGGACAAACACCAATAACAACAACTTAGTCCTATACAGTATCTTACATGTAATGAAATAACCCAAGTTGCTTCACAGAAGCAATACGTAATAGCAAATCTGACAGTAAGCCACTTTAAATGATATTAGATGACCAAAAATGAGGTAGGTTGTGAAAGGTATCCTACAGGAGAAAAATGTGGTTGAGGCAAAGAAGTGTGGAGAAGGAATTTCAGAGCTTGAGGCCAAGGCAACTGAAGACACGACCATCCATGGCAGAGTAAACATGATCAGCAATACATTGAGAATTAGGGGAGGTCAGTCATCTCCAAGAATTGTGGGATTGGAGATTTCCGAGTAAGGGAGAAGCAAGGAATTTGAAGACATGGATGAGAGCGTTAAAATCAAGATACTGCCTAACAAAAGGCCAGTGAAGGTTAGCAAGCACAATGCTGCCTATGTCCTAACTTGCAATTAGGACACGGACAGCAAGTTAGTCATCCTGAACATCACATTTACAAAGGGTAGAATGTGGAAGATCAGCACAGTGCTTTGGAACAGTCACATCTAGATGTAACAAAGATATAGGGATGTTCTCATTAACAGATGAGCTGAGACTGGGATTAAGTGGAGTATTGTTATAAGGTGTAAAAGGAGGTTTTTAGCATAGTATGATTGTAAGATCTCAGGATCAAATGTGACACCAAGGCTTAAGGTTGCCAGGCAAGAGGTACAGGCTGCTAGATAGGGAATGGATTTTGAACAGATACTCAAAACAATGGGTACATTTACCCCAATATTTCATTTGAGGAAAACTCTGCTCATCCAGAACTGAATGCTAGTTAACAGTTTGATAATTTAGCAACAGTGGAGAAGCCAAGAGATGTGGGGAGGTGGAGCTAGTTATCATCAGCATATGTGTGAATGCTAATTCCATGCCTTTCAACAGTATCACCAAAATGGCGTATGTAGTCGAGAAATAAGAGGGGAGGAGTTGAGGAGAGATCATCAGCATATCAACAGCTTATTGTGAAGCAAAGGAGCAATGATTATACCAAGAAAACTGCCTAAAATATTAATGGATATGAACTAATTTGAGAGCTCAATATAATGTTAACTTACCATAATCCTCTCCTTTAAGAAAAGTGAACCAGCATATTGGACTATTGCCTTTGCACAGCACTGCCATAAATGGACTTCTACATATTTTGAGCAACTCCTACAATTCTGAATTACATGTGACTAACAGATTTAGCATGCATTTCCTGGATAAGCATCTACAGACACAATTCAGATTTGGAAACCTAAATTTTCCCTGAACCATTACCCCCAAAGGTCATTTATCACAAACTTATGTGGCACGAGACATGGATTCAGTAGTATTTTGTGATGACTTCCACTCCTGTGGTCGTATCCTCACACCAGACAGCTATGTCTGTGCTTTGAAATACATTTTTGTCTGGTGTGGTGGAAATCTGGCATGAAATGCTTTGCCCAGAGAGTTCTGCTGGATCCTGAAGTCTGAGCTGCTTTATATCTCAAAGACTGCAGGCAATAATTATAACTTATAATTTCATACCCAAATTGCTGCTGAAGAAACAGATACTTCTCAGGTGAGAAACTGCTTTAGAAAAAAGTTAATCAGGGACTACAGATCATCAGACAAATATAAAGTATACAGACGTTTAGATATTATTTTGTTTTGCAGTCATGTCCATAGTTACTACTACTGTCACTCCTTGGCTAAGAAGCACATTTGTGCAATGTGTGATAGGATTCTTCCCTAACGAGACTTGTCTCCCCGCCCAGAGACTGTCTATGCAAGGATGGAAATCCTGATGTATTATTTGTAATTATGACTTCACCAGGTTAACAGAATATTTAACCCTTATAATGCATGGATTTTTTAAAAATGTGTGATAATGAATGGAAAGCGAACAAATATTCTGAACTCAAAGATTTAGAAGTTAATAATCTGGAGGCTTGTTATTTTTTTTTTAAAAAATCAAACACAATTCCTGTCTGTTATATGTAATCAGCAAATATGTTGGTTGGCTGCACATTCACCCTCACTGAAATGAATTGTATTGTTTGCTGTCTGTGGGATAATTTGGCTCATTTCTTATTTCTTTATGTCTAAATTCATTTTTTTTTATAGATCAAGTGAGTTTTGTGCACAAGAAATTACTCTTCATTGCCACATGATCACATCCTATTTGCAAATTGAAATCGAAGACAATGACTTCAACTGCTGCCTGCAAATTTGGCACTGGCTCAGTTAACAGATTGCTGAAAAGTACAGCTGTAAATGTGCTGAGGAACTGACTTTAGAATAGTGTTCAGATCTCAGTTAACATTGTAGGAACATTAGATTCAAATATAAAATGTCCCGGTCTTGAAAGTAATTTATTAAGTGTATCTTTTCCTCAGATTTTACAAGTACTCATTAAAGGCCTCATCTAAGAAAACATTCTTCTAATCTAAGCCCAAATAGTGAGTGTCAGCAGATGATTTGATTCTGGGGGCATATCACAGCTGGAACAGATTATTAACAACAACAACTTGCATTTTTGGTGCACCTAAAGTAGCCAACTTGCAAGTGGTAAACTCCAACAAACAATGATGCAATTTGTTTTTAATTAATTGACAGGCTATGGATGTTTTAATCAAGGCCAGTGGTTATGGCCATTCCAATATGACTGCGTGATTTGTTAAACCATTTCAATAATCCAAAGCCAACAGTTCTAATCATGGAATACCATTCAAGAATTTGGATAAAAATTTTGGAACCCAAATTATCTCAGTCACTAATTAACAAATGCCTTGTGACAAGTTACTATGTTTTGGTGAATAGATATCTCTGACAAAATGCTACCAAAGGGAGGTTTAAGTTAGAAAGAAAGGCTGGGACTGCTTTCGCTGGAGTATAGGAAGCTCAAAGGTCAAGGACAAAAGGGTAACTAGGGAGAGAATAGGGTTCTTCAAAGATTAGCAAGGCAGCCTTTGTGTGGAGCTGCAGAAAATGGGGGAGATACTAAATGAGTATTTTGCATCAGTATTTACTGTGGAAAAGGATATGGAAGATATAGACTGTGGGGAAATAGATGGTGACATCTTGCAAACTGTCCAGATTACAGAGGAGGAAGTGCTGGATGCCTTGAAACGGTTAAAGGTGGATAAATCCCCATGACCTGATCAGGTGTACCCCAGAACACTGTGGGAAGCTAGAGAAGTGATTGCTGGGCCTCTCGCTGAGATATTTGTATCATCGATAGTCACAGGTGAGGTGCTGGAAGACTGGAGTTTGGCCAACATGTTGCCACTATTTATGAAGGGTGGTAAGGACAAGCCAGGGAACTATAGATCGGTGAGCCTGACCTTGGTGGTGGGCAAGCTTTTTTAGATTACTTACAATGTGGAAACAGGTCCTTTGACCCAACAAGTCCACACTGACCCAACGAAGCGTAAACCACCTAGACCCATTCCCCTACGTTTACCCCTTCACCTAACACTACGGACAATTTAGCATGGCCAATTCACCTAACCTGCACATTTTTGGACTGTGGGAGGAAACCGGAGCACCCAGAGGAAACCCACGCAGACACGGGGGAATGTACAAACTCCACACAGCCAGTTGCCTGAGGCGGGAATTGAACCCGGGTCTCTGGTGCTGCGAGGCAGCAGTGCTAACCACTGTGCCACCATGCCACCCACTGTTGTTGGAAGGTATCCTGAGGGACAGGATGTACATGTATTTGGAAAGGCAAGGAATGATTAGGTATAGCCAACATGGCTTTGTCTGTGGGAAATCATGTCTCACAACCTTGATTGTTTTTGAAGAAGTAGCAAAGAGGATTGATGAGGGCAGAACGGTAGATGTGATCTATATGGACTTCAGTAAGGCGTTCAACAAGGTTCCCCATGGGAGACTGATCAGCAAGGTTAGATCTCATGGAATACAAGGAGAACTAGCCATTTGGATACAGAACTGGCTCCAAGGTAGAAGACAAGAGGGTGATATTGGAGTGTTGTTTTTGAGACTGTAGGTCTGTGACCAGTGGAGTGCCACAAGGATCAGTGCTGGGTCCATTACTTTTTGTCATTTACATAAATGAATTGGATGCGAGCATAAGAGGTACAGTTAGTAAGTTTGCAGATGACACCAAAATTGGAGGTGTCGTGGACAGTGAAGAGGATTACCTCAAATTACAACAGGGTCTGGACCAGATGGGCCAATGGGCTGAGAAGTGGCAGATGGAGTTTAATTCAGATAAATGCGTGGTGCTGCATTTTGCGAAAGCAAATCTTAGCAGGACTTATACACTTAATGTCTTAGGGAGTGTTGCTGAACAAAGAGACCTTGGAGTGCAGGTTCATAGCTCCTTGAAAGTGTAGTCGCAGGTGGATAGGGTAGTGAAGAAGGCTTTTGGTATGCTTTCCTTTCTTGGTCAGAGTATTGAGTACAGGAGTTGGGAGGTCATGTTGCGGCCGTATAGGACATTGGTTAGACCACTGTTGGCATATTGCATGCAATTCTGGTCTCCTTCCTGCCAGAAAGATATTGTGAAACTTGAAAGGGTTCAGAAAGGATTTCCAAGGATGTTGCCAGGGTTGGAGGATTTGAGCTATAGGGAGAGGCTGAACAGGCTGGGGTTGTTTTCCCTGGAGTGTCGGAGGCTGAGGGGTGACCTTATAGAGGTTTACAAAATTACGAGGGGCATGGATTGGGTAAACAGGCAATTTTCACTGGGGTCTGGGAGTCCAGAACTAGAGGGCATAGGTTTAGGGTGAGAGGGCAAAGATATAAAAGAGACCTAAGGGGCAACTTTTTCACACAACGTGTATGGAATGAGCTGCCAGAGAAAGTGGTGGAGGCTGGTACAATTGCAACATTTAAGAGGCATTTGGATGGGTATATGAATAGGAAGGGTTTGGAGGGATATGGGCCAGGTGCTGGCAGGTGGGACTAGATTGGGTTGGGATATCTGGTCAACATGGACGGGTTGGACGGAAGGGTCTGTTTCCATGCTGTACATCCCTATGACTCTTATAAATTTTTATAAAATCATGAGGGGTATAGATAGGGTTAATGGTAAGTGTCTTTTCCCGAGGATAGGGGCGCACATTTTTAAGGTGAAAAGAGAGAGGTTTATAAAAGGACATGAGGGACACATATTTTATACATAGGGTGATTCGCAAGTGGAGTGAACATCCTGAGGAAGTGGTGGATGTAGGCACAATTACAACATTTAAAAGACATTTGGATAAGGACATGAATAGGAAGGGATCGGAGAGATACAGGCCAGGAGCAGTCAGTTGAGACTAGTTTAGTTTGGAGTTATGTTGGGCATGTTTGGACTTAAAGGTCCGATTCTGTGCTGCATGACTTTATGACTCCATCATAAAGTAGGGGGTGTGGCATTATAATTGCCATGCTTCTAAACCCAATAAGAAAGAGTGCAGGAGGGCATGCCAAAAGCAGAAGGTATACCTAAAAATGAGGTGTCAACCTTTGGAAGCCACTACACAGGACTATCTGCACGCCAAGCATAAGCAGCAAGTGACATAAGCAAGCCCAAGGCCAATAGATCAATTCTAAGCTTTGCAGTTCGACCATATTTAGTCATGAATGGTAGAAGACAATTAATCAACTAACAGGAGATGGAAGTTCCAGCATTAGCTCCACCCTCAATGATGAGGAAGCCTAGTATGCAACTGCAAGTGATGAGGGTGAAATATTTGCATTCTTCTTCAGCCTGAAGTGTTGAGTGGATGATTCATCTCAGCCTCCTCCTGAACTCCTCAGCATCACAGATGCCGGTCTTCAATCAATTTCACTCACAAGTTATCAGGAAATGGCTGAAGGCACTGGAGACTGGAACATCTATGGCACTGACAACAATCTGGCAATTGTACTAAAAACTTGTGCTCCAGAACTAACTCGACCTCTAATCAAGCTGCTAATAACATTGCCACCTGTCCACATCCTGGTAATTACTGGCCAAACAGTGGACTCTAGATCATAAGCAAAGAAACAAAAGGAGGTGCGGACTGTACAATCAAACAGCACTTGCAAATGATTAATCAGCTCACTGACTCTCAGACTGAGCTGAACTCAAGGTGTGAGGCAAGAGTGATATCAAGGCAGCATTGGATCAAGTGTGACATCAAAGAGCCCTAACCAAACTGGAGTCAATGAGAATTAGGGCAAAAACTTTGCAATGTTTAAAATCAATACCTATCACAAAGGAAAATGGTTGTAATTGTCAGAAGTCAATCATTTCAGCTTCAGGACATCAGGGGAATGACCTTGACTCAAATATCTTTAACTGCTTCATCAATGACCTCTTCTTCATCAGAATTGGGGATGTTTTCTAATGATTGCATGATGTTCAGTATCCTTTACAGTTCCTCAGATAATCCTTGTCCATATGCAGCAAGATCTGGTCATCAGGGCTTGGGTTGCGAAGTGGCAAGTAATATTCACGCTACAAGTGCTAGGCAATGACCATTGAAAAGAAATAATCTAACCATCACCCCATTGATATTTAGTAATATTACCATCACTGAATCCCCCATCTACATCTTGGAGGTTAACATTGACCAGAAATTGTACTGGACTACCCAGATACATACTGTGGAAGAAAGTGATGACTGCAGATGCTGGAGATCAAGGTCAAGAGTGTAGTGCTAGAAAAGCACTGCAGGTCAGGCAGCATCCGAGGAGCAGGAGTTTCCTGATGAAGTGTTTTTGCCCGAAACATCAATCCTCCTGCTCCTCAGATGCTGCCTGACCTGCTGTTCTTTTCCAGTATAACACTCATGTACATACAGTGTCTACAAGAGCAGTCAGAGGCTAGGCATTCTGTCCTCATCTACAAGGCACAAGTCAAGGGTTAGTCTAATGGAATACTGCCCATTTTCCCTCCCTAATGGCATTGTGAGTCCACCTACATCACATGGACTGAAGCAGTTCAAGAAGGCAACTCACCACTATCTTCTCAAAGGCATCTGGGGTGGGCAATGAATGCTGGCCAGCCAGCGATGTCCACCTCCCATTAGAAAATAAAAAACATTGCTTGGAATGTGCAGCTCTGACAAAACTCAAGTAGTTTGACACCATCTAAAACAAAGCAGCAACCTTCAACATTTCTCCCAACAACAGAGCACCAGAGGCAACAGTAGACACAATCGAAACAGTGCACTGTAGCAACTCATCAAGACTTCTTTGAAGACGCCATCCAATTCTACAACCCTCACCATCTACAGGGACTAGGAAACAGATATATGGGAATACACTACCTGCAAGTTTTCATCCAAGCCACATGCCATCCTGACTGGGAACTACATTGTCATTTTGTTAATCTTGGTGGGTCAAATTCCTGCAACTCTTTCCCTCATAGCATGATGGGTGCAGCTTCCTGCTACTGACTGCACTTGTTTAATAAGGTAGCTTAGCACAACATTGCCAATGAATGTTAGCTTTGCCAGTGAATCCACATCCCATGAACAAATTAGAAACTTGAAGGGTCAGAAATCAGGTTCTATGTAACAGACAATTACGATGTCGATTTCAGAATGTCTACCTACCATAGGCTTTAAAGTGGCATATTCTTATATTCATACAATCCCTGTCATGCAGAAGCAAGTCGTTCAGCTCAAGTCCACACCCATCCTTCGAAGAGCATCTCACCTAAACCCACCCCTCTGTGGTATCCCTGTAACCCTTATTTCCCATGGCCAATCCACCAAGGCTACACATCTTTGGACTGCAGGAGGAAACCCACGCAGACACAGGGAGAATGTGCAAACTCCACACAGACAGTCATCCAAGGCTGGAATCGAACTCAATCCTTGGTGCTGTGAGGCAGCAGTGCTAACCACTGAGTCACTATATTCTTCATTGCAAAGCATCTGGCTTTTGCCAGTTTACCAAATGCTTGAGCAAGATGTTACAATTTGTGATAAAAACATGAAGAATAAATTGCTATTTAAAAGTTGTTTTCCGTATGCCCATCATTACGATATTGTTTCTAATCATCATCATCCCATTATGGTAAAGATATAATGGGTTTACTTGAAATATGTGATGAATTGTTCATTTCAACACTTCAAACAATGAGCTTTCATAATTAATACATCTTTAGGCTTACCTTGTTCACACAAAGCACCACCATAGCTTGGTAAGCAGATACAACTGAAGCAGTTGGCACCATCAATACATGTGGCTCCATTACGGCAAGGATTGGATTGACATTCATCTATATCTGTATGAGATATAAGTGGTTAGTGATTAATTAAACCGAGAATTGCTTTCATTATTGCTGTATCTTGTGTGCACCAGAACTAAAGCAGCCAGCAAACCGAACCATGTGAATTGGCATCTTCAAAGAGCAGAACCAGGAAGTGGCTTCTTTGAAAGTTTAGACCAACTTCCTAAAAGCTGAAAGCATCCCTTAATTAATCAGGATGGTATTACTGCTCAAAACTTTACTGGCTCTTCCTGTGTCTTTATCTAAACAAACAGTGGCACTTAAACTATTTTAAAAAATACTGCCGCAACTTAACATGAAAAAGCTTGAGCTGTCAGATGTACTTGGGACAAATCTGAAACTCAAAGCAAATACAATAAATAATTAAATTCAAACGATCAGAAACAATTCTTCCAGGTAACCAAGGCTTCAAGTGGATATTTTGCAGATAAAAAGATTGTAAAATGTCCTTAAAGGATCAGTATTAAATGGATGTCTTAGGCACATAATGGCTATCCCATCTAGCATGGGATAGCATGGTAAATAAGGGGCATGTGTAGAGTGGATGGAGGTGAAGGTGTGAGGACCTGATGTTGATCATTAAATCAGTGGTTAGCACTGCTGTCTCACAGCGTCAGGGACCCAGGTTTGACCCAGCCTTGGGTGACTGTCTGTGTGGAGTTTGCACATTCTCCCCGTGTCTGCGTGGGTTTCCTCCAAGTGCTCTGGTTTCTTCCCACAGTCCAAAGATGTGCAGTCCAGGTGAATTGACCATGCTAAATTGCCCGTGGGTTACTCTTCAGAGGGTCGGTGTGGACTTGTTGAGCTGAAGGGCCTGTTTCCACACTGTAGGGAATCTAATTTAATCTATTCTAATCTAAATCTGGGTTAATGTTCCAGTAAAAAGTGGTAGACATTCCACCTGCTGGCCTCACCATCTTCCTTGAATGAGAATGTGGTGGCTGTGTACCCTTTAAGTTGACAGATCTCCTGACTTGGGAATGCTTCTGACTTGACCTCCCAACCTCCGCTATGAAAATCTATGATAAAGAGTCTTGGAATCCCTATGGCACAGAAAGAGATCATTCAGGATCAGTGGAATCTAATCTTTCTCACTCAGTCCATTCCCCTCTGAATCCTTTAGCCCGAGAGTTTCAGTACTCTCCATTGTCCACCCCATTTCCTTTGGAAATCATCCATCATTCCCACTTCTACCACCCTCATAGGCAACGAGTTCCAGATCATTACTACTTACTACATGAAAAAAGCTCTTCCTGACTGCCCTTCCCCTTCATCTCACACACATAACCTTAAATTTGTATTCCCAATCCTTGTAAAATGAACTAATGTCAAAAAGCATCCAAAATGTATCAATTCTTTTACATATATCAAATCTTTAATGTGGCAATATGGGAATGTTCTCTGCCCTATTAAATCTGCTTTAATATTCCCTTAATGCATTACTTCCTCCAGTGGTAGTAACTTAAATATGCTATTCTTAATCTTACCAGAGGATGGCACTAGTACACTCTGAATGAAAAGCATGCAGCTTGTTCTTGATGTTTGCTCCAGACAAGCTGCCTCTTTCTTCAGCAAATCACAAGAAGCTCACCTAAAGGTAATCAATTCCTCTGCCTAATTATGAGTAATTCTATGATTCAATGATGAAATTCAATTGGACCCTCAGTATTAAATTCATTCTGAAAGACTAAACGGTTTTGGGCTACAGTTTTGGTTTACTACAACAAGGAGATTTGTTGTCCCTGGGGAAGTATAAGAGGCTGGCTAAAGTTCCTGGGTGAGTAAAGATGTACTTTATTCCCTGTGGACTTTCTTAAATCGTTTCTTCCATGCCTGGAGACATCAGAAATGCCCTGTCACTCCTGTATCCTGCCCCATTATGGCAAAAAGGATGGAAAAGGTGAGATCTGGAATCACTGGATCATTGATGTGTCATCTGAATATGTGGAGGGACTTACTCAATGACTGACATAGCTTTTATTGATAGCAGTTAGTGGAAAGCTTATGGAATTTAGCACAGGCTGATACCTTACCCTCATCCATCAGTGATTCACCAGAATTGGTGTATAAACAGAGGATAACATCTAGCTTAAATACATGGAGTGCATTTGTGAAGATTGTTGCTATGTCAGTGAGATAAGATTACTAGTTGTGAGACTGAATTCTGAATTTATGAACAAAAGATTTGCATATGCTTGGAGCAGATTTGTTTTTTCTCTGACACAGTATATTGAATTGTTTCCCGCAGTCAAGATTTGTGACTTGCATTTTATAGCTGCATCAGACCCAGTAGTACCAGTAACGAGAGTGTACTTCAGATTACATTAACACTGTGCATGAAATGCAATTCCCGTGTCATGATGGAAACAGAATTGGATTGCTGCATTACTTGTGGGTATCACCTCTGATTAAAAAACATAAAATTCCTATAATCTTAGCATTCTAATAATGAATATA
Organism: Chiloscyllium punctatum; assembly: GCF_047496795.1. Classification (NCBI taxonomy): domain Eukaryota; kingdom Metazoa; phylum Chordata; class Chondrichthyes; order Orectolobiformes; family Hemiscylliidae; genus Chiloscyllium; species Chiloscyllium punctatum. Next base: position 51,323,886 of record NC_092740.1, on the reverse strand, counting down.
TTGAAAGCATTGTATATCACTAAAACATTGCAGAGTGTCCTGCCCTTACCTAGTTCACAGTGCTCCCCAGTGAATCCTGGCAAACAGGTACAAATATAACTTGTTTCTCGTGGGTAACAACTGCCTCCATTTTGGCAGGGGAATTCTTCACATGGGTTAACCTGTGCTATGAGAACTGAAAGCATAAAGAACGCATAAGCATGGTTACTTCCTTAGCTGGGTATATTTCCTTTTTGCAGATAAAGAGAAGAAAAATCACAATATGAATGATTACAGCCATATACCATTATTAAATTTAATGGTATATACTGAATGGAATTCAGTTCATTGATGTTTTTACAAGATAGTTGCTTAATTTCAAATGCATAAAATTGGAATACCACTTCTGCAAATCAATCCCACATTTTGTTTTTCATTGAGGAGGACAACCAGGTTCCGTAAAAAAAACCTTCGGCGAACCTGTCACAAAAGGGTTAACATCTTTGCAAAGTGTTTTGTAAGATTGTCAAAACTTCAGAGAAGGTGATAATCAAAAATCTTATTCAGTGACTCTTTTTCTTTTGCATATATGGTTCATTCTTAACAGCAGATAGAAAATAGTTGCAAGTTCAAGCAGAACGTCAAGTGCACAGCCACAGCACAAGCAGAAAGTCCAGTTTTGGAGAAGAGTGATTTTAGGGACAAGTTGCCGAATGTTAATATTGTAATCTTGCTAATGACATATAAGTTCTCTCCTTAGAAACCATTAGTCAGATATTTTGAGCATAAGTCAAAGAAAATACATTTGAGAAGAACAAACGATTAAGTAAGAAAATGACTGAAAGAAAACAAAATCTGCAAAAAGGTGCATTGATTTATTTTAGAGCTTTGTGAAGTATTTCCTTCATGCAAGAGTACAAATATTTGAAAGCTGTTAGATGAACATAACTAATCAAAAAAAATCTGACAACTGATCATTTGTCAGAGCACCCCGGTGGTTTGAACCAATAGCTTGCAAAAGCAGAATTGTCAGTTCCATAACCATGCGCTAAGGGAAATAAGGAGAAACTTTTTCAGCCAGAGGGTGATGAATCTATGGAATTCATTGCCACAGAAGGCTGGGGAGGCCAGGTCATTGAGGATACTTAAGACAGAGATGGATAGGTTCTTGAGTAACAAGGGGATCAAGGGTTACAGGGGATAAGCACGAGAATGGTGTTGAGAAACTTATCAGCCATGATAAGTTGATGGGCTGAATGGCCTAATTTCTGCTCCTATATCTTACGGTCTTCTGGTCTTATGACATATGGGACTCAATCAATCAATTTCCTTAACCAATGAGGATTAAGGATTCAGAGGGAAAAGCTATATGACTGAGGAAGGAGGAGAAATGAGAATTAAATTGGTTATAGAGAAAAATACAAAAAGAGGGAAAGATAAACCAAATCTCCCACCTGAAGGAATGACTCCACAATTTTGGGCCAAAGGAGTCGATGAGCATTGTATTAGCAATTGACAATTAGGTACATGGTATCTTAATTACTGGATTTTAACATTTTGCAGTGAATTTATCAAGCTATTCATGTGCTAAAACAGTAGGTTCTTAGAACAAGAAGGCTGAGAAAGAGACAAGCTTATGTGAAGTAATTGGCAGAGTGGTGTAAAACAAATAGCAAGATCTGAAGATAACACATTTCTTGGTGCAATTAACCTGTTAACTGATCTGCAGTTATGATTTGGAGATGCTGGTATTGCACTGGAGTGTACAATGTTAAAAAAATCACACAACACCAGGTTATAGTCCAACAGGTTTAATTGGAAGCACTAGCTTTCAGAGGGTCTCTCCTTCATCAGGTGGTTGCAATTAAAATAAGCATGTACCAGTAATACATTGTGTATTGGTCAGTAGGTTCCATGACACACTGCAGGCCAGCTCAAATATTGAAGAGTCAGACCTCCATCCCTCAATGGGAGTCAGTCCCACCCTCTGGTGCTTTCTGGTCATTTTGACTGGCTAAGTTTCAGAACCCCAACAGTGCCAGAACTCCATAATGAATACTGCAACCAGTTAGAGTCAAAAACAAAATGCAGATGCTGGAATCCAATGTGGACAAGAGGCTGGAAGAACGCAGTAAACAAGGCAGTATTAAGAGATGGAGAAGTCAACGTTTTGGGTATAACCCTTCTTCAGGAATGAGGGTCAGGGTAGGGAGAGCTCCCAGCCTTCCCCTACCCTCAATGCCATTCCTGACGAAGGGTTATATTCGAAACACTGACTTCTCCACCTCCTGATGCTGCCTGGCTTGCTGTGTTCTTCCAGCCTCCTGCTAAACTGCAACCAGTGCGAGAATGAAGGCTCCATTGAGCCCCAGATCCAGGTAGGTAAGCATTGGATGGGGAGGATTTGGCAACATGAAAGAAGAGGCAAGGGTGATACATTCATGGATTAGTCTCTAATTCTAAAGGATGATACATGTCCACTGTTAGAACTGATTAAAAGAAACATTAGAACACCCCAAAACTCAAAGGACGAATTGAAATATTCATTAACCTTGAGGATTCCAGATACCAATCATGTGACTGTGGTTCCAAGTTAAAATTTTACACCTCAAGGATACCCTAAAGTTTAGACCGTATATTCCTTTCATCTTCCTCGCCTGATGAACTCTATCCACTTTTAAGTTTGGAGTTGTCTGCATATGTGCTTGATACTGTGTCTTTATGAATTTCTCTTTATTTCACTTAAGAAAATATTGTATTTGGTGCCTCATAGGCAGACTAGACTTTGGGTAATCTCTTTTCTATTAGGGAGTAAAGTAGCAATGAAAGGAGTTCTAGAAATAGTGTTATTAGTATTAATAGGAGGGTTAAAAAGAAAGTGCATGATGCCTAAAAATGAGTTCTGCAGTTCCCACTCGATTCTAAATTGTCACAATATACAATAACACATATTGCAACACAAAGGAAGGAGATAAGAGGAATTAAAAATCCAGACAAGACAACGGAGTTACCATGGAAACTAACAAACCCAAGGTCTAAATATTGAAATAAAATGGGCTTGCATGAGTTTGAGAATGATAAATACATGCTGATAATTCTATTCTTCTTAGAAGTTCTTTGGTTAACCAAGATGAGATGTTCCCTTGCATATACTAATATCTTTGCTTGAATCAACCACACTAACTGAGAGTGGTTGTTTTTCACCACAACAGAGAGAGAGGTATAGACACAGACTTAAATGAACATAAATGTTTGTTGGCAGTCAACTGAGTACGCTAAAAACAAGGGAACTAAATCACCCCTCTTCACCTTGGAATAATACATTATCCCCCAAAAATTCCTGCACACTTGCTTCTTTTCTCTCTTCCCTCCCAGCTTAAATTTGTTTCGTTACATTTTAAATGTTGTTCCTTTGTAATGTCCTGCAATCCTAAGGGAGAATCTTATATTAGAAACATAAAACTTCCTGATGGGACTGAACAGGCTAGATGTGGGAAGAATGTTCCTGATGTTGGGCAAGTCCAGAACTAGGAGTCACAGTCTAAGAATAAGTGGAAAGCCATTCAGGACTGAGAGGAGGAAGAATCTCTTCACTCGGAGAGTTGTGAACCTCTGGAATTCACTCTTGCAGGAAGCTGTTGGGGCCAGCTCGTTAGATATATTCAAGAGGGAGCTGGATGTAGCCCTTGCAGCTAAAGAGATCAAGGGGTACAGGGAAATACTGAGATTACCTGATCACCCATGGTGGTATTGAATGGTGTTGCAGGCTCAAAGGGTCAAATGGCCTACTCTTGAACCGGTTTTCTATATTTCTATCCAAATGTTGACTGACTATTTTCTCCACACATGCTACTTAAACATTTCCAGATTTTTCTTTTCGTTGCTGAAACCTAAGATACCTTCTTGGTTGGTCAGTAGTTAATAGCGTTCATATCATTTAATGTTAGTCAATTCAAAGCTAATTTAGGCCTCACAAGCAAACCACTAAAAAGCTTGGCTAAACTACTATTCCTACAAGACAACTCTAATTAATAAGAGCAAAGTATTGTGAATGTTAGACTTTGGAAATAAAAACAGAAAATATTGAAAAAACTCAGCAGGTATGGTAACTTCTTAGGAGAGAAAACCAGAGTTAACATAGTGATTGGACTTAGGGCGGCACGGTGGCTCAGTGGTTAGCACTGCTGCCTCATAGTGCCAGGGACCCAGGTTCAATTCCTGCCATGGGCAACTGTCTGTGTGGAGTTTACACATTCTTCCTGTGCCTGTGTGGGTTTCCTCTGGGTGCTCCAGTTTCCTCCCACAGTCCAAAAATGTGCAGGTTAGGTGAATTGGCCATGCTAAATTGCCTGTAGTGTTAGGCGAAGGGGGTAAATGTAGGGAATGGGTCTGGGTGGTTTGCTCTTTGGAGGATTGGTGTGGACTTGTTGGGCCAAAGGGCCTGTTTCCACACTGTAAGTAATCTACGTTTTGTACTGCACAGATGCCACTAAACCTAATTTATTAGGCCTCTGTACAATTTCCATCAACGTTGTGCTTAAGCTATATTAGGTGTTCCTACGTGAACTGAGATCAATTCTACCTTGCATTTTACTAAGTATTTCATTTGCCAAAGCCTTCCAAACAGAAACTAAAATTTCTCCATAGAATGGAATAAGAGTTTGAATGTACGATCACTTTCAATGCTCAGATTGGCCTATGCTGGGATCACTTCTCAAAAAAGTATAGGTAGAATTCCCATTTTCCATTCATTTGACGGCAAGGATTCTGCCCAGGAATGTTCATGCAGAAAACGTAATTTCAAGCAATATTAAGTTACCAAAAATAATATGATGTTTACACCAAATATTCCTAATGTTGTATTTTTCTTTGCATCACTAACTGACTTTAAAATTCTGGGGGAAAAAATAATCTGACTGACATTTCATACCTGGAACATGAACAGTCTCACCGTCCTCTGGCACACCAGTAATCATTGGTTCACCCGTTTTACTATGGTCCCAAGATTCAATTTCAGAGGTGGTCTTTGAGCGAGCTGTTGACACCAGGGTGGTTTCAGCAGTTTTGTTATCAGTTTGTACCAAATGAAAAATAATTTTACCAGAATCATCAGTACTCTTTATCAATAGTTGAGGCGTTTGTGTTGATCTCGTATCACCTGATCGGTCAGGATGTGACGGAGGAGGAACATCTGTGTGAATGTCAGTGCCATCTGTTAGAGACTGTTCTACAGAAGGGGAGGCAGGGATTGAAGGAAGAGTCCTGAATTCACTTATTTTTGAATGTGTCTGAAGTGACACTACTGTTGTATCCTTGAGATCTTGCTTCACTAATAGATCCAGCTGCTGTGAAGTGTTCTCATGTAAAGAGGATGAAATTGTTGTAACTTTAATAGATTCTTTAATATCCTTTTCAGTATCCTTTTGCTCTGTCGATGGCCATAAAGATGTCGCACTGACTGACGTTTCTTTAGAAATTTCGACATAATTATCCTGTGCTGGTGATGCATCTCCTTCTACAGGTATAGCAGTGTCTGCATCTGGTGGCAACATAGATCCTGTAATGTGTTCTATAGCATGTATGTAAATATCATATAAAGGAATTTCACCCACTGTGCTTGGGGAAGTGGCTGTTGGTGGCACAGGTGATTCTTTTCCAAATATTTTGATGGGCATTGAGGCTGTGGCAGGACTTCCTACTGACTGTAATCTTGAACTCAAATCTAACAAAGACGTTGCATTAGTCACAGTCTCCTCAGTCCTCTTGTCCATTGCGTGTGAAAGTTCTTGCTGACTAATAGTTGGTTGCATAATAATCTGACTTGCTCCAATTTCCTCTTTTGTAGAAACACTGTCAAAGGTCGATGCTGAAGGCAAACTTTCGAGTTCTTCCGTTTTATTTTGCTGTGTGGTTGGTTCCATTGTCACAACCATCACCAATTCTTCATCATGCTTCTTGTCTGGCAATTCTATTGATATACCTTCTTCTGCAGGAGAGGAAGTAAAGTTACTAGTAGATACATGTTCTGTAGGCAGCTCTGTTACAGTTAGAGCTTGTTCTTCAGCAGAATACACAGAAGTTGCTTTTGTTGATGAACTTACTGTGTTAGTAATATCAAAGCCAAGTTGAGATGAAGTCTGTGTTTGGGCAGCCTTATCCAATAAATGGGTAAATGTTCTATCGTCAGTACTTACGAAATCATCCCCAGAGAATTCCTCTTGAAGTAAACTGGATGCTGTTGAACTTTCAATGTCCTTACGTTCTGTCATAGTATGAATATATTCTTCACTGACATGGGCCTTTGAATCATTGACTATTTGATATGTAACTGATTTTTCTGAAAGTGTACTTGGACTATGTACATACTTGAAAGGAGTCTGTGCAGTGGATGTGTGTATGTCACCACCTTCTTCAACTGAAATTATTTTTGACACAGTTTTCCTTATGCCTTCAGTGGGTGAAACTGGTACATGTTGAGGTAAAATTGTAGTCTTAAATATTTGCGACATATCCTTTTTTATCTGTGGTTCAGACACATCTTTCTCAATTTTATCCAAGGAAACAGTTGTGGCAGCTGTGCTCCTGATAACGCTTGGCTCAGGTGTTACTGGTAATAAAGATGAAGGCAGATCTCCGGATCCAACAATATCTGTCTCAATATCACTCAACGCATAAGTGACAACGTGCTCCAGTTCCTCCGTTTGGATAATTTCCAATAGCTTTGTAGTGTTATGAGTTGGCAAATGAGTTGGAGACACCTTATCAGGTTTATCCACGTTTATACTTTCAATTTCTCCTTTTGCATCTTCTAATTTTTTGTCAATATCAATTATAAAGTCTGACACTGTAGTGGTTCCAAATTTCTGTTCTTCTATAATACTAATGCCATTTTCTTTACCATTCACGTAAATTACACTAATGTTTTGAGGTGCTAGAGAACTATCTGTAATTTTATCTTCAGATAATTGGTCATCTCCCCAATCCCAAACAATGTCTATGGTTTTTACTGTCTTGTCATCAGGTTTTATAGTTCCCTCTTGGGTTTCTTTCAGCTCTGCTTTAACTGTTTTTAACAATGCTTCAATTTTTTTATGATCCTCTTCACTCCTGGCAGTACTAGAAATTATTTGTTGTGTATAATTCATTTCATCACTTGTTTGGATTCTCGTCCTATCAACTGACTTTGGTTGAAATTTATCCATTACTCTCTCTGTTGGAACAAGAGTTGGGGTAGTTACCTGTGAGGTTTCTTTTACAGGTATGCTACTGGCAAACACTTCTGGTTCTTTTGATGAAAACTCTTCACTGATCAGAGCAGAGGTTGGTGAAAACTCTTTGTCAAACTGCACCGTTGTTAATTCACCAGAACTTTCTTCTCCTGTAAAAGGAGATACTGTTTGTTTGCTTGCTTCAGTAGTAAATATGAATGGTTCCCTGGGAGTTGATGAAGGCCTAGGATATTCGACAGATGGTTTTGGTTGTGGTTTACCAGTAACCTCAATTTTCTCTCGTCCTTTGAGTGTGGACATGTCAGTTTTCTCCTGATGTGCAGCCACAGTAACGGACTGAATTTCCCCTTCTTGTTGTGATTCCTTACTGTGGATAATTTCAACAGAACTTTCCTGCTCATGTAATGAAATTGTTGTGTGGAAGCCAACTTCCACCGTTTCTTCTCTGCTTTGCATTGTGCCAGCACTTGTTCTCTCAGTTGAGGCTTCTTCACTTTCACTGCTATCTCCAACACCAGGATGAACTGATACCGAAATATGTTCTTGTTCAACTTCTCCACCAGAACTTTCTTCATCTGAAAAAGGAGTTTGCTTGTGGTAAACTTTCATCATTTCTGTGGTTTCTTCAATTGCTGCAGAGGTCCCTGAAGGTTTTGTAATCACTTTTCCAGGCAAACTATACATTCCACTGATGGATTTTGTTAAATCTGATGTAAATGCTTCAGACTTTTGTTCAAATGCAGGTGTAACTGTGACACGGGGAGCTTTTGTTGAGACTGAAAATAATGTATCAAAAGTTTGCTCCTTGTCAACCACAGTTATTGCTGGAGATTTGTCTGATGCTTCAGTAAATATTTTGACCAAAGTTTTTTGTGTTTCTGACTCTATCTCAGGTAAATCAGATGTAGATATTCCAACTTCTGCCTCATGGCCAGCAGTGACAGCTGTATAACGAGCTTCCTCATCCAGTGATGTTTTGCTAATCACTGGGACTCCATGGCTGCGTGTTCCTGAAGTGGAAACATCTGTAACTTCTTGTGTGAGGTTAAATAATCTTTCACCAGAACCTTCTAAACCTTCAAATGGCATTTGTGTCTGTAAATCTTCTTCTGCTTTTGTGCTTTTCTCAGTAACTGGAGATTTATCTGACGGCTCAATATCCTTCACTGGCAGCTCTTCAATCGTAGTGATCACCTTTGTTGCTTCTGTTCTGGCACGTTGAGACAGTTCTTCAATTGCTGGCGCAACAGAGACATGGGGAATGCTCACATCCATTCTTTTTGTTGGGACTGACAATAGTTTATCCACCTTCTCATCAACCCAGGCTGTTTCAGGAGATTTGTCTGTCACATCCATAAGCACTTGAAGAAATATTTTTTCTGTTTCAGATCCAGGCACGGGTGATCCAGATGTGGTCAATCCAGGCTCGCCATCATGTCTGGCTGTAACAGTTGTCTGAAGAGGATGTGAATCTAGTGGGATTTGACTTGTCACTGGAGTTTTTTGGCTACTTAGTTCAGAAGAAGAAAGAACTGGAACATGGCTAACTGTGTCTTTGATGCTAAGTAATCCTCCACCAGAGCTCTCTGTTTCCAGTAAAGAAGAAGTGGACAGTTCTACATCTCCAGCATGAGTTGATGTAATGTTGCTGTGGAGAGTTTCAGCATCTAAAGATATGTTGCTCGTCACTGGAAACACATGGCTGGTCAAAGTAGAAAAGTCTGGACTATCTGGTTCTTTGACGGCAAACATTTCTTTACCTGAACCCTCTATATCTGCAACTGGTATTTCTTTTGGAAAATCCTTATCTATTTTTGTGGTGCTTTCAGTCACTGAGTATTTTGCAGAAGGCTCCATCAACTTTTTCCCTGGCAGTTTTCCCGTCGCTGCAGTCACATATATTCCTTCAGATGTAGGTTCTTCAGACCTTTCCTCAGTTAGTTCTGAATGCATCTTTACAAAGGTAGTTTCTGCTTCTGATTTTATCCTTGGTAATCCAGATGTGAGCACCCTAGCATCTGTAACAGCAGTACTCACAGCTTCTGCATCTAGTGAGGTCTTGCTTGTCACTGGAACTATGTGGCTGCTTGTTTCAAAATCATCTGGAACAGGTCTCACATGTATCTTGATGGTCAGGAATCCTTCACCAGAAGCCTCTATGTCTTTAAATGGAGTTTCTTTTTGAGAATCTTCATCAATTTCTGTGACTTCATCAATTTCTGGAAATTTTTCAGAAGGTTTAGTGATTACCTTTTCTGACAGCACTTCAGTCTTAGTGATTATATCTGTAGCTTCGGTTGTGGATTCTTCAGACATTTCTTTGATTGCTGGTATAACAGACACATGTGGAGCTGGCAGATCTAATTCAGCCAATTGCCTCTCAGTTCCCTTAATGGTCAATATTTCTTCACCTGAACCCTCCACATCCAAAAATTGTGTTGATTTCTGCAAATCCTGATCAGTTGTTGTGATTTCCTCAGTTGCTGGAGGTTTATCTACAGGCTCCACGTCCCTATCTGGCTGCTGTTTCATTTCCTTCGTCACTTTTGTAGCTTCAGTTGTAGTTTCCTGAGACATTACTTCGATTGCTGAGGTAACAGTGATACGGGGACCTGGCGTTTCCAATTCTCTTGGTGTGACTGAAACTAATCTATCAGCAGTTTCCTCCTCACCAACCACAGGTGTTGCTGGAGATTTGTCTGTTCGTTCCGTCGCCACTTTTCCTGTTAAATCTACTATTTCTGACTTTGTCTCTGGGAGTTGTGATGCAGTCAATCCGGCCTCTCTGTCATGTCCAGCCGTAACAGCTGTATGAACAGATTCTGTCTCTACTGATTTTGTCCTTGTCACTGGAGCTACATGTGTGCTTGTTTCAGTAGTGTAAACATCTGGAAAAACTTTGACTGTTTCTCCTTCACCAGAACCCTCGCTATCTGTGAACGGAGTTTGTTTCTGTGAATCTGTTCCTGTGGTTTCTTCAATTGCAGGAGATTTTTCAGAAGTTTCCATTACCGTTTCTGGCAGTTCCTTTTTCTCTGTGATCACTTTTATTGCTTTTGGTGTGAATTCCTGAGACCTTTCTTCAATTCCTGATGTAACAGTGACACGGTGAGAACCCACATTCACTGTTGGGACTGAAGTAACAGTCTTAGTAGCTTCCTCCCCATCAACCAGAAGTGCTGTTGAAGACTTGACTACCAGTTGTGTATGTACCTCGCCCATTTCTGATTGTGTTTCCAGTAAAGAAGATGTAGTCGGTTCCTTATCTCCAGCATGAGTTGCGGTAACATTGATGTGGAGAATTTCCACATCTAAAGGTATTTTGCTCGTCAGTGGACCCACATGGCTGGTCAAAGTAAAAACATCTGGACTGTCTGGTCTTTTGATGATAAACATTTCTTCACCTGAACCCTCTATATCTGCAACTGGTGTTTGTTTTGGCAAATCCTTATCTATTTTTGTGGTGTTTTCAATCACGGAGTATTTTTCAGAAGGCTCCATCAACTTTTTCCCTGGCAATTCTCCCGTCACTGAGGTCACATATATTCCTTCAAATGTAGATTCTTGAGACCTTTCCTCAGTTGGTTCTGAATGTACTTCTACAAAGAGTGTTTCTGCTTCTGACTTTGTCCTTGGGAATCCAGATGTGAACACTCCAACATCTGTACCATCTGTAGCAGCTGTGTGTATGGCTTTGACATCTAATGAGATTTTGCTTGTCACTGGAACTACATGACTGCTCATTTCCAAAACATCTGGAACAGTTCTGCTTGCTGCTTTGATGGTTAATAATCCTTCACCCGAGCTTTCTATATCTGTGAATGGAGTTTGTTTCTGTGAATCTTTCTCTGTTCCAGTGGTTTCATTGATTGCTGGAGATTGTTCAGAAGGTTTCATAATCAGTTCTGGCAGTCCTTTGATGTCTGTCATCATTTTTATTGCCTCTGATGTGGGTTCTTGAGGCTTTGGTTCAATTCCTGGTGTCAGAGTGACTTTGGGAAATCCCACATCTACCGCTTTTGTTGTGAATGAATCTAATGTATCAAAAGTTACCTTCTCTTCAGCCTTAACTGTAGCTGAAGATTTGTCTGCTCTTTCTGTATGTACTGTCACCAATAATGTTCCCATTTCTGATTTTGTCTCCGGTAATCCAGATGTGGGTGTTTCTGTCATTCTATCATGTGGAGCTGACATCACAGTGTGTAGAGATTCTTCTTCAAAAGGCATCTTCCTTGTCACTGGAACCACATGACTGGTCATTGTGGAAACATCAGCAGTCACCTTCTCTGTTTCTTTTAGTATAAATATTTCTTCACCAGAGCTCTCCACGTCTGCAAATTGTGTTGATTTCTGCAAATCTTGATCTGTTGTTGTGATTTTCTCAGTTGCTGGAGATTTATCTACAGGCTGCATTTCCTTTCCTGGTTGCTGTTCAATTTCCTTGATCACTTTTGTAGCTTCGGTTGTGGATTCTTGAGGCATTACTTCAATTGCTGGTGAAACAGTGACATGGGGAACTGCTGTATCCAATTCTTTTACTGTGACTGAAACTAATGTATCACCAGTTTCCCCTTCATTCATCAGAGGTGTTGCTGAAGATCTGTCTGCCAGCGTTGTATATAATTGTACCAATACCTTTCTCGTTTCTGAATGTGTCTCCAGTAATGAAGGTGTAGTCAGTTCCTCATCTCCAGCATGAGTTGATGTAATGTTGCTGTGGAGAGTTTCAGCATCTAAAGATATGTTGCTCGTCACTGGAACCACTTGGCTGGTCAAAGTAGAAAAGTCTGGACTATCTGGTTCTTTGACGGCAAACATTTCTTCACCTGAACCCTCTATATCTACAGCTGGTATTTCTTTTGGAAAATCCTTATCTATTTTTGTGGTGCTTTCAGTCACTGAGTATTTTGCAGAAGGCTCCATTAACTTTTTCCCTGGCAGTTTTCCCGTCGCTGCAGTCACATATATTCCTTCAAATGTAGGTTCTTCAGACCTTTCCTCAGTTGGTTCTGAATGCACCTTTACAAAGGCGGTTTCTGCTTCTGATTTTATCCTTGGTAATCCAGATGTGAACACCCCAACATCTGTATCATGTTTACCTGCAACAGCTGTATGCACAGTGTCCAAATCTAGTGTGGTTTTGCTTGTCACTGGAACTATGTGGCTGCTTGTTTCAAAAACATCTGAAACAGGTCTCACATGCACTTTGATGGTCAGGAATCCTTCACCAGAAGCCTCTACATCTTTGAATGGAATTTGTTTTTGAGAATCTTCAGAAATTTCTGTGGTTTCATCAATTTGTGGAGTTTTTTCAGAAGGTTTAGTGATTACCTTTTCTGACAACACTTCAGTCTTAGTGATTATCTCTGCAGTGAATCCTTGAGATATTTCTTCAATTGCTGCTATAACAGACACATGTGGAGCTGGCGTTTCCAATTCTCTGGGTGTGACTGAAACTAATGTATCAGTAGTTTCCTCCTCACCAACCACAGGTGTTGCTGGAGATTTATCTGTTTGTTCCGTCGCCACTTTTCCTGTTAAATCTACCATTTCTGCCTTTGTCTCTGGTAATCGTGATGCAGTCAGACCAGCCTCTCTGTCATGTCCAGCCGTGACAGCTGTATGAACAGATTCTGTCTCTACTGATTTTGTCCTTGTCACTGGAGCTACATGTGTGCTGGTTTCGGCAGTGTAAACATCTGGAAAAACTTTGACTGTTTCTCCTTCACCAGAACTCTCGCTATCTGTGAACGGAGTTTGTTTCTGTGAATCTTTCTCTGTTCTTGTGGTTTCATCAATTGCAGCAGATTGTTCAGAAGTTTCCATTATTGCTCCTGGCATCTCTTTGATCTCTGTGATCACTTTTATTGCTCCTGATGTTGATTCCTGAGACTTTTCTTCTATCCCTGGTGTTACAGTGACTTGAGGAAATCGAACTGTTTTTGTTGTGAATGAATCTAATGTATAAACAGTTGCTTTCTCTTCAGCCTTAATTGTAGCTGAAGATTTGTCTGCCCGCTGTGTAGGCACTGTTACCAACAGCGTTCCCATTTCTGATTTTGTCTCCAGTAATCCAGATGTGGGTGTTTCTGCCATTCTATCGTGTGTAGCTGTCATAATAGTGTGTAGAGATTCTCCTTCGAAAGGCATTTTCCTTGTCACTGGAATCACATGGCTGATCATTGTGGAAACATCAACAGCTTGCTTCTCTGTTTCTTTGATGATAAATATTTCTTCTCCTGAACTCTCCATATCCACAAATTGTGTTGACTTCTGTAAATCCTGATCAGTTGTTGTGATTTCATCAGTTGCTGGAGATTTATCGACAGGCTCCATGCCCCTTTCTGGCTGCTGTTTCATTTCCTTTGTCACTTCTGTAGTTTTGGTTGTGGTTTCTTGAGGCACTACTTTGATTACTGGTGTAACAATGATACGGGGACCTGGCGTCTCCAATTCTTTTGTTATGGCTGAAACCAATGCAGGTTTCTCCTCAACCAGAGGTGTTGCTGAAGATTTGTCTGCTCGGTCTGTAGCCGCCTTTACTGACAATTTTATTATTTCTGACTCTGTCTCTGGGGATCCTGATGCAGTCAGACCAGCCTCTCTGTCGTGTCCAGCCGTAACAGCTGTATGAACAGATTCTGTCTCTACTGAGATTGTCCTTGTCACTGGAGCTACATGTGTGCTGGTTTCGGCAGTGTAAACATCTGGAAAAACTTTGACTGTTTCTCCTTCACCAGAACTCTCGCTATCTGTGAACGGAGTTTGTTTCTGTGAATCTTTCTCTGTTCTTGTGGTTTCATCAATTGCAGCAGATTGTTCAGAAGTTTCCATTATTGCTCCTGGCATCTCTTTGATCTCTGTGATCACTTTTATTGCTCCTGATGTTGATTCCTGAGACTTTTCTTCCATCCTTGGTGTTACAGTGACTTGAGGAAATCGAAGATCTATTGTTTTTGTTGTGAATGAATCTAATGTATCAACAGTTACCTTCTCTTCAGCCTTAATTGTAGCTGAAGATTTGTCTGCCCGCTGTGTAGGCACTGTTACCAACAGCGTTCCCATTTCTGATTTTGTCTCCGGTAATCCAGATGTGGGTGTTTCTGCCGTTCTTTCATGTGGAGCTGACATTACAGTGTGTAGAGATTCTCCTTCGAAAGGCATTTTCCTTGTCACTGGAACCACATGACTGATCATTGTGGAAACATCAACAACTTGCCTCTCTGTTCCTTCTCCTGAACTCTCCATATCCACAAATTGTGTTGACTTCTGTAAATCCTGATCAGTTGTTGTGATTTCCTCAGTTGCTGGAGATTTATCGACAGGCTCCATGCCCCTTTCTGGCTGTTGTTTCATTTCCTTTGTCACTTCTGTAGTTTCGGTTGTGGTTTCTTGAGGCACTACTTTGATTACTGGTGTAACAGTGATACGGGGACCTGGCGCTTCCAATTCTCTTGGTGTGACTGAAACAAATTTATCAGCAGTTTCCTCCTCACCAACCACAGGTGTTGCTGGAGATTTATCTGCTCGTTCCGTCGCCACTTTTACTGTCAATTTTACCATTTCTGTCTTTGTCTCTGGGAATAGTGATGCAGCCAGTCCACCCTCTCTATCGCGTCCAGCCGTAACAGCTGTGTGAACAGATTCTGTCTCTACTGAGATTGCCCTTGTCACTGGAGCTACATGTGTGCTTGTTTCTACAGTATAAACATCTGGAAAAACTTTGACTGTTTCTCCTTCACCAGAACTCTCGCTATCTGTGAACGGAGTTTGTTTCTGTGAATCTTTCTCTGTTCTTGTGGTTTCATCAATTGCAGCAGATTGTTCAGAAGTTTCCATTATTGCTCCTGGCATCTCTTTGATCTCTGTGATCACTTTTATTGCTCCTGATGTTGATTCCTGAGACTTTTCTTCCATCCTTGGTGTTACAGTGACTTGAGGAAATCGAAGATCTATTGCTTTTGTTGTGAATGAATCTAATGTATCAACAGTTACCTTCTCTTCAGCCTTAATTGTAGCTGAAGATTTGTCTGCCCGCTGTGAAGGCACTGTTACCAACAGCGTTCCCATTTCTGATTTTGTCTCCAGTAATCCAGATGTAGGTGTTTCTGCCATTCTATCGTGTGTAGCTGTCATAATAGTGTGTAGAGATTCTCCTTCGAAAGGCATTTTCCTTGTCACTGGAATCACATGGCTGATCATTGTGGAAACATCAACAACTTGCCTCTCTGTTCCTTCTCCTGAACTCTCCATATCCACAAATTGTGTTGACTTCTGTAAATCCTGATCAGTTGTGATTTCGTCAGTTGCTGGAGATTTATCGACAGGCTCCATGCCCCTTTCTGGCTGCTGTTTCATTTCCTTTGTCACTTCTGTAGTTTCGGTTGTGGTTTCTTGAGGCACTACTTTGATTACTGGTGTAACAGTGATACGGGGACCTGGCGTCTCCAATTCTTTTGTTATGGCTGAAACCAATGCATCAGCAGGTTTCTCCTCAACCAGAGGTGTTGCTGAAGATTTGTCTGCTCGGTCTGTAGCCACCTTTACTGACAATTTTATTATTTCTGACTTTGTCTCTGGGGATCCTGATGCAGTCAGACCAGCCTCTCTGTCATGTCCAGCTGTAACAGCTGTGTGAACAGATTCTGTCTCTACTGAGATTGCCCTTGTCACTGGAGCTACATGTGTGCTTGTTTCTACAGTATAAACATCTGGAAAAACTTTGACTGTTTCTCCTTCACCAGAACTCTCGCTATCTGTGAACGGAGTTTGTTTCTGTGAATCTTTCGCCGTTCCTGTGGTTTCAGCAATTGCAGGAGATTGTTCAGAAGTTTCCATTATTGCTCCCGGCATCTCTTTGATCTCTGTGATCACTTTTATTGCTCCTGATGTTGATTCCTGAGACTTTTCTTCCATCCTTGGTGTTACAGTGACTTGAGGAAATCGAAGATCTATTGTTTTTGTTGTGAATGAATCTAATGTATCAACAGTTACCTTCTCTTCAGCCTTAATCTTCACTGGACCCACATGGCTGGTCAACCTGGAAACATCAACAACTTGCCTCTCTATTCCTTCACCTGAACTCTCCATATCCACAAATTGTGTTGATTTCTGTAAACCCTGATCTGTTGTGATTTTTTCAGTTGCTGGAGATGTATCTCTTGGCTCAAAGTCCTTTTCTGGCTGCTGTTTAATTTCCTTTGTCACTTTTGAAGCTTCAGTTATGGATTCTTGAGATATTTCTTTAATTGCTGGTGTGATATTCCCTGCTTGAGTTGGCACTGAAACTGATACATCAACATGTTCTTCCTGATGAACCTGAGAGGTTGCTGCAGGTTTGTCTGCTCGCTCTGTATGTAATTTTGCAAATGCTTTTGTCTCTGGTGATTCAGATGTGGATATTCCAGCTTCCTCATCATGTGTAGCTGGAATGGCTGTCAGATGGGTTTCACTTGTCACTGCAAGTACATGGCTGCTCATTCCTAAAGCAGAAAGGTCTGGAACTGACCTTACTGGTTCTTTACTGGTTAATGTTCCTTCACTTGGGCTCTTACCATCTAAAGACGGAGTGAATTGTGGTTCTGTTTTTCTGGGTTTTTCAGTAAGTTCAGTGTGTGTTTTTTCTGTCAGTTTTTCTATCCTTGTGGTTGGTTTCATTGTTGCCAGAGTGAGTACTCCAACCCCTCTGTCAGTTCCCGGTGCAACACCATCAGTCTGGCTTCCCTCACTTTGGAATGATCCAATGGTACTGGATATTGTTACCGTAATGTCTGACACAGAGCTAATCCTTTCTCTACTGATAGTCTCAGTGACTGTAATTGGAGTAGATATGGGCAAAGTGCCTGCATACACTTCAGTCAGGGTTGCAGTTTCTAGTTTTGGTCTTTTTTCTGAAACATCAGAACCTGTTTCCGGTTTCCTCAAAATAACTATTTTTGTTGTTGCTTCTTTGACCGCATCAGAATCTACACGGCTAATTGTTTCACGTTCTTCACTCGAACTCTCCACCTCTTTTTCAGTGCTGACTACTTCCAGTGATTTGCTATCTTCACTCTCAGTGGACTCCAATCTCGTTTCTGCTCTAAATGTTGGAACAATGATTTCTGCTGATGACCCTTCTGTTGGCAAGACATCTGTTTTTGTATCTGTTGTTGTGACCTCTACTTCAATTGTACGTGAAGCAGTTTCCTTTGATGCAGTTGTAACAGCCAAATGGTGCTTGTCTCTCAACTGATCCATTGCTGAAAGCTCATCATCTTTCTCTTGAGTGCCTCTGGTTGAATGGGCATAATCCTGTGTGACTGAAGAGATGATCCAGTCTTTGTCATGTTCTACCCCAGAATGAACTTTAGTTGCTTCTTTTGTAATGCCTAGAATTTCAGGTTCTTTACTAGTAGAAACAGTTTCCATACTCTCAATAGTGATTTCTTGTTCCTGTGTTCCAGTAATTCCAGTTATTAAATGAGGCTTGCTATCATCGTGTGTTTGTATAATATCCATATCTGGAATTGGTCTTAGAGCAGGCGATACGCTTTCCAGTTGGCCACCCTTTGCTTCCTCTCCATTTGGTGTCTCACATGGGGGATCAAATTCCATTCGGCTCTTGCCAATAAGAAAGCTGGGCGATGGAGGCACATCCTCTCCTGTACCTGCTGTTGGTGCTTGTTGTCCAGAAAAAGATGGAAACAAGCCAAAGTTTCCACTGCCTTCTATCCTATCGTCATCCACTTGATGAATGTGAATGTGTAATATATTGATCTTGTCAAACATTTGAGATGTCACGTCTTTAGTTGATTGATGATGTGGTAATGACATTGATTCAGTAGAAGTGCTTTTTCCAGTTTCAAGTTCTTCAGGTTCAAGCCCTGAAATTAAATCAATAAATATGTATCAATGAAAGAGACAGAAACATAGGAATAGCAGTAAATTACTCAGCTGCTCAAGCCTTATTTGCCTTAATATCTCAACACCTCTTAGCCACCTCAGTTCCAAGTCCCTGAGTATTCTTAACTAACAAAAACTTGCATGCTACATATTTTCATAGATTGAATACTATTCACAGCAGACAGAAAAAAATGTACATGCACAAAAGATGTATTTCAACTCAACAAAACAGTGAACATCCATTCTCTGATTTGTTTCTCAGGGATTGGTCAATCAAAGTCAAATTGCCTGGTTTAAAACTTAAAGAAAGTATCTCTTTTGTCAGTCATCACTAACTGAAGCAGTGTCCACGGAAACGCCGCTATTAATTAGAGGTATTCTCCTCTCTTAAGTATAAGTGTTACTTTTCCTTTACTTTGGTTTTTCTTGCAACCTATCCTGATGATTCCAGAATGAACAGCTTTCACAAAATTTGCCTTTTTTTTGCAATACTCAAATTCTGTACAGTTAACTGAATATTTGTAACAAATCTCTATTGCTCTGCATTTGACATTTTTAATTAGCCCACCATCAGCTTTGTGAGAGACAAGAGTTCCCGGTTCCCACATTCTGAAATAATGTGCTTCTGTTTTGCTTGTGAAGAATATGAAAGAATGCTGGATGATGTCAAGCTTCTTGACTGTTGTTGAAGCTGCACTTATCTAGACAAGTGGGGAGGATTCTATCACCATCCTGACTTGTGTCTTGTAGATAGTGGACAATTTTGGATGGTCTGTAGGTGAGTTACTTATTGCAATATTTATTACTTCAGTAGCCACTGTATTTATATGTTGAGTAGAGTTAGTTTCTGGTCAATGGAAGCCCTCAGGATGTTGATTTTAGGGGATTCAGCAATAGTAATGCCATTGAATGTCAAAGGGCGATGGTTAGATACTCTTTTATTTGAGATGGTCATTGCCTAGTGTGATATAGCATGCCACTGTTCAGCTCAAGCCTGGATATTGTCCTGGTCTTGTTGCATTTAACATGGGACTGCTTCAATATCTGAGGAGTAGCAAATAGTGCGGATGATAAGGCAACATTTGACCAAATATGGCATCAAGGAGCCTGAGCAAAAGTGGACTCAATAGAAATCAGAAGGAAAAATTTCCACTGGTTAGAATCATACATAACAGAAAGGAAGTTGAATTCCCCCACTATCAACATCTTGGGTAACCACTGACCAGAAACTGAATTGAACAGCAGGTCAAGAAGCTAGGAATTCTGCGGTGAGTAACTCACCTTTGCCTCTCAAAGTCTCTTACCATGTGAAAGTCGCAATTCAGAATGAGATAAAATACTATATGAGCACAACAATATTCAAGAAACTTATCACCACCCAGGACAAATAGCCCACTTGATTGGCACCCCATTGAACCCCTGCAATATTCACTTCCTCCGTCATCAATACACAGTAGCAACAGTGTGTAGAAGAACAATAGCAATCCAGGGTAACAGATGCAAGGAGCATTCCACCTACAACCTCTTCAAGCCGCACACCAGTCTCACGCAAAATTATTTCATTATTTCTTCACTGCTGCTGGTTCAAACTCCTTTCTTAATAGTGCTCTGGGTAGAACGAACTCACAGTTCGAGAAGGTAATGATCCATGGAAAAAGCTCCTCTCTCTGCCCTACTAAAGAACTCTATAAAGGCCTCAAGGGCTCACTAATTTTCAGGGAGGCAGTCATAGTTTGACAACTGCTTGCCTTCAGACCAGTTGCATGGAACTATAAGCCCAGGATCAGTGAAGGGAAGATTTTAAAAGTCAAGAAGAAATGGTTTTCCAATTTAAAAGAGTTTAGCCCAATTGTAGTTAAAATTCCATCACAGGTCAGTGGAGGAGACAGATTGAGAAACTCAAGGGATCCCTACTCTTCTGGCATTGCTTGGCAGTGCCTGCTAAGATGAGGGCACCACAGCAGTGGGTATGGCTGTGTAAACGCCAGCTGAGCACCAGGAAGGATACAGGTGGAAATGGGAGGTTCATCCCCAGAGCTCAAGTCTACTGTGGATAAGCAGCAGTAGGCTGCACGGGAACTGCACAGCTCTAGGCATCAGGATGCCAAAGGAGAGGAACAAGAGGCATGTAGAGAAAGAGATACTACCATGAGCACAGGATCTATGTACAGAGGAGAAACCGCCTGTCAATGACCAAGAACCAGTGGCGTAAGAGGCGGTGACACTTTAAGGAGATAGCCACAGACATAAGTACCCCTGAGAGTGGCAGATCTCTGCAGAATCGCACAGGCGACTGCAGCCTAGTGTATCATTCAGGATAGACGGCCCCTTTTCTGATGTTGGATACCACATTAGGATTACAACTGATGAACCATTGCAGAATCAGAGGGCACTGCAACTGTTACCTTGGGTGGTGTCCTGCAACACCAGCAGGTCATGGAGGATGACCCTATTGCCTGACAAGGTGGTCTCCAATCGGGACCCTTCAGGAAGAGGACTTCCTACCTCTCCCTCGTGTGTATCAGGTCTGTAGCTCTCCATGCCATCTTAATTCCTGTGAGGCAGTGGCAGGCTTTGGTATAACCTCCCTTCCTTAAGACAAGCAACAGTCTCAGTGATGTCTGCCCGAAGCCAGATTCTGTTCCTGCCCTCCCTAGCTTTAATCAGGTGGGAGACCTGTTTCCAATGCAACTCGGGGTTCACCCCCATGAAAATTGCAACTGGACTCAGTTATCTGGTAGAGAAGAGTTTCTAAACTTAATAAAGTCCAACCTCCTGTTTCACATCTTCAATGGGAAAATCCAACCCTGAGAAGTCGAACAGTATATTCTTTGTTTCTGCCATTTCCAGAATTCATTGAATACTGCCTTTGCAACATCTCTTTCACGTTAGAGTGATGTAATTAATTCATCATGACTGGGCATGCTTATAGCTTGGTAATCTCAGGGGTCTGATGTAAATGCTGTGGCAGGGATAAAAAGGTACTGACAGACGCACAGCAGTAAGTTCTAGGTTTCCTGAATGCGAACAGACACACTGTCTCACAACTCCCAGGACATCTTTAAGTTATAATTCTATTCAAAAGTTCAGATGTTGTCCCCAAAGTTGAAATAAATAATGACATCAATTGAACTTTGTCATCAAAAGCACATATTTCTTGATCTAATCTCATTCTCTGTTTTTCAATTATTTCTTGATCTAATCTAATTCTCTGTTTTACAATTATTTCTGCACAACAGTGTCCTATAAACTGGGCCTGCTTGTTCATGCCTGTCTAATCTGCCTTAGGACATTGCTTATCTGGCTAATCTGTTCCTTTCAGATCTCACGACTAAATGGCCTTAGTGCAGCTGTGACAAAAATTAGATACTTTAAAAAAGCATCAGATCACTAGGATAAAGAAACACCTCGAGTTGAAATTATAGTTCTCAGCTCTATAATTGTAGTGGATAATTGGTATGCTTTATTATGCTGTACAAAGGGTAATGGCTACAAATTATATTTAATTATTTATTGAGGCCCAAGATAGCATTGGTACTTTTTGACCTGTACAATCAAATGCTTTTGAAACATTTTATTTCATGATCGGTAAGTAAGTTAAGTAGACAAATAATCGTACTGATCTGTACCAATGTTCTCTGGTAGTTTTCACAAGGTCCTCCTGAAATGCAAAGCCCATGCTTAATGATTCGACACCTCCACTTCTACCAAACAGCAAGGTCATCATTATTCTTACCTACCAACAGTCCCATTACACTACATTGAGTTCTACTAAAAGATGACTAATCAAGAACATTCACTGTGTCTCTCTGCAGATGTTGTCTGATCTGCTAAATGTATCCAATATTTTCTGCTTTTATACAACATTGGAGTTTTCAATCATAATTTCTTTTGAAGTTTGGGCACTCACCAACTCGACTGCATGCATTACATTCCTGCAAAGCAGATTGTAAGTCATTGCAACTGGAGATGGTACAACTCAATATTGTTGCTAAGAATTCAAAGTGTGATTCATAAGGAAGTTCAAAAGTTGTAATAATATAAGAGCAGGAGTACACTACTCAGTCTCTTGAGCCTGGTTTGCCATTCAAGATCATGGGTGAGTTGAGTATATATACCTTCTTTCACCCCATATCTCTTTGGGTAACAAAAGTTCATTAATCTCAGAATTAAAACTCTCATTTGATCCGCCATCAATTGCCATGACAGAAGAGACTTTCAAACTGTTACTACCTTTTGCATATGGGAATGCTGATAATTTCATTCTTGAATGATCTGGCTTTAAATTTTTGCTTATGTTCACTTTTCCTTAAGTTCCCAACCGGTAGTTTCTTTCTATCACCTATTCGTTCCCATTAATATATTGAAAATTTCAATCAAATCACCCCTTAACCTTCCAAGTTCCTTGGTATATAACTCTTGCTTCTGTAATCTTGCTGTATAACCAGTGGAGTCCAGGTATTATTCTGATCAATCTAGCCTGCACTCCCTCCAGGCAAATATGTCCTTATTGTGCTGTTCAGAACGGCTCAAGGCACTCCAGGTATGAGTTTTTGAAGCATCCATGTCATCTATGTAAATGAAACAGTTTCAAGCCTTTTGTACCTCCATTACTTCTAGAATTTTCACAAATTTTAGAAGTGTTCTGTTCTTTCCTACCTTGCCCATTCAATTTACCCTTCTTTTCAATTTTATGATTCCATCTATAATGCTGCCTATCTAAGTGTTTTCAGTAAACTTGGTTATGTGCCTTTCAATTCCATTATCTTAGTTATTACTAAACACACTATATCATTGAGGCTCTAACCACAAAGCTCTGTGGGACTCTACTCATCACATCATTATCTCTCCTGGGGGTCTCCTCCTGCTCAGCCACATGCCTAACTGTGGTAATCATTTGTCCTTGATTGTATGAGCTTCAACATTAACAAAGAGCTGGTAAAATAGTTGAGGTATTTCTCTGCCCACCATTTTACTCATATCTTCACAAAATTCAATCAAGTTTCACCAGAAATGACATACCTTTACAAATCCATGTTGGCCCACTTTGACCAGCTTAATAATTTCAAGGTGTTCAATCTTTCCATCCTTTTAATTATTAAAACTTATAAATTTCCTAACAATAGGCATTTGTTAAGACGTTGGAAGAGCACAGCAGTTCAGGCAGCATCCAATGAGCAGTGAAATCAACGTTTCGGGCAAAAGCCCTTCATCAGGAATAAAGGCAGTGAGCCTATCTCTCCACGCTTCAGGCTCACTGCCTTTATTCCTGATGAAGGGCTTTTGCCCGAAACGTTGATTTCGCTGCTCGTTGGATGCTGCCTGAACTGCTGTGCTCTTCCAGCACCACTAATCCAGTATTTGATTTTCAGCATCTGCAGTCATTGTTTTTACTTTGTTAAGACGTTGACAACCTACTTGCTTTCCTTAGATAAACACATCTGTCTTGAAGATTTGCTCTTTATTCTTCATTATTATTCATTTGCTTACATTAACTTTGATGAAACCCATTTACAGTTTCAATATTAGCTTCCTAACCATCTCTAGAATACTGTTTCCTCCATTGCAAATACCAAGGCAACACAGTTAACATGTCTGCCATGTTATTTTCATGGAA
The DNA here is from genome assembly GCF_047496795.1 of Chiloscyllium punctatum. Classification (NCBI taxonomy): domain Eukaryota; kingdom Metazoa; phylum Chordata; class Chondrichthyes; order Orectolobiformes; family Hemiscylliidae; genus Chiloscyllium; species Chiloscyllium punctatum. The sequence goes on along the minus strand of NC_092740.1, from coordinate 51,300,177 downwards.
GCCACCTAAACCACTCTCTTTTTTCTAACATAATAGTAAAACAAATTGATTTATGTTCCTTGTAAGTTCTTTTCATGCAGTTTTTGTGGCTTTTACTATCTGTTATGCAACATTTTGCTATTCTTTGGATTATTTGCATTCACTGAGATCTGTCTTTTTGTTTTGCATTCTTCGGTGCTTTTTTTTTGTTTTCTGTTATCCCTTACCACACCTTAGGAAGGACATATTTGCCTGGAGGGAGTGCAGGCTAGATTGATCAGAATAATACCCAGACTCCACTGGTTACAAGACAAGATTACAGAAGAAAGAGTTATATACCCAGGAACCTAGAAGGTTATGGGGTGACTTGATTGACGTTTTCAATATATTAATGGGAATGGATAGATGATAGAAAGCAACTACTGGTTGGGAACTTAAAGAGAAGTGAACATAAGCAAAAATTTAAAGCCAGACCATTCAAGAATGAATACTAGCTTCGTATGGCTGCCTTTTTAACTGGCAAATAAAAGTCTTGCATTCTTGGAGGAATGAACTTGTTCTGTATCTTTTTTTGATATCATTGCGATTCTGTTCCTTTACCAAATAAGAAACTTTCCAGTTACTGTGGATAGGCTCACACCATCCCATTGAAGTTGGCCTCAACTAAATCTGCAATCCTACTGCCTGTTTGTGTTTCACATTTTCAAACAATACATTGATCTCAATCTTATTAAGGTTATTATTAGAATAATGTTAACGCACTTTTCATATGTTACCCAAAAGTGTATAAAACTCATGGTTAATCAAACATGATCATGAGATATAGTAGCAAAATTATGTCATTTGGCCAATCAAATCTGCTCCACCATTCACTCATTGCTGATATGTTTCTCAATCGTTGAGAGTGCGGTGCTGAAAAAGAACAGCAGATCAGGCAGCATCCTAGGAGCAGGAGAATAGATGTTTCAGGCAAGATACTGCCTGACCTGCTGTGCTTTTCCAGCACCATAATCTTGACTGTGATCTCCAGCATCTGCAGTCCTCACTTTCTCCTGATATGTTTCTCAACCCTATTCTCTTGTCTTCTCCCCATAACGTTTAATCCCTTTACTAATCAATAACCTATCTATCTCTGTCTTTATTACAAGAAACAACTTGGCCTTCTGTGGCAATGAGTTCACACAGATCCACACCTTCTGGCTGAACAAATTCCTCCTCATCTCAGTTTGAAAGAATCGTCCCTTCACTCTGAGGCTGTGCCCTCAAGTCTTTGTCTTTCCCACAATAGAAACGTCTTCTTCATGCCTGCTCTATTCAGGCCTCTCAGTATGCTGTGAATTTCAATGAGATCTCCTCTCATCCTCCATTGGGCAAAGGGTCAGATTCCTCAACTGCCCTCATATGTCAAAGGTTGTTCAGCCACTCCTCATTTGATAAGTTCTTCACCCCGGGATCATTCTTGTAAACCTCGTCTGGACCGCCTTCAAGACCCTCAAACCCTTCTTTAGATACAGGGCCCAAAACTGCTCTTATATTCCAAATGTAAGTTCCAACATTCAATCCAGAGCCCGACACAGTCTCAGCAGTACATTCCTGCTCTAGTTTTCGATCCCTCTTGAAATGAATGCTAACTTTGCATTTGCCTTTCTAACTGCCAACTGGACCTGCATGTTAACTTTAAGAGAATCCTTAACTCGAACTCCCAAGTCCTTTCATGCTTCAGGTTTTAAAAGCCTTGCACCATTTAGAAAATAATCTATGCCTCTATTCTTCCAACCAAAATGCATAATTTCACACTTTCCCACATTGTTCTCTACCTGCCACTTCTATCCCCACTCTCCTAGCCTGTCCAAGTCATTCTGCAGCCTTCCTGCTCCCTCAACACTATTTGTCCCTCCACCTATCTTTGTGTCATCTGCAAACTTAGTAACAACGCTCTCAGTTCCTTTGTCCAGATCATTATGCATAACATGAATAGTTGTGGCCCCAAAATGACTTCTGCAGAGCTCTGCTAGGCACCGACTGCCATCTTAAAGAAGACCCCTTTATTCCCACTCTCAGCCACAGTACTCAGTACTCGACAATCTCATCCTTAATAATGGACTCTAAAATCTTACCAATATTGAGGTCAAGCTAACTAGGCTACAATTTCCTTTCTTCTGCCTTCCTCCTATCTTAAACTGGGATGTTACATGAGCCATTTTCAGGCTTCTGGGACACTTCCTGATTCCAGCATATATGGCCCTAATTCCTTTTGGTGTCCAAAACATTGTCATGGAAAACTATCCTGAATACACTCAAGATATTTGCAGTCTTTTTGAATACAAGCATCGCTGCTTATCCCAGGCTGTTCAAAAGTTAAAATTTTACCTTCACCACATTAAGCAGAGCTGCTCAATGCAACATATTTGTACACTTTAAATATTCATAATTTTACAATTATTTTATTTTTTGTTTCATGCTTATGTATAATTGTTATAAATTATGATTCATTGTTTTGTTTGTAGCACCATCACAGTTCAGCACATACCTCCATGAAGATTGTGAATAAATTAGTTTGAATCTACCTGGACAGTGTATCTGTGAATCAGATCATCCAACCCTTACAGATGCTTCCTAATTTCACCCCATTGCAGTGAAGGTAAAAATGTATTATTGAGGATTTACTTAACTTCAATAATACACCCTTTAGCTATATCACCAAGTAACAAAAATGACAGCAGCCTTTCAATTTAAAATTATCATCTCTATCATCATTTTTTTCCTCTTGAAATGACTAAAATGCACTCAACTCAGTACAGGTATCTCCAAATCAGTGATACAATACACAAACCATTTTAACTGAAATCATATGTACAATATTAGTATGTCATTGGATTCATATGAAATATTTTGCCTATGAGGTAGGTCTTTGTTAAAGAAGCAAAATAAAAGATTGTCTTTTAAATGTATTCATTATCAATATTACTGATTTCAGCTTCCTATGAATGTCCCTTAATTCATATTCAGACCAGAAATTACAATCAAAGCACACCCAAATTACACCTTTAGTCATTGTATGCAGTTCAGAAATCTAATTCTGTTTCAGCACATTTGTTAAGTGCCATCTGAAGTTGAGATCAAATTCTTTCCTCTGACAAAAACTTACCAATGGTTCACTTAAATCCCTGTCTAAGGTAAAATTTTTGGCAAATTTAGAATATAATAATTAGCATGCAACTCAACTGTGAATCAGATAATATTAACTGTATAATGACTCATTTCCAATGCTAGGCAGTATAAAATAGAAAATAGATAAACTGTAAGAAATTTTCATAAACTTAAATATATTATAATCTCATTTGTTTTACTTTGGTGCACATTTCAGTTATAATGAGCCGTACATTCTATTTTTGCTTGACAAACTGAAACTATGTACACATTTGATTGTAGTTAGTAGCCTGCTTATTAAATTGTGATATTGTGCAATTACTGACAATGCAATTTCATTTCAGGGAATAAAAAAATTAACATTCCCAAGCTGCCTATGCTAATTAATATTTAACATATTTAAATCTATTAATAAGTGACTTAAATCCTATAAGTCTTGCAGATATTGCTCGCACAACTTTAAAATGTTGTGTAGATATTTAATGGCCACTTTGGTCGCTTGCAGCAGAAGTAAACCCACTTCAGTCAAAGCTTTTTAAACCTCAAGTTCCTTCATTCACTGCCATGACACAGATGTGGAATTTCCTCAGGGCTACTCTCCAGCAAGTAGTGGGAGGAAGCAAGAGGGTTCGACCCAACCATAAATGAAGTTGCCACGGTGGGAGCTCCAAGGAAATTCAAGGCTCAAAACTGTTCAGTGTCTATTCTGTGTCTGTTGAAATAGTGCACTTTCTATACCTCTGTGCTCTTAATCATTCTTGCTCATTACTGTATATCTGTCAATGACTACTGCAGTCATGCCATCAGGTAGAGAATTGTTCAGTACTTTGCAGATGCAAAAAAGCTGAGAAGTACTATTCAGTTCTGATGTGGCAATGATTTGAAATGTCTGACCTTAAATGCACTTCACAGCAGGTCTGGCCAAGTACAAAATCATAACATTTCACTCCATGTTGCTAAGTAACATTGTTTCAGACAGTAGTAGAACAAATGAGCGTGGAGCCAGAGGAGGAGAATGGTGGCATGGTGGTAATGTCACTTGACGAGTAATCCAGAACTTTGTGATGATGTTCCCTGGGGTCATGGGTTTGAATCCCATCATGGTAGATGTTGAAATTCAAATTAAATAAAATCTATAATTAAAGCATTTCTTTTTACTGTTGTGGTTTTGTCACTGGATTAATAATCCAGAGACCCACGTCCAAATCCAATTCGCAGATGGTAGAATTTGAGTTGGAAAAATCTGGAAATAAAAGTTTAATTATGCCCATGAATCAGTTGTTGGGAAAAACTAGTTTTCCAATGTCACTTAGGGAAGGAAGTCTGCTGTCCTTGCTTGATCTGGCTTATATTTGACTCCAGACACATGGAATATAATTGACTCTCAAATGCCCTCTGAAATAGCATAGCAAGCCACTCAGTTGTATCAACTGCTAAAAGGAAAAGTGTGAAATGAACAGACGATCTGACATCCACCTAGGGACCAGAAATGACAAGGGCACACTCAGCCATGTTGACCCTTCAAATGAAAAGTGCATGCCAGGAGCACCAGTAGGCATATCTAAAAATGACATGCTAACTTGGTGAAGCTACAAAACAGGATAACAGGGCTAAATGATCCTACAACCAGCAATGAATGGTGGTAGACAATTAAACAACTGACAGCAGGTGAAGAATCTACAAATGCCCCCAGCACATTAATGTAAGACACACAGCAGAAGTATTTGCATCCATTTTCAACCAAAACTGACAAGTGAATGATCCATTTTACCACCTCCGGAGTTCCCCATTTTCGCAGATGGCAGCCTTCCAACAACATCAAGAAATGCCTGAAAGTGCTGAATGCTGCAATGGCCATGGACACTGACAACAATCACTGACAACAAGACACTGACGACGGTACTGAAGACTTGTGCTCTAGCACTAGCTGCAGCTCTAAACAAGATGTTCCAACATAGCCAGAATACTGGCAACTACCAGCAATGTGAAAAATCGCCTCGATAAGCAGGTCAAATCTAATCAGTTTAATTACCACTCCATCAGTCTACTCTTAATTATCTGGAAAGAATTGGAAGTGTCATACATAATATTATCAAACAGTGCTTGCACATGATTAACCCGATCACTGAGGCTCAATTTGTGTTCTGCCAGAGTCACTCAGCTCCTGAGCTCATTGCAGCTTGGTCCAAACATGTGTCTGCCCATGTGCAGCAAGACCTGGACAACATCCAGATTTGACCTGATAAGTGACAAGTAACTTATGTAATTTGAGTTCCAAGCAATGACTGTCTCCAACAGGAGAGAATCTAACCACCTCCCCTTGAAACTCAATGACAATAGTTCCGCTATAAGTTTCTGTCCAAAACAGACACCATTCTATCAACATTCCTTCACTGTCAGTGGGTCAAAATCATTAAACTCCCCTACTACTAGCATCCTGCCTGTTACCATTAACCAAAATTAGAGTGGTGCTGGAAAAGCACAGCAGGTCAGGCAGCATCCGAGGAGCTGGAAAATTGATGTTTCAGGCAAAAGCCCATCAGGCTTTTGCCTGAAAAGTCAATTTTCTTGCTCGTCGGATGCTGCCTGACCTGCTGTGCTTTTCCAGCACCACTCTAATCTTGACTCTAGTCTCCAGCATCTGCAGTACCCACTTCTGCCACCATTAACCAAAAGCTAAACTGGAAAAGTTGGTCACAACCTATGGGTTCTACAGCGCAATTCCTTACCAGTCCAATGGCAACCTATCATCTAGAAGACACATATCACAAGTTTTTTTTTTGTAATACTCTTGTGCTGTCTTGCAGGTCAAAGCAGCACACTTGGTTGGCACCCCATCCACCAACTTCAGCTTTCACTTCCTTTATGCTCCAATGGCTGCAGTTTGTACCATTTACGAGATGTACTGCAGTAATTCACCAAGCAACATTCAACAATACCTTCCAATCCATGACCTCGACCATCTAGAAAGACAGGACCAACAGATTCAGAAGAACATTACTACCTGTGAGTTCCCTTCTAAGCTACATGTCATCTTGATTTGGAATTTTATCGACATACCTTCACGGTCACTGGGTCAAAAATCTGAAATTCCATTCCTAAGGCAGAAGGGATTGCCAATTAGTACAGGCCTGTGAGTAATAACTGTCAGCCAGTAATGCCCAAATCTCATAAAAAAATAAGTAAAAGATGTATCAAGCAAAGGAAATGATTTCAACCAAATCATTAATAAAGATCAAGCATCTGGACACAGAGCCTGCCTTGACTCAGAGACAAAAGATTCAAGCCCCGCTGTAGCATCTTGAGCAATAATCCAGGCTGATATCCAATGCTGAAAAGTGTGGTGCTGGAAAAGTGCAGCAGGCCAGGCAGCATCCGAGGAGCAGGAGAATCGACGATTTGGGCATAAGCCCTTCTTCAGGAATGAGGCTGGTGTGCCAAGCGGGCTGAGATAAAAGTAGAGATAACAGGCCTATCACCCTCCCCCTCACCTCCTTCCACCTATCGTATTCCCAGCGCCCCTCCCCAAACCCCCCCCACCAACCTTTTATCTTAGCCCATTTGGCACACCAGCCTCATTCCTGAAGAAGGGCTTATGCCCGAAACGTCGATTCTCCTGCTTCTCAGATGCTGCCTGGCCTGCTGCGCATTTCCAGAACCACACTTTTCAATTCTGGTCTCCAGCATCTGCAGTCCTCACTTTCTCCTACCTGATATCCGATGCTGCACTGAAAGGTACCAAGTTCTATGTAAGTGGCCACCTTCTCAAATGAATACAAGTATTCTATAGCAGTATTCACAGAGATGCCTCAAGTCCTTTAATTTCAACATATGTTTGTCATTTGTATGCACAAATTGTTTTGCACCAATTGTCTGCTCTGTTCCCTTACATTACCTACCGCCTCATTTCAGAAGTAGTTCTTCGATTGTAAGCACATCAAGCAGAATATTGTTCTGCTGGGGATGGCAAGGCAGAGGAAGCACTGTGGTGGCATACCTTAACTCTGCTGTCTTCTCACCTCCACAAGAATTAAGTTCTGATTGGAAAGGTACGTGAGTGGGGTCATCTTGCTTAGTTGCCGAATGAGACCCTAAAGTGGTCTAGTAAGGATCGCTTAGGAGCCTGCCCAAGAGTGCTGGGTTTAAACCAGTGACAAGTGCAACTTGCAGTTCCCTATCAGCTGGGAGTGTAAGAGGTGCCCTCGATCATAGGTAATCAGAGCCTGATCAAGGACATGGATATAAGGCAGGGTGTTGTCTACTGAGAGCTTTTCTAACAGCCTTGTCCCCTCTGCCCATATGTCTGATGTCTGAAAACTACAACGACCACCACAAATGAGTCTCTTACCTTGATTCTGAATCATCGGACTCCAGGGGTCTACTTCCAACACCAACCCTGTGACACTGTCAAGCATAGGAGCTACCAGCGTGTGATTAGTCAGCAGTTCCTGGTGAGCAGGATCTCTATTTCTGGGATTTAATCCCAAAGCTAGGTCCGTTTGTATCTTCTGACCTGACTGATTGGCAGAAGATTCAACGGGTCTTACTTTGAAGATGCAAGTCATTGCTTTATTAGGTTACAACGCTCTTGAACAAAGGCTGTCTTTCTTCAATGATCTTTAGAGTCAGTTTTCAAATATTGCATTCCTGGAATTTTGCCGGTCCAAAGTACTGAAACAGTACCTTTTGGAAATTCAGGCAATATTATGCATGATTTTCCAACCAATTCAACAAAAGCAACAAGATGTCTCACTATGCAGTTCCCGCAGACAAGACTGGGAGTGTAAAGTATCTCAGCATTTCTTCCATTATGTTTTCACTGTTTAATTTCCATCAACCAAAAACAAAATGTTTGGTTGAATATGTCAATCTTTTTTGTCTGATATTTTGCTTCTCTCTCATTTGTTTCTCTTATTCTTCTCTTCTTTTATAAGCTACCAATACGATGGTTGATAAATGCTTTAGAATGTTTTACGGGTAAAATATATCATGGAAAAGAATAATAAAAAATAACTAAATCAAGTAGATTAACCAATGCTGAATAACTGCGTAACTGATTTAAAATAAAAACAGCAATATTTATTTTTAATGCATTTAATATACCAGGACAGGCTGTCTGTTAAGTCATTGCTGACCTGTTCAAAACTTCAGAACCTTTGTCTCATTGCTGAAGAGAATTATTGCAAGCTATGGGAAATAAATTATGCGTAGCCACCTGGACAGGTCAATAGTTTAATTCTTAATCAATTGAAGAGACAAAATGCCCTCAAGATTAAATCATCCCTAAAGTAAAATCAAATATTGTTAATGACGTCAGCAATTTATATCGATTCATTTGAATTATGAGCAAATTGGAACCTGATGTTTGAATGCTTATACAGTATGGACGTAAAGGTGATGTAGCATGCAGTCATGGGTAGAGACTGAACTTAAAAGTGGTGTTTGCTCTGTAACAGGACACTGCCAAGCCTTAACATCAGAAAAGCTTCCAGTGTGGGGTTCTCAATTCCTGGATAATCACATCAGCTCTTTCCACAGTGCCTAAGGCTCTGTTTCAGATGGAGGAAATGGCTGGCTGGTGATTTAACCTGTCAATAAATCTCACTGTTAAAAGCAAATTTAACCCATTGTTGCCCACATGTGACAGAATTCCTCTCGCTAACAGTAAGATCCTGTGATTCGTTAAAAGAAAGGAAACATGGGTTTGGAGAGAACAAAGCCATGAGGAGACATGATGGAAGTTTTCAAGATTGGGAGGGGCTGGATAAGTAGAAAGGAAGAAACTCTTCCTGCTGAAGAAGCTGGGTGCACAGATTTAAAGTGATTTGTAATAGAAATAAATGTGAGGTGAGAGAAAAAGACATTTCACACAAGTGGTTTGGGTCTGGAATGCACTATCTGTAAGTATGGTAGAAGCAGGTTCAATCAAAGCATTAAGATGGCATTGGGTAAATATTTAAATAGAAGTAACCAAGTGAGGGTACAGGAAAAAGATAAGAATATGGTTCTAATTCATGATGTTAATTCACAGAGAGCCAGTGCAGACACAATAGGCCAAATGGCCTCCTTCTACATTAGCTCCAGTAGTTTTGATGGATGGGATGGATGGATAAAAAGTATTAGCGGGCAGCTCTAAATGCCCAACTAATCCTGCAGGAGTAGACAAATGTATGAGATAGGAGATTGTCGGAGACTTTGCTGATGACATGGATAAGAATAATGTGATCAAGGATAGTCAGCATGGTTTTGTGAAGGGCAGGTCGTGCCTCACAAACCTTATTGAATTCTTTGAGAAGGTGACTAAGGAGGTAGATGAGGGGAAAGCGGTAGATGTGGTATATATGGATTTTAGTAAGGCGTTTGATAAGGTCCCCCATGGTAGGCTACTGCAGAAAATAACAGAGATATGGCATTGAGGGTGAGTTGGAGGTTTGGATTAGGAATTGGCTGGCTGGAAGAAGACAGAGGGTAGTAGTTGATGGCAAAGGTTCATCTTGGAGTGCCGTCACTAGCGGTGTTCCGCAAGGATCTGTTTTGGGACCATTGCTGTTTGTCATTTTTATAAATGACCTGGAGGAAGGGTTAGAAGGTTGGGTGAGCAAGTTTGCGGATGATACGAAAGTCGGAGGAGTTGTAGACAGTGAGGAAGGATGTGGCAGGTTACAGCGGGATATAGAGAAGCTGCAGAGCTGGGCAGAAAGGTGGCAAATGGAGTTCAATGTAGCTAAGTGTGAGGTGATTCACTTTGGTAAGAGTAATAAAAAGATGGGGTACTGGGCTAATGGTCGGATACTTGGTAGTGTGGAAGAGCAGAGGGATCTTGGTGTCCATGTACACAGATCTCTGAAAGTTGCCACCCAGGTAAATAGTGCAGTGAAGAAGGCATATGGCGTACTGGCTTTTATTGGTAGAGGAATTGAATTCCGGAGTCCTGAGGTCATGCTGCAGTTGTATAAGACTCTGGTGCGGCCGCATCTGGAATATTGTGTGCAGTTTTGGTCGCCATACTATAGGAAGGATGTGGAGGCACTGGAACGGGTGCAGAGGAAGTTTACCAGGATGTTGCCTGGTATGGTAGGAAGATCCTATGAGGAAAGGCTGAGGCACTTGGGGTTGTTTTCATTGAAGAAAAGAAGGTTTAGGGGTGACTTGATAGAGGTGTACAAGATGATTAGGGGGTTAGATAGGGTTGACAGTGAGAACCTTTTTCCACGTATGGAGTCAGCTATTACAAGGGGGCATAGCTTTAAATTAAGGGGGGGTAGATATAGGACTGATGTTAGGGGTAGGTTCTTCACTCAGCAAGTCGTAAGTTCATGGAATGCCCTGCCAGTAGCAGTAGTGGACTCTCCCTTTTTTATGGGTATTTAAGCGGGCATTGGATAGCATTATAGAGGATAGTGGGTTAGTGTAGGTTAGGTGGGCTTTGATCGGCGCAACATCGAGGGCCGAAGGGCCTGTACTGCGCTGTATTCTTCTATGTTCTATGTTCTATGTTCTATCAGCAAGCAGAACTGGCTGAGTTGGGTGGACAGACAGTGTGGATCAGATTGGTGCCATAACATGTGTTTAAATTCTGGTTCCAACTGAGATGGATTCAGGACATGCCTCCTTACCATACTCAGTTTGAGGACATGGTGCTACAAGTTGGACATGCCCTCGGTCATTATTATTCAGTTGCTGTAAATAAACATTCTATGAGGATAGAGCTAACTGGAGTTGTCTTTGCTGCTCCCACTTCACTTATAGACTTATTCAGATTGCAATGGTATTAATTAGCCGTGGTCAAGTAAAATGACACACGAGAGTTCCGCTGTTCTATAAGTCCATACCCAACGTATTAAACTAATTTAAGTAATTGTGGCGATGGTGTAGTGTTATCAATACTGAATTAACAATTTTACAAAAATCAGTAAATGATCTGGGATCTTATGTTCGAATCCTGCCATGGTAGACGGTGGAGTTTGCTGTTCAATAAAATCTTGAGTTGTGAGGGTAAGATGAGCTTGAAACCATTATCAATTGATTAGGGTTCTTGGGTTACAGTGGCAATGTCCCTTCCTTTGGGCCAGAGGCCTGGGTTCAAGATGTTCTGGAGATGTGTCATAATGGTTTGATTTAAAAATTTATATATGGGGCATTTGTGGTGCAGTGGTTATGTCCCTCCATCTGGGTTTAAAACCAATTTTAATAAAAGGGGAGTCAGAATAAAAAAAACTGGAAAAGGTCGAAGGTTGAAAAGGTTATTTATTTTAACTCATTGAAGTTGTCACATTTTACTTTGAATCTTTTACCTGCAATTAATGTATTGTGATAGGTGGTGAAGCTTAGAGGCTGAGTTCCAAACGAACATTTTTTATTGTTTATATGCAAGACAAACAAAAAGACAAATCTGAGAATAGCCTTTATACACTGGGAGCTCAAAATACTGAGCTGGGAAGGAAGAACACAGAAAGCATCACAATCTTTGCAACACAACCACCAATTGTGGGATAATTGATGGGCCTGGATTTAATCAACCAGAGTAATTGTGCACACACTCTATCATTACAAGCTTTCTTCAATCAAAAGAGGCTTATTGAATACATGCAGAATAACACCAGGTGCAGTTTAGATATGATTTTTATACTTGTTAGATATGACTATAAAAGTGGATTTTTATGCAAGTTCAGGCCATTTTTCTGTCGAACGTACCAAATTTGGGCACTCCTCTACCATTTTTTTGTAAGCCATTTACTTGCAGGAAAAAAACTAAATCATATGATGTCTGAATAATTCTGTGATTTAAAAATAACTTTTTTTATCCCACTTTAGTTTTTATCCAGCAGTTTATTTTACCAAACCTATGAACGCTACCTCCTAGAAAGACAATGACAGCAGATGCATGGGAACACCACCACTTGCAGTTTCCCGTCCAAACCATGCACAATCCTCAGAAATACAGAACTATGGAAGCATTAATGCACAGAAGAAGGTGGTTCAGCTCATCATGCTCATATGCCTGAATAATCCAGCTGACTATTCTGATCCCACTTATTAGCACATGGTCCACAGACTTGCAGGTTACAGTACTTCAGGTTCAAATCAAGGTTTCTTGAAATGATTTGACAGTTTCCACCCCAACCATTAAACTGGGCAGCAAATTCTAGGCAGTTCCCCACCCTTTGAGTAAAAAAAAGAGTTTCTTCATATTCCTCATGGGGCGGCACAGTGGCTCAGTGGTTAGCACTGTTGCCTCACAGCACCAGGGTCCCGGGTTTGATTCCAAGCTCGGGTGACTGTCTGTGTGGGTTTCCTCCGGGCGCTCTGGTTTCCTCCCACAGTCCAAAGATGTGTTGGTTAGGTGAATTGACCATGCTTAAATTGTTCATCAGGTGCATTAGTCAGAAGGAAAAGGGTGTGTTACTTTTCGGAAGGTCGGTGTGGACTTGTTGGGCTTAAGGGCCTGTTTCCACAATGTTACCTAATCTGTCAGTAATCTAAATGGGCGGCACGGTGGCTCAATGGTTACCACTGCTGCCTCACAGCGCCAGGGTCCCAGGTTCAATTCCAGCCTCAGGTGACTGCCTGTGTGGAGTTTGCACATTCGCCCCGTGTCTGTGTGGGTTTCCTCTGGGTGCTCCGGTTTCCTCTCACAGTCACAAAGATGTGCAGGTTAGGTGAATTGGCCATACTAAATTGCCCATAGTGTTAGGTGCATTAGTTAGGGGTAAATGTAGGGGAATGGGTCTGGGTGGGTTGCTCTTCAGAGGGTCGGTGTGGACTTGTTGGACCAAAGGGCCTGTTTCCACACTGTAGGGAATCTAATCTAATCTAATCCCCTCTAATGGTTGAAACAATCCCCTTAAATCTGCGTCCCCAAGGAACTGATTTCTCTACAAAGGACAAAGGTCTTCCCTGTCCACTTTATGAAAGTCCCTCATTATTTTGTATATTTTGATTAAATCACCCTGTATAGTCCTCTGTTCTAAGGAAAACAACCTTAGCTTCTCCAATCTTTCCTTATGCTTGGAATTTTCAAGCTCTGTCAATCTTCTTGTAAAATTCCTCAATACTCTATTTTGAATAATTATGGCTTTCCTATAATGTGCTGATCAGAACTTGACACAAACTCCAGATGTGGCCTAACTAGTGTCTTACTCAGTTCCAGTGTTATACCCCTGCTTGTATTCAATGCTTCTTCTAACTGACACAAGCATCCCACATGCTTTCATTTATCACCTTATCCACCTACACTGCTGCCTTCAAAGATCTGTGAATATGCAATCCAATGTCTCTCACTTCCTCTACCTCTTTCAATATCCACCCATTTATTATGTATTCTGCTTTGTTTGCCCTTCTCAAATGCACTATCTTGCACTTCTCCAGATTGATTAATATTTGTTATTTTTCAATCCATTCAACCAAGCAGTTGCTATTCTCTTCGCTATCACACATATACCGAACTTTTGTTGGATTTGGAACTGCATCACTGTTCTTTCACCATTGTGAGATCAAAGTCCTGGAACTCCTTTCTTAACAATACCATAAGTGTCCTGACATCCCAAACCTGCAGTAGTTCAAGAAGGCAGCTCACGACTATCTTTTCCAGGCTTCAACAATATAGATTGGCCTAGCCACATCAGATGAGCAAATACAGTTGTTTTCTGCTTCTTCTTCTGAAACTAGTGATTAATTTTGGGTATAACTTCACAAATAACAGAGCACTCTTGCACTCATTGCACTGAAGAAAACTTGGCAAAGCCTATAAAACCCTTGTTAAAAACATCTCTAACCAAATGTTAACCTATATTTTCTCTGTTCATTCACTGTTTGACTGCTATTTTTTGCATGCATCTGTTCTAAATTCAATATTTCAACATTATTTTTAAAAATAAGAGAATCTATTATTAATACTTGGCCGACAGGTCACAGCCGAAAATCTTCGCACCTAAGATTCAACCAGTGTGAATAGCTCTGATTAAAACTGAATTATTGAAAGTAAAGTAGTTCCAGTTACCAGGTTACCAAAAATGACAAGTTCAATTGCTTTCAATGTTCTAAAGGGAAAGCCCTAAGGTTTTTAAACAAAGGGCTAATCTTAGCTGTCCTCAACATATCTTCCTATTCTTCAATGAAGTTTCGAGATAATGTGTAGTGCAGTGTTCAAGAACTTCACCTAGCTACAAAAACATGTAGACTACATTGTCTTTACCCGATTAATCTCATGTTGTATGAAAGACAAGCAGCTTGATATACTCTTCTACTGCCTTCAAAGGGGATGGTCTATGGTTTTAAAAGGACATAAATTCCTTCTGTGATAACACAAAACCAATTTCCTGCAGGCTTCCCCTATTAATTTTAAAGGTTTTTATGGAAATAATTTAGTAAAAACAGAGAACTTACAAGAAACTTGCAACAGAAAATAAATTTGTGTATTGATATCATGTATATCTTTTAGTGTCACCCTGGTATTTTCAAAGCACTTGCAGTGACCCATAAATGTGTAGCTTCATGTGGAAGTATTCAACGGAAATCATGGTTAATGTCTCATATATGTCAATCTTGCTGCCACCAGGGGAAAAAAATAAATATCAGTTGAGTTGAAGTCATTGCAATTTGGTAGTATCAGAAACTTTAGGAACCTGCCTTTGAAAATTGAAAGATGAGCAGGAACTGGCTAGAGGACTACTGGGACAAGCTAAGATACAAATAGTTGATTCTTTCTCTTTGCGGAAGAACAACTATCAAGCTTTTGGAAAGGAAGTTGCCTTAAGGCAAAAGTCCATTGACAGCTTATTTAAAGAAAACAAAGACTTTTTATACTCCCTCACTATGCCTACATCAACAATAAATAAGGACCTCTGCCACTGCAGTTACATTTTGATTAGGAGCCAGCTGGGAAATTGAGTACAGTTTCAACTGGGCACTAATTGCCAGAATTAAGCACCCCCAGGTAAGATGTTCTGTAGAGCAAAGATCTCTGTTTCTGCTGAACAATGACTTTCATCTCCAATCACAGAAGAGCAACACAGTAATGCAATTATTTCCATTTCCCAAGCCAACACACGTTGTGGTCTCTGTAGCTGCCAACTTGTTGCTGCATGGGAAATTTTATGTTGTGTACTCTAACACACTGGAACTAAGTTAAGACAAGCCAACCACATTATTTTCACTTAGGTCCACTTCGGTCAGCAACAAGAAACTTTCATCCATCAGTCTGATCTGGATTCATGCCCAGCCTTTGACAGTAAAGGACGGTGCTTGGTGCCAATACAGCATCAAGTCCTCAATTAGAAGTATATATTTTAAATATAAAGCTTCTTTGCAGGAATAAATCTATTGTTCAATAACAAAATGAAATTACAAAGATTTTCAAACTCAGATCATTAAAAAAATTCAGCTGTATTAACAGGAAAAGTAGAATTTCCTGATTATACTGATCTCTTCAGATTCCGTTAAAGAATAGCCACAGATTTAAATTTGGGAAATGTTTTGGGGGAAGCATTTTTTTTCCCCTCTCCAATAAGTACTCACCCTTTCCAGTTCAACCATCTTTTCATCACAAATGTATTGGGCTATTTGCATCCATTTTTGTGAAAAAACAATTTTCAGAAAATGAAACATGTTGTAATCAAGCTAGCCAGTATACAGGAGAAACCAATTACAGTCAAGTGTTCCTTAATTACTGTGAGCAGATTGAAGACTCTGAAGTAATATTTTGCAGGATTTATTCTTTGAAGAGATTTTGACTCAGAGGCAGAAGCAATCCCCAGTTTAGCCATTCAGTTACTGTGCACCCCTATTACAGCTGTGAACTCCAATTTGTGACAGTAATCTGAACGTAGGTGCACACAGTTGTTTAGTCAATGTTGTATAGCCAACAGCATTAATACTCCTAAACAGTTCAATGAAATGACTCACAAAGGCAAGTTGTCAGGTGGTTAAAATGATAACGACAAAGGCCAAACAAATTTAAAAGCACTGCATGCACCAAATAACCCTCCACCATGACAGCTGAATAGGGCATTTAAACAGACTAGAGGGTGGTTGATGGTGACTCTGCTTCCTTCACATCACCATCCTGATAAAGTCAGTGACAGAAAGGACTTTGGACAGTCTTCCATTCCACCATAACAAATGCCCCTTTTGAAGCTCATACTGTCATCACTGGTATTAACCCAGTAGTGCGCAGGGAGGCAAGATGGGAAACAAGCCTTTTTGGGATTACTTACGGCTCTGATCGGGTCCTTTCCTCATTACCTGATGAAGGGACTCAGCATCAGGAAAGCGATGTTCCTGAGGGCCACCCTCTCCTTTTGCTGCCAAACCTCTCCTCTCATGATCTCCCTTTCCACCATTACTACCTGTGGTCTGAGTTCCAGTAACATCGCTAGGTCAGGCAGATGTAAAATTGGCAGCAGTCACCAACTCCCTGGTGACACTTATGTTCAATAGAGCTGCCACTGTCTGACTGGTTGGCAGATCTTGGCAGGCAGGATTTCTGCCTGTGGGATTCTTGATCCGTGGGAAATCCCATTGCTTTAAGTATCTAATCTGACAGGACTTTCCTAAAAGAGGTGACACAAATGTCTCACTGGCTTTCCAGCTGGCCAGCAAGATCCCTGCTGACTCCATCAAATATTACCCAGCGATCCTTTTAATGGTGGTCATTTGTGAGAAGGTTTACTAAAGAAATACTTTTGGTTATTACTGTAATTTATTGATTCAGTTCAATGAAATGGTCCTAAACAAAAAAAATTGAGAAAAATGGAAATTATTAGAGACAATATCAAAATTCCCTGTGAGACACTTGTGAATCTGGATTCCTTGGAAGTAGGATCCCCATACACAATGATATCAATGAAAAGAAGACGAGAGATGAGTTGTATGAGGTCAAGGGGCAAAAATCATACAATAAACATTTATATAAAAAGGAGGCTAACACTTCCTAACCGAATAGCAAGTTGGTTGTCTATATAAATGTATTAAATAATCTGGTGCTGTTAAAAGAATGACTACACGCTTTGCTGAAGGCCAAGTAAAGTTGATTCAGTTGCAGGAAGACCCTGCATGGTTTTCCAAATGAATTACAGATAAGCAGAGGAGTGTACTCCGAGACTGACATGCTGGAGTCCTGCCAATATTGAAAGATCAATGACAAAATATGGCTTGAATACATCAGCTAGGATAGGCCTAGAATCAACCCACACAATTCAAAAATCAAAACATCTGAAATGATTTTTAAAATGTTATATGTGTGTGTGTGTATCTGTGTGTGTGTTGATGTGGAGGTGGGGGGAGAGAAAGAGCAAAGTCACCTATAACATATGTTAATGAATTTTCAATTTGCATCCTGTTTGGCTGAATTGTCTGTTGTAAAGATGCCAGTAATGATCTAGCACTGCTTAATTTATTTAAATATACACACTCTATGAGACAAAAAGTTCATTTGCATCAAGTACAATTTGTGAATAAGAGACTTTCAAAAGTAAAAGTCAAGAACAGGATAATTTAGACTGGCTGATTAATCTGTTGATTGATGTTTAATTGACACAGCTTCTTTTGCCTGAAGGCAATTCTTTCTGTTGGTCCTGAGATGCTGGGAAAGAGAGAAGGTTTTTGTTTCATACTGCAATTAAAGTTGAGGCCTCCTGTATGACTGCATGCGACCATACCCTCACCTCCTTTGACAGGCCTTTGTGCAAGATGTAATTCATTCATATTTCAGTTTGTTTGCAGTTAAGGTTAATATACTCCAGCAAAGAATGTGCCTGAAGGCTACCATAGAGATTTCATAAACAAAATGGATATCACATCTTTTTTATATTCTGTACCTGAACTGGAAGTTTGTGCTGAATGAGCAGAAAATTCACAGCACGAAGTCTCATATCCCAAAGAGGTCAAAGGTTAAAACCAAACTATAAAAACACTAACATAATTTAAAGAGAATTTGGCTAAGACATAGAGGTAAAACTAGTTTTAATCATTCTAAAATTCATTCATTTTCTATTTGCCAAAAATTAGACAGCAGAGTAAGTATTTTATATGAAAAACACTTGTTTGAGACCTTTATTTGCTGTTCTCTTCTAATGGTTGTCTCTCTTTAAATCTCCCATCTCTCCATCACTTTTCATCTTTTGCAACTTACAGACTTTGCTGATTCCCCTGATAAGACACCTTCACAGCTGGCAGATCCATCAATCTAAACCTGACAAATCTTAAAACACCGGTAACTAGCTGTTTATTATTGATTACAATTGTTCTTCCACAGTGGAAGTGCTGGGGACCTTGTTTTGATATGGTATTATCATGCCCCATACTATTCCCTCTATGGTAAGATTTTAGTGTTATTGTATTGAGTATGTAGTCTGTACTGAGTGATAGACACCACTCATTGCAGGTTCACAAATTCCAAATGTATTTCAAATGTACATTATACAAACAACCTTATTGGATTAGTTTTCCAAGACTGATATAAAAATTCTGTTTTGCTCTCATTCTTTCTCTAAGTTTCTCATTTCATTTTTCTCAAGATCCTCCCCCTTTTTTTTCTGTGTCTTCAAGTACTTCACATTTAGTGTTTCAGGTTGTGCATTATCAATGTGTATGAATCTGCAATTTCATTGTCAAAATAAGGAAAGCAGTTTAACTAAGTATGTGCAGAAAACTAGCATGCAAACATTAATCCAATGATCCAAACTACTGAAAGAATAATTATCTAAGTGACTTTTCTGCCGTCTTGTTTCCTCTTTCTCTTGCATCTGTGTTCTTTGTCTCTGACTATTTCACCTTCTCTTTCTTTATGCCTCACCCTATTTCCTCTAACATCCCAATGAAGCCTAGAGACAGCTCAAGAGCAACAGTTCCCTGTGGCGTGGAACTAATCTTATCTTCCCTCATTACAATTCTTAAAAGTTCTCCTCTTCAGCATTAGCCAAATCCTCAAGCATGCTTTTCTGAACAGTGTTACACCACAGACGTTCCTAAGGACAAAGGATATGTGCATAATAGGATTGGACTTGGACAGGGGGAAGAACATGAGGCAAGTAGAGATTTATTTGTCCCAGTATATGATCAATAATGCATTCACAGTTACATGATTACCTCAATTCAACAAGCTGTCCAAAAATGGCCATAAACCTTTATAGCTAACAACTGTACAATTTCTATTATTAAACATTTTATAATATAAAATTTATAAAAATATTAACATTGGTAAAAATGTTTCAATACTAAAATAATATACTATTTTGTAGTAAAATGATAACTATTGCTAAAATAAGTTCATTTTTGAAAAAGTTTACAAAAAATTGTTTTCCTTATGAAGGAAGTTGGAGCAATTTCGGGCAAGCTCATTGGATTTTAGAAGAATGAGACGTGATCTTATTGAAACATGTTAGATTCTGAGGGGACTTGATGTGAAGAGGTGTTACCCCACATGGAGTTATCTAAAATGTTTGTGGGGGGTGAGTTTCAATACAAGTGGCTTCACATTTAAGGCGAAGATAAGGAGATTTTTTTTCACTCAGATGCTAACTAACCTTTGGAATTCTCTTCCCCAGGAAGTAGAGTTGCCTGGGTCATTGGATATCTCATGATTGAGTTAGACAGATACTTGATTTACAAGGGAATCAAGAGTTATGGGGGACAGATAAGATAGTGAAATTAAGGCCACAATCAGATCAGATATTACGGAATTGTGGGGCAACTGAAGGGACCAAATGGCCCCTTCATACTTCCAATTTAAGTTTTTGCTATGTTCTTATTCCCAGACAATTTGTTGTCTCACCCAAGTGACACTTCTACTCTGAATCAGTTATATCTTAGATAAATTCAAAAAGTTCATGTAAAATATGCTTCGGCTATAAATCCCTCAGCTAACCTAATAAAGCTAATCAGAAAGGTTTATAAATAGGTTTCATATTTGCAATTTACTTTTAAATTATATGTACATCATGCTTATAATAAAATGTCTAGTCTTGCATCTACTCAAAACTAAAACTGAGAAGTGAATTGTATTTCATGATGAAGCTTGAAGCCAGAGGGTATCATACCTGGTGCTCAAGCTGGGAGCAGTACCAGGCCAGTGCTGAGGCTTGTATCATGAGACTATTTAGGTAGGAATGGGATAAAGCACCATAAAGTGGCTAGAGTTAAAAACTGAGCCCCAGGGTGACTCAGTGAGTCCCTTTCTCACTGCCACAATGGCGTGACCTCCTCAACCCTCCAGCTCTTCCACCATATGGTGAAACAAACTCACTACCTCAACCATGTGACATTCCTCAGCTGCTGTCTTCACAACCATCTCATCCCTCAAGGCCTAAAGGTATACCTTCTACCTGTCTTCACCTATCCCTACTTCACCATCCTGCCCCCACCACCCCCTTTATCTGCAGCTCTCCCTACACCCACCCCCAGTCTTAAAGGAGAGTTACACCTAAAATGTCAACTTCTCTACCTCCTGATTCTGCCTGGTTTGCTGTGTTCTTCCAGCCTCCTGCCTGTCTACCCAGGGTCACTCAGAGCATGAGTGTTTAATTCCAAAAAAGCTCATTACAAAGAAAGTCCAATAGAATAGCAAGAAATGGTCGTAGCCAGCAGATATTTGAAACGACATTTAACAGTGATATTGTTCAAAGACTGTTGAGATAAAAAAGAGACATAAGAGTTGACTCAGGTTTTATAAATCTAGATTTAGAACACTTTTCTTTTTGGCTAAGGAGTGACAAATATCCAACATTACTGAGATCTCTTTTATTGGGTGTTCTATCTCTTTCACAATTTGATCAAACATGCTACACTTTTTTATTCTATAAGTTTTCTGTCATAGATTGCAGAGCTAGATCCAATTCAAAAAATGTAGTAATGTCCTCTGCAATCAATTTCTCTCAATTTGTTCTCCAAGTAGCTACTGCAATTTTATTACTTGTCCCACCATAAGTCAGAACAGTGGTGGTGATTCAGGGCTAGCATTAGTGTCACTTCTTGTTTATGATGACCGGGATTGAGATTGGTAACAGTGATATATAGTCCACAAACTGATCTCCTATTCACTAAGGTTAAATTTTAACTTCATTCCATTCCAGAATTGCACTTGGAAGAACCAATGTATGATTCCTGAAGAAGGGCTGATGCCCAAAACATCGATTCTCCTGTTCCTTGGATGCTGCCTGACCTGCTGCGCTTTTCCAGCAACACATTTTCAGCTCTGATCTCCAGCATCTGCAGTCCTCACTTTCTCCCCAATGTATGAAAAGCCTACTCATTGTCTTAGAATAGTTGTGATTTAGTTCAGAGGTGATTAATCCATTTCCCCTGATGGTATCTTGAAAAAAATGGCAATGATGACCATCACTGTTTAGAATTATCCTTTATACAACACCAAGTCACATCTATGTTACATGTCACAAAACATCTAATGATTCTTTACCTTAGTAATTCCAGATATGGGGTTTGCAGCTGAGGGCAATGTTGAGAATGAAAACAATTCAGTCTGAGCAAATTACCCTGGAAGGAGGAATAAATCCCAGGAACCATCCACATTAAGAAATGAGAATCTTACTTCCCAAAGGTTACTCAATTAGTAAATGAGCTCAGACTGAATAAAAGTCATTACAAATCAGAAAGGTCTCCACTGTGCATGAACTCAGCTTGTCTGGAGCAGCAGTATGAGTGCAGCAAAAGGCAACTAAGGATTATAGGAGAAAAGAAACAGATGACTCTAGTTTATTGATCATGCTTTTGCATGATTTTGTGCCAGAATGTACGTGTGTAGATTTTAAGTGTGTTCACATTCTAATTTCTGTATAATGTTCTAAGAATTTAGTAATCTGTCTAAATTCACCAGCTTGTTCCACACATCAATAACAGTTGCTTGAGCAAAACATTAAACAGTGGCTAACATCCATAAACCACTTGGAGCTTAATTTAGGTAAATACAAGGTATTGCATTTGGATAACACGAACAAGGGCAAGCCGAATGGGAGGCCCCTGGCAGTGCTGGAGAATAGAGAGACCTAGAGGTTCCAGTACATAGTTCAATGAAAATTGCATCACAGGTAGACAGAGAGGTAAAGAAGGCAATTGAAATGCTTGCCCTCATTGCTCAGACTATTGAGTTTAGGAGTTGGGACATCACGTTGAAGTTATACAAGAGGATGATGAGACCATTTTTGGAGTACTATGTATAGTTCTGGTCAACCTGCTTTAGGAAGGACATTACTAAATTGGATTGGATGCAGAAAAGATTTCCAAGGATACTAACAGGATTGGAGGATTTAGGTTATAAGGAGAGACTAGATGAGTTGGGACTTTTTGCCCTGGAAAGTAGGAGGCTGAGAGGTGACTTTATAGAGGTTTATAAAATTATGAGGGGCATAGATAAGGTGAATACCAAACGTCTTTTCCCTACGGTTCAGAAGTAGAGTGCATTATTTCAAAGTGAGAGGATAAAGATTTAAAAGGGATTTGAGGGGCAACTTTTTCACAAAGAGGGTCTTTCTTATGTGGAATGAATTGCTAGAGGAAGTGGTAGATGCAGGTACAGTTACAAGATTTAAAGACACATTTAGATAGGTGCATGAATAGGAAGGGTTTAGAAAGATATGAGCCAAGTGCAGGCAAATGGGACTAACTTGGTTTGGGAAACTTAGTTGGCATAGACGAATTGGACTGAAGAGTCTGTCTCCTTGCTGTATGACACTTATGACTCTAGGCTGCCCCTTTTCAAATGGCCCATATGTTTTCCTAATGGATATTTCTGCTAAACATTGTTAAAATCAGGACCATTCTTCAAACAAATCATTTAATTAAAGTAAGTGAAAGAAGACTTTGTTATTTTTAAAATAATACAACCTATTTTCATATGTGTGTTGTATTAGTCTTATGAATTTGCATTGGAGCATCTTATCCTAAACTCTAAACTAATGTTGATTTTCCAGCATCACCAATCCAATTGTGATCAATGCACCAATCTAAGCATGATGTGGAGGTGCCAGTATTGGACTGGGGTGGACAAAGTTAAAAATCACACAACACCATGTTATCATCCAACAGGTTTACAGCATATTTGGAAGTACTAGCTTTTGGAACAATGCTCTGAAAGTTTGTAAATCCAAATAAACCTGTTGGACTATAACCTGGCGTTGTGTGATATTTAACCAATATAAGCAGCCAAACTCATACAACACCACCTTCTAAATTTACACTGGTTGACTCTATACTTGAAGTACTTGCCCTCAAATGTGTAAAGCAGATCCTAACTTGCATAAGAAAAAGCTATTTGACTGGGTTCATGCATTTTGGCCATAGCTGGTTATGGGCCAATTACTAACATTTAATAAATTGCAATCTGTGTAAAGGTACTGCACCAAATGAAAGTTGTCACAATTTGCAAAACATTTCCTCCCTCCATGCTGGCCCTATTGGAGAAGTCATTTTTGTATGCCTGCTTTCAAGAATATTTAAGCTTAACTCAAGGTGGGTGGGAAGTTTTTATGGCAACTGGTCAAATTCTGTGCAGCGGAAACTATATAAATCCCTAGTGATATCTCTCCAACATGCAGAGCTGGATTTGTGTTTAAGAATTCACAGTGTACTCCTTCACTCACATAACCTCCAGACTGACCTTGTTCCTGGCATCCACCAGGAGCACCTGTAATGGGGGATGTTACTCAGATGAAACACCTGTTCTCCAGAGGGATTTGGACTAGGAACAATTTAAAGGGACTTCAGCCAGGTCTGTGATTCATAGGAAGAAAGGACAGGCATACTGGGAAATAACAAATGCATAATAAACAAGAAATCTCTTTTATTACTGATATGACCTTACATTTGGAAATCAGACTAAATAAATAACATTACTACGAATTGCAAAACCAAGTTTCACCCAACTCTGACCTCTTTTAAAACTGCTAACTTCCTGTGGCTTCAACTGATCTTCCAAGTTTCAACAAGATTGCATCTGGGCTCTCAAACACGAGGTAATAAAATATTAGATTTGAGGTTCAACAATAACTTTACTGTCTATTCATTGCTGGCTACTTATGAATCCACCAGAAGTGTCTCCAGATGAATGAATGCCCCAATACTTTTGAACAGTATAATCTCAAAGATCAGCTTCATGATATGTCAAAAGCATAATTTTGAATGTAATTCAATCATTATGCTGCCATTTATTTATTTATTTATAACTGTTACAGATTTATAAGTTTGTATAAGACTTTTCCGAAATGATTTTGAAATTTTAGAATTCTGTCCAGACGGATCGATAATTGGGGTGGAAATTGTTAGCTGTAAACTGCCATTTCCTTTTGGCCCTGTGACCATAAAATATGCAGTCGTGTACTTGAGAGCTTAATGGGATGCATATACATAATCACACCTGTGGTGGTATATTACAGCTGTTTGTTCTCTTGGGTCCAAGATCTATGAGTTATACAAGCGCCAGAGGCTGAAGAGAGACTTTGAGCCCTTTCGATTGAAAGACCATTCAGAACAATTCATTAGCTTGAGGAACTTCAAC
This sequence comes from Chiloscyllium punctatum, assembly GCF_047496795.1. Classification (NCBI taxonomy): domain Eukaryota; kingdom Metazoa; phylum Chordata; class Chondrichthyes; order Orectolobiformes; family Hemiscylliidae; genus Chiloscyllium; species Chiloscyllium punctatum. The sequence continues at coordinate 51,275,543 of NC_092740.1, read as the reverse complement.
TCAAACTATAATCATTACTAAGGTTCTGAAAGTGGGGTCAGCGCTATATCTTGTTGATGTAGCTTTCTGGAATTTGATATTATTTCTGTCAAATAAAATGGGTCATTTGCAGATGATGTAACTGTGACAGAATTGATGTAGTTTTAGTTTCCTTCCCAAATGGTAAAATTATCAGATCATAAGAGATTTCAAAACATTTTGCAAACTAGTAAACTGCTGCACTGAATGCATTTTATTTTTCTTTTGCTACTGAAAAACAATGTGAATGATGGAAACACTTATTTTCAGAGCGCTGCTCCTTTGTCAGGTAGTCGTCAACCACCTGATGAAGGAGTAGCGCTTCGAAAGCTAGTGCTTCCAATTAAACCTGTTGGACTAAAACCTGGTGCTGTGTGATTTTTAAATTTGTATACCCCAGTCCAACACCTGCATCTACAAATCATGTGAATGTTGATGATGAACTGCAAGAAGAGTAGACAGTAAATGAACCCTTCGTGCAAAAGAGATGAAAGAACAGCAGATGCAACAAAAACAAACACTAATAATGCTGGAAAAACAGAGCAGGTTTGGCAGCATCCGTGGACAGAAATCAAGAGTTAACATTTTGGGTCCAGTGACTCTTCTTCAGAACACTGAAGAAGGGTCTGTGGACAAAAAAAGACTCTGATTTCTCTCCACAGATGCTGCCAGAGCTGTTTAATTGTTTATGTGTGCTCTAAGACACGGATTTTACACAGAAGGCAGGCTCAGCACACTTTACCATAAAGGTCGAGACTTGCTCAGCACTACTTGGCCAGCTCGCCCTGCATTAACTTTTTTGGACTTTAGTTATTCTGAAGCAAGACATTCAGCCCTCTCCAGATTCAGAAAGGTCCTGGCTGGGTGGCAAACCTTAGAGATAGGAATAGTAAGGATGTTGAATGCTTTGGATGGAGGACAAAAAAAAGTTTTGGTATAGCTCTGGGAATGAAGGTATTCAACTACAGTCATTTAAAGTACCATATTAAACAATTTCTCTTTGATAAATAAGAATTAATTCCTATATTTTTCTCCAAAATTTGTATATCACAGATCTTCTGCATTTTCTGTATTTGACTATAAAAATAATTTACTTTTGTAGTAATTCCTCATTCTTGTCTAAATCTTCTTAAGGATGGCAGATAAGTATGTCCAAAGACAATTGAAAAATGTCTCAGAATGTTATGATATATTAGAAGTTGGCTCGGCTGGTTGCAAGTAAGCCAAGGTCAAAAATAAATTCAAAATTGCCACATGACATTAATGCTGAGATTGCTCAGCTAGACGTTAAAAATCCAGGATTCAAAGTTCCTCCAAGCCACTTAATCAGATAAAAGAAAGGAGCAGAATTCCCATTCCTTGTGTACCTAATAAAATAGTGTTCCAAATTGCATGATTTGTGTGACCTATCTAGTCAGATAGTTTCTCCAGTCACCCTTGCCCTTGATCTGGCATGGGAAGGTCGAGTGACACATTTCCACACTGCTGAAGGTAGAACCTCAGAACCAAGATAAAACTGATTTGAAATAAGAATGGAAAATGCTAGGCCAGCTCAGCTCAGAAGATGAGTCAAAATTCAGCTCTGCTTCTCTCTGCATGGATTACTGCCAGACCTTCTGAGTTCTTTCAGCACTTCGCAAATGATTCAGATTTCCTGCATCCACTGTATTTTATTTTTATTTCAAAAAAAGAATATTTTTTCACTTTGACAGGAGACATCATGTGCTGAGGCAGAAAGTAACTGCTCTTGGAACAATCTGGATTCAATTTGATGAATTTCGAAAGGTTTTCATGCCATCTGTGGACTAGCCTGAATAGAACTGAAATATGAAAGAATATAAAAAGTGAAATTCCTACACCAGTTTGGCAACTTCCATGCAGAGGTCTCCTTGATATAAGTCTCTTTGGATAATCTATCCAAGGCTCCACTACCAGAAAGAGAATGGGGGCCCAACTGCCATTATGCCTCTGATTTGACTAAATCTGGTGCAGGGAGAATAAATGCGCATTGTGGGCCTCATCGCAGAACTGATATCTTACTGATCCTGAGCCTCAGGGATACAGTTCTAGCACTGCTCCTGTTGTTATGTTGTCTGCAATGAAAAACCTGCTGATTTTTGATTGACCTATTATTTTCATGGAATGGGGTTTCCATCCCCAGCATCATTGATCCCTGGGATGGCCTGTTGCAGGCCACTTCTGTATGCCTGACTGGCATTCAATACAGCAGCACTTTTAATATGAGGTAATACAACTGGATAGGGACGGCTCCTGTCCCCTGTACAAATACAGCCCCTGAATTTCTCCATCCAGCAGAACTAGTTTTTTGTCCATCCTATTAGTTCCTCTTAAAATTTTAAAAACTTTGATCAAATTACAACTCAACATTCAATATTACAAATAACATGTTGCTAGTTTGTGTTTATTTTTCTCATAATTTAACTGCTGGTGGCCAGGTGACATTCTGGTAAATTTAGCCCGCACTCCTTCAAAGTCAATATATACTTCTGAAGCTATGGTGCCCACAACTGCTCACAATACTCCTGCTGTGCTCTAATTAGAAGCTGGCTTTCTTTTTAAACTAAAATTCATTTTTAATTATTTGGGATTTGCTATTTCCTAAATATCTATGTTGGTATCTGTGGTTTATATATTACATACATCTGTTAATATACTGAAAGTTTTACAAATGTAATTCATTTTAAATGTGCCCAGATATATTTTACTTGAAGTTATGAAACATATTCCATTTATATTGCTACATTTCTTATTTTTCAATACAAGAAGTGCCTTAGAAGAGGACTTAATTTATGCATTTTACATGTAGAATATAAATATTTAAAAATCTAAATTAAAACATTAGTGTGGTTCAGAGTATTTTCTTCATTTGTGGGGGAAACACAGAGATGCAAACTGTTTGGAAGATTTAGTTTACAGAGAGTTATTAAATTCTATACACTGATTTTATAAACCCATTCAAGCCTTCCTAATATTGAAGTCTATACATATAGCTGAACAATCATACTTCAGCTGTCAAATTATGCTCACAAAACTGCAACAACTTTCACCAAGAAAAACACAGCACAGGTTCAGTGGCACTAAGATGGATGCAGAGAGAAAGATATCTGAAAGTAAGTGAGGGTGGGAGTTCAACTCTCTAAACAGCAGTTAGAACTTTCAAACAAAAACTGACACTACCTCAAAGTCCAATTGTGAACTTTAGGTGATTGTTACATCACTCACCCTTGCACCAACACTGAGAGCTAACACAGGAGTCAATAATAAAATATTTGAAAAAAATGTGTGTTCTTTCAGCATAAAGAAAATCAATTATATAGGATATCACCACACGCCAATTTGTGAAGAAAGCTGCATTTGTATCTTTTGTTGAAAAGAGGCAGAGTGCACTAAACTAAACTTCAGTAACGATTTGCGTCTGACATATTTGCAGAGACAGAAATCTAAACAAGAATATTATGTCAGTGTCAATGCAGACAACTGGTGCTGTAAAGATATTTTATGGCACCCAATACTACAAGGTAGTTATTGATGTGTGTATGTGTTAAGGGTACGAGGAAGGATTAGATTGGAGTCACTATTGTGCAACTTAAGTTCCACAGGTGGTCCGACATTGTCCTTTTGTTACCAAAGTAAGCAAGTCTGTTGTGTTTGCAAGAGATAATGCTGAAGATTCTAGGGGAAGCAGGATGTAAGAAGAGGATTTTTTCCAGAGCCCACACAGCCATTTCAATAGGGTTAAGTGCTATTTCTTTATATGTAATTATACAGTAATTAGTCGAAACACAATGTGGTCGGTTACTGGAGTTCTGGATGCTGAAAGGAATCTGCCAGTTGTTGTTAGTTATCATGATTTAAATGCTGGGGATGTACCTCGTGAAGGAAACTCGAGGTAGTGAAGTTGACACAGTGAAAAGAACAGCAACTGCCAAAGTACACATGCACACTTCAGATGTTTAATGGCTTGACTGCAACAATCTACAGTCGAAAATATAAAGATTGTTAGAGTAATTTTATAATCTCTCACATGTGCTGTCAAAGTTTGAACTTCTTTTGCACAACAAGCTTCTATACAATCCAATTTGTTTTAACTCTGTTTCAGAATGAAAACCAACTTCTAGGTTTAAAAATATCGGTCACAAAAATGTTCCAACGTTTACTGCAAAAACTCAGAAGAGATTAAACAATAATATCTAACATCTATTGTTAGTCTTAGGTTTGCGGGCACAGACTAATATATACTTGAAATCTGAAGCACTTGTAATTAACTGAACGCCATTTTCACACCCACATTGTCTGGTTACTCTGCAGTAACACCAGAGAATATTTTCCTTCCCATGGAGTCTGGTCGCACTTGTGACAGATCAGAATGGGATGCTAATTTGACAACATCGAGGTTTCTAAATTATATTCCACAGGGAGTGAAACAAAGACCTTTTGTTGAAGTGATGTTGTTAAGTTTCAAACAAAGTCTGATCTGAATTTAAAATTAAATGAAAGTTAATTTCATGAATTAAACTAACACATAGGAGGATGGGTGATGAGCTGAGAGATAGAGTTGGAATTTCTCTGGGGAGGTAATAGTTGCCCCCAGTCAGGTTGACCAGTAATTAGTTTAGATTAGAGTAAAAGTTCATATACGTGAACAAAAGAAATATGACTGATTGTTGGCCCGTTCCATTTTATTAGCATGACGAATTAAAACTGCAGGAGGTTTTATTGTGGTCTGGCATGGAGTGGGAATTTTATTCAACACCTGGGTTGAATTATCCATAAAGCTGTGAAATGTCCAGCAGCAATGCTTAATACCATTGTTTTCCTTGTCAGAATCAAGCACTTCAAAGCAACACCCACAAAGCTCCTGGATACTGTTCCTTTTGTTGCTTTGAGCCCTAAAAATAAGTCCAATTCTTTTAGTCGATTAACCAGAGGAGTCATGTGGAAAGTTACACTAATTCTAACTTTGTCAAGCATGAAAATGTAGCTACACTCTAGTAGAAGGCAAACCCAGGGCACAAAGGTAGTTACTTAATCCACTGACCCACACAGACCCTAAAGCAATCACTGGATGATCTGCAGGATTCCTGCACAGTTTCCTTTTCTACAATGGTTGTCTTACACTGGTAAGGTTTCCTCTGCTGAATGAAACATTTTAAGTCTTTACTGCAGGGTCAACTTTTGCTATTAAATTAATTTATGAGGCTCATGTTGGAGAGGTTGCATGGGGAAACAGTGGTGTTTTCTTATCATCTCAGTCTTTCTTTGACTAAAGACCCAAGATTAACGTTATACTGAATTTAGAATGGCAATGAAGAGCGTCCAACTCTTCCTGTGTTTGTTTTATTACTGCTACAAATCTGCATTTTAAATTGCCCCTCTCTTTTCCTGATGATTGTTCATCTATACCTATAAGGAATCTAAGTTTATTGGTATAATGAGGAATGTTAGATACTTACAAGTTAATGTTGCTCAGCGTACAGGAGCAAGTGGTTCGTTTTACAGCCATTTTCCATGCTGCAAATGGAGAAAAGGGAAAGCTGTTTTTTTTGGATGGCTGCTGGTGCAATGGACACCACATCATTGGGATTTCCAGTTTTGTCGGCATCCTGGAGAGCTGACTTAAACCATTGTTAGCGCTTTTGAATGAGTTTACGAAAGAAAAGGCCTTGTGTCTGCTTAAGAGCCTCTCCTGAAAATTTGTGTGTGTTGACATGTCATGCCACAGCTGGGAATCCCACAGGAATATACTCATGACAGGATAAATACCTGTGAGGAACTGGGGGACAGAAATCACAGGCAGGGGAGGGGTTGCCCCTGCTTCATCTGGAGGAGATTTGGATGAGTTTCAGATGGAGATTTAAAATTGCGTTTGATCAGTTTTGCACAGAAACGCAATAGCTAAATGCATCACTCAATTTTAACTTCTCTATTGCTTGCTTTCCACAGGGAAACGGTGTTTAAAATGCTTCTTATTATGTAGCCTAGGAAGGAAGAGGCAATTTCTAAACCAGTGGTGAAGCTTATGTGATGGACAATTAAAAAAATACTAATCAAGAAACTGGTTTGCATTGACAATGGAGCACATTGCCAATGCACTATATACACTTATTGAGACTGGTGCCAAGATCACAACAAAATCATCTGCCAGCACTGCTGATTCACAGCTCCAGATTGAACAAACAGTTAAAGTGTGTGTGTGTGTGTGTGTGTGTGTGTGTTGGGGGGTTGGTCAAGGCCTCAGGAGAGTCCAGGAAAAGGAAATTGTAAGTTAGGAGGTGCTTAGCACAGGCATTACACACTGTTCAGCAGTAACCCAGAGCAGCGTTGATGTGGAGCAAGGATGGTCAATAAAACCTGTTAGTCTGAAAGGGTTAATGGCAAGGCATGCCAAAAGCACCACCCACTATGAATTATGGACGTGAGTGCAGAATAGCTTAGGATATTGGAGTGATACCTAACATGTGGTCCTCCTCAAAGTCGCTGTAACTTGTAACTAATTGATAACTTATAATAAACTGTCTGGAGTTAACTATAAAAGACTCTTCTTGGTAGACCAAGAAGTGATTTTTCTGTACCAGCAGGTCATACAGTCATAGAGATGTACAGCATGGAAGCAGACCCTTCGGTCCAACCCGTCCATGCTGACCAGATATCCCAACCCAATCTACTCCCACCTGCCAGCACCCAGCCCATATCCCTCCAAACCCTTCCTATTCATATGCCCATCCAAATGCCTCTTAAATGTTGCAATTGTACCAGCCTCCACCACTTCCTCTGGCAGCTCATTCCATACACGCACCAACCTCCTTGTGAAAAAGTTGCCCCATAGGTCTCTTTTATATCTTTCCCCTCTCACCCTAAACCTATGCCCTCTAGTTCTGGACTCCCCAACCCCAGGGAAAAGACTTTGTCTATTTACCCTATCCATGCTCCTCATAATTTTGTAAAACTCTATAAGGTCACCCCTCAGCCTCTGATGCTCCAGGGAAAACAGCCCCAGCCTGTTCAGCCTCTCCCTGTAGCTCAAATCCTCTAACCCTGGAAACATCCTTGTAAATCTTTTCTGAACCCTTTCAAGTTTCACAACATCTTTCTGATAGGAAGGAGACCAGAATTGCATGCAATATTCCAACAGTGGCCTAACCAATGTCCGCAACATGACCTCCCAACTCCTGTACTCAATACTCTGACCGATAAAAGAAAGCATACCAAATGCCTTCTTCACTATCCTATCTACCTGCGACTCCACTTTCAAGGAGCTATGAACCTGCACTCCAAGGTCTCTTTGTTCAGCAACATTCCCTAGGACATTAAGTGTATAAATCGTGCTAAGATTTGCTTTCCCAAAATTCAGCACCTCACATTTAGAACATAGAACATAGAACATAGAACAATACAGCACAGAACAGGCTCTTCGGCCCACGATGTTGTGCCGAACTTCTAATCTAGATTAAGCACCCATCCATGTACCTATCCAAATGCCGCTTAAAGGTATGCAGAATTAAGCTCCATCTGGCACTTCTCAGCCCATTGGCTCTTCTGGTCAAGATCCTGTAGTAATCTGAGGTCACCTTCTTTGCTGTCCACTACACCTCCAATAAGATGGTGACAGCAACCTTCATCATGAACAGCAGCTCATACTGTGGAGGGAACTGGCATGCCCATACCAAGTAAAAAAATCTTTAAATTTATTCTCTGTGTCAGCTGCCAACTGGCGTATTTGGCACAGAGACTGAAACTTAAGCAATTAAGATCATGGCTTGTATTTGTAACAGACCTAATACTAATTTTCAATAGATTCCTGATGAGGGTCTCCTGCCCAAAACATCGATTTTCCTGCTCCTTGAATACTGTTTGACCTGCTGTGCTTTTCCAGCACCACTCTAATCTTGACATTAATTTTCAGCAAACAACTAGGATGCCCACACCGCTAGCCAATTGGACTGATTTTGCCAGCAAAATGGGGAATAATCTTATCAAATTTCAAGGACCTGCATGTTAGACAACAGCATCATATTTACAAGTGTAATACTTACTAATGCTTTTGCACATTTTTCATTTAATTAGAGCTCAGTAATCTGTAACTCTCAAGGCACCATAAATAATTTTAAGAAGGCTAACAGTGATCTACCACCCATATGGAGGCCATGTGCTATTTGTGTGCATCGACAGAATGCAGCCACACACAACTAAAGCAGGCCTGCAAGTTTCATTAGGCTGCTAGGAATGTAGGCACTTGGGAACTACTACTGTCTAGTCAACAGTAGACTACCTCACCTCCGCAAATAAGTTCTAGCAGCCGTGGTTTAACAATTGGTATAACCTCATTAGTAAGTTTGTATCACATTGCTCAACAGGGATCTAAAGCAGCTCTAAAGGATTAATGTGTTTCAGTAATGACAAAATCACATGTACAGTGTTGTAAAAGTAGGTCAGTCATAGGGAGATAAAGGAACAATAAACAGTCTATTGGGGGAAAAAATGTTTTCTAGTGACAAGTTGCTAGAGGAAAAGTAGATCAATCTGTGCTGCAGATGAGACAGAAGTTTTACAATAAGAAATTTTATGATAACAGAACAAAGATTTCAGACAATATTACAAAATAACCTCCCCTGCATTTCATCAAGGTATCTGAACCTTTCACTGCTTTGCTACATTTAACTGAATTCTCCAATTATTCCACATTGGCAGCATTTAAAATGCTTGACAGAATTGATCACACAGGGAACAAATTACAGAAGAGAAATGGTTAAGATATTTCAAAGGCTTGGGTTTTTCCTAATTTCCCTGTGTGCTAGTTTTCTGATTGTAATTAGTGTTGGTAGCTAATGCTTCTCACTTTCAACACATGGAACTTCATAATCTCCACCCTTACAGTTTTGTCTGGTCTCTACCATGAGAATAAAGTTGTTTCATTTGTTTTCATGAATTCATCTTGAGCATAACTCAACCAAAACAGTACAGGCATTTCAGACATAACTTTTTTGTAAGATACACTCTGATGCAACATGTCTCATTTCTTGGGTGGGGAGGAGAAAGAATAACGAAACAATATATTAAGAGAGATGGAGCCACGAGAAAATTTCTGTAGCTGTAATCAAAATCTGGCTCATTGGGGTGTTTTAGTTTGCGATTAGTTTACATCAACAAATTACGGTCATTAAATAAAAATATAAGCCATCTGTTTAAGAATGAACATTTGGAGCTATCTAGAGTCTCGGACATAGACTTGGAATTTTTGGCCAAGTTGTGCCGAATCAGTCCTGTGGAAAGCATAACATCTGTGTCCTGGGATGTATCCTTCTGAATGAGGACACACACATTTACTGAGTCACTGTGAAAACTGGGAAAGTTCTGTACTTAAGTCATACTCAAAGCAGGTGGCCAAGCTGCAAAATTCATCTAGGCAGGATGAATTATTCCTAATTTTCTCCACAGAGTCATAAACATTAACCTACATGTTCTAGGCACAAAACCCAAGCTTCATTCTTGTTTCTTTGCAGAAATGTTCTGTTGATTGATTTACATTTTCTCAATTTTTAAAGCTAATTTTTCATTTTGTAGGAAACAGTTTTGTCTCTGCATCTGCATGTGTAATAAAATGTATTTATTCAATGTTTCTCATCACACACCACCTCCCCTGAATCACAACAAAGATTTGTTTAAAATATTGTTATGGCTTTTCAATTTAATGCTGTTTTACTTTGGTGTCAGATATATTCAATTCTTACAATAATAGAAACATAAGAAAATTTAAAAAGCATTTACTGCTAAACTAAGTGCAGGCTTAAGCTTTGATATAACCAGTTAATCCAGTCACCAGATATTCCACTGTCTTCAGTTGTCCATCTCTCTATTTATTTAAAGGGATTATTTAACAGAATGGAATGCATTTTCATTGTGCACTTTTGATCTTTTAAATAGTGCTTCCTTGCACAGTTAAAACATCTCAACAAAAGCAGCTAAGGTTGCTGTGATTAGCTGCTACAAAAAAAACAGCCGAGCAAATATTTGATTAAGAATGGGAATGAAGAATGAAAACGAACAGGACAGAGATAAGGATCAAGACAAATGTTTGATTGTTCCTTGGAATGCAATAGTGTCTATGCCGCTAGCATCATACAAATTTGGCTTTATAAACTAAGTGGCCAATTGAATGACATAAATGTTAAATTGTTATATTATTTGTAATTTGCAAGTTATGGATATAGCCTAGGCTGCTGAAACCACTATCACACAATCCACCAGCCACACAGTCATAGAGTCATAGAGATGTACAGCATGGAAACAGACCCTTCGGTCCAACCCGTCCATGCCGACCAGATATCCCAATCCAATCTAGTCCCACCTGCCAGCACCCAACCCATATTCCTCTAAATCCTTCCTATTTATATACCCATCCAAATGCCTCTTAAATGTTGCATTTGTACCAGCCTCCACCATTGCTCATTTCTGGGATGGAACTGTACTCCTATGATGAATGCTGTTGCAAAAGCAACTGTTACTGCTAATCTCTCTCTGTTGTTGGGAAATGGTAGGACTCTGACCTGAAGGAAGTTCACCTGATGAAAACGCAGCTGCATTTTGAGTCTAAAGTGTGATTATTTCTAACTTATGAAAATTGGAATGACAGTAACAGATGGCAAAGTATAGTTTTGGGGCAGATAAACCCACCTGTCCTTGCCTGCAAAAGCTCCTTCCAGTACTTCAGCAGATTAATTATCAACTTATCCCCTCATTTGAAAGGCAGGCCGCATTCTCTGGTTCTAGTATGATGAACAAGCTGAAACCACCAGTCCAAACCTGTTTTTCCCAGTTCCTTCAAAATCCTGGGAGAAACAAACTTTTCTTCTCTATTCCAGTTGAGATCATGTACTAAATTTGTGGGTGATATCCAAAATAGGAGGTAGAGTATGGAGACGATCAACTGAAACTGCAAAGAGATGTTAATAAAATGAGAGATTTTAAAATGTGACAATTGTAACTCAGTGTCAGTAAATGTGAGTTGTTGCATCATCAGGAGCAGAATTTTGCAGGTGAAAGGGTTAACCCCCACTTCACTGAGTTGGCACAGAGCACATCCCAATTGATCACTGCTCCCATGCAGCAACCTAGCAATGCAAGAAGCATTAATTGGCTGAAGGCAAGCATTCCTCCTCCTCCCCCTACCCCCCACCCAACACTGGGAGAAAGTCCCAGAGTTTCCAATCAATCTGATTGACATGGAGCTGCATAGTTCCAGAAGACTACAAGCAAAGCGAATGAGCCCAGATGGAGGTACGGCGAGCATTGCATGTAGGGACAAGAGAGAGGATCATGGGATGGTGGGGAGAGGGAGAGAAGAAGAAGCCATGATGGCAAGGCCAGGCAGAGAGGGAGCAATTTGCAGGGTGGGGACGAGTGGGGGGGGGTTGGTGGTGTGATCCTAAGTGGATGACATTTGAGTCCTGAGCTGGGTGATCTGCCATGCTTTCTCTGATCCCTGAACTCCTCTCACTGGCTGAAAAAGGGTGATCGAGGAAGCCCTTTAGTGGCCACTGAGGGATCTTAATTGCATCTTTTTCTGTCTGTAACTGTAAAGTTGAGGACAATTCAAAGGCGGAAACGAAGAAAGAATACCGAAGGAATTTTACAGGCCTCCTCCCCGCCTGAAGCCAATCAGGCAACGTAAACTTTTAGCTTTTTCTAACTTGAATGAATGCAGACTCGGTTCTGTGGAAGGCCAGACGGGTCAGTTCATGGAATACTAAAGGCAACAACTCAGGATGATAAGGCACCATTGGGTTCCATACTATAATAAGGATGTATAGAGAGAGTACAATGTTGATTTGAGAAGACTGCTGATATTACTTGAACAATTGGGTCTTTTCTCATTTGGATGTAATGATTGCATGATAATACAACTGAAGTACTTAAGAGTAGGAAAGGCTAGAGCAGGGTAGGTAAAAGTGGATTGTTTATAGATGCTGAGAATCATGAAAAAATATGTATTGCTACAAGATTAAATGCAAGATATTCAGATCAGATGGCAAGAGAAACTTTTCACATGCACATTTCTGAGTCATAGAATTTACCTTTAGGGTTAGTGAATGAGACAAAAATTATACATATTCAATACTAGATTTGGTAGATGCTTCATTAAAGGATAGAGGACCAGATATGCTACATGTATGGGTCTACTTTAAAATATGTGCAATCATCAACAGGAATAATGGCTCATGACTTTGAAAAGCTAGACAGCAAATCAGGATCTAACACGATCTGGGTGGTTTGAATCACACCCACAAACATTTTCACTCTTGCAGTGTATAGTATAGCATCCAAAGCCTTCAAAAATGCTCCACTATTACAATATGCTATCAGCCATCTGCTGTCTTCTAAACAGAAGATGTTAATTAATATTCTGATTACATACGATAAATAAATAAGTCTCTGATTTTCTTTCCGTCACATGCTGGCGTCCAACTGGCAAAACTTGGCAAGGGTAGGGGAAAACATTGGCATAAATGGCAATTGGAAGGTGGTTTATTAGAAGAAACAAAGAACTTTCTTGGATGGGTGTTACAAAACTGCTGTGTTGTTATGTTTTATGGCTTCATTTGAACCCAGGGATTGTAACTTTCTCCGGGGCAACTGTTACTCTACTTCTAATACGCTATTGTTACTAGATGCACTGTTTGGGTGCTTCGGTTGCTTCTGAGTAGAAACTGACCTACTTTGAAATAAAACAAAACTTAATAAGTCCATTTATAAGGTTAACAATTCAAAATGAAAATAAATTGTCCATGAAAGCCACCCAAAGCGCACACAAGAATAATGATTAAAGTCCAAAGGAAAGGGATGTACAAAGTAATGTAGAGATTTTGATTAATAATAATCATGAATCCCTAGTGGAGTATAAGGGCAATAGGAGTATACTCAACAGGGAAACCAAAGGGCAAAAAAAGGACATGAGATAGCTTTGGCAAAGAGGGTTAATGAGAATCCAAAGAGATTCTACACATACATTAATGACAAAAGAATAATTAGGGAGAGAATCAGGCCCCTTAAAGATCCGGCAGGCAAAAGTGAGGACTGCAGATGCTGGAAACCAGAGTTTAGATCAGAGTGGTGCTGGAAAAGCACAATAGGTCAGGCAGCATCCAAGTAGTAGGAAAATTGACGTTTCATTCCTGATGAAGGGCTTTTGCCTGAAATGTCGATTTTCCTGCTCCTCGGATGCTGCCTGACCTACTGTGCTTTTCCAGCACCACACTGATCTAAACCCCTTAAAGATCAACAAGACCATCTACATGTGGAACGAAAGGAGATAGTTGAGATACTAAACAAGTATTTCATTTCAGTATTTACTATGGAGAAGGATATGGAAGCTGGAGAACCTGGAGAAATAGTGATATTTTGTAAAGTGTCCATATTACAGAGAAGCTGGTGCTGGACATCTTAAAATGCATATAGGTGGATAAATCAGGTGCAGCCCAGAACTCTGTAGGAAGCTAGGGAAATGATTGCTAGGCCCCTTGTTGAGATATTTGTATTATCGATAGCCACATATGAGATGCCAGAAGACTGGAGGGTGGCTAACGTGGTGCCATTATTTAATAAAGGTGGTAAAGAAAAGCCAGGAACTATAGGCTAATGAGTCTTACATCCGTGGTTGAGGGGATTCAGAGGGACAGGACTTACATTTGTTTGGAAAGGCAAAGACTGATTAGGGACAGTCAACATGGCTTTGTGCATGGGAAATCGTGTCTCACTAACTTGATTGAAGTGTTTGAAGAAACCACAAAGAAGACTGATGAAGGCAAGACCAATGGATGTTGTCTATAAGGACTTCAGCAAGGCATGCACAAGGTTCCACAAGGTAGACTGGTTAGCAAGGTTGAATCACATGGAATCCAGAGAGAGCTAGCCATTTGCATACAGAATTGGCTTGAAAGTCGGAGACAGAGGGTGATGGTAGAGGACTGTGACCAGTGGCGTTCCACAGGGAACAGCGCTGGATCCACTGCATTTTGCCACTTATATAAATGATTTGAATGTGAATATAGGAAGAATGATTAGTAATTTTGCTAATGACACCAAAATTGGTTATCTCAGAGTACAATGGAACCTTGACCAGATGGTTTGATGAGCCAAGAAGTGGCAAGTGGAGTTTAATTTAGATAAATGTGAGATGTTGCATCTTGAAATGGCAAATCAGGGCAGAACTTACACACTTTTTGGTAGGGTCCTGGGGACTGTTGCTGAACAAAAAGATCTTGGGGTGCAGGTTCATAGAGAGGGAAAAGATTTAAAAGGAACCTAAGGGCCACACTTTCATGTAGAGGGTGGTGCGTGTATGGCATGAGCTGCAAGTGGTAGTGAAAGGCATGGATACATGAATAAGAATGGTTATAGGGATATGGGCCAAATGCTGGCAAATGGGATGAGATTAGGATATCTAGTTGGCATAGATGAGTTTGACTGAAGGGTCTGTTTCCATGATGTACAACTGTGTTCAGGACTGCAGGAGTTGCTGCAGAGTAGTGTCCCAGGCCTAACTAACTTCAGCTGCTCAATGGAAGTAATGTTTTGGATGAAATCAAAAGTGATGATGTATGATTGCTATGTTTCATTTCCTTCACAGCTCTGCAGATGTGAAGTAATCTGATGGCCATGTGCAAAAAGATGTGAACAAACCTGAGCTGATAAGTGGTGAGTAGCAATTGTGTCATGTCATATAAGTGCCGGGCCATGACCGTTTCAAATAAAGGAGTGGTTAACTGCCTTCCCTTGATACTTAATGTTATTGGCATAATTCCCCTAGCGTCAACAACCTGACAATTACTATTGACCAGAAACTTAACTGGAACAGCCATGCAAATACTGTGTCTACAAAGACAGGTCACTTTGTTGGAAGTAGCTCTCTATTTCAACTTCCCAAAGGTTTCCATCATTTGCCAGGTACAACTTGTGAGTGTAACAGAAAGCCCTCTGAATGTCTAGTTCCAAAACCATCAAAAATCCTTCTTTTGAACATGGATTGGCCCAGGCAAAGAGTCCTGGCTCCTCGTCCAGCACCAATACTTTGTGGTTGCAGTGTGCAACATTTAAAAGATGTACTCCTGCAACTCACAAGATCAGTTGATGAGCCAAGAAGTGGCAAGTGGAGTTTAATCAAAACGCGAATCTACAGGTTGGAAGAATAATGGCAGCCACTGCATTGAAATACTCCCATCTGCCAGTTCTCTCTGAAGTTGCATACTATTGTTTCTTGGAAATATATTGACATTCCTTCAGCAGTGCAAGTTCAAAATCCTGGAACTCCCTACTTAACATTACTGGGGGAGGACATTCACTACATAAACTGCAATAGTTCGAGAAGAAATATTTAATATGAGCTTTTGCAAGAAGGTGCTAAGGATGGATGAAAGGAGGTTTTGAGACTGCACTGAATCAGTTAAAACACAAGGTGAGATTTTGAATTGATCACCTGACAGGAAGTTGGTACTGAAGTTTGGTCAGTCATTATGTATGCCATCATAATTAATTTAAAAAAAGACAATTGTGTGGTTTTTATAGCAATTGTTGAATTACATCTGAAATCGATTATTGAAAACACACCGTAGTCAGTAAAGAGACCATAGAGCCATTCTCTCACTACAGAAAGATGACTGGTGGTGGTTTAACCTGATGGTCACATACCTCAGGTGAGGAGTTAGATGAAGAAAGTGAGACCATCATGATTATCTCAGCTGGTATGGGAATTGAACTTTCATTGTTGTCATTACTCTGCATTAGAAACCAGCCATCTGGCCAATGGAACTACAGGGCATACTGATACAATGTGACAGTTCGTGTTCCTGCAACCTTGCACTATAAAAAATTGCACTACGGAAAACCACTATAGAAAATTGCGCTGTAGAAGATCGTTACACCCGTTCAATAAAAAGTTCACGCTATCCAAATAGGTTCCACAACTTCTCAATCGCATTATGTTCAATTCGTGTTGACAAAACACATATTATACCAGAACGACCTGTAACTGAACCCCATGACTGAACTAACAGACACTCATCTATCCATTAAATCTGCATTAAAACTGGGGCAGAATCAACCTGCAGGCTTCAGAAAATGAAGGGATATGATGCGTGATAGGCATTGAAGTTTAGAACCGACAATGGGGAGAAGATGGCTTTACATCTTGGATCAAACAGACCACAGAGATTACATGTTCAATTTCTGGATTGCAGTAAATTAATTCATCTCAGTAACACAGTTGAAGTGAGAGATTAGTAAGAGGTTCTAAAGCTGACCATGAGCGTGGCGTGCATTGAAAAGAGCTTACAGGTGAATGTTTGGTTAGAGGAGAATAGCATTTAATTCTGATCACAACTGTACCAAATGCCACTATCTTACGGATTGCCACCAAGTTGGAGAAAATATTGTCAGTTCATAAAATTGATATAAATAAGTTTTTTTAAAGCTGATCCATGGGATGTGAACATTGCAGGCAGGAGAGGTATTTATTGCCCATTTTCATGATTGATCTTGCAGAATTAACATGAAATAACAAGATTTGTGCTGATTAGATTAGATTAGATTACTTACAGTGTGGAAACAGGCCCTTCGGCCCAACAAGTCCACACCGCCCCGCCGAAGCGTAACCCACCCATACCCCTACATCTACATCTACCCCTTACCTAACACTACAGGCAATTTAGCATGGCCAATTCACCTGGCCTGCACATCTTTGGACTGTGGGAGGAAACCGGAGCACCCGGAGGAAACCCACGCAGACACAGGGAGAACGTGCAAACTCCACACAGTCAGTCGCCTGAGGCGGGAATTGAACCCGGGTCTCTGGCGCTGTGAGGCAGCAGTGCTAACCACTGTGCCACCGTGCCGCCCATAAATTAATAAATTAAATTTTGAACTGTGCTTTTATTAAAAGGGGGTTGCAGTATGAAAGGAGGGATAATAAATTAAATTTTGAACTGTGCTTTTATTAAAAGGGGGTTGCAGTATGAAAGGAGGGATGGTTTACTGATCTGCACAAGATACTGTTGAGATTGCAGCTGGAGTACTGTGAGCAGTTTTGGTCTCCTTATTTAAGGAAAGATATTATTTCATTGGAGGTAGTTCAGACAAGGTTCACTAGGATGATCCCTGGTATGGAGAGATTGTGTTATGAGTAAAGACTGAACAGGTTCAAAACCTATTCACTGGAGTTTAGAAGAATGAGAGGTGATCTTGTTGAAATAGAAAGGAATCTAAAGGGGCTTGACAGGGTAAATGGATGCTTCCCCTCATGGGAGACACTAGGGGCAGAGGGCATAATCCTTGAATAAAGGGCTTTATTCAAATTAAGACTGAAATGAAGAGAATTTTCTTCTCTCGATGAATTAAGAGTCTTTGGAACTCTTCGGCACAAAGTGCTGTGGGGGCATAGGCCTTATCTATCTCATACTGAAATAGATTTAGGGGAAACAAGGGTTATGGGGGAAAAGAAGGAAAGTATATATGAGGAATACTGGATCAGCCATGATCCTATTGAATGGTGAAGCAGACTCATAGGGCTGAATGGCCTACTCCTGTTCCTATTTCTTATGGTCTTATTGTCTTATAATAGAAGATGTGTCACACAATCAGATTGGTGATATCACGTAGCTTCAAACTTTAGTATTCAGGGGATGGTGCCAGATTCTTCAAGCACTGGATGTAGGTGATAAGAGCATCTTAACAATCACCCCAGGTCAACGTGGGGTGGCACTTGGATGGCACCCCACCCACCACCTTTAACATTTACTGCTTTCTACACTGATGCAGCAGTAGCAGCAGTGTGTACAATCTACAAGATCCACTGCAGTAACTCACCAAGGTCTTGCAATGGTACCTTCCATCTAGAATAATAGGAGTAGAAGATGCAAGGGAACACCCCTCCAAGCTACACACTGTGCAGACTTCCATGATATTGTCATTCCTTACAGGGCTTACCTTCTCTTAGGGGTGGAATTCCCATTTTCAGCTTACTGTGATGGTAGCCAATGGATCATCACTGTTTCTTTTGAAGGTGGGTTCATTCAAAGATAGACTTTTCAACCAGAACCCTCAGCAGTAATTTGTCACACCCCTCCCCCCACCTTCCCCCCCCCCCCCCCCCCGCCCCGCCACCCCACCCCATCCCATTTAATTTACTCAATGGTATCAGTGGTTGATTGCATTTTTGACTGAAGAACTTCAGACATTTGATGTTTCCATGATTTCCTTTTATCTTCTCCCACCCCTTCTTTCCACAACATCCCTTAAGTTAATGGATGCCTTACCAATTCTGGAAAGTTTGATACATTTAAAAAACTAAGCATACTTACACTGCTAATTATGAAAATGTGTCCCAGCTGGAAAGCTCTACATCAGAATTTATAATTGTGACATAGGAATTACATTTACCTCCCTTGATCCCCATATTGCATTTCCTATTTTTAACAGCACAATGAGCAATGGAAGATATTGTATAATGTGGTGTTTATATTATATACACATATATGTGATAAATAATATAGAATAAAATGTGGGGGGATAATTTTGTAGATTAAATCAAGATTGGCCAGGTGGTTGACAAAGAGGAGGAGGGTCTTAGATTACAGATGGGTAGAGATGGATTTGGCAGATGGATGGATCAGCAGCAATGGAATTGAACCCTGATAAGTGCAAGTGATCCACTTTGGAAGAATTAACAAGACAAGTAAATGCTCAATGAATGGCAGGACACTAAGAAGCTCAGAGAAACGGAGGGATCTTGGGGTGCTTGTCCACAGATCCCTGAAGGCAGCAGGTTAGGTTAATAGATTAATTAAGAAAGTACAAAGGATGCTTGCCTTTATCAACTATAGCACAGGGAGCAACTGTGAGAGCAGGGAGGTTATGTTAGTGCTATACAGGATATTGATTAGACTTCAGCTGAAGTACTGTGTGCAGTTCTGATTTCTGCACTATATGAAAGATGTGATTACACTGGAGAAGGTGCAGAACAATTTACCAGTTCTGTTGCCTGTGGTGGAATATTTTAGCTATGAAGAGAGGCTGGATAAGCTCAGGCTGTTTTCTTTAGAAAAGTCTGAGAGAGGAACTGATTAAGGTTCATAAGGTAATGAGGGGATTTGACAGGGTGAATAAAAAGTAGCTGTTGTCCTTAGTTGAAGGGTCAAGAAGAAAGGGGAACAGTTTTAGGGTGAAAGGCAGGAGGTTTTAAGGAAAGGTTTTTCACCCAGAGGATGGTGGAAATCTGGAATGCATTTGAAATCGAGAAGGGTAGTTGAGATGCAAAACCTCATAACCTTTGAAAGTATTTGTATGAACACTTGAAATGTCATACATTCAAGGTATGGGCCAAGTGCTGGAAAGGGACCAGTGTAGATTTAGATTTAGTTTTTGCTGGCGCAGACTTGATGGGCCAAATAGTCTCTTCTGTATTGTATGATTCTATGATGACAGGTGATACAGAAGTTACAGTTTTAGGATTTTTCTCATGAATCTCGCCACTTCCCTACTCCTTGCTCCTCTCTGTAGAAGCTTTCCATCAAAAGCCTGACTATCTTCTTTATGCAGTTCAGGGTCCAAGTTTGTCAGTAAGAACTCTTGTGAAATACTTTGGGAGGTTTTACTAAGCTTTGTAATGGTAACAGGACTATGTAAATACAAGTTGATTTTGTTGGCAGTTTCTGGCTTCCCATCAACAAGGGAAGGCACAGATCACCAAGATGAAGGCTGACAGAAACCGTGAGAAGGCAGGAGGGAGTGTTGAAGGAGGAAAGTTCACTTGTTTTTGAGAGGTCTTAAAAGCAGGACATGGTAGCCAGAGGGAGTGTGTTGATGAGGGTCCTGATATTTAATGATATCAGATGGATGACACAGTGCTAACCCAAACAGTATAAGCAATAGGGATCTCAATCTATGATAAGGATAACAAACAGATAAGTTTAATTATGACAAGTGCACTGTCAAAAAACAAAAATTCTGTAACATAAAAGTTCAAGAGAAAATAGGTGTTTGACTTACAGACAGTGTACATTATTTGAAACTTCTAAAATGTTAGAGAAATATGTCAGGCAGAAAAAATAGCTGGTTGTTAAATTAATTTCAAACCTTTGGAAATTGGCTCCACACTGATCATGTTGTCATTTCATTACATTCAGCGTTTTCCATTGCTCTCGGTCATGCTGCAGCTGCTCAATTTATTTGGACACTTTCACTGGTTACAAAGGTAGATGCCCCACTCCCAATCTCAGATAAAACATATAAAATATCATGCATTTATGCAGTGTATTATAATAACATTGCAAGGAGTAAATGGATTTTAATTTCCTATTACCCTGCCACAGTTAATGCTAGGAAAAAGGAAAACAACACAGATCTGTTAAGTTCTTTCAGTAAATTGATACTGTTAGCCATATCTTGACTAATTTAATAAGAAAAGATTGTTGTAGCCTCTCCTGGCAGAATTTAATTTAAAAATTAGAAAATAGAACAAACTGAATTTAAACAGTATGTTGAAGAAAGGAATCAATCTCATTACAAAAACTTTGCAGAGTTAAAAATATGCTTTTGAAAAGACATTGTGTGTGCACTTTAAAGTCAACAGGAGCTCTTACAAGCTATTCATTAGTGACTGGCTATGTTGTCATTATGTTCTGACGTGAAACAATTGTGTTTATACATGCTTATCCTTTTCTTAATGTTTTATTCTAGAATACACAAATAAAAATTCTGTATCATATATAAAGAAATTCTATATCATGTCTCTGTTACTGTATATATTGTCAAATTATTTAGCAAATAAGTATTCCATGAAAAAGAAAGTTACTACCTAAATAATTTTTTTTGATGACAGAGAAAGGCAGATTTATTTTTTAACATATCAATGTGAACAACCACTGTGTTCCAGTTGGCAGCTTTATTTTACACATGTATTATTACTGCCGACCAGCTGGAGTCTAAATAAAGTCTGATGTGTAACTTACACATACATAATTATTTTCAAGTTATAATGTGAGACTACATCAAATCATTTTTCAGGTGGTTCTTCTATAACATGATGGGTGTATTCTTGTGCAAACTCGCATGATAGAAAAATCATGCTTTAGAAACAGTGCTTCAAGTGTTGGCAGTGTAATTGCGATACTGCTAACACACGTTTTACAAGTTTGCACTTTAGAAACTGTTCCCAATTCGTCAATTGCATTCTTGTGAATTTGCGTAAACAATATGTGCATTATAACAGAACGACCTGTGTATCTTAGATAGCATCACCAGCTCTGGCCTCCAATAGTTAGTATTTGTTTTCATTGATGTTACTGCTGGGGACAGTGCTGCATCTTAAAGTATTCACAGATCAGGTTATTTTGATGTTGTACATGGTCTGGTTCATTTTTCCGCTCTTCTACCAATGGGAGGACCATGACAATGCAGCAAGTGCTCTATCAGATCAACACTGAATACTCTCAGGTTCTTTGATATTGGCAAAAACAGACATAAAATCAGTTCCATATAGTTGTTTCCCTTTATTCAAAGTACAGGAGTGTCAATAGCAAAGGCAGCATTTATTGTCCCTTACCAAGTGTCCCTTGGGAAGATGACAGTGAACTGCTTTCAATAATACAACTGACTGGCTTGCTAGAAAATTTCAGAGGAAGGGTCAGCCAAGTATCTATTTATTTGGAGTCACCTGTGGGCCCCAGACCACATAGAGACAGCTGATATCCTTCCCTGAAGAATATTAGTCAGTGGGAAACTGGTCTGGGTGGGTTACTCTTCGGAGGGTGGTGTGGACTGGTTGAGCCAAAGGGCCTGTTTCCACACTGTAGGTAATCTAATTAGTGAAGCAATGTATCTTTGACAACAATTCAATCATGGTATTTGAACTAGGTCTCTGGATCAATAGTCCATACTCCCAAGATTATTGGTTCATTATTATTATGTTACTATTCAGTGGAGATAAAGCAGCTCATAGTAAACTTCAGAAAAGTCGGATCCACTGAAGCTGCACCTGAATTAAATTATTTTTTCTTCATTTTTTTGTTTTGATACTCTCAGTGACATTATTTGCTCATTTGGAAATAAACCATACCAAACATCTAATTTTGTGACCAAGTAACAACATGGATGCATATGTACCCTTTAACATAGTGCAATGTTCCAGCACAAGGACATCTTTCAGACAAGATTTGACATTAAGCCATAAATAGGGAATATTTGAACAGATGATCCAAAATTGGTCAGAGAGATTTTAAGGTGCCTTGAAGAAGAGAGGAAGGATGGTGGAATAGTTTAAGGCAGGAATTCCAGAGTTGAGGACCTCAGTAGCTGAAAATGTTGGTACCAATAAAAGCAGGGATGCATACAAGTCTTGAAATATAAAAATATAGTGGTCTTCGTGATTAATGGAATTAGAGGAATTCACAGACACAGTGAGCTGCAAGGCCAATGACAGATTAGGTTCCATACAGTATGGAAACAGGTCCTTCAGCCCAACAAGTGCACACCA
This sequence comes from Chiloscyllium punctatum, assembly GCF_047496795.1. Taxonomy (NCBI): domain Eukaryota; kingdom Metazoa; phylum Chordata; class Chondrichthyes; order Orectolobiformes; family Hemiscylliidae; genus Chiloscyllium; species Chiloscyllium punctatum. The sequence goes on along the minus strand of NC_092740.1, from coordinate 51,252,985 downwards.
ACCCTCTGAAGGGTAACCCACCAACCCACTCTATATTTATCCCTGACTAATGCACCGAACACTATGAGCAATTTAGCAAGGCCAATTCACCTGACCTGTAATTCTTTGGATCATGGGAGGAAACCCACACAGGCACAGGGAATCAAACCTGGGTCCCTGGTGCTGTGAAGCAGTAGTGCTAACCACTGAGCCACCATGCCACAGGTTAAGTAAATTGGCCATGCTAAATTGCTCATAGTGTTAGGTGCACTGGACCACGAGCCATCATAGTTTATCAAGCAGACCAGCAATTTAAGCTGTGAGATATAGAGTTTTGGATGAGCTCATCTTTATGAATGATGCAGAAGGAAACCTATCATGAGTACGTTGGAATAATCAAATGAAGCGATATCAATGGCACGGGTAATGCTTTCAGCATGAGATGAATAATATCAATCAAGAAAGAGAGTGCAATGATTCAGTTTATTGATAAATAAGGCAGCCTCTGTGTTGCATGCTGCTGTAAAGCAACTTAGGATTGATCAACAATTCCTCTGTGCACATACAACATGAAGGTTTCCTTGGGTTGCAGGAGCACAGGGGCTGGAACAACAGCTTTCTACTAATAATAAAATGTTTCATAAGTTCTCAATTGATCAAAGTAACCACTTGGGTACCCTTGTAATGTTGTATTCATGTGCAGAGTGTGATGAAAGAAAAATTTTAGTATTTAAGAACTTCAACATTCAAAATGATTGCTTTAAAATGGTAGATCATCCTTTACTAGCTACAAAATAATAAATAGATGACAGTCAAGCCACAGACAATTAGTTAACATAATAATGCTTTAAGTATGAAGTGAACTATAGAGGGCAGTAGTAGGTGTTAACTGTTCAGGTGTTAAGATACTATGTGCTTAAAGTTCATGGAATTGTGTTCACAAGAGCTTGAATTCTGATGACCACAGGAATATGAGTACATCATTTTAGTTCCTCAAGCTTGTTCTATTATTCAGTGAGATCATTACTAATCTGTGAACTAATTCAATAAATCACAATTTGACTCATATTCCTTAATAATTTTCAAACACAAATCAACTTCAACTTTAAATTAAAAACATAACAGCATTAATTTAAAGTTTGTGAAAGAGAGTTCGAAACTTCTATTACCCTATGTTAATTTCAATTTTGGAAATCACCTCTGATTTTCAGACTATACACTCGAGTCCTAGATTTTTCCATTAAATGAATAAATTCTCTTTAGCCATGTATCTTTCTTCTCAATACCATGAAACATTTGATTAAATTATTCCTTCACTTTATAAAGTCCATACAATAAAAACATTTCTATAATGTCTCCTTAAAATCCAGGTAAAATTCTGATTAACAGTATTCCCTCCAAAGCCAATAGCTCCTTCCTAAGAATTGCCCACAGTATTCCAAATGTGGATGAAGTAATGCTTTGTAGATTTGATGCATGACTTCTAACCATTAGTACTTTTGATTCTTTACATTGTCTGTTGACATTTTAACGATCACTGATCAGATCTCTTAGAATCCCAATTGTTTCTGACTATTCACCATTCACCACTAGGGTGATCATCTTATGGAATTCACTACTGCAGAAGGCTGTGGGAACTGGGTCACTTATTACATAATTTTTGTAATAGCCATTTCTGGGATCTGGGCATTGCTCACTTACTAGCATTTATTGTACGTCCCTAGTAGCCCTTAACAAGGTGGTGGTGAGCTATTTTCTTCAACCGCTGCAGTCCACCTGCTATGGGTGGATCCACAACATCGTTAAGGAAGGAATTCCAGAATATTGATCCAGCACCAGTGAAGGAACAGTGATATATTTCCAAGTAAGGCTGGTGAGCAGCTTGGAAGGGAACTCGAGGGAGTTAGAGTTCCTGTGTATTTGTTGCCCTTGTCCTTTTAGGTTGAAATGGTTATGGGTCTGGAAGATGCTGTGTGTGGATTTTTGTTGAATTTCCACAGTGCATCTTGCAGTTAGTACACACTGCTGCTGCTGAATGTTAGTGTGAACAGAATCTTTCTCAATCAATCTTTATTACAGATAATAAACGTATAAAGGAGAATGGAGAGAAAACTGGAACATGACGTTGCAATAGAGGTTTAACCATGACCATATTAGAGTCATAGAGAGTCATAGAGATGTACAGCATGGAAACAGACCCTTCGGTCCAACCCGTCCATGTCGACTAGATATCCCAACCCAATCCAGTCCCACCTGCCAGCACCCGGCCCATATCCCTCCAAACCCTTCCTATTCATATACCCATCCAAATGCCTTTTAAATGTTGCAATTGTACAAGCCTCCACCACATCCTCTGGCAGCTCATTCCATACACGTACCACCCTCTGTGTGAAAAAGTTGCCCTTTAGGTCTCTTTTATATCTTTCCCCTCTCACCCTAAACCTATGCCCTCTAGTTCTGGACTCCCCGACCCCAGGGAAAAGACTTTGTCTATTTATCCTATCCATGCCCCTCATAATTTTGTAAACCTCTAGAAGGTCACACCTCAACCTCTGACGCTCCAGGGAAAACAGCCCCAGCCTGTTCTGCCTCTTCCTGTGGCTCAGATCCTCCAACCCTGGCAACACCCTTGTAAATCTTTTCTGAACCCTTTCAAGTTTCACAACTTCTTTCTGATAGGAAGGAGACCAGAATTGCACGCAATATTCCAACAGTGGCCTAACCAATGTCCTGCACAGCCGCAACATGACCTCCCAACTCATGTACTCAATACTCTGACCAATAAAGGAAAGCATACCAAATGCCTTCTTCACTATCCTATCTACCTGCGACTCCACTTTCAAGGAGCTATGAACCTGCACTCCAAGGTCTCTTTGTTCAGCAACACTCCCTAGGACCTTACCATTAAGTGTATAAGTCCTGCTAAGATTTGTTTTCCCAAAATACAGCACCTCGCATTTATCTAAATTAAACTCCACTTCTCAGCTCATTGGCCCATCTGGTCCAGATCCTGTTGTAATCTGAGGTAACCCTCTTCACTGTCCACTGCACCTCCAATTTTGATGTCTTCTGCAAACTTACTAACTGTACCCCTTATGCTTGCATCCAACTCATTTATGTAAATGACAAAAAGTTGAGGGCCCAGCACCGATCCTTGTGGCACTTCACTGGTCACGGACCTCAAGTCTGAAAAACAACCCTCCACCACCACCCTCTGTCTTCTACCTTTGAGCCAGTTCTGTATCCAAATGGCTAGTTCTCCCTTTATTCCATGAGATCTAACCTTGCTAATCAGTCCCCCACGGGGAACCTTGTTGAACGCCTTACTGAAGTCCATGTAGACCACATCTACTACTCTGCCATCATCAATCTTCTTTGTTACTTCATCAAACAACTCAATCAAGTTTGTGAGACATGATTTCCCACGCACAAAGCCATGTTTACTATCCTAAATCAGTCCTTGCCTTTCCAAATACATGTACATCCTGTCCCTCAGGATTCCCTCCAACAACTTGCCCACCACCAAGGTCAGGCTCACTGGTCTATAGTTCCCTAGCTTGTCCTTACCACCCTTCTTAAACAGTGGCACCACATTTGCCAACGTCCAGTCTTCTGGCACCTCACCTGTGACTACTGATGATACAAGTATCTCAGCAAGAGGCCGAGCAATCACTTTTCTAGCTTCCCACAGAGTTCTCGGGTACACCTGATCAGGTCATGGGGATTTATCCACCTTTAACAGTTTCAAGACATCCAGCACTTTCTCCTCTGTAATCTGGACATTTTGCAAGACGTCACCATCTATTTCCCTACAGTCTATATCTTCCATATCCTTTTCCACAGTAAATATTAATGCAAAATATTCATTTAGTATCTCCCTCATTTTCTGTGGCTCCACACAAAGGCCGCCTTGCTGATCTTTGAGGGGCCCTCTTCTCTCCCGAGTTACCCTTTTGTCCTTAATATATTTGTAAAACCCCTTTGGATTCTCCTTAATTCTATTTGCCAAAGTTATCTCATGTCCCAGTTTTGCCCTCCTGATTTCCCTCTTAAGTATACTTCTACTTCCTTTATACTCTTCTAAGGATTCACTCAATCTATCCTGTCTGTACCTGACATATGCTTCCTTCTTTTTCTTGACCAAACCCTCAATTTCTTTAGTCATCCAGCATTCCCATATTGAATAGCACAACTGGTTTGAAGAGCCAAATGGCTCACTCCTGCTCCTAGTTTCTAGGTTTTTGGTTAGAAAATACCCTGTTTTAAACTTTCCAGATCCAAAGTGGATAATATTGCATTTGCCAACATTGAAATCCATTTCATCAAATTTTATCAATTTGGGAAATCTATCAATCTATCAATGTTGGCATATCGATCAATCTTCCATTGTAATTTGGTGCTTCCATCTGCACATCTGACAGGATTGGAAAGACTACCCAGTATTGACCTACAATACCAAATGTAAAATAAAGACCTACAAAGGCCAGTCAATCCTTTAAAACTCTCTTCCCCAATACCTCAGATAGTTTACAAAAGTCAAAGGCTGGCAGACAGACTGATCAAACATCAGTCTTGACATATTCATGGAATCAGACCTTACAGCCAATTTCCAAAATTTCGCCATCACTTATTCCTGGACATATGCTGCTCCATTGACTTACCCAAGTTGGCAATAGAGTGATTGGCAGTCATAGAGAAATTGCCAGAATCCTCAACATTGTCTCCAGAACTCACAAAATTTGATGACATCAGGTCAAAAATCAGTGGAAAAATCTCCAACTGATTACCGTTGACCACCTTGACTCAACTGCTCCGCCATACAACTCACATGTTGAAACTTACTTGGATTATTAACTGAGGGTAGCATAGAATGCACTCGAATGGTTTAAGAACATGGCTACTGATTAAGTGGTCGACAGCCTCGAGTGAGGTGCCAGAAGACTGGACGATGGTTAATGTGGTTCTAATATTTAAGAAAGGTGGTAAGGAAAAGCCAGGGAACTATAGATTGGTGAGCCAGACATCAATGGTGGATACGTTGTTGGCCATTCTGAGGGACAGGATTTACATGCATTTGAAATGGTAAGGATTGATTAGGGATAGTCAACAAGGCTTTGTGCTTGGGAAATTGTATCTCACTAACTTGATTGAGTTTTTTTGAAGAGGGAACAAAGAAAACTGATGAAGACAGAGCAATGGACATGTCTAAATGGACTTCTGTAAGAAGTTCGACAAAGTTCTTCATGGTAGACTGGTTAGCAAGGGTTAGATCACATAAAATCTGGGGGAGCTCGTCAACTGTATACAAAATTGGCTTGTAGGTAGGAGACGGAGGGTGGTGGTAAGAGGGTCATTTTTCAGACTAGAGGCCTGTAACCAGCTCTGTGCTGCAAAAATCGGTGCTTTTCATCATTTATATAAACCATTTGGATATGAATATAGGAGGTATGGTTAGTAAGTTTGTGGATGACACCAAAATTGATGGTGTAGGGGATAGTAAATGTGGTTATCTCTGAGTACAATGGGAACTTGATTAGATGAGCCAATGGGTCGAGGAATGGCAATGAAGTTTAATTAGATAAATGTGAGGTGTTGCATTTTGGTAAGACAAACCAGGGCAGGACTTAAACAGTTAATTCTAGGGCTCTAGGGAGTGTTGCTAAACAAACAGACCAAGGGGTGCTGCTGCATAGTTCTTTGAAAATGGAGTTGCAGGTAGGCAGGGTAGTGAGTTTAGCATGCTTGCTTTCATTGACCAATACACTGAGTATAGGAGTTGGGACCTCATGTTGCAGCTGTACCAGACATTGTTGTGGCTACTTTTAGAATACTGCATTCAATTCTGATCTCCCTGCTATAGAAAAGATATTGTTAAACTTGAAAGGATTCAAAAAAAGATTTACAAGGATTGAATGGTTTGAGCTATAGGGAGGAGTCGAAGAGGCTGAATTATTTTTTTTCCCTAGATTATCAGAGGCCGAGAGATGCCATTATAGAGGTTTGTAAAACTATGAGGAGCATAGATAGAATGAGTAAACAAGGCCTTTTTCCCAGAGTAGGGGAGTCCAAAACTAGTGGACATAGGTTTAAAGTAAGAGGGGAAAAATTGAAAGGGACCTGAGGGGCAACCTTTTTCACACAGAGGTTAGTGCATGTATGGAACAAGTTGCCAGAGGAGGTGGTGGAGGGTACAAATATAACACTTTAAAGGCATCTGGATGGGTATATGAATAGGAAGCATTTAGAGGGATATGTACGAAATGCTGGCAAATGAGACTTCATCACTTTAAGGTACCTGTGCGGTGTGGACTAGTTGGACGGAAGGATCTGTTTCTGTTCCGTATAATTCTATGACTTTATCAGTGAGTCCTGAAGGATGTATCAATGAGAAAGGTTTGCTGCTCATGGTTTGAGTTACTAGATCTGATCTGAATCTATCCCATTGAGCACATCAGTGATGCCACACAACACACTGGATAGTTTGAAAATAGAATGCCTTTTTCACAAGGACTGTGCAGTGGTCACTTCCATAAACGCTGTATTGGATAGACACAGCAGTGACAGGTGGATTGATGAGGACAAAACCAGGTGCCTTCTTATCCTTACATTGTTTCTCAAAACACAAGCAGCAAGCCTTTCTCGCTGAATTTGATTCAGTGCACATGACTTCAAGGTAAAGTTGAACACAATGGATACAGCAAATGCTATGAGCCTAGACAATATCCTAGCTGTAATACTGAAGATTTGTGCTCCAGTGCTAATGGTGCCCCTATCCAAGCTGTTCCAGAACAATTACAACACTGACAGCACTACCCAACAATTTACAAAGTTCGGCATAGTTGCCTGATACACAAAGGCAGGGCATGTCAACTTTATCTTGATATCATGTGCACTGAATCAAATTCAGTAAAAAGGTTCTGCTGTTGATGGTTTGAGAAACAAGGTTAGGGTAAAAAAGTTCCTGTTCACAAAATGTGTCACAAAAGTAACATTGCCAACCAGCACATCATCAGTTTGTTCCCAGTCTTAAGTAGGTTAATAGCAGGAGAGATGTGGAAATTCTGTGGCGTGTAACTCAGGGAGCGTGATGGATTCTGACAGCTCCCACATGTCTCCAGAAATTCAATACCATTGACAATAAAACATTTTTTTAAATGATTCCTCTCACCTTAAACATTTACTCTCTCCATCATCAATACACCCGAGTTGCACTGCTGATTACTGCACACCTTTCTATCTCATTAACAAGATTGGATTAAATTAATTCCGGAAAATAGCTGACGTCCAATCACAAATCCTGGCAGGACATCACTATTCATATCCTGCCAATTAGAGTAAGTATCTATTATTCCTGTTGTCTGTGTTATGTCTCTGAGCCAATTTCTTAACTAATGGTGAGATGAAGCCTGTGTAGCCACTGATTTACCACTAAAGGACCTTAATTTCTGAAAAGTGGAGAAGATTGTCCAAGGAACCTCCTGCCCAGTATTTAATTGCTGAGGTGGTATGAAGAAGTTGAGGATCTATCCAATGAAACTATCCTTCTCACCAACTTCTTCAACATATCCAGGGAGGGGAAAAATGAACATGCAAATTCTTTCTTCAACATGGTTTCTGCCAAACCCGTTGACTATTTCTAGATTGACAAAACAATAGAGAGATATGGGCCAAGGGCTGGCAAATGGGACTAGATTAATTCAGGATAGCTGGTTGGTATGGATGAGTTGGACCGAAGAGTCTTTTACTGTGCTGTACATCTCTATGACTCTAATAGTTTGTCAATATATAAATGCAGAGCAAGAGTCAGCATCTCAGTCCATCGAGCCTTCTCTGTTATTTTATATGATTAAGACTGTGTCCTCTACTTTCCTGTCCATCCCACATTATCTTTAACACCCTTGTCAGTCAAGACTCTATCGAACACAGCCTTATCCTTTGATTTATAATAGATAGATAGGTCATTCCTGTGGGACCTGTAGCTCTTCCACTGTCATTTTCAGTGAATATATTTTATTATAATCCCAACAAAACACTTGATTTCTTTGCTTTGCTACTTCATGGTGAAGTAAATTAAAATGCCATATCCACTTTCTTCTTTATGGATTAACTTAATTCTAGATCCCATTGAACAATGTAAATGCAGAAGGAATGGATTAATTTGCACACAATCTTTTAGGTCTCCCATTAGAGTTAGAAATCAATGCTAAAATTCAATATCAATGAGTGCAACCTATGAATGGCTACACTTCAGATATGAATAGTGCCCCTTCCATGAAACATTAACTATGAGCGAATACTACAGATTCAGAACATTAACACTCCATGTTTTGATCCGATTGGAATTCTATTCTTGTTAAAATCCCTCACAGTTTGATCACAATCAGAACTTCACTAGAATCTTAAGTAAAGGTAAAATTGCCATGGTCTTACCAGACCATAGAGCTGGTCTCTCATTAGCAGGTGAGGGGAGAAGTTAAGAAGAAGAATCCTCCATGGTAACCTCAGCTGATGCAGGAGTCAAACTCACACTGCTGGTGGCACTCTGTACAACAACTCAGTCCCCAACTGTAACAACTACTAGAAATTTGTTGTGTTTTGAAAGCAGTTCCTCCAATCATGCTCAATGTCACATTCCAAGATTTGGGGCCACTTTCAAATATTGAATTACCAAAGTACAATTGATTCCATGATAATACTAAACAGAATTTAGTTCTTTTGTTAATAAATGATTTGATGAGAGGACTATTAGTGTAACACTTGAGTTGAACTGAATTGAATTTATTGTCACATATACCGAGGCACAGTGAAAAGCTTTGTCTTGTGGGCAATAAAGGCAGATCAGAGTTAAGTCGCATAGATAGTAAATAATAGGTAAACAGCAGCAAGAACAAAAACACTTAATGTCCATGATGTGGGCTGCACCAGCTGATTGTGCTTGGTGGATTAAAGAATTAAATTACAGATCTCATACAGAGTACAAACCAATGATGGTGTGGTTATGAATTCAACAGAAGCCTTGATATCATTATCTGAAACTTGAAGCTGTTTCATATATTTAATTATTGTAAATTAAAACCACTCAACGTTCTTTTCTAAGTCCTTGATGAAGGCAACTTATAAGTTCAAGCAATATTTATACTAGTACTGATTTAGCAACAAGCCATTTTGTATTACATACAGTAAAATAGATTTCTGAAAGCTGAATTGTTAGAATAATGGTCAAGTGAAATAAGTAACACACAGCCACAGATTAATTGGTACATCTATAAGGAAGCCAAAATGTAAGGAGAAACTGCACGCAGTATTCAAGATGTGGTGTTACCAACAATCTGTATAAGTGAAGCTTAATATCCTTCCTTTTATGTTCAATTTTGCTTCATCTAAAGAATAGCATTCCAGTAGCTTTCTTAATTCCTTTTATCAGCATTCTAACTTTTGTGACCTGATGTACCAAAACAATTATATCACTCTGCATCTCGAAATTCTGCGGTCATTCTTCATTTAAGAATGACCACGGTGGCACAGTGGTTAGCACTGCTGCCTTACAGTGCCTGAGACCCGGGTTCAATTCCCACCTCAGGCGACTCACTGTGTGGAGTTTGCACGTTCTCCCCGTGTCTGCGTGGGTTTCCTCCGGGTGCTCCGGTTTCCTCCCACAGTCCAAAGATGTGCAGGCCAGGTGAATTGGCCATGCTAAATTGCCCATAGTGTTAGGTAAGGGGTAAATGTAGATGTAGGGGTATGGGTGGGTTACGCTTCGGCGGGGCGGTGTGGACTTGTTGGGCCGAAGGGCCTGTTTCCACACTGTAAGTAATCTAAAATCTAAAAATCTAAAATCTTAAGTTCTAAATTATTTGATGATTCTTTCTGCCAAAGTGAACAACTTCACATTTTCCCAAACTGTACTTCATCTGCCAGATTATTGGCTGCTCACCCAACCTACTTGTATCTGTCAGCATCCTAGTTTTGTACAATTCAAAACATACCTTCCTAACAGTTTTTATGTCACCTGCAAATGGAGCTACCAAGCCATGGCTCCTCTCAGCTAAGTCATTGATTTAAATTATAAAAAGCTAAGGCCCCAGCATACACCCTTACAGTACTCCATGCATTACTTCCTGACTATGAGAAAACACCAATAATGCACACACTCTGTTGTGCCAGCAATCAATTTTCTATCCATGCTAATATGTTACCCCTATACCATGAGCTCCTACTTTCCACAATATCCCTTGATGTGATACGTTGTCAAATGTCTTCTGGAAATCTAAGTACAGTACGTTTTAAGACTCTCTTTATCTACGACATGTGTTGTAGATCAATCAAACAACTTTAAAAAATTGGTTTAACATAATTGCCCTTTCACAAAACCTCACTGACTTTTCCTGATTACTGTGATTCCTTTCTATGGGCCAAGTTTTAATTGCCTTCATGATCAATCTAACACCCTTCTACCACAACAGATGTCAAGCTAACTAATGGTTTTCTGTTTCCTGCCTCCTTCCCTTCTTGAATAGAAGAGTTCTTTGTGCTAGTTTTCATTCTACTGAAAATTTCCAAACCTAATGAATTTTGGTAAATTATAGCCTAAGCATGTATTGGCCATCTTTTAAGAACCTATGGTAAGTTCACCAGAAACCAAGGACCTGCCAGTCCGCTGTTCCATCAGTTTGCTCAGCACTACTTTTCCAGTGATTGGCTTTTCAGCTTGTTCCTTTCATCTTTCCATTTCTTGATTAACAGTTAATCCTCAAATGTTAACTATTTTTTCAATTGTAGAGACAGAATCAAACCACTGGACTTCTTTATCCCCACTTCCTTATTATCTACAATTAATTCCCCATTCTTATTCTCTAGAGAACCAACATTCACTTTCCTCACTATCTTCCTTTTAAAGTACAAGTAGAAACACTTATTGTCTGTTTTTACACTTCTAGCCAGCTTTTCTTCAAACTTTCAGTATTTTTCTCCAACTTAATCTTTTTGTCATTCTCTACCATCTTTTATACTCTATTTAATCATCTGACCTGCCACTCATCTTTGTAATTATTTGCTTCTTCCTTAACACTGAATCTTCCAAAATTATCTGAATGTGAGGAACATTCCAATAGATTGGTAAAATGCTGATATAATTTATCAAAAAGGGGGGGAACCAAAAAGTAGAAAATTGTAAACCAGTTAGTTTAACATCTGTCAGAAGGAAATAGTAGAATCCATTATTAAGGATGTGATAACAGGACATTTGGAAAGTCCAAAAACAATTCATCACAGTCAGCATGGTCTTATGAAGGATAAGTCATGTTTGATTAATTTGCTCAAGTTCTTGGAAGATGTAACAAGCATAATGGGGATCCTGCAGAAGCAGTTTATCTGGACTTCCAGAAGACATTTGATATGCTGCCACAATAAACGTACATAAGGTAAGATCACATGGTATTCGGGGTAATTTGTTAGCTTGGACAGAGGATTGGCCAACCAGAAGAAAGCAGAGAGTCAGGATAAATGGACCTTTTTATGGTTGGTAAGGTGTAGCCAGTGGGCTGCCGCAGGGTTTGGTCCTCAAGCCCCAACAATTTTCTATCTATATTAATGATTTGGGTGGAGGGATAGAAGGTGTAATAGGCAAATTTGCAAATGACACTAAAATAGGAAGGAAAATAAGTTGAAATAAATATTTTCACATGGATGGGTTAGGTAAATGGCCCAAAACTTGGCCAATGAAGTTTAATGTGATTAAGTGTGAGATTATCCATTTTGGTCGGAAGAATAGAAAGGCAACTTACTACCTAACTGGAGAGAAATTTTAGAGTGTTTGGTGCACAGAGATCTGGATGTCCACATGCATAAATCGCAGAAAACTAGAATGTAGGTCCAGTAGATAAAAGAAATGTTAACGGAATTTTATAATTTCCTACTAAATAAATGACATATAAAATAGGGAGGTGTTGTTGCAAATGTACAAGGCATTAGTGAGACTGCATCTGGAGTATTGTGTACAGTTTGAGTTCCCCCTACTTGAGGACATAGTAGCATTGGAGGTAATTCAGATTTACTAGATTGATTCCAGAAACGAAGGGTTTGTCTTATAAAGAGCAGTTTAAGCCTACATTTTCTACAGTTAGAACAGTGAGAAGAGATCTAATTGAGGTACACAAAACACTAAAGGGATTGACAACATAGATGTAAAGAAGATATTTCCTCATGTGTGGCAATCTAGAATGAGTGGTCATAGTTTTAGGATGAGGCAAAACAGATTTAAAACAGAGATGAAGAGAAAGTACATCCCTGAAAAGATTGTGAATCTGTGCAATTCACTACTCCAAAGTGCAGTTGATATTGGGACATTGAGTAAATTTAAGAAGGATAGAGACAGATTTTTAATTAGTAATCAGGTTGAAAGGTAGTGGACAGCAGACATCAAAAGTGGAGTTAAGGCCGAGATGAGATCAGCCATGATTGTATTTAATGGTGGAGCAGGTTCGAGGGGCTGAATTGCCTTCTCCTGTTCTTAGTTCTTATGCTTCTAACTTATTTAATTAACCTCGAATGATGGGTCCTCTGTTTAAGAACTTTACTGTAGGAATATGCTTATTCTCAACTATGATTGGTGATGCACTGAATTCCCTGCTTTTCTTCAACATGCCATGTATCTTCTACATCCATCTGAAACTCTGGACAATGCTTTAGTTTTGTATTTTTCTGTAATAATGAAATAGTTAGTCACTTGGCAGTACAGAATTTGAATATCAATGAAAAAGTACACACTGTCAAATCGTTTTGTCTGTCACTCATCAGGTCATTTGAAAGAATATCAACTTCAAAGGAGTAGCAGTTATAACGCATGAGATAAGGATACTGAACGGTTGCAAGTCAACTCTGATGGATTGTGGTGTTGCCTTGGAAAAAGTTCCAGGAAACTACTGCCTCTATGTTTTTAATTATGATGTACTGTTAATGTTAGTTCTACCCTTCACTAAAGTGATAATGACAACTTCGTACCCCAGCCTATTTGTGAATCTGGAATTCATCATCTACCACACAAAGAGGCAAATCTGCTAATACTCTGGATGTAGGTATACTCGCTGAGCTAGAAGGTTCATTTCCAGACGTTTCATCACCCTACGAGGTAACATCCTCAGTGAGCTCAGGTGAAGCACTGTGGATTAGTCCTGCTTTCTATTTATTTATGTTTGGTTTCTTTGGGTTGGTGATGTCATTTCCTGTGGTGAAGTCACTTCCTGTTCTTTTTCTTAGTGGGTGGTAGATGGGGTCTAACTTGATGTGTTTGTTGATAGATTTCTGGTTGGAATGCCATGCTTCTACATGTCATACGTGTCTTTGCTTGGCTTGTCCTAGGATGGATGTGTTGTCCCACTCAAAGTGGTGTCTTTCCTCATCCTTATGTAAGGATACTAGTGAGAGAGGGTCATGTCTTTTTGTGACTACTTGGTGTTCATGTGCCCTGGTGGCTAGATTTCTGCCTGTTTGTCCAATGTAGTTTGTTCCAGTCCTTGCACGGTATTTTGTAAATGACATTAGCTGTCTTAGTAAGAGGATTAAATTACAACTGCCAGGATGTGGACAAGAAAGATTTCTTAGCAGCATTAGAAACAACACTAAAAGACAACTAACTCACAGAAGAAACCCAGCAAACCATCAGATAGGTAGTTGCACCAACATTAAGCAGAAAAAAGGAAGGAAACACACTCAGTACACAAGAAAGGAAAGCACTGGAAAGACTTAAAAAAAGATAAAAACATTGCTATCCTACCTGCAGACAAATCGAAAAGACTACATTGAAAAAGCGAAGGCACTACTTACAGATAGCAACACTTACTAACAAGTGGCGATAGACCCAACCTCACAATTAGAGAACCGAATCACAGCCCCACTCAAAACAATTCAGAAATCTGGAGACATAAATAAGACCGACTTACAAAAAATGAAACCAGATGGCTCCAACACACTACACTTCTATGGATTACCCAAAATTCACAAACCAGGAGCCTCCCCTCAGACCCATAAGTCTCACTACGTGGAACACCAACTTACAGATTGGCCAAGGAGCTACACCGAAGACTAAAACATTTAGTAGAAGATTCACACCACTCCATCCACTCCACCCAAAATTTCCTGAAGACCATCAAAGACATGAAGATAGAAGAGGATGAAATAATGGTTTCCTTTGATGTAACAGCCCTGTTTACATCAATCAACATTAACATGGCCAATGAAACACTGACTACACTATTAGAAGACCCAAAGACACATACAGCAAACACCACTAACTTCATCAACAAGGACTGTATCATCAAGTTAGTGGACCTATGCCTTAGCACTCACTTCACCTTCAACAACAAAACCTACAGACAAACCAACGGAACACCCTTGGGATCTCCAATATCAGGGTCCTTAGCAGAGGCAGTAATGCAGAGACTTGAGCAAATAGCTCTGTCAAGCATCCAACCCAAACTTTGGGTCCGCTACGTGGATGACACCTTTGTCATCACTAAACAAAACAAATTAGAGAAAACCTTCAAGTCCATCAATAATACTCTTACTGGCATAAACTTCACTAAAGAGGAGGAAAACAATAACAAACTGCCATTCCTAGATGTCACAGTAGAGCGAACAGCTAATGGGGAACTTCAAACCAGTGCCTACAGGAAAACAACACATACCAACCAAACAGTGAACTACAGAAGCAATCATCCCAACATCCACAAACGAACCTGCATCAGAACATTATTTCAATGAGCCAACACATACTGCAGCACAGAACAGAGGAAAATCACCGATATGATGCATTCAAAAAGAACGGGTACCCAATGAACATAGTCTGCCAATTTCTTAGCAACAAACCCAAACAAGCAGACAAACCATGTCCAGAAACCCTAGCCACTCTCCCCTACATCAAAGACATCTCGGAAATGACCGCCAGACTAGTCAGACCCTTTGGCATCATGGTAGCCCACAAATCCACTAACACACTAAAACAGCAGGTAATAAACTTGAAAGACCTTATACAGGCAACAAGCAAAACTAATGTCATTTACAAAACACTGTGCAAGGACTGTAACAAACTCTACATTGGACAAACAGGCAGATGATGAAGGGCTCTTGCCCGCAAGGTCAATTGTCCTGCTCCTCGGATGCTGCCTGACCAGGACAATTGAACACCAACTAGCCACAAAAAGACATGACCCTTTCTCACTGGTATCCTTATATACAGATGAGGGAGGACACCACTTCGACTGGGACAACACATCCATCCTAGGACAAGCCAAACAGAGACATGCATGAGAATTCCTAGAAGCATGGCATTCTAACCGGAACTCTATCAACAAACACATTGAGTTAGACCCCATCTACCACCCCCGAGAAAAAGAATAGGAAGTGACTTCACCACTGGAAGTGACATCACCACAGGAAATGGCATCACCAACCAAAAGAAACCCAAACATCAATAAATAGAAAGCAGGACTTATCCACAGTGCTTCGCCTGAGGCCCACTGAGGATGCTACCTAGTAGGGTGACGAAACGTCTGGAAATGAACCTTCCAGGTCAGCAAGCAAACCCACATCCAGAACCTCAACCTGAGCTACAAGTCTTCTCAAAGCTTGCTAATACTGAATTAAGCCGTGACTTATAGTGTGACTTTAACATCATCCTTTCACAAGGCCCAATATTGCTAATAAATAGAGAACACCTGTTTCAGTATTTGCACTTTTTACAGAAGTTTTGAAATCCACATGAATGAAAAGGATAACTCCAGTGAAACCAAAGCAATGACTTCCATCAATCTGCTGACAAGTCACTCAGTGGTAGAATGCAGTAGTTCAAGAAGGCAGCTCACTAACACCTTCTCAAGGGGAACCAGGGACAGGCAATACATGCTGGCCAGCCAGTGATGTCCACATACCACAAATGAATTTTTAACTAACTTTCTGCAGTTTAACCATTATATCCACTTCAACTATTGTCTTCATAAATTTTCATTAACAAAACAAGGCACAAGTCATAATGCTGACATGGTAGAGCGCAAAAACAACGTAATGGCATACTATCAAAAACTGTACAGCAGCTGTGATAAAATAAGCTTTCAGCACTCTTTGGATTCTCAGTATTTTAAATAGGATCAACCACCACTGTACTTCAAATGGGATTACAGGTTGAAATTGAAAAAATATCACTAAGCCATAAATCCCTAATAAAATTTAAACAACTGATCCATAATACATACAACAAATTACCTCAACTACAGGAAATATATGAAGTTTTATTATTAAGAAACAAATAAAAATAACTTGCCTTGATCAGTTGGTATTTTCTTCTGCGCAGTCATATTAGCAATTAACTTTTCTTCAACTGTCAGAAGCTGCTGATGCTTCTCCTCAGTATCTACTGAACTTGGAAAAGCTGTGGTTGATGATGAAGCAGTGGGAAATGTTGAACTTTCCACAGCCCTTTGAGTAGCTACTTTCTGTGCAACAGAAGGTTTAGAAGTTGCTGAAACCAGTCTAGTTCTGGATGACGGCGTTGTGAAATATTCATGATCGATGTCGGGTTGTGAGGCTGTACCAGTCATATCAACCTCCAAGATATCAGGAGGCTGTGTACCTGATTCATCAATAATGACAACCTCTTCAGCTGTTGTCTCACCAGGCTCATTTTCAATAATAATTGGAGTTGCGCTCATTTCCACACGCTTAGGTTTCGCTGAAGTTTTCATTTCATGATCAGTCTTAGAAGTACCTGTACCAGGCTTAACTTCAGCAAGAGGAGCCGTGACTGTTGATACCATTTCAGGTACTGTTGAGGTTATGTTTATCTGCGATGCAGTGGTAACAACAGTGGTTGCCGTTTTGACGTCAGTAGGCCCTGCTGTTTGATAGCTTGTGGGATATTCCTTTTGGATAGCTGTTGACTCTTCCATGGTGTGTGAATCCTCTTTCTTTTTTACTGCTATAGATGGGGTAACAGGAACTGATTCATTCTGGGAAATGGAAATTTCTTGTTCCAATGTAGGTGTTTTGGTAACTGTTGGCATTTCAGTAACTATTACAGAGCTTACTTTCTCATGGGTCCTCTCAGTATCATCTGAAGTGGGAAACCTCATAGAAATGTTGGTTTCAATCTCAGGGATTAAAGTGGCCTCCTGTGTTGAGATAGGGTGATAGGATGTTGCTTTCCCTGACTCATCCTCAACCTTAGCAGAAAATGTGGATGTTGATGGACTGGCTGGATGTAATTCAGTGCCTGGACTCAATGTACGATCTTCCTTGCTCACATGTTCAAATGAAATTGTTTCAACAATACTAACTTTTAGTTTTTCTTGGGAGCTTGCAACTGTGAAACTTTCAGTCAATGACTTTGTAGCACCTGGCACGACTTTTATTCTCTCATAATCAGTAGATATTGTTTCAACTGGATGAGTTTTGTCTACAGATACCAATCTAGTTTTTGCTGTTTCCTGAGGAGTTATCACTGTGGAAATATGGTCTTCTCTTTTTGCTTCTGATGTTTGAATGATTGCAACAATGTCATGTGTGTCATTTTTCTGCCTAATTTCTGGAAATGGTGTCTCAAATGTTACTTTGTGTTCAAAAACAGAAAAGTGGATTTTTTGACTTTCATCAATAGGTTTTGTTTGAGAACTCAGATCAGCGGTGATGGGCTCTGGTGCATCAGAAGATGTGGATTTATACTGTGGCAGCTGAGTTGTCATATCCACTTCTCTATCACGTTCAACAGTAGAAATATCTGGCTCTACCCTAGAGTTTGTAATAGGGTGCTCTACACTCATCTCTTTTCCCAACTGTTGTGTGGCATGTTCTGGTTCTTTTTCCTTGTCTGCATCTGTTTGATGACTTACAGAAACTATGTGATCAGTATCTTTTGTGCTACTTTCTACTTCTCTATCTACATTCAGAGTTACAACAGTACCAGCTGCAGGTTCAGCTGTTGGTGGGCTAATTCTTAACACAATTGTTGGCAGTGTGACTTCTTCAACATGTTTGGTTTTTCCATCTTTAGTTGTTATGGATTGGATTGTAATGATGTCCATGTCTCTTATAGAGGTGCTCATCTCTTTCTTGCCATCCTGCTCTTTCTTTGGCACGAAGCTAACATCATCTGTTACCTTTGTGGCCATCTCTTTTTGAGTACCATGTTCTGCAGACTCAGTTTCATAAACCACTGGAACTGGCGTTATTGATGATGTAATGAATTTCTCATCACCCTTATCTTCTTTTTTCACATACTCTTCAATCTTCATTCCATCCTGCCGTGTTGAAGCTGGTTCACTAACGTCAATCCCTGCAGCAGTAACACTTACTGTTATCTTCTCAGCTATCTTTTTGGGTTCCAGCTTTTCCCTCTCATCCTCTGAAAAAGTAACTGAAATATCAGTGATGTGAACCTTTTCAGTTGGCTGCAGTTTACCTGTGGTTGAAGTTCCAAATGTTGCAATTGTTTCATGGTCATCTTCTCCCACCAGCTTAACACTCTCACTTGCACTCTCTATTGTAGTTTTCATAGTGTCTGGTGATCTTGGCATTGTTGTGCCACTGGTGGGTTCCTTAACCTTTTGTTGTCTAGCAGTCTGGGTGTCTTTATCTGAAATTTCTATTTTCTCAGTACTGGCAGTCACAGGTAGTTTCAGCTTATTGTCGTCCTCTGTTACAATATCCATTTCAGTAAACAATGTGGTTTGTATGCTAGGCTGAGCTTTTTCTTCCTTGTGGGCAGGAGCACTTGTAATATGAAATTCTTCTTTGACTGATGGTTGAAATGAGGCAGCTAAAGTCGCTGTCTCTTTGACTAACACCTGGCTAATGTCTTCAGGATGCCCAGTAACACTTTTGCCATCTGGAAGTTTTGCACTGTATACAGCTTTGGGAATTTCAGTGCTCGGACTTTGTTCAATTGTTGTTTTTACAGCAACTTCATCACTCGGCCTTTCTTTAATTCTTGGAAGGATGCTGTGGCTTTGTGTGGTTACTTTTTCCCCAAGGTTCTCAATATCAATTTTGACTACATGAATTCCAGTTGTCAATTCTTCTTTTGATGTAGATTTAGGGGTTAAATGAGTACTTATCTGCCCTTCTTGAAAAGGCTTTGAATCAAGGCTCATGCTTTGATTATAATCTTCAATAACTAATGTTGGAGATAGTTCTACTTTCTCAACAATCAAATCAGTTGCAGCTTGATGCACTTTCTTTGGGCCAGAAGCTATTTGCGGTGGTTTTTTCCTTAAAGGCTGACCTATGAACACATAAAAATAAATGTTGAAATTTCGTCAGAATACCACTTTGGGGTTATTTTCCATATTACACGGGACTAACATGAAAAGTTTCAAAATTCATATAATTTTCCATTTAATTCGACAAAAGTAATGCAGACATTGCTGAGGTTCTTTGGAAAGATGCTATGAAAACTTTAGCAGAGGATCCATACAACTTTGAGGCTGCAATGCTTGTCTGAATGAAGCTTGCAGGAACCCAAGATGTACTATGAGTGACATGGGCTCCCAAGACCCCATAGAATTGGGAGTCTTCCCCCTCTCCACATATTCAGGCGGTGTCAGTACTTGAGGGGTATAGTAGCTTTGAGATCATTTTAGTTTTCTGGAGGCTTAGATTGATGATCCAGAAACATGAGTCAAAATCTCACCATGGGGAATTTAAATGCAATTAATAACACAAACCTGCAAAATAACCCCGGATAGTGATGGCTAGCATGAGGGGACATAGCTTTAAATTGAGGGGTGATGGATATAGGACAAATGTCATTGGTAGGTTCTTTACTCAGAGAGTAGTAAGAGCGTGGAATGCTCTGCCTGCAACAGTTGTAGACTCGCCAACTTTAAGGGTATTTAAATGGTCATTGGATAAACATATGCTTGATAATGTGTGTGTCGCCACAGTCTTACCAGACTACAGGAGCTGCTCTCTTATTAGAGAGAAGTGACTGGTGGTGATTTAACCTGAGGGCCACCAGACTTCAGGTGCAGGAAGAGGTTGAGAAGGAGAGTCCTTCATGATAACCTCAAACCAGTGATGGGAATTCAAACCACACTGTTGGCATCACACTGCTCCATAAAACAACAATCCAGCCAACTGAGCTGAACCATTCCCATGAATGATAATGGAACAGTGTAGGTTAGATGGGCTTCAGATTGGTTTCACAGGTCAGCGTAAAATCAAGGACTGAAGGGACTGCACTGCGCTGTAATGTTCTATGTTCTAGGAGAATATAAATCTGTTGTTTTTTATTCATCTTTATCTGGTGATTCCAAACCCATAAATGTTATTGACGCTGACTGGCCAGTGAAATGACCTAAAGAGCCAGTGAGTAGTATAAGGATGTGCCACAAATGCTGACTTTGCCTGCATTGTCTACATTCTCTGAATTAATTAATAAAAATAGGATAATCACATTTCAATTACTGGCATCATATGAAAATTCAGGCACTGTTAAATGTTGCTAACCCAGCATCGAACATTCTAATAAATGCAGCCTATTAAAATGCACCTATGATCGGCTCTTGGTAGATGTGGTACCTGTCAGAAGAAAATCACCTTTCTAACAACCATCCATCACATGGGATAAAAGAACAGGCAGTGTAACCATTGTACAGTTATGGGTTATGGCTTCTGCTTTTTTTTCACCCAGTCATTCACTTTATAGTCAGCAGGGATCAAAGCCAAATCCATCAGGTCAGCATGTTAAGCATGCAAAACCAAACAATCCTAGTGATTCCTAGTAAACACAAAAATATAAATAGGGTTTCTCCAAAGTTTTCGCAAGACATCAGCAATCGTCAGGATAAATTCACCACCCAAGATATTTTCAGTATGAATTTTATGTTAAACATTAATTTTCTCCTTACAAAATTGATAGCCTTCACTTAGGATCTGAATGCTAGCAAAGGAGTCCATTCTGGAGCACTGCCTTTTGTGAATGTACATTGATGATCCATTTGTTAATGTTTACAGTTGTTTGGCAACCAGGAAGCGTGAAGCCCATTTTAGACGTCGGGTCCTAGTCATCCCAAAAGGTTGGCTGTCGGCCAGTAACAAGGTGATAGAAACACATGCTTAAGTGATTCTTTTCCATTAATACTGAGATTTGAAAGCTGGGGTTATTTTGAAATGCACTTCAGAATGTAATTTTTGGTTGAATAATTGTAAATCTTTACAGCATTGCAGTGATAGTTCAACAGCTTTGACAGCACATTGAAGTAAATTTTGCATGAATGTGTTTCGTATAAAAACACAGAGATGAATTACATGAGAACTTTTCTTTAATGATAATGATTAACTTTCATTTTTCAAAGTTCTTAAAATGCACATAAAACCAAGAATTGGCTTTTTTGCTTTCATACTTAAACCCTGCCATTTCCTGACATTCTAGACTGGCTCCAAAATGACTAAAAATCGTAATTCAATCAGACAAAGCTGCTTTTGGCACAGAACAGCAACTCATGATCAGGCATAAGTCAAAATTAATTATTCATCACAAACATTTTCAGAATGATTCAAAATAACTTTGTACATTTCCCAGCACTACACTTTTTGTGACATTATGAGTAGGTGATAAGTTGTGACAGTTAGAACATAGAACATAGAGAAGTACAACACAGAACAGGCCCTTTGGCCCATAATGTTGTGTCAAGGTTTAACCTTAATGTAAAATATAGTAACTTAACCTATGCACCCCTCAACTCACTGCTATCCATGTGCATGTTCAGCAGTCACTTAAATTCCCCCAATGACTCTGCTTCCACCACCACAGCTGGCAACGCATTCCATGCATTCACAACTCTCTGCGTAAAGAACCTTTTTCCTAATATCTTCAAACTATGACTCGTCGTACCAGTCAATCCTCCCCGGGGAAAAGTCTTTGGCTATTGACTCTATCTATTCCACTCATTATTTTGTACACCTCGATTAGGTCTCCTCTCTTCCTCCTTCGCTCCAGAGAGAAAAGTCCAAGCTTATTCAATATTTCTTCATAAGGCAAACCCTCCAGTCCAGGCAGCATCCTGGTAAACCTTCTTTGCACGCTCTCCAAAGCCTCTGTATCTTTCCTATAGTAGGGCAACCAGAACTGGACACAATATTCCAAGTGTGGTCTCACCAGGGACTTGTAGAGTTGCAGTAAAACCTCACAGCTCTTAAACACGATCCCCTGTTAATGAAAGCCAAAATACCATATGCTTTCTTAACATACCTATCCACTTGGGTGACAACTTTGAGGGATCTATGTACTTGCACACCCAGATCCCTCGTGTTCCAAGATCCCTCTGCCAAGAATCCTGTCTTTAATCCTATATTCAGCATTTGAGTTGAACTTCCAAAATGCATCACTTTGCATTTATCCTGGTTGAACTCCACCTGCCATTTCTCAGCCCAGCTCTGCATCCTGTCTATATCGTGCAGTTACTGTTGACCTTCTTCCTAATAACTTAATCCTAATATATGGATAACCCCTAGCTACAGTAGGAGGTATGTTTTTATACCAAGTGTGCAATTCAGGAACTCACAGTCTGAGGAGGATTGCCACAACTATATATGATGCTATGAGTTAAATTATTGATGTGACAGCACACAGAAAAAGATAGGTTTTCCAATTTCAAGCACATGCTGCATTTAAATTTTTCCCCATCTCATTAAGATCAGTGATGCCAACTGGCTAATTCAGCAGTAATGTGCAATTGGAAAAATTACAACTAAGCCAGTATACCTTACCTTTATGCCAAATATGCTTGTCTGTTCATTTTAATTGATCATCTCAAATTACTCTTTAGAACACCACAATGGGTGTAAATATTTCATCATAGTTTTATTTAATTTCAAATGCCTCTTCTAACCAAAAATTTGGAATAATACATTTATATTTATTGTGCTTTTGAATCATTTCTAAATTTTAAATTTTAAACAGAGCAGAGTACACAAAATTCAAGTACCGACTATTATAATGCACTGAAAGCCTTGTAAAAAATGTCTAGTGCAGCCTTATGGAAACTTCATATGCTTAAAGTTACACATTATTTCTTACTCTGCAATTAACAACTTCTGGCAAAGAGCTGTAACCTCATAGAGAACACACCAGAAAACTGTGTGGGTATGTAGTCTGTGGCTTTCTTATTCAGTGTGAATACCAGTCCTCACAGGCAAGAAACCATCTTAGAAATATACTCCTTATATTCTGATGTCTATGTTTGTCTTAAGGTCTACTTTATGCTAATAGAATTTGCTTCAAAGAGTCAGGTGCACCTTTCTCATACCTAAATGAATCTTACCCCAGCTGAAAAATAAAACTCCACAAAACATAAGCCTTTGATCTATTTTCTAAGCATGGAATATCATTGTGTTAAAATGTAGATGTTTCTATGTAGTTGTACAGCGTCCTTACAGGCTTACAACTAGGAGAAAGTGAGGACTGCAGATGCTGGAGATCAGAGCTGAAAAATGTGTCGCTGGAAAAGCACAGCAGGTCAGGCAGCATCTAAGGAGCAAGCGAATCAACATTTCGGGCATAAGCCCTTCTTCAGGAATGAGGAGGGTGTGCCAAGCAGGCTAAGATAAAAGATAGGGAGGAGGTACTTTGGGGAGGGGCGTTGGGAATGCGATAGGTGGAAGAATGTTAAGGTGAGGGTGATAGGCCGGAGAGGGGGTGGGGCAGAGAGGTCGGGAAGAAGATTGCAGGTGAAGAAGGCGGTGCTGAGTCCGAGGGTTGGGACTGAGATAAGGTGGGGGGAGGGGAAATGAGAAAGCTGGAGAAATCTGCATTCATCCCTTGTGGTTGGAGGATTCCTAGGCGGAAGATGCAGCGCTCATCCTCCAGACGTCGTGTTGCCATGGTCTGGCGATGGAGGAGGCCAAGGGCCTGCATGTCCTTGGTGGAGTGAGAGGGGGAGTTAAAGTGTTCAGCCACGGGGCAGTTGGGTTGGTGGGTGCGGGTGTCCCAGAGGTGTTCTCTGAAACATTCCACAAGTAGGCGGCCTGTCTCCCCAATATAGAGGAGGCCACATCGGTGCAGCGGATGCAGTAAATGATGTGTGTGGAGGTGCAAGTGAATTTGTGACAGATATGGAAGAATCCCTTGGGGCTTTGGAGGGAAGTAAGGGGGGAGGTGTGGGCGCAAGTTTTGCATTTCTTGCGGTTGCAGGGGAAGGTGCTGGGAGTGGAGGTTGGGTTAGTGGGGGATGTGGATCTGACAAGGGAGTCGCGGAGGGAGTGATCTTTCTGGAATGCTGATGGAGAGGGGAGGGAAATATATCCTTGGTGGTGGGGTCTGTTTGGAGATGGTGGAAATGACGAAAGATGATATGATGTATCTGGAGGTTAGTGGGGTGGTAGGTGAGGACCAGTGGGGTTCTGTCCTGGTGGCGATTGGAGGGGTGGGGTTCAAGGGCAGAGGAGTGGGAAGTGGAGGAGATGTGGTGGAGTGCATCGTCAATCACGTCTCAGGGGATACTGTAGTCTTTGAAGAAGGAGGCCATCTGGGTTGTTCGGTTTTGGAATTGGTCCTTCTGGGAGCAGATGCAGCGGAGGCGAAGGAATTGGGAATATGGAATGGCGTTTTTACAGAGGGCAGGGTGGGAGGAAGCTTACAACTAGGCAGAGCATTATATTCGTGGGGAGGTTCATAATGTCACAATCTGACTTTGCAGAATCCTAAGCTCCTATGTGGAGGAAAGGGGTTCAAATCTCAACATGGGCACTGAAAAGTGAAAGTAAAGCTCATCACATAGTCCCATCAAACACACCGTGGTTAGGGACAGCATGGACCAGATACAGAGAAATGTTACCCCATATCTTTTGAACTGAAAGTAAAGCTTCCTCTACACAATTCTCATCAAACACATAATGATTGTTTTGCACTGGCTCAGGGGCAGAGCAAAAAATAAAAACAATCCAACTGGACAATTTTCATGGAACCTGGTGACCATGGTACCTAGTGGAACTTAAATTCATTTAAAATCTATCTAAATTATAATGTTACTCTCAATAATGGTGGCCATGAGAAGCATCACTGATTGTAATAAAATCTCATTTGGTTTATTAAGTGTCTTTTTGGGGGGGGAAATTGGACTATTCTTATCTACAAATCTACATGTGACTCAGACAGCCTCAGTAATAACTGCCCTCTGGAACAGCAAACACATATTTCAAAGCAATGAGGGATGGGTAACAAGTCTGACTTTGACAATGGCACTAACATCCAATGAAATAAGTTTAAGATATACAGGAGAGATCGCAATATGCTTTAGTGTTGCATATGTGAAATTCATATCTGACTCTTTAAATTTATGGCCTCAAATTGCTTCAATTGCTACCACTGGTGGTATAAGCATTGGAATATTAGAACAATGTCTACATTAAAGAACTACTTCAATGTCTGTAAAGCTCATGGAGATATTGTAAAGGTGCTATATAAATGACACCTTTTTTTGCATTTTTTACTTCGCTCCGGCTCAAAATATCTTAAAGTAATAGCATACATTTGGAAAGATGAACTTTAATGTTGCATTGCTGGTAGATTCCACAATTCAATGGATACAATATGAACATTTGCATTACAATCATTATTGTCAGTTCAACAACCGTATCAAAAATGGGCTATGATAGCTGTGTCTCCTGATTCAATCAGGAATTTGGTTGGAATTCCCAAATTCAACAATACAAGCTTATTATCTTAATTTGAATGTGCAATCTATATTGTTGTAAAACAATGCTTTGGAAAGATTTAACTTTGAAGTTGCATTATCTCCAGTCAAATGCTGATTGTCACAGTCTTTGGGTGTAGTCGATGAGCTGTACATTAGCCTTCATAGTGAGTAGACGTAGTTGGTAAAGCTCCTGAGAGCTCTTAGTAATAATTCCTGACAAATAATGTAAACTTATTCCCATCATGGCGTAAAATGGCGTAACTAGGATAAGTGGCTTTTCTGCAAAGACTCTATACTTGTGTGTCCTCTGCCACTAATCACTAATTGCCCCTAATCAAAATATCGATGAAGAATAATTCGTAGCAGTGAACTACCTCAAACAACCCTAGTTTGTACTACATATTGAAAGAGGTGGCAGTTATTACATGATGCTAGTAGTGGAAACAGCTCTAATATTACTTTTCATTCACTTAAGTGTTTTCCATGCATTAAACGTAATAGAAGTAAGGAAAGTCAAGAAGTGCACATAACAAACTACCATAGAGATGATGGTAATTTGTATATTCTGCTTGCAAGGCCAATGATGAAAATGGTCAAAGTTGGGACAAGCCCTCTCTCAGCTACAACGTGCAGCAAACATGATTCATAAATACTATTTTCCGCATCCAAAGCTCAACTGAAAAGGTTATTAGACCTGCAAGTTAAGCTAATGCTATTAATAGGCAGACTACACAAGTTAAAACTATGAGCAAACTCTACCTGTTTTGAATGTGATATAATATCAGGAATGAAGATGGGAAGAGTTAACACAATTTCTTGAATTTTTCACATAACTTTTTAAAATTCTACCATACTTCAGCTTCACCTTTGTGGCTGGCACTAAAAAGGTGCTCCCATCATCTATTATTATATTTTTATAGGTTACATCGCCAAAAATATTTTGCATCTGATATTCTTTAAGAAAAGATGTAAATAGATTTGAAATTAATCCTGGCTTATTTATGTGAGACCAACTTAATTATGAACAAGAGAAGTGCTGATGTGCTCTCCATGCAAAGTCCCTGAGAGGTTTTGAAAATTTAGCTTCACCTAAATTTGACACCTCAAAATCTGGGGTATGGACCTGGCAGCTCAATTTGAAGAGGTAATCAAAACATTTTTCTCCAGCTCCTTAAAGACTGGTTCAACCCAAATCACCACGACCTCAACCACAGGTAGCACAAGGAGGCAGGTCACAGCTGGAAAGGAAATTTAACCCTATGTTGTTGGCACCAATCTGATCAACATTAGCTCTTCAGCCAACTGAGCTAACCTGAGGTGCAGCAAGATACATTTTTTACATGCATGTGATAGTTTAAAACTATGAACAGCTGACAGATTTGCTGTCCATCACACAGCTGACCAGAATCTCCTCCACTTTCATTGTCTGCTATTGTTGTGTGCTGGAATATTTGCAGACTGATCTTCAACCTTTTTGGCCTTGTTTAGCGCATGCCTTTCTTGGCCATCAAGTTCTGGAGTGGATCTTGAGCTCAGAGCTATTAGCGCAGAAGCAGGGATACTACCCAATGCACCACAAGACCTCCTACCCAGGACATGCAAATCACAAAATTGATCCCAATCCACTTTACTGAAACCCTAATGACACTCTGTGTTGCAAGACTTTATTATAAATAAGAAAGCAATTTCAAACTATTATTGTTTTAGTTTAAATTAAATGTTACTAAAAGTGAAGCAAAGCCAATCATTTGGCAGTCAACAGAAAGGAATCAGTAATTAAATAATCAAATGGGAGTGAGAGGGATGTCTATTTTTTGACTAAGTGCAGGTTATTCTGCTATAATGGGCATTTCGTTAATGTGAATTTGGCATAAAACAACTGACAAATTGGCAACACTGTTTCTAAAGCGCAAACTTTTTATGTTTGTATTGATTTTAATGTGATTCTGCCACATTAGTTTAAAATGGTGCAGCTATTATGCGATTTTCTTATAACACGGGATTGCAAGAGAATGAAACTACTGTGTTGTAGCAGAACCAACTGTATGCAGTTCTAATAGATACTTAGATTGACTCTGAGCTGTATTATAGAAAATATATCTTTTTTAATGAAGGGTTAAGTGGAAATTTGTGAAACTTCAAGGGCTGGTTTAGCATAAATATGATGAAATTAATATTTAGGTATATCAGACTAGGATAAGAAATTGGAGCCTATATCATTACTTTAAATATTTCATTACACTAGTCTTACATGAAAATAGTTATTTTAAAAAAAGAAGAAGGTTTTGTGTTTCAAATAACTTAAAAGCAATTTTTCTGGCTATTTTTAAGTATGCATATTTTGTGTGAAACTGAGATTTTACCTGAATAAGCCCATACACAGCATCATCAATGCAGTATAAGTTTGCCTGCTGTGCAATGTACTATCTTTGGGTGTAAAATACCCCAGAGAACCAAAGCAGAAAGTGTGAGCTCATTTCCATGGAGCAGTCTGGGAACTTTTTAAACTTACATTTCATTTTGTTTTTACTGTGAGCACAAAGCCAACAGGAAAAATCTGCTGGCGTTAACTGCAATCAGATGTTAGTGAGCAAACCAATTCTGAAGGCCATCTTCCAAATCTGTGTTGGAAAATCCTGTGCAACTCATGTCCGAATTTCCAACATGTGTGCTCAGGGGACAAGATCCCCTGTTTGGACTGTGAAAACATAAATGTACCCGTTGATACCTCGGCTTTAAATTATTACAAGCTCCAATTTACCAGGCTGAGGAATGAAGAAGGAGCAGTAATATTATGAATGTATGCCTACCCAAGGTCACTTAAAAGTTTTGCTTCACAACCATACTCACAGTATCATAACATTCTAAAAGTGCTGTCAGTGGCTACACTTGCCGAATTATTAATGATCAATCTCAGCAACAGACCAGATGGAATCAATATTGCTGTATGATTTCCACTTGATTCTCACTAGAAGACCAGGAAAATCACTGAGAAAATGGTCAGGGGTCAGATATGTTATTCTGATCTTTGCTGGGGAATCATAAGCAACTGTGCAAAGGACACCGCCTAAATTTCACACCCATAAGGAGACAGTCCGTGTCATGGGAACAGGGATTCGCTGACTTTGAGAGTTCACAACTTTCAGGGCAGATCACAGACCTGGCATAAGTCTAAGTGAATTGCAGCTTGGGGAGTGTGGGGAGAGGGGGGAAAACAAGCGAAATGGATTTTATCTTCCAAGCTGATTGCTTCTCCCATCCCAGCTTCCAGAACGGAGCTGCATGCAGATTCCAGAGGATGCCAATCAACACAGGTTACTCTGACAGAAAAGTGAAAGAAGTTGCACACGATGTAGCTATTGTGACAGAGCAGTTGTCGACTTCATGGGCATGAGGTGTCCATCACTAACCTCTGAAACACTGGCAGGCTCAGGACAAGAGGGTTAGTGCCGTGATCATTTTTCAAAATGTTGGGGGCTGTAGTATTTATTATTTTGCTCTACACTCACTTTATAATCAAAGTTCCACATTCCTTAAAGGTTTAATAACATTGTGATGATTTGGACTCAATAATGAAGTGCAGGGCTGAGTAGAAAAGGTAACTTAGAGCATCTTTGTGAATAGATTAGCAAACAATTTGGTAATGCTGATGGCATTATATTCCTAAAACTGGAGCATATGAACTCTGTATATTACACAGTTGAAATGAATTGCCAATTACATCAATCAGAATATCCTGTAGCATTTTAAATTTGTTACATGAAGGCCACGTAAATAGTTTTCCTCAATGTGTTTAGAAGGTCAATCCTCAGCTTTTGCTGCTCATTCCCAGATGCAGCTGCTTTTCATTATTTTAACCTCCCCTCTCCCTATCCCAACCCCCACCCTTGTATTCTATCCTCAGTGGTGTCTTCTAGTAGCAGTCAGTGAAGTAAGATGTGAGACAGATTTTCCCAATAAAAAGAACATGAATGTATTAACTCTCCACATCCAACTATCTCACCAACATCTGTTGAAATGAAAAGCCTTTTTGTTTTGTATTTTTGTTAAACTTCTAATTAATAAAACGGAGGCAGAAACATGTTAACAATAAAGGCACTGGGAAAAGTATATATGAGACTATAAGGTGAAATCTATAATTTTTCATGCACTTATGTCTTTTTTCACAATGAGACGATATTTAAAAGTACACACTTTCTCACAAATTCAGTATGATACAAAGACTATGAGCATTGTCTTGACTGAATTAGAAATAAGTTGCTGATTTAATCCAGAATCCCCAGAAGTTATTAAACAAGACGTAAGACGCCTGTGAATATATTTTACTTTACAAAACTACACTTCCTCTCCCAAATGTATACTCAGGTACAATTTTACTTGTGTTGGTAGCTTGCCCAACTCAATTAAATACACACCAGCAGTCAAATCTGAGACCTTCATGATCTGAATGGCTTATCACAGCCTAATATGTGTTGCTGGAAAAGCGCAGCAGGTCAGGCAGCATCCAAGGAGCAGGAAAATCGACATTTCGGGTATGAGCCCTTCTTCAGGAATGAGGAGGGTGTGCCAAGCAAGCAAAGATAAAAAGTAGGGAGGAGGGACTTGGGGGAGGGGCGTTGGAAATGTGATAGGTGGAAAGAGGTTAAGGTGAGGGTGATAGGCTGGAGTGGGGGTGGAGGTGGAGAAGTCAGGTCAGGAAGAAGATTGCAGGTTAGGAAGGTGGTGCTGAGTTCAAGGGTTGGGACTGAGACAAGGTGGGGGGAGGGGAAATGAGGAAACTGGAGAAATCTCAGTTCATCCCTTGTGGATGAAGGGTTCCTAGGTGGAAGGTGAGGCGCTCTTCCTCCAGACGTTGTGTTGCTATGGTCTGGCAATGGAGGAGGCCAAGGACCTGCATGTCCTTGGTGGAGTGGGAGGGGGAGTTGAAGTGTTGAGCCACGGGGCAGTTGGGCTAGTTGGTCCGGGTGTCCCAGAGGTGTTCTCTGAAACGTTCCGCAAGTAGGCGGCCTGTCTCCCCAATATAGAGGAGGCCACATCGGGTGCAGCGGATGCAGTAAATGATGTGTGTGGAGGTGCAGGTGAATTTGTGGCAGTTATGGAAGGATCCCTTGGGGCCTTGGAGGGAAGTAAGGGGGGAGGTGTGGGCACAAGTTTTGCATTTCTTGCGGTTGCAGGGGAAGGTGCCGGGAGTGGAGGTTGGGTTGGTGGGGGGTGTGGACCTGACAAGGGAGTCACGGAGGGAGTGGTCTTTTCGGAATGCTGATAGGGGAGGGGAGGGAAATATATCCCTGGTGGTGGGGTCCGTTTGGAGGTGGCGGAAATGACGACGGATGATATGATGTATATGGAGGTTGGTGGGGTGGTAGGTGAGGACCAGTGGGGTTCTGTCCTGCTGGCGATTGGAGGGGTGGGGCTCAAGGGTGGAGGAGCGGGAAGTGGAGGAGATGCGGTGGAGAGCATCATCGATCACGTCTGGGGGGAAATTGCGGTCTTTGAAAAAGGAGACCATCTGGGTTGTTCAGTATTGGAACTGGTCCTCCTGGGAGCAGATGCGGCAGAGACGAAGGAGTTGGGAATATGGGATGGCGTTTTTACAGGGGGCAGGGTGGGAGGAGGTGTAGTCTAGGTAGCTGTGGGAGTAGGTCAGTTTACAGTAAATGTCCGTGTTGATTCGGTCGCCCGAGATAGAAATGGAGAGGTCTAGGAAGGGGAGGAAGGAGTCTGAGACAGTCCAGGTGAATTTGAGGTCGGGGTGGAAGGTGTTGGTAAAGTGGATGAACTGTTCAACCTCCTCGTGGGAGCACGAGGCAGCGCCGACACAGTCATTGATGTGGCGGAGGAAAAGATGGGGGGTGGTGCCAGTGTAGCTGCAGAAGATGGACTGTTCCACATATCCTACGAAGAGGCAGGCATAACTGGGGCCCATGCAGGTGCCCATGGCTACTCCTTTGGTTTGGAGGAAGTGGGAGGATTGGAAAGAGAATTGTTCAGAGTGAGAACCAGTTCAGTCAGTCGAAGGAGGGTGTCAGTGGAAGGGTACTGGTTGGTACGGCGGGAAGGGAAGAAGCGGAGGGCTTTGAGTCCTTCATGATGGGGGATGGAGGTGTACAGGGACTGGATGTCCATGGTGAAGATAAGACGTTGGGGACCGGGGAAGCGAAAATCATGGAGGAGGTGGAGGGCATGGTTGGTGTCCCGAACGTAGGTGGGGAGTTCTTGGACTAAGAGGGACAGGACCGTGTCAAGGTATGCAGAGATGAGTTCGGTGGGGCAGGAGCAGCCTGAGACAATGGGTCGGCCGGGGCAGTCAGATTTGTGTTTTTTGGGCAGGAGGTAGAAACGGGTGGTGCAGAGTTCTGGGACTATGAGGTTGGAGGCGGTGGATGGGAGATCCCCTGAGGTGATTAGGTTATAGATGGCCTGGGAGATGATGGTTTGGTGGTGGGAGGTGGGTTCATGGTCAAGGGGGCAGTAGGAGGAGGTGTCCGCAAGCTGGCGTTTAGCCTCAGCGGTGTGAAGGTCGGTGCGCCAAACTACTACCACGCCTCCCTTGTCTGCCAATTTGATAGTGAGGTTGGGGTTGGAACGGACGGAGTGGAGGGCTGCAAGTTCCGAGGGTGAGAGGTTGGAGTGGGTGAGAGGGGTGGAGAGGTTGAGGCGGTTAATGTCACGGCGGCAGTTGGTTATGAAGAGATCAAGGGCAGGTAAGAGGCCAGCACGGGGTGTCTAGGTGGATGGGGTGTGTTGGAGGCGGGAGAAGGGGTCGTCAGAGGGTGGGCGAGAATCCTGGTTGAAGAAGTAGGCGCGGAGGCGAAGGCGGTGGAAGAATTGTTTGAAGTCTCGCTGCGTGTTGAACTCGTTAATCTGAGAGTGTAGGGGAATGAAGGTGAGGCCTCTGCCGAGGACTGATCTTTCATCCTCAGAGAGGAGTAGTTCTGGAGGGATGGTGAAAACATGGCACACCTTATCATAGCCTAAGGCTATGATTTCAAAGAGCATTATTTTCAAAAAGCATTAGAACTTTAGATAAGTTAGACAAAGAAAAGAATCCTTTTAGTGTAGATAGAGGTTATTCAGCACATCAAGTCTACTCCAGCCTTTCAAACAGCATCCCACCCAGACCCACCCCATCACTGTTACTCCAAATTTACCATGGCTGACACATCCCTGAATGCAACAGACAAGACAGCATGGCCAATCCACTAGCTTGCACATGAATGTCAGCAAATAATTTGACTGCAGAGAGATACAATAGCAGGGAGGAAATCACAACACCCAGCAGAAACCCACACAGACACAGGGAAAACACACAATCTCCACATGGACAGTCACCCAAGGCTGAAATTAACCAAGGTCCATGGTGCTATGAGGCAGCTGTACTAACTATTGTGCCATGTTACCCAAAAGCTGTTCTCAATGTCAAATCGTAAAAGGACAAAGAGATGTGTATTTAGAAACACTGAGCAGGAAAAGCAGGGCAATGTGAAGAAGAACTTTATTTTGCAATGAGTGATAATGACCAGGAACTCACTACTCACAAGAATGGTGAATGTGGAGATAATGAATGATTCCAAAAGGAAATTTATTGATGCTTGAAGAAAATGAATTTACAGGATGGATTACTCTACGCAGTACTCAATGGGCTCAATGGGTTGAATGGCCTCCTTCTGTGAAATAAAGGTTCTGTGATCCCAGGATAATTTTGTGTACTTCAAACAGACTAGTTACAAAGTTTCAGTTCTGAAGAAGAGACATACTAGACTCAAAATGTTAACTCTGCTTCTCACTCCATAGATGCTGCCAGACCTGCTGAGTTTGTCCAGTATTCTGTGTTTATTTCAGTTACAAACCAACACTGGTCTGGTAAACAGAACAGACCACACATTTTCCCAGTTGCTGTATCAAATGAAAGTGGGATTGAAATAAAGATAGTAAGAAAACAAAATCTGAAAAGAGCTGAAGTTTTGGCTAATTTTTAAAGAAACTTTCATCTTGTTAATTTGTATTATCCAAAAGACTGTAGTGTCTCTAGTCTGAGTGAACTCTGGAGAGATATATTAAAAAATTACATCATTTGGAATAACAGGAAGAACATGTGTTCCACAGACGCTGACCAAAGTAGAAGTACCTGCCTACTTGAAAGGGCTCGTTGGCAATGTGCTTTTATGTTCCAACTTAACAAATGCTATCTTTACATGAAAGTAAATCAGCCATTTTAATTTATGACATTCTTAGTTAAAACAAATATGACTTATACATCTTCCTGCTCTTTCTTCGGAAGAGATCCTGAAGTAGCAAAGCAACAAATCTAGTGCTGGACTCAAACACCAAACAGTCACAAAAATATGGAGTACAAATGGTTCAAAATGTCCTTTCAGTTAGAAATGTAATGTTAAAGAAGCTACCTCAAACTTCAAAGGTAGGTCTTTACTAGACTTTTAAAACAACATTGAATGTAGAAAAAGCTGTTTAACAGCAATTCAAAAAGATAGCCCACTACCATCTTTTCAAAAGTAATTAGAGATGGGTAATAAATGCTTAGCCAGTGACACCCACATCCCGTGAATGAGTGAAAAAGATCCTTTGTTTGAGAAGAAACCACTTTTGTCTTTTGTGTCCATGTCACATTCTCAAGCATGCTAATGAATATCAGTGTGATTTATGTTGATTTTTTTTCATTTGTTCACGGGATGTGGGTATTGCTGGTAAAGCCAGAATTTATTACCCATCCTTAATTGCCCTTGAGAAGATGACGGTGAGCTGTCTTGAATCAAAGTGTGTAGGAGCTCAAGGACTTTGACCCCATGGCATTGAAAAAACAGCAATATAGCTCCAAATAAGGATAGCATTGCAGGTCATAGTGCTCCCATGCATCTGCTGCTTCTAGGTGATCTAGCTCATCAGTTTGTAAGTTGCTGTCCTGAAAGCAATTTCTTGCAGTGAACTTTAATTTCCTAGCTGGTTTATGCCTTAGGTGCTTCAGTCAATAGATAACCTTGATATATTAGCTTTTATATATGTGACAGAAAATGAACAGATAATGGGAGGGATCACAGTCAACCTAAACCTATTCTGACACCTACAGATCACTAAATCTTATGCACAGCAGGAGGCCTTTCAGACCATTGTACCTGCACCAACTCTTTAAAAGAGCTATACTTGCTTACCCAGTCACAGGACATGGGTGTTACTGACACGACCAGTATTTGTTGTCCATCTCTTGCAAAGGCAAAATCCATATAGGTTATAGATTATTCGAAGCTTTCTGGTCCAATTCCACAGCGCTTTACCATTGACCTGCAAATTCTTCCTCTTCAAGGCACAGTGGTTCAGTGGTTAGCACTGCTGCCTCACAGTACCAGGCCCTCAGGTTCAATTCCACCCTCAGGGTCTGTGTGCAATCTGCACATTTGTCCCGTGTCTGAGTGGGTTTCCTCTCACAGTCAAAAGATGTGTAGCTTAGGTGGATTGGCCACATTAAGTTGCCCACATTGTCCAGGGATTTGCAGGCTATGAATGTTAGCCAATTTGCAGGGTTACAGAAATAGGGGAGTGGGTCTGGTTGGGATGCTGTTTGTGGAGAGTTGACATGGGCTGAATGGCTTGCTTCCTGACTGTGAGGATTCTAGTTGTCATTTCAATTCAGTTTTAAATGTTATAATTCAAACTTTTTGCACCATCCTTTCAACCAATGCAATCCAATTAATAATAATTCACTGAATTAATTATCAAAGGCATGATGGGCCAAAAGTCCTTTATAATTCTAAGATTTTGAACTTCTCTATTAAACCTCCACTTAAACTTCTCTGCTTGATGGCAAAAAATCCTAGCTTTTCTTATCTTTCCACATAGCTAAAGTCACCTATCCTTGGTACCATTTCATTGAGTCTCCTCTGGACCCATCTTCAAAGTCTTGACTTCCTTCCCAACATCATGATGACCCAGGATTGGATAAAATACTGCAGCTGAGGCATAATTAATTTTTTCACGATTTCAATGATTTATAAAGCTTTAGTACTTATTCCAACTTTTAGCAATTATTGATCTTGACACTCCCTGTTATCGGGATAACAAATTAATTGTGACCCTCCAGCTGCTACTTAATCTTTCACCAATCAATTTTGTACTGAAAAGGATTCAAATCAGACCAGGGAAAAATCTGAATGATTGACTCACATTGGGAAATGCATTTTCCAACTGAGTATTTATAAAACTGCAGGCCACATATAGTAACACAGGAGAAGCATTGTGCATGAGCACATTTATTTCCAAACAAATGAACATTACTTTTTATGAATACTCGCTTGGTCATGGAGAACTTCTCAGTATTGCTGAAAAACAAGACATGCTATCAAAGCTATTATCTTGCACTCATCAGACATAAGAATGCCAAATTTCAAATTGCTCCTTTTTTGAATTAAACAAAAGCATAGGGGAATAGAGTTTCTCCACATTCTCCACGGTAATGCCTTTTCCAAATTAAACTTGACAGTCAATCAGAAGCCTACTTTCAGGCAGAATAAATTGTTGCCGCTTTTAAATTTGATGTGGAGGTGCCGGTGTTGGACTGGGGTGGACAAACTTAAAAATCAGACAACACCAGGTTATAGTCCAATAGGTTTATTTGGAAGTACGAGCTTTCAGACTGCTGCTCCTTCATCAGGTTAAAAAAAATTGGCATTCTCGCCAAAGTCCTGATGAGTGCAAGGCAAATATGGCTTTGACAACATTCCCTTTTATTCAGCAATATTCCTGCTGCAAGCAACCTTCTCTGATTTGTTTTAATTAGTGTGTCTGTGTGAGTGTGTGACACATGCGCATCTGTATGTATCTGTGTGTCTTGAATCAGTCGATGTGTGCATATATCTCGTGAATATAGACAGAAAGGAGCAGAAGAGTGATGAGGGAGCATTACAAGCAAAAAAAATATAAAAAGCAGAGATATAATAAACTGACATGAGACACAGGAAGGCCAGAAAGGTGAAGGAGAGATAGTGTGACAAGAGAGAAAGACACAATGAAATGGGAGATAATAGATAACAGAAAGCAGAAGAGACAAAATTGCAGACAGAAAATAAAATAAGTGTTACACTGAGACAAATCATAGTCACAGAGATTCATACAACATGCGAAATTAATTTACTGTTTCTCATGTCTCACATTTGTGTCTGGGTGAAATAATGTGGTTTGAAAGAAGAAGAAATAATATCACAAATTTTAAGGCATAACCCCTTTAGCCACGCCAAAACTAAGTGGGAAGCAATTCTGCCAGCTCCTCGTCACCTACAGTGAGTTCCACAAATCTTCAGTGGATGTGGAAAGTAAAACTTTTATCTATCAATTTTAGTTATGTGTATTAAGACGTTATAGCAATATCTCATACATTATAGATTCTGTCAACTTTCTCCATTGTAACATATATATTCCCGGCAATCAATTACACACCCATTGATCTCAGTTTTGTCAGTTCCATAATAAAAAGTTTTAAATTACTATCTGCCCACTTTGGAGGTACAGTGGAGGCTTCCTGATACTAACAGGATCTTTCCATTCAAAGTGCAAGCTCAGAGCAGATGGTAGGGACTGGGAAGCACAATGTTTGGGACTGGGAAAAGAATTGTCACCTTTGCATGTATATGTTTGATGTGAAATCTCCTCAATAGTCATATTGCAGAAGGTGTGACTACAATCCCTTTAAAAAATCATGACATCCTGAACACCACTACCTAAAAACAGTCGTGAAAGATAGGGACAATTCCACAATTATTGCACATTTCTAAATTGTATTTTCCTGCATGTTGCATAGCGGTCTAAAGGAATTTTATGTTATATTCCCAACAGGGGTTTTCATCCACCAGGAATGCAAACCAAGAGATAAAATCTGGTGAGGCTCATTGAATACTAGATCCATGTTCACAATGCATGGTGAAGATAAATTTATAAAATTTACCCTCCTATTCCATCAACTTCTTTTTAGTTCAAATTTCCAGAAATTTATTTACCTCGGAAACAATAGGCATCAAACTTTGAGTTCGCGTCTGGAAATCCAGTCCTATTGTTGAATCGATACTTGGTCCTCACTCCAACAAGACCCCCTCCACACTGACTTCTGGCATAGACAACTGGGTAACGTACGCTACCATCTGCCAGCCAGCCGTAGTCACAGCGATCCAGTCCTTGCTTCCATGCAGCATGTAACTGTCCGGTGGTTGCTAACTGTGCATTCCTACGCTTGCATTCCAGCTGTGCTTGAAGAAAGGTCAACTTTCCAGGTGCTGACACATGGAAGACAAACCCTATTAAATAAAAGAGAGAGACCAGCCTGAGTTAGTAATGACATCCTGAGAAATAACACAACTAAAAAAATGCTTACCTGAATTAATAAATTATTAGAGCATTTTAACTCCTTCCCGAAGCCACTTTCAATAAATTGGTGACAAGTACATTATGTTGTCCTCTTTTCCTCTCTGGTTTTATACTTGTCCCCAGCAAATAACATGTGAAAGTTAAGAAAAGCTACAGTTATATTTTTCTCTTTACTCTTCACAGTCTCACCAAATAATTCTCCTGAATTCAAGCAATTATTTCTGTCCCTGTGTTGATGTTTAGTACGTAGAAGTTAAAACTTCTGTATCTGGAGATCAAAATGGGATCTTTCTGTCCCTATATCTTAATACCACAACTTGCAATGCCCATCCTCACCTTGTCATGAGGGGGCATATTTATCATTACCATATCTCATCAGTATCCATAAACTACATAAAAAGAAACCTCAACCATTTTCATTGGTAATGCCTTGAAAACATGGGAAGATTTCCCAATTCCAACATTTAGTTTATTTGATCACTTCGATGCAACACAGACAAAGAAAAATACAAACAGGAGAAGATTATGTGGTTATATATTCTTCCTGTCTAATATTCCTCTGATTTGCCCAGATCTGTCATAAGTGTTCACATCTACTTTTACTTTGCCCTTTGCCATCTGCCTGTCATAATCCTCCTTTAGGATGAAGCACCAATGACTTTCCAAAACTGTAATTTGTCTTGTGCTTAGTCAATGAGAATGTGCTTACAGAGCAACATCATATGAAGAGATCCATTAAGGTTTTGGTACTTTATCAGAAAATTTTAAGAAGCCAATACCCTAACCCGTCTTTCTCTATGCAATTGTTGACAGTATATTTCATTTTTTTGGCTTTTGTTGTAGATTTTAATCATTTTAATGATTTTTTTGAATGCATTAGCCTATCACCATCAACCCTCTCTTATTTTAGTAAAGATCTTGGCACTTCACCTCCAAATTGTTCGCAACAAAGGCCTGAAACTAAATAAACATGAGACAAAATTCAACTCAACTTATTGTGATTGAATCTTTTTTTAAATCCAGTAGTTTCGATACTGGGTTGTTGAACTGAAAGGCCAGGTTTCTGCCTGAGTGCTAGTTAAAAAAATAATTCCCACTAGTGACTGAAGTAGATAACCATAAGTTCTTGACAGCTCTGAAACTTACATTCACTTCATCCCTGCCACAGGACAATTACTATGCTGGACTGAAACTGTATTTAACCTATAACATCAAAATCCCCAAGGAACAGTACAAATACTGTAAGAAAACCTCTGCTGAAATAATATTTGATTTATGGGAGAGGAGTAAAGTCGACTTGTAACTAGATCTTAAGGAGGCAGCATAGAACAAAGAGACTCAAATAATAAAACTTAAAACAAATGCAGAAAGTAACCTGCTGTGTTTGAGACAAATCTCAAACTTTGAAGTCACAACTAATTAATGATAACAATCTTGTTATTCCAATCATCAAAGGAGTCAAATATTTCAAGGAAATCTGTCATCCAATTCAGACAGCAAATATATCCATTCAAATGTGGGCTCAGCTGTATGACCTCATTATTTTCACCAATAGTACCAATTATTACTGAACCATGCACCTCATTTATTAGAAGTGATAACCATCATTTAACTTTAAGAAACTCAACTTTAATCCTTAGCACCTACAGGGAAAGTATAATCCTTTCATTCAAAAAAAAATTCTCCTTTCTTGAGGTTTTAGCACATGCCACTAGTATTGCAGTCATATCAGGTACATCACAACAATGACATATTCTTTAAAAGTGAGGTCAGGCAGTGATGGAAGGTTGTTCAATTTATAAGATCCTCAAAGGCAAGTTCAGTTTTGTTTCAGCTTTATGCATGCCTCACTATACAGTGATCCCCAGCAAAACTGATTTTTTTTAAAATGGTGTTTTTAGCTTATTGACAGTCTGGGCTGAGAATAGCACAAAGTCGGGATGAAATCAAAACCTTCTAAAGCTTACATAAGCATTTTAATGCATAGGAAACTTGCTAAAACATGTTGCGTAACATTCCCTTGCAATCCCAAGCATAAAACATTGACCTTAGATATACACTTTCATTAATTGATTTTTTTTAACATATTATAAATACTTTCGAAAACATCCTGATCCAAAATAAAATAAGATATTATTATTGCTTCATTAGGATTTCTCACTTTGAAAACCTACACTCAGTTGAACCAGCACAGTCTGCAATTCAAAACACAGAATAATAAATGCTTGACCTTATTCTTTCATTTTCCACATGCTGTTAACAGCAGGAGATATAATGCTTTGCAAGTTTATAATGAACCTTTCCTTAATTTGTGTGCAAAGGATTCATTAAAATTTGAATTTTATTTGGCAAAGGTGCAATCTATGAAGAAATATCATTTTGGGGCAAATATTAGAGTTGGTACAATGTTACAAACAATTTAAAAGAGAGTCAGTAAAGAATGTAAAATTTTGAAAGTCAAGGTTAGAAAGGTTCAGCCAATGTATGGTGAATGTCCCTCGCCTCTTCATCTATACCAATATTAACAAGTATTTGATCCTGGTTCTGATAGCAAATGCAAAATTCACTCAGGTGGCCCCATGTCTGCTGAAACTTCTCTGGACCCTCTGTTTCACTAAACTAACATAGCGAATGAAAACAGAAAACATGACAATGTCTTAACTTGCTGCCAACAATGCACTGTATGTTGACACTGGCTGAGAGGGTAAGAGAGGGAGACCCTTTCCCTTATTTCAGGATGTAATTTGTATTTGAAAGTATCTCAAGTATTTCCCAAGTGTACATATAGCACCACTTTATGTGGGGCTTGGTTTGAAGAATGTCTGGCTTTCTCCGCTAATACATCAATGAAATTATCTAGTGAGTTATTGAGCTATATACAAAACAAGAAACTCACAGGTTTCTTTTCAATTTAGCATGTGGTGCCAAGTTAACTGATCCCTGCTGCAAGAACATAAGGGTGCTACAATTTGTAATGCTACCCTGGGTTAAGGGAAAGAAAAGTCAACCCAAGATTTTTGCTCTTGATCATTATTGAGTAACCCTTGCTAGAAACATGACAGCATATAAGGCTAAAGTAAGACTTGTTGGATTAGTGGTGCTGGAAGAGCACAGCAGCTCAGGCAGCATCCAACGAGCAGCGAAATCGACGTTTCGGGCAAAAGCCCTTCATC
Source organism: Chiloscyllium punctatum (assembly GCF_047496795.1). Taxonomy (NCBI): domain Eukaryota; kingdom Metazoa; phylum Chordata; class Chondrichthyes; order Orectolobiformes; family Hemiscylliidae; genus Chiloscyllium; species Chiloscyllium punctatum. The sequence continues at coordinate 51,211,785 of NC_092740.1, read as the reverse complement.
AGGAATAAAGGCAGTGAGCCTGAAGCATGGAGAGACTGCCTTTATTCCTGATGAAGGGCTTTTGCCCGAAACGTCGATTTCGCTGCTCATTGGATGCTGCCTGAACTGCTGTGCTCTTCCAGCACCACTAATCCAGTATTTGGTTTTCATCATCTGCAGTCATTGTTTTTACCTAAAGTAAGACTTGGCCATGTGGTCAAATATCTTCTGACACTCACTTTTAAGGCTCATACGTAAATGCTACTGTCTACTATAAGTGGATTTATGGAACCTGTGGAATCAATCAACTAGACTTATTTGTGCTCCTTGACATTACTTGGTGAATATTAGTACTGTGGACCAATGGAAGAAATTTTTTCATGAAATGTTATTCATTAAAGTAGCAACTTTTGAACCAAATGAGTATCCACTTCAGGAATTCCAGACTTCAAAGTTACTAATTAACACAGATGGCCAACCGTGAACAAACCCCATAACAGTAAATATAATTGAGAAAAGGTTTATTTTGAGAAATGTCAGTTTTGTAATGTTTCATTTCACAGAAGCAAAGAATCTGGATGATCCGTTGCTTTCACATTGTGATTTTTGCTTATATTAATTCCTCAAATCATACATCATCTGATTAGGGACAGCCAGCACGGATTTGTGAAGGGTAGGTCTTGCCTTACAAGTCTTATTGAATTCTTCGAGGAGGTGACCAAGCATGTGGATGAGGGTAGAGCAGTGGATGTAGTGTACATGGATTTTAGTAAGGCATTTGATAAGGTTCCCCATGGTAGGCTTATGTGGAAAGTCAGGAGGCATGGGATAGAGGGAAATTTGGCCAATTGGATAGAAAACTGGCTAACCGGTCGAAGTCAGAGAGTGGTGGTAGATGGTAAATATTCAGCATGGAGTCCAGTTACAAGTGGAGTTCCGCAGGGATCAGTTCTGGGTCCTCTGCTGTTTGTAATTTTTATTAATGACTTAGAGGAGGGAGTCGAAGGGTGGGTCAGTAAATTTGCAGATGATACAAAGATAGGTGGAGTTGTGGACAGTGAGGAGGGCTGTTGTCGGCTGCAGAGGGACTTAGATATGATGCAGAGCTGGGCTGAGGAGTGGCAGATGGAGTTCAACCCTGCCAAGTGTGAGGTTGTCCATTTTGGAAGAACAAATAAGAATGCGGAATACAGGGTTAATGGTAGGGTTCTTGGTCAGGTGGAGGAACAGAGGGATCTTGGGGTCTATGTACATAGATCTTTGAAGGTTGCCACTCAGGTGGATAGAGTTTGTAAGAAGGCCTATGAAGTATTATCGTTCATTAGCAGAGGGATTGAATTCAAGAGTCGTGAGGTGATGTTGCAGCTGTACAGGACTTTGGTTAGGCCACATTTGGAGTACTGTGTGCAGTTCTGGTCGCCTCACTTTAGGAAAGATGTGGAAGCTTTGGAGAGGGTGCAGAGAAGATTTACCAGGATGTTGCCTGGAATGGAGAGTAAGTCGTACGAGGATAGGTTGAGAGTTCTCGGCCTTTTCTCGTTGGAACGGCGAAGGATGAGGGGTGACTTGATAGAGGTTTATAAGATGATCAGAGGAATAGATAGAGTAGACAGTCAGAAACTTTTTCCCCGGGTACAACAGAGTGTTACAAGGGGACATAAATTTAAGGTGAAGGGTGGAAGGTATAGGGGAGATGTCAGGGGTGGGTTCTTTACCCAGAGAGTGGTGGGGGCATGGAATGCGCTGCCCGAGGGAGTGGTAGAGTCAGATTCATTGGCGACCTTTAAGCGGCATTTGGATAGGTACATGGATGGGTGCTTAATCTAGGATAGAAGTTCGGCACAACATCGTGGGCCGAAGGGCCTGTTCTGTGCTGTATTGTTCTATGTTCTATGTTCTATGTGCTCAGTTTTATTGAACTGGAGATTTAAACACCAACCAAAACAGGACATGAAAGGGTGTTGCCATTTACAAACAATACTGTGACAGGCTAGCTGAAATAAAGCCCTTTTCTGGTCAAAAACTCTAATGAGTACATAAACATAGCTAACATGGGATACTTTTAAGATTCAAAAATTGTTTTTTGTTTTTATTCCCTCAATTTCCCTGTAAGACTTTATTTAAAAGATTATATCCCTCATCAGTTGCAATTAGCAGCCAAAGCAATTTCATCACAGTGATCATGAAGTAAGCTATGGCCTAGATTGCTGGTTTTAATTTACTTGTAACTTGATGCAATAACAAATAACAAATGGCACACACAATTCTGCTAAATCAGCTTATTGGGCAGAATGAATGGCCAAATCAATAGATTGCAACTGAATCCAGAATATTTTAGTTTAATCAATATCTTTACCAGAACAAAATTTAATGAATGACTGAGTTTATACAACAACAAACTGTGATTATGCACACCAGGTTCTTAGCCATCCTCATTTAACTAGCTGTGATCCACATGACTTTCCGACATTTGGATAATGTATGTCAGAGAGTCCTGCTTGACTGGTATTATTTTAAGGAGCTTCATGAAATGAAACCAGAATTGGAAGAGTCAGAATCAGTAAAGAATGGGATGAGAATGAGGCGAATAGAGCAGAATAGGGATAGGTTGTGTAAAACAAAACCACAGGTTCTTTTAAATTATAGGTATGCAGCTGACACCCATTCCCCTGGTGTTGTCTCTATAAACTGTTGTTCTTCAAACTTTCCATTGCAATTAGGATGCCCACTTCAGGAATATAAATGTAGCAGACCACTCTCCTGTATTTTCATTTACCAGGGGATTCATACCCTTGCCAGCAAGGCAAGCAAACAGATGTCTGATGCCCAAAAAGAGATAGGTGCCAACAAGCTCATCTCCGTTATTTAAATGATTCCTGATGCTCAAAAGACCAAATGTTAGAACCATAGAACTACAGAAATGATCCATCAGAGAAGGGGACCATTCAGCCAGACTGACCCAAAGACACCCAGATGCCCTTTCTAATTCCATCTTCCCTTGCCCCAGCTTATAGCACTAAAGGTACAGATCCAGGTACTTTATGAAAGAGTTTAGGGTCTCTGCCTCCACCACTAACTCAGACAGTGAAGTCCAAACAGCCACTACCCTCTGCATAAAAACATTTTTCCCCACATTCCCTCGAATCCCTCTTCCACTTTGCTTAGATCTATCGCTCTTGGTTTTAGAACTCCCTATTAAGGGAAACAGGGTCCTCCTGTTTACTCTATCTTTACCCCTCATAATTTTATATATATCAATCATGTCACCCCTCAGCCTTCTCTGATTCAAGGAAAATAATCCCAACCTCTACAATGTCTCCTCGTGACTACAATTTTCCAGCCCTGGCAACATTCTAGTAAATCTTCTCTGCACTCTCTCCTGAGATATTATGTCCTTAAATTTGTTTTATGGGTAGAATTCCCTCCATAACGGCACAGCGACTTCAAGAAGACAGCTCACCACCACATTTTCAAGTGCAAATAGGAGCAGTCAATAAATGCTGGTCAGCCAGTAATGCCTAACTCCCAGAAAAGCATAAACAAAACCAGAGAGGTATGCTGTATCAGTGTAGTACTGCAGAACACTGAAGACATCTTTCAACTGAGGAGTTAACTTAAGGCCCTCTCTGACTGTTATGATGGGTGGAAAAGTTTCCCGTTTCATAGCGAAGGTTCACCAAGAAAATGACTCCAAAAATAAATTCACTGAGCCCAAATAAATCTCTATCCCATTGACAGTACCAAACCTTCTAGTACTTTTCTGAAGTATTACCTCAAGTTTTCCAATAAGAAGGCAATGTTATTATTGAAAAAGTTCAATTATCCTAGAGGGTTCTTACCATGTATGTCTCCCACATAACAGTAAACATCATATGTCTCATTGGGATCTCGTATTCCATAAGTCCTGACACCTGGTTGTCCCCTTTTATCTGCATAGCAACCAGGTCTTGGTTTGGTGATTGGATATCTAAAAAGCAAAAAAAACAAAAAAAAATCACTGTAGTCAGTGAATAACTGAATAACAAACTTAATCAACAGAACTCCGTAAATGAAGTCTCATTCTTTTCCTTTTGGTTTTCCAAATGCAGATGGTACTGGAAAAGCTGCATTATTGTTTAATACCACTTACCCTGAGAAGGTAGTAGAATATTTTATTGAATAACAATTGCTGAAGAGAATATAAGGGGCTCACAGTATTGCTTAGGAAATCAGGTAGGGGTGCGAGATTCTTTCTTTTAAGGGCATAAGTGTAACAATTAGCTTTTCACAACATTCCAGCAATATGTATGCTTTTGTTGGCAGACTTGGCTAGAATTATCAGATTAATTCAGATTGTACAGGTTCCAATGGTGAGATTTGGACTCATGGAATGGAATCTTGCTGCCCCCATGGAGATGGGGGTTGCAGATGGACCCTTCAAATCCTCCAATGGTGCAATGGGTTAGCTCCTCAAGCATTCCCATCTTCAGAAACAGGATGTCCTCACAGTTCTCTATATGTTTCAGCTCTCCTGGTCAGTATGAAATCCTCCTGGTATGAAATCAAGTCTTTTGTTAGGCTTCTAGCTTCTGGAGTCTATCCATCTTTATTAATTGAATGGCAACTGCCTCCATGGACATGGAACTGGCTGCTTCCTGTAGGATCACAATGTTGTGCAGTCAGCAGTCAGGTCCAGAAGCAGGTACTGATTCAGATGGTATCTCTTGAACCTTATGATACCACCAGGATCAGTACTCGGTTTTGGTCTCAATATGACATAGAACAGTACAGCCCTTTGGCCCTTGACCTTGTGCCGACCTTTTAGTCCAGCCTAAGATCAGACTAACCTACATACCTTTTATTGTGCTATCTTCCATATGCCTCTCCAAGAGTCGCTTAAATGTACCTAATGTATCTGACTGTACTACCACTGCTGGCAGTACATTCCACCATCACCGTCTAATCACCTTAAAATTATGTTCCCTCATGATAGACATTTCTACCATGGGAAAAAGTCTCTGACTATCCATTCTATCTATGTCTCTTATTACCTTGTACATCTCGATCAAGTCATCTCTCACCCTTCTTCACTCCAATGAGAAAAATCATAACTCTCTCAACCTTCCTTCATAAAACAATCCAGGCAGCATCCTGGTAAATCTCCTCTGCACCCTCTCTAAAGCTTCCACATCTTCCCTACAATGAAGCAAGCAGACCTGAACACAATATTCCAAGTGTGGTCTAACCAGGGCTCTATAGACCTGCAGCATAACCTTGCAGCTCTTAAATTCAATCCCCCTGCTAACAAAAGCCAACACACAACATGCCTTCTTAACAACGCTATCAACTTGGGTGGCAACTTTGAGGGATCTGTAGACATAGACCTCAAGATCCCTCTGTTCCCTCACATTGCCAAGAATCCTGCCTTTAACCCTGTATTCTGCATTCAAATTCGACCTGCCAAAGTGAATTACTTCAGACTTATCCAAGCTGAACTCCATCTGCCACTTATCAGCCCAATTCTGCATTCTGTCAATGTCTCGTTGCAACGTACAACAGCCCTCCACACTAGAAGAAATAATTAAGAGGTGATAGGACTCCATCTTGCCTTTCTGCGTTATTGCTTACTATTCTAATCACAATGCTACCATAGTGAAATAACACTGTGTGATAATGTGAAGTCTTATAAATTGTCTCAATAGAGAGGTGCAAAGTAGAGCTAAGATATAGATATACATCAATAATGGCCCAAACAATCTACAATCTCGATTAAATCATCACATGGAAGCATAAAGCTTTCTTTTGAAGGGTGAAAGTGAAGCTAGCATTTGTATAATGCCTTTCCCATACTCAGGATGTTCCAAAGCATCTTACAGCCAATAAATCACTTTGAAAGTGTAATTGCTATTTTACAATCAAACCTAAAGCTCTTCATTAAAGTGTCATGATTTTTTTTACATCAATCTTAATAGTCAGACAGTCTTTTGTTAATTTCTCAATTAATAGACAGCATCTTCATCAGTGCAACACTCCTTTAGTAGTACGCTGAAGTAGCAGCCTAAATAAGAATGTAAGGACATAGGTAATCGAAGTCAGAGTAGGTTGTTTTGTCCCTCAAACTTCCTCAACCATTCAATAAAATCATGACTGCTGTTTTATTGCCATTTGCTTGCAAAATCTGTATTCCTTTGTCTACACAGTAGTAGTTAGCAACATTGACAGCACTTTGAGATCATATATTGGACATGAAACACTTTTATGCCCTGAGAACTGACAGAAAATGATAATTAACTTTTCCACTTTGAATTTGAAATACCTGTATGGATGTTCCTATGACGACAGTGAGCCACCTTTTGGTGGGAATTGTGAGCTGCTATTGAGTCTATTGACTCCAATTTTCACCAGCTTGATTTTCACAGCCAGTTTCTTTCTATCACAACATCAACATCACCATAAAATCAGTACCATCACAGCTACTGAATGAAGATGTTTGGATTGAAATGGAGAACCACATTCACATCATTACATTGTGTGCATATCGTTAAACAAGACCTTATATCCTCAATCTGTTTCTGGTGAGAAAATAAATAACCTCTTCCAAATCCAGGTTTTATTACAGCACTAATTTAAAGGTACCTTCTAATTGCAAAGCAGACAGTTGCATAGAAGAATTGGCAGAATCATCAAAGCAGTAGCTAACATTGTTTTCTCAGTGCACAGCTCTTAACATGAGAAATAACTGGTTGAATTGAAGTTGTAGAGACAATCCATCATTTTAACTGTTATAAATGCAATAGGGGCAATTAAACTTTATGTGCCAATATAAAGGCAAAGGAAGTGGCTCCAATTCAAAGCCCACAAGCAGATAGTCAAGCTTCCTTAATCAGGATTCCAACAGTAGAGTTCACATGTGTTCTCAATCACAACAACAACTTGCATTGATAAAGCATTTTTAATTTAGTAAAATGTCCAAAGGTACTCCATAGAATTAGAGAATAATAGCGTTACAGCAGAAGATCATTCAGCCCATTGTGACCATGTTAGTTCTCTATCAGTGCAACTCAGAGATAGTCCTGCAGCCCCAACTTTTGCCCTTAATCTTGCAAATTGTTTTCCTTTTGTGTTCCTGTCTAACTTCCTTTCAAACTGAACATGCCTCTCTCACACTTTTTGGGTAATGTATTCCAGATCTTAGCCATTAGTTGTTTTTCCAATTCACATTAAATCTGTGTCTTCTGGATCTTGACCTTTTCACTAATGAGAAAAACTTCTCTCTGTCTCCTCTGTCTATGCCTCTCATGATCTTGAACATGTCTACTGAGTCTCTTCTGTAAGGAGAACAATTGTAGCATCTCCAAAGGATTCATGCAACTAAAACCCATCACCTCTGGAATTACCTTTCCAAAATCTTCACATCCTTCCAAACGTACAATGACCAGAACTGGACCCAATACTCTAGTTGAGGCTAAATCAGAGTTCAACATAACTTACTTGCTTTTGTACTCTATGCCTCTACTCAAGAGTCCAGGATCCAATATGCCCTTCTTAATCACTTTATTAACCTGCCTTACCATTTCAATGATTTATGCAATCTCTGTTATTGCACTCCATTTGGAACTGCACCCTTTATTTCGTATTGCATCTTCTCATTCTTCCTACTATTTAACGCTAAATAGCTAATCTGTCATTTACCAATTTACAACAAACACCAGTTTTGTACGCAGTAATCAACCGCTTACCTGACACTTCGATCAGAAAGCCAGCCAGCATCACAATGATCAAACCCATCTTCATACGAGGCTTGAAGCTGTTCTGGGGTTGCAATGGTGGCACTGTTATCCTGACATACTTGTTTGGCCATCTCGAAGTTCAGTGCATATCTGCTTGCTGCTGCCCGATAGTGGAATATTACACCTGAGGATGGAATGGCACCTCTCAGTAAATGTATTATAGGTATGGGTGCAGTTATTTTCTTCTCTTCCCTTCCCTTCTGAAAGTAGTAATCCTTGCTAGCGTATATAGTCACAGTTATCCACAGTTCAGTAACCTCTCATTGAATTGTTCATTAGCACAGCATGTTAGTGAGTCAAGATAATGAGAGACCAGCTTTTCTCTACTTTAGAAAAAACATTGTATGGACCAGCATGTTATGCCAACTGTCAATAAGTACTGGGGACAGGATGGCCTATTGGTATTATTGCGAGTCGATTAATCCAGAGACCCTGGTAAGGTTCTGAGGACCAAGTTTTGAATCTTGCCTTGGCAAATGATGGCATTTGAATTCAATAAAATAGCTGGAATTAGGAATTTAATGGTGACCATTAAACCATTGTCGATTGTCATTTAAAAAACCCATCTGGTTCACGAAACTGCTGTCCTGACCTGGTCTGGTCTACATCTGACTCCAGACCCACAGCAAAGTGGCTGATGCTTAGCTGCCCTCTGTGCAATTAGGGATAGGTAATAAATTTGTACCTGGCCAGTGACACCCACATCTCACGAATAAATGAAAAAAAAAGCATTGCATTCACATTTCCTTGGAATGAGTAAACTGGCAGTATTATGAGATTTCATCCACATCAGGAAGTCAAACAGGGGAAAGCACAGTAAAAGGGATTTAGAAGCTGTGCTGTTAGACTCCACAGATTGAAAGATTTCAGAAACCATCACTGGCTCCTGTTTGCCTTTATTTCAAAGCCAATAAGAAGAAACAGCAAGGACTATAAATTTTCCAGTTGGCTCTTTGGACAGTAAGTTAAAAACACATTTACCAACTTGTGTTTGAGAAGGATTACTGGTCATAATTCAAAATCAAGTGGCTCAATAACCAAGTTGGTAATGCTCTGCCCAATATGTAACTGATGCTGTGGGGATGCAACCCATTCCCAAGCCTGCTGTGTGCTGAATATGTTGAATTTAGCCGTCTGCTGCAGTTCAGGAAGAATAAGTAGTCTCAACACTTCTGTAATAGGGAGTGGAAAATTCAGCTCATCAGCCATTGACTCTTGCTAAAATTTCATGCAAGTGTGGGAAAAGAGATTGACTTTGTGTTACTCATGTTTGAAGATAATTTAGATGTGTGAGGACAGTGGTAGCGTAGCTATAGTGAGAAACAGAAACTGTACCTCAGTGCTTACAGGAAATAAGCGATGAGGAAGTACTTTGGAAAGGGGTAGATAGAATGTTTGTGATTAATGGTTGGCACTTTTTAAATTGTATTCATGGGATGTGGCTGTCACTGACTAGGCCAGCATTTATTATCCATTTCTAATTATCCAAAGGACAGCTAAGAATCAACCACGTTGCTCTGCGTCTGGAGTCACATGTAGGCTACACCAGCGCCTACCTCACCAGACATAAGACAAAATGGAATGAAAATACTAAAACAGAGCAATAGTTGATGAATTTTTGAAGCATATGTGCAAAGCAAGCACTAGCTATAATGATTTTAGTGCTACCTAGGTTGCATTAACCACAATTGATTTGCCTTAAAAATCCCTCGACTGTTACAATCATTATGTACATCTCATAGTCTACTGTTTGAATGTGATTTAATCCCTAGTAGCAATACATTCCTTTGGAGAAAGAATGTTTTCTTAGCACCTCCAGAGATGGCCTCAAATAAATAGGGGCAGGTCTATGTTCATAGTTTGCCAATTCCTTGCATCAATGTAGCACACTTCTGATGTGTGTTCATCAGTTTCATTCACTGATCACAGAATGCCTGAGATGTCTGTAATCTATACCAACACTCCCTTTCAGCTCAAACAAGGAAATAAGAGGCAGGATACAACAATTCTCCAGTGAATGTGTAAAATGGACTGGGGGTTTGTCATGCTGGATTACTACCAATACTGGGCTCTGATGTATTTTCAAACAGAAAACAGCAGACTTATATGAACCATATTTATTATCATTATTGCCTGAGAAGCACTGAAGCAGATGAACACTGTGGAATACATTGTTCACTATTCTTGTGCAAACAGAAGGCTTTAATCAAGTTAAATGCCCATAAGAATGAGGAAAATCAATGCAGGTCATGAATCCTTCATCAGGTTTTATTTTGGCTGTTTGCTGCAACTTACCTGCTCTTTAAACTGCTGCATGTACTGGATTACCACAGTAACAATCTTACATCCCACCCCAGGTTCACAGACAGGGGCACGAACATCACCCAGTACCTACCTAAGAAGTGATACGGCTATGTCCAGGAAAGTCACCTGAATCAGTGACAATGCAAGCTGAAATTTCACCAAGTCATCCTTTCAGCCTATCTCAAGAGCTAGGTCAGATTAGATTAGATTACTTACAGTGTTGAAACAGGCCCTTCAGCCCAACAAGTTCACACCGACCCTCTGAAGAGCAACCCACCCAGACCCATTCCCCTACATTTACTCCTTCACCTAACACTATGGGCAATTTAGCATGACCTAACCTGCACATTTTTGGACTGTGGGAGGAAACCGGGGCACCCAGAGGAAACCCAGAGGAAACCCACACAGACACGGGGAGAATGTGCAAACTCCACACAGACAGTTGCCCGAGGCGGGAACTGAACCCGGGGTCTCTGGCACTGTGAGGCAGCAGTACTAACCACTGTGCCACCGTGCTGCCCTTGATTTCTCAAGGCAAAAATATTTGAAATTAAACAAAAGATTGGAAATTCTTTCTTTAGAAAAGGTGAGTAGTTATCGAAAAAGACTATTGCACATTAACCGTGTAAATTAAGAACAAAAATGCAGCTTGGCTCTATTGGCAAAATTTATTTCTCAGAAAGGTGGATTTAGACCCTTCTCAATCTAAGACAAACCTCCACTATAGTATCAGAGTCAAAGAGTGCGATGCTGGAAAAGCACAGCCGGTTAGGCAGCATCCGAGGAGCAGGAGAACTGACGTTTCAAGCATAAGCTCTTCATCAGCTTAAGGTCAAAACGTCAATTCTCCTGATCCTTGGATGCTTCCCGACCAGCTGTGCTTTTCCAGCATCACACTCTTTGACTCTGATCTCTAGCATCTGCAGTCCTCACTTTCTCCACTATAGTATCTTGTTACAAGAAATGAGAAATGAAAACTACTTTTTTTCAGGTAGGAAAGATCCAGCTGACCAGGAAATTCACCAGATGCCATGGCTGACAATTTTTCTGAGTGTTTACTGAAGTAACAGATTATTGGTTTGTGGAATCTTACTGTACGTAAAATTGCAGCTACATTTACCCCAACTTAACATGATGACTTTTACAAGTCACAACTTGAAGGTGCTGGTATTGGACTGGGGTGGACAAAGTTAAAAATCACACAACAATAGGTTATAGTCCAACAGGTTTATTTGGAAGCAGTAGCTTTCGGAGCACTGCTCCTCCGGCAGATGATTTGTCAACTTGGTCACCTGATGAAGGAGCAGCACTCCAAAAGCTAGTGCTTCCAAATAAACCTGTTGGACTATAACCTGGTGTTGTGTGATTTTTAACTTTTTAAAAGTCACTGCACTTAAGTGTAATTTACTGTATACAAAGTCTTTGGACATTGCAGAGAGATGTGATAAAGTACTTTAAAAATGCAAGTCTTTTTTACAATGTAGTGGATTAATTCTGGAAAACGTATTTTTAAAATAGAAATCTGAATGTGGACTGTGCAATTTGCCTTTGTAGTTAGCTAACTTCTATCCATCACCTTGAGGCTACTCATTAATATTGAACACTTGGACAAGAAATACCACAAGAAAACAGAGGTAATTAGCGAAAGAAATAAATATGGTCTATTCTTCTTTCTTTACTTATCTCTTCACTCATATTAGTCTGCAGGTTTTCGCAATACCCTGCTCTTCCTTTTAGTGTTATTACATGCTGTCTTTCTGGCCACCCACTGTTGCTATAGAAGTATTAATGAAACTTTTGAGCATTAGAAAACCAAAATCAGATACATAATCACATGTTTTGGAGGTGGTAACTGCCATTATTGGGTGGCAGTGAGGGCGTTCAGTAGCTACTCAAATTGCATCCACCAATTCAACACGTGGAGCTGAATAGATAAGGTAAAGATTAGATATAGCAAACAATAGGTTAATATGTAGATCTACACTGTTATCAGGAGGGTGGTGACAATGCATATACACATTATATGGGGTTTGTGCAGTTCACCATGCCTTGTGAGGAGCTCCTGCTACCTGCTGTTTATCAAACAAAGGTTCAGCTTCGTAGGTTATTGCAGCCTGTCTGCCTTGGAGCTAAGTAGTCAGAATCCCTTTGTGTTGTGTGCTTTGCAGTAGAAAGTCAGAATAGTTAACTCCATGTGGTAGATTTAGTAATCTGATACCTGATCCAGGCAGTCAACCTGCCTCACTAATAAAACTTGGAGAGCCTGTCTTTGGGGCTGGGATTCTCTTCAACAGCATCTGAATAATTTTGCAGGCAAAGGCTCTGACAAATAATGTTCACAAGTACCGGGATGCATGCCATTGTCTGAGGTTACAGAAGCTATTTGTAATCTTAATGTTTTATTTGATCGAGAGGTCAGTTTTTGATGTTACTTCTCCCTCACAAAACTGTCTGCTTTCAACTTTGTAACACTGTTTATGTCTGTCCCTATCTCAATCCCTTTGCTACTGAAACCATTATTTAAATCTTTGTCACCTTCAGACTATGTTACTTGAATAAATTCAGAAAATACTTGAAATACACAGCAGGTCTGGTACCATCTGTGGAGAACGAAACAAGAGTTACTGTTTCATGCTGTCAGACCTGCTGAGAACTTCCACTTTCCAGCAAGTTCAGTTTTTATTTCGGATTTCCAGCTTCTGCAGTTTTTGCTTGCCTGGTCAGTTTACCTGGTCAGTTTGCTTGCCATGCAGTTTATGATCCTAATTCCCACACAACACTGCTGACAGTATCCCCTACAATACCACATGCTGCACATCGCACACGTCTCTGCTCACCAATCAAACTTGGTTCCCAGAATCCTGTGCCTCACATTTAACACTCATGTATTTATGGTTAAATGTCAAGCTCCTCTGTAACTCATTAACCACCTTGTTTCATTGCTTTATCCTTGTGAATCTAGCTATTGAAGACCCTTTCTTCCTGGCCCCACATTACAGTGCTTTCAGTTGCCTTGTATATTGTTTTTTGGATTTTTTAACTGAGCTTCTCTACTTGTAAAGCTTTCAACTTCCTTTTAAATTTCTCCTTAAAATCTACATCTTCACCTTTCCTCATCTCTCTCTTTTGATTTACAACAGTGAATTATGGCTGTAATAATAAGTATCCCTGACTATGCCATACAATTTGTTGTGTGAATACTGGCACAAAATTATATTTCCATCCTTTCTTCAAGTTATACAGTTTGCACTTAGTTAAACTGTACTTTAAAATTGAAGAAAATTCAATTTTCTTCTTCTCCCAAACTGGAATACAGCAATTTCCAACCTGTCTTTCTTTTTCTTCAACTTTTATGTACTTATGATCAGCTGAACTAATATCCAATGAAACCACGAGGAATCATTTATTTGCTAGCAGATTAAACAGAGGAAGGTTTGCATTTATATAGCATCCTGTCACAAATCCCAGAAGTGTCTCAAAGTACTTCAGAGGCAATTGTTTATATTGGACTGTGGTGGCTGCTGTTACAATGCTAATCAAGGTGTCTTTTTCCCTGTATCCAGCAAGATTTCACAAGCAGCAAATACTTTTTGGCTGAGGGAGAACATTGGCATGATGAGGATTTCCTGCTCCTCTTTTGATTATCTTATTGAGATCTAAACATCACAATAAAACAGACAGGCTCTTTGGCTACTGTGTCATCAAAAGAATCGATCAATAGGGTGTCTGTCAATACTAGTGTAATGCCGGTCAGATTATGTACTTGTATCCTGGGTTGACTTGATAAGAAAAGACACTGTGACAAATTATATAAGCCTATATGTCTGGGTCAAGTAATGGTACATTTAATTAAATGAGAGACTTCTAAACCAAATAAAATGAAACCTAAGTAGCTTTACAGACCCATTTCAGCAGTAGGATCTACATATGAACACTAAATCTGTAACTAAAGATCTGCGATCAATAGAAGAAGATGTCAGTCTAATAGTCATTTGCCTAATGCCAATGTCACTGCAATCCATGAGCTGAAAATCACTTGACATGTTGAAACTTACCAGTAACATCTAATGAGACAGTGTCTTGCTCATCTTCGATGCCAATCATTACCTCACAGCGGTAAAGACCAGTATCACTTGCTCGCAGTCGGCAAATGGTTAGTGTTGCATCACTCAGACTCTCAGGATGCTTGGGCACTGCAACTCGACCATCGTAGTCAGCAGCAATTTTTATCACACCATTCTGCGCCACCAGAATTAAGGTTTCTTTCTTGATCCTTCCATCTTTTCCTTCCTCTATTTTTGTCCACTTAATCCGAGGAAACTCCTGGAAAGAATGGTTGGATGGTGAAGGTGTGGCCAGCATTGAATAGTGACATGGAAGAGAGACAAAGCTAGAAAGGGAGCCTTTCACATAGGAACTCCTCTTAATCTTCATTCTCATCATCTTCCCACTATCGTGTGCTAAGGACAAAGAAAGAAAGAGTTGTCATTTGTGAATTAGAAACAGGTTGACTTTACAAAATCACTCTATGTAACATTTAACTTGAAAGAGAAGCCAGCCACATTTGGGTTCACCTTTGCTCAATTGGAAATATTTATTACTTTTAGGTTTCTGTCATTTGAAACCTGTCAGTGAAATGGATACAGGAGCTGCCAGTTCCTCAGGCTTAGTGGCTGTTTAATCAGTTTTGCTGGCCAGAAAGAGAAGGAGTACTTCTCTGGGCCTCTCGTTAGAGGTCTTTGATGTTCACCAACAGCAAACACCAGGGTTCTTTACTCCCATATTGATTGCTGTTTCCATCACCACCATTTGCCAGAGACTGGCCCCAGGAATATGCAGCTAAACCCTGCTGTTGCTAGTGTCCATTTTCCCAACAAACAAGCCGTTCTTCGGCCAAAGTGCCATGCAGGAAGCTAAGGAATATTAACAATGTTCTATTGTCCACAATATCCAACCAGGTTCTTCAGCATTTTCGAACAGTACCCTACCCTCCTCAGCTCCCCATTATTAACAGCGACAAAATGTTTGTAGCACCTGCATTGCATTTCCTCCCCAACCTATGCAGATGACCTAGGAAGTGCAAAAATAGCACCTAGAGTCTTCTATGAGTATGCAATGAGGATAACTGGGCTGCTTCTCAGCTGTACATCATTGGCAGATGGAAGAACAATTCTAGTGCACTAGTTCTAATAATGCTCTCTATGAGGAACCTGCAGCTCTCAATGCCAATTATGGTATTACCAGATCTTCATTGTTATTAGATTTTAAAATATCTAATATTGTTTCACCTAAGCACTTGAATATTGCTCCATTTAGAAAATTGAAATTATGCAGTTTTCCAACTACTATATTCTGGCTAATGCCATTATCTTTGAAGTTGTAAAATTATGTACACACATGGACTCATGTAATACTTGCAGACTACTTTAGAATATTTAAGGGCAATAAAATTACTCTTGTACATAATAGAGTCATTGAGATATACAACACAGAGACAGACCCTTCAGTCCAACTCGTCCATGCTGACCAGATATCCCCAAGCAATCTAGTCCCACCTGCCAGCACCCGGCCCATATCCCTCCAAACGCTTTTTTATTCATATACCCATCCAAATGCCTTTTAAATTTTGCAATCATACTAGCCTCCACCACTTCCTCTGGCAGCTCATTCCATACACGTACCACCCTCTGCGTGAAAAAGTTGCCCCTTAGGTCTCTTTTATATCTTTCTCCTCTCACCCTACACCTATGCCCTCTAGTTCTGGACGACCCCACCCCAGTGAAGAGATTTTGTCTATTTATCCAATCCATGCCCCTCATGATTTTATAAACCTCTAAAAGGTCACTCCTCAGCCTCCAACACTACAGGGAAAACAGCCCCAGCCTATTCAACTTCTCCCTATAGCTCAAATCCTCCAACCCTGGCAACATTCTTGTAAATCTTTTCTGAACCATTTCAAGTTTCATAACATCTTTCTGGTAGGAAGGAGACCAGAATTGCACACAATATTCCAACAGTGGCCTGACCGATGTCCTGTACAGCCGCAACATTATCTCCCAACTTCTGTACTCAATACTCTGACCAATAAAGGAAAGCATACCAAACGCCTTCTTCACTATCCTATCTACCTGCGACTCCACTTTTAAGGAGTTATGAACCTGCACTCCGAGGTCTCTTTGTTCAGCGACAGCCCCTAGGACCTTACCATTAAGTGTATAAGTCCTGCTAAGATTTGCTTTCCCAAAATGCAGCACCTCGCATTTATCTAAATTAAATTCCATTTGCCACTTCACAGCCCATTGGCCCATCTAATCTAGATCCTGTTGTAATCTGAGGTAACCTTCTTCGCTGACAACTACACCTCTAATTTTGCTGTCGTCTGCAAGCTTACTAACTATACCTCTTACGCTCACATCCAAATCATTTATGTAAATGACAAAAAGTAGTGGACCCAGCACAAATCCTTGTGGCACTCCACTGGTCACAGGCCTCCAGTCTGAAAAACAAAGCTTCACCACCACCCTGTCTTCTACCTTTGAGCCAGTTCTGTATCCAAATGGTGAGTTCTCCCAGTATTCCATGAGATTTAACCTTGCTAACCAGTCTCCCATGGAGAATCTTGTCGAATGCCTTACTGAGGCCCATAATAATCACATCCACCGCTCTGCCCTCATCAAACCTCTTTGTTACTTCTTCAAAAAACTCAATCAAATTTGTGAGACATGATTTCCCACGCACAAAGCCATGTTGACTATTCCTAATCAGTACTTGCCTTTCCAAATATATATACACCCTGTCCCTCAGGATTCCCTCCAACATCTTGGCCCACCACTGACGTCAGGCTCACTGGTCTATAGTTTCCTGGTTTGTCCTGACCACCTTTCTTAAACATTGGCATCACATTAGTCAATCTCCAGTCTTCTGGCACCTCACTTGTGATGATCGATGATACAAATATCTCAGCAAGGGGCCCAGCAATCACTTCCCTAGCTTACAATAATGATCTTTTATATTTCATGCAGGCAATGTAGAAACGTAGGATGGTGCAAGAGGTAATACTATCTTACCTGAGTGTACTGACGATACTATTGTCAACGTGGAACATATCCACAAGATATGCATTAAATGTAATATCATTTTGACCTAAAAAGAAAAGAAAACACATTGCCAATCAACTTGCACAGTAGTCTCCACTAAATAATTAACATTAAAACAGAGGAACATTCTACATCATTTAAATTCTAGAAAAATATTCATAGCTACATGATTTACTTCTGCCTGCAACTGAGTATGCTGTTTCTGCTTCTGAGTACCTGCTTTCTCGGAATGAAGAGCTGAAAGTGATCAGCACTTACACTACACTGCAAACTCTCAAGATTACATGCAGTAAATTAAGTGTAGAACTATTTAATCATAGAAGTCAAGTAGCTGAACTACAGAGTAAAAGATAAATCAGAATCTGTTAGAAATGGGCAACAGTTGAATACACTTGAAAAGCACTTCACTGAAATTGCCATAGTCAAGCAATTTATTCATAATTAGTTTAAATACTGAAAGATTGTAGGGAAAGAAAAGGCATTCCTCATGTCAAGTGAATACAGCAAGTTTCCAGTGTAGCTACCTTGATGACAATAGTGCAATATCAATAAGTTAGAAGTTGCAAGTATTAAGGCAACAAAAATTATAGGATATCTAATCAGAGGATGTTCAAGCAAAGAAAAGAACAGGTGAACTGAATTGTACATATTTAACAATTGACTGACCAGCAATGTATTTAGATTTCTATCAAAATGAAGATGATAAAAGACAAATGACGGAGTTGACCTTCAGGGAGGTAAAAACAATGACTGCAGATGCTGGAAACCAGATTCTGGATTAGTGGTGCTGGAAACCAGATTCTGGATTAGTGGTGCTGGAAGAGCACAGCAGTTCAGGCAGCATCCAAGTAGCTTCGAAATCGACGTTTCGGGCAAAAGCCTTTTGCCCGAAACGTCGATTTCGAAGCTACTTGGATGCTGCCTGAACTGCTGTGCTCATCCAGCACCACTAATCCAGGAGTTGACCCTCAGACAACCTGTGCTCGATCTAAATAATTTTCAACACAATCATCAAAAATCAAACAGATCATGCAGGATTTCTGTGTATTTTGTGTAAACATTCCAGCTTTCACTTCCAATCTACTCACGAATTGGGCAGCTTAAGAGTCTGTGGAAGGGTCGCTCCACCCAAAATGTTAACTTTGATTTCTCACCATAGATTCTGCTCAGACCTGCTGAGGTTCCCCAGCAATTCCCCTTTTTGTCCCTTGTCGGGAATAATGACTATGAAACGTATTGCTGTCCTTTGTTGGATCAAACTAATGGAATCCTTTCCTAACAGCACTGACTGTACTTAAACCACATGGACTGCACTGTTAAGAAGGCAGCTCATACTCACCTTCTCAAGAGCAATTAAGGGAAAATAATAAATATTGTTCTTGCCACTGACATTCATACCCCAAAAATGATTAAGAAAATATCCACATTGAGATAGCTGATCTCACAAATGCTGATTGCAACTTCTGCCCCAGCACCCCCACCCCAGCTGAGACAATACTTTTATCCAATGTTAAGTTCTTTGAAGTGGTTTATAGTCTTCACAGAGAGGCTAGCTGCACTTTCTAATGTCAAAATTAAAATGTTGAAATTGAGGAACAAGATATTTCAGAGGTCTTAAGAGTAAATAAAAAGACACAGGAGCAACAGTCAGGTGAGAGAGAGAAAGGATTGCATTTGTTGTTGGCTGGTTTATTTAAATATTTTGCGTGAGAAGGCGAAAGCTAAATGCTCCTCAGACTAAACTAGCTCCAACATTGTCCTGGGATAACAAGTTCTCAATTCACAACCCTAACCAATCTATAATTCAATATGCAATCTATGATCTGAATATCCCCGAGGCAACAAGAAAAAGAAAATTATTCAAAATGACTGATTATATCAGTTCCGTATGTTATCACAGACTCCCTACAGAATGGAAGGCAGGCTATTCAGTCCAACGGGTCCACACCAACCCTCTGAAGATCATCCCACCCATACCAACCCCCTGACCCTATTTCCCATGGCTAAACCACGTAACATTCACATCCCTGGATACTATGGATAATTTGCCATGGCCAATCCACCTGACTTGCATGTCTTTGGACTGTGGGAGGAAACCAGAGCACCTAGATGAAACCACACAGACACTGGGACAATGTGCAAACTCCACACAGTCAGTCACCCGAGGGTGTAATCAAACCCGGGTCCCTGGTGCTGTGAGGCAGCAATGATAACCACTAAGCCACTTTGCCTCCTTTATAGTACTATAAAGCAAAACTGGCAAAACTTCTTTTGGCCATGGGCCGAGATGACTGATACGGCCACGTTTGCAAGGAACTCCTGAGAATGGGACTACGAGTATGGAAAATATGGTAAAGTAGGAGATGTTAAAATCTATTCTATAGTGATGTAATTGTTTTTTTAACTACAGCAATGTTGAACCAGGTGCTATTTGCAAGCCATAAATTTTATTCCCAGTATTTAGGGTTTGAACTTTGAGAATCACCATATGGTTAGGTTAATTTATCAATTTTACATCGTATTCTAAGCAAATAGTGAGACAAGCAAACTTAAAAGAACACTTTTTCTAATTAGTAGAGACTATACATAGAATGATGCAATGCAAAACTAGAAAGACATTAACTATTTTGACAGACACATTTCTTAAATCTCATTTATTTTGGACAAACAAGTCTTTTGCCCATAAAATGTTAGCTGCATAGTTATTTAAATGAAAGCAATAGCATGAATGTTTCACCTTAAAAACAGAAAGAAAGCAAATGACATTTGCTAGAGACTTGTCTATAAACCTCAAAAGCCACATTCTCAAGGGAAGACAGACAAAATTAAAGGCTTTGTAGACTATTTCGTTCTGACATGAATCCAATAAAAACTTGCATTTATGTATTACCTTTAATGTGGCAGACAATTCTAGATTTTTAACAAATTGGGAATTGGATGCTAAGTCACAACAACAGAAAGCGCAGTTGAAAAGGTGGGATTTTGAGGCTGTTTTTAAAAGCCTTAGGAAAAGTATCCAGCATGTTGACTTAAGAGATGAAAGGTGACAGAAAATATTAATTAAAAGATTGGAGAGTGAAAACTGGGTTACAGAACGAAGTGAAAATGTGTTGCTGGAAAAGCGCAGCAGGTCAGGCAGTATCCAAGGAGCAGGAGAATCGACGTTTCGGGTATAAGCCCTTCTTCAGGAATCTTCAGAAACGTCGATTCTCCTTGGATGCTGCCTGACCTGCTGCGCTTTTCCAGCAACACATTTTCAGCTTTGATCTCCAGCATCTGCAGTCCTCACTTTCTCCTTACGGAACGAGGGGCAAGCTCAGAATCAGGGTGAAGTAAAAAAGGAATGATTTTTAATTCAGACTTCCAGCATCAACAGTATTTTGTTTGATTGAATGAAACAAGGACAGGCAATTAACCATAAATTCCACACAGTAACTTGATAGTGTGAAAGCTCCATATACTTTGACTGCCATTTTCATATTTTACAAACACTGGTAAAGCATTTATAGCTAGATGTTTTTGATTTCTTTGTTCTGAAGGAATAATTTCAGTAGCAAAGTTAAATACATTCAGATGATTCTAATACCAAAACAAATGGAAGTAAACTGTTTTACCACATGGGTATTGCTCTTCTTACATTATTAATAATCTCTGACAGGAGATTAGACATGAAAAAAAACTCTCCTGTCAGAACTTGTAATGGGACTTAAAGGGATCAATTGAGGTTTCCTCCTACTGTGCAGTTTACCTGCTCCAAACTCGAAAATCTGAGAATTCTTTCAAGATGGAACTAATTCAAAGCACACATTTAAAATGTGTATGTGACACCATTTCCAGTGTGTCATGCATGTCATTATACAATATCAGAACAGCTGTATAATCGTTCATGGAGGGAAGGATTTAGCAGAAACATTTAAACGTAAATAAGATTCAAATCTTTGGCTTCTTCAACCCTTAGCAGCCCCAGCTTCAGCCCTGACCTCCACTTCATACAATTAAAAAGATGGGCATGACTAGGCTTGCACAGTCTTGTGCATTGGTGTACAATTCCTATCATCTGTAAGTGACAAAATGAATACTATTTCTCATCCCACCTGTCAGCACTGCTCTCTGTTCATAATGCCCCAGTAGTGATGCATTTTTAGTGGCTCAGTATTGTCATGATAGATTTGCAGATCAAAACGGTGGATAGAGGGGAGGTGTCTGTCTTTGTGTTTTGATGGGAGAACACCTGTGAAGGGGAGAAATCTAAGGAAAAAGAAATGTATTGAGAGAACTAGATGGATCTGACAGGGTTTGGAGAAGTAATGACATTGATATTTTGTTCCAAAAGGATAATTCCAAATACCACTTTTTTTTAGATTAAAGATCCATTAGTTGTTATTATAAGAATGAGCCAGAAGCATTGATAATGAAAAAACTCAAGGTTTTCCAGGCTAATATGCTCTTGGACCCCTATAATAAATATCCAGTAGTGGGTATAAGGTGGGATGCCATAGTTCAGGATTCTCTTAAAGTTAACATGCAGTTTCAGGTGGCTTTTAGGAAAGCAAACTTAATGTTCATATAGATTTGAGAGGGCTACAATACAACAGCAGGGATGTACAGCTGAGGCTGTATAAGGCTCTGGTCAGACTGCATTTGGAATATTGTGAGCGGTTTTAGGCCTCATATCTAAGGACAGATGTGCTGGCTTTGGAGGGGGACCCAAGGAGGTTTACAAGAATAATCCCGGGAATGAAGGACTTGCTGTATGTGGAGTAGTTAATGACTCTGGGTCTGTACACAATGTAGTTTAGAAAATTACAGAATACTGAGAGACCTGGATAGCATGGACATTTTAAACTTGGTGCTTTCTCCACATTTGTAACATAATGATAAAACAGTCGTAACAATGTACTTGTTCTATCACGTCGGAGGCTGAGGGGTGACCTTATAGAGATTTACAAAATTATGAGGGACATGGATAGGATAAATAGACAAAGTCTTTTCTCTGGAGTCAGGGAGTCCAGAACTAGAGGCCATAGGTTTAGGGTGAGAGGGGAAAGATATAAAAGAAACCTAAGGGGCAACTTTTTCATCCAGAGGGTGGTATGTGTTTGGAATGAGCTGCCAGAGGATGTGGTGAAGGCTGGTACAATTGCAACATTTAAGAGGCATTTGGATGGGTATATGAATAGGAAGGGTTTGGAGGGATATGGGCCGGGTGCTGGCAGTTGGGACTAGATTGGGTTGGGATATCTGGTTGGTGTGGACAGGTTGGACCGAAGGCTCTGTTTTAATGCTGGACATCTCTATGACTCTATGACTTCAATCATGACAGAGTCAATTATTATACCAGGTCAGTGAATGATAATATTAATGATTGACATGCTTCCAATGCTAAAACAAAGAACATAAATTGTTTTAATTTATGAGCATCACTTTTCTTGCAGCACTGAAGATTGCCAATATAAAGGTAGACATTAGACATAGTTCTGACAAAAAGTCATCAACCAGAAGCATGAACTCTGTTTCTCTATCACAGAGGTTGCCAGCTTCATCAAATATTTCCAGTATTTTGGTTTCTAAAACGATAGTGAGCTCAACACCTCAATTGGATCTGCATATATCTCCAAAAATGCTGTGCATTGAAAGTCAGTCAATGTGCTGGATAAAGGGTCCATTCTAAAGGTATATACAGAACTGGAGCCGAGTTTGTCTCCCAGGTACATAAATACCCCACACTAGTGAAGGTACATATGTAATTCTTTATTCACCTCAACAACCCAGTTCTTCACAGGTTTATATGTTTCCGTGTTCATATGAAAGTTAATTTTTGATTATCTGGAAGCCCTGAAGTTACCCTTTCTGATATCAAGTAGTGGTTTCCTCTGGGGGAAAC
Organism: Chiloscyllium punctatum; assembly: GCF_047496795.1. Lineage (NCBI taxonomy): Eukaryota > Metazoa > Chordata > Chondrichthyes > Orectolobiformes > Hemiscylliidae > Chiloscyllium > Chiloscyllium punctatum. Next base: position 51,188,752 of record NC_092740.1, on the reverse strand, counting down.
TGCTGAAGTATGAGGTAATAACTCTGAAGGGTTAATATTCATGTTACATTATGTCTATCCACTCTCCTGATGTCACACAGTCTGTGGGTGAAGACAGGGAGTTCCAATCTAGTTTTCAAAGGGAACAGAAATATCTCTACCAGCTCCCTCATTTCTTGTTATTATGTCTATTAAGTTTTACTTATTGCTATTCTGTAACAAACCTTCTCCTTTTCTCGTAACAGTGCCTCTTCAGTAGTCATTTGAGAAAATACCACAAGTGCAATATCTGTGTTGTTTGGTGTAATGTCTGAGAGTAACAGCATTGACGCTGGGTCACAGAACGAACTCAATTCTAAAATCTTTCCACTGATTTTTAAAAAAATTCATTCACAGAAATGTGGCATTCACTTGTTAGACTAGCATTTATTGCTCATCCTTAATTCTGCTTGAGTCGATGGTAGGAGCTGCCTTCCAGAGCTTTTGCATTTCACTTGGTGAAAAAACAACCATAACGCTTTCGGGATTATGACCCAACAACACTGAAGGAATGGCAATTTAGTTCCAAAGTCAAGATGGTGTGTGAGCTCTGTTGCTGTGTTGGTGGAAAATGTTGATTTTGATGGATAGGCTGCTTTGTCCTGGATGATGTCAAGGACCTTGAGTGCTGTTGGAGCTGCAACCACTCAGGAAAGTAAAGAGTATTCCATCACACTCCTGATAAGTGCCTTGTCAATGGAGAACAGGCTTAGAGAAGTGAAGACTAGAGTTACCCAATGAAGAATTTCTTGTTGTGACCTACCGTCACAACATTTACGTGGCTGCTCCAGTTCAGTTCCTGGTCAACGGTAGCCCCCAGGATGTTGATATTGCGGTATTACAAAAGTAGTGTCATTGAATATCAGGAGACAATTCTGTTCTGAAGAAGGTCACTGGACCTGAAACATTACCTCTGATTTTTCTCCATAGATGCTGTCAGACCTGCTGACTTTTCCAGCAATTTCAGTTTTTGTTTCTGATTTTCAGCATTTGTAGTTCTTCTGGTTTTTCATCAAGAATCAATTGTTGGGATTCTTTCTTGCTGCAGATGGTCTTTGCCTTGTTTTTGTGTGCTGGTTACTTTTGACTTAAAGAGATCAAGCCTAGATGGTAGTCCAGGTCTTGCTGTATTTAGACATGGATGACTTGAGCATCTGAAGAATTCTGAATGGTACTGAACATTGTTCAATCATTAGTGAATATCTCCGGTTCTGGCCTTATGTTGGAGAAGGTTTACCAGAAGGTTCATTAATAAAGCAGCTGAAGATGATTTGGCCCATACATTACCCTGAGGAATTCCTGCAGAGATGTCCTGGGATTGAAACAACTGACCTCCAATAACCAAAAACATATTCCTTTGTGCAAAGTATGACTCCAACCACTTGATATCACTATCAACAACACTTTCATTAATTGTGTGATAATACAAAGTCGACTGATAGGACCAGGTTGGCTTTGTCTTGTGTTTTGTTGACAGGACATACTTTGGCAACTTTCCGGATTGCCAGCAGATGCTAGTGTTATAATTAGATTAGATTAGATTAGATTACTTACAGTGTGGAAACAGGCCCTTCGGCCCAACAAGAACACACCGCCCCGCCGAAGCGTAACCCACCATACCCCTAACCTAACACTACGGGCAATTTAGCATGACCAATTCACCTGACCTGCACATCTTTGGACTGTGGGAGGAAACCAGAGCACCCGGAGGAAATCCACGCAGACACGGGGAGAACGTGCAAACTCCACACAGTCAGCGGCCGAGGCTGGAATTGAACCCGGGTCTCTGGCGCTGTGAGGCAGCAGTGCTAACCACTGTGCCACCGTGCCGCCCTTAAAAATTCCCTTTCCCCTCCCCACCTTCCGATTCGACTTCCCTTCCTTGTTGAAACAGCTTGGCTCAGGGCATGGTTAGTTCTGGAGCACAAGTCTTCAGTGCAGCAGGATGGTGTGTGGGTAGGGTAGGGGAGTCCAGAACTAGAAGGCATAGGTTTAGGGTGAGAGTGGAAAGATATAAAAGAGGGTGGTACGTGTATGGAATAAGCTGCCAGACGAAGTGGTGGAGGATAGTACAATTACAACAATTAAAAGGCACCTGGATGGGTATATGAATTGGAACGGTTTGGAGGGATATGGGCCAGGTGCTGACAACTGGGACTAGATTGGGTTGGGATATCTGGTCAGCATGGACAGGTTGGACCAAAGGGTCTGTTTCCATGCTGTATATCTCTATGACTCTATGACTACACTGAAGGAATGTTGTCAGGTCCCATATCCATTGTAGTAATCAACACCTTTAGATTACCATGTTATCCATTTCAAATACAGGAAGTGAGCACAAGGACATGTCAATGTCAAACCAGTGGTGACTTATAAAAAGCACTCTGCATCAGCAAAGTTAGTGTTTGGCTTTACAAAATGAAAAGAAATAGCTATTTGACTTATGGACCTCTAGCACAATTTAGTATGAAGTTTGTTTTCAATAATATAACATAGTAATTTATGGAAACTCATTGATGAATATGAAAGGCTAGCAATGAATACAAAAACGCATTGCTGAGTTATGGTTCTTTTTTCACAGCTGAAAGAATCTCTATGATAGGAAAAATAATTAGAATGTCCTATTTGTTACAAGGGCCTGTGAAGCATTCTAGAATCCTTCACACAACACAGGCAATTAAACAATTAACTGCTGTAATTAGGCATGACTTTTATTTTGAATGCAATTGCTAACGATACTTTGTGTGGGAAAATTACCAGTGACATCTTTAACTGCAATGAATAACTGTAATGAATACAACACCCTCCTGCTGTTTTAATGGTGCTTTAGTAGCTGTTGATACACAGCATTTCATATGGTTTTAAGGCTTGGGCCACAGCAGGGTAGTGTGGCAATGTGGGCTGTCCTGCAATAGTCTAGAGCACAGCTTTGAGAGGCCTCTCAGCTGGAAAAATGAATAAAGCAGAAAGACTTTAGAAATGGAAACAGATGAAAAAAGAGCATATCTAATTGCCAAAACCAAGATTTGTTTTAACTTTGCTGGAAAATTTTGAACTTAACAAAATGTTGCTATTGCAGAAAGCTTGAAATGATGGAAAATAATATGGAAGGTATATTGCTACTGGTCACAGAGCATGCAACAGCCAGAAAATATTCGATTTAAGGTAGTTAGAAAATGTGATGATACAAATTAAAAATCTATGAATCTGCTCTTTCTGAACATGGGGCTTTTACCCAAAGTCTCCATGTGGCATTCTCAATTGGCCTTTCCTGAGCAGTTGGTAAGGAGTATGTCACATTTCTCCTTATGGATAGGTCAGGAAAGTGAAAGTCTAATGTTAATAGCTATAGAACATTTACAGTGCTATGATAATTGTTCAGTAAATTTAGCCAGTGAGTACTCCTAGGTTGAAATCAGGATTCCTGTTGAAATAGCTGGCTTATCCACAAAAGAACTGAAGCACTACAATTTTCCACAGCTCCTAGTTCAGTGAAAGGAAAACCCTACCAGGTTCATCATTTTGGATTTTCATTTTTGTTTGTTGGGCATTAGTGAGGAATTCCATGATGATTTCCCTCTCCAATGATAAAGTTGAACTGCCAAAAATCACTGCTGAGGGTCATTCCTGAATGGCCCTCTTATATAATATTGGTCCACGTAGATCATATCTCAGCAAAGAGACAGCACTTCAAGAAAGAAACCTGGTTTAGCAGTAGGCCATTCAGCCCTTCAGACATATTCTACCTTTCAAATAGATCATGACTGACGTGTATTTCAACCCCATTCACCTGCCTTTGTTACATCTATCTTAACACCTGCATCTAAAGATAAATATTTATCAATCTCAGTCTTAAAAGGCTCACTTGTTCCAATATCCACAACCTTTTGGAGGAGAGTTGCAGACTTCTACAACTTACTGTGTGGGAAATTATATTAATCCTAAATGGCCTGACTCTAATTTTAAGATGATGGGTTTGATTCATTGCTCCCTCTACCAATGGGTTTGAAGGCTGAAGGTAGTGTGTGTGTGTGTGTGTGTGTGTTGTCTACCTAGATGTCCCACTCCCAATGCTTTTATACTAATGTCTGCATCAGCGACCTGAGACTCCTAGTCAATTTTCATCTCCCAAGAAACTGAGCACTCAATATTAGTTATAATTAGGCACACCATTTAACAACACTGCAAAGTTGAAAGCTGATCTTTCAAAAAAAGTTGATTCAAAAGAAAAAAATGAACAAGGACGCTTATGATTTAAAGCGGAATTCACAGTCTGTTGTTTAGTATTCTGTTAATTCTATAATGCTCATGTCTGAAATCTGTGAAATGCACAGAATTTGAGTACTCCAACATGAAGAAATACAATAGGTATGGTGCCAACTTAATTCAGTCTAAATTAAATTTTAACACTTAAAGTCATTCAGACAAGTAAAGCAATACTTTAGAATGAAACAAATACCACCTACATTTATTAAAAAAACCTCTCAAATAAAGGGGATGTTATGAGGCATAAGCAGACCTAAGGTTTTGTCATCAACTACCAGTGGGAAATCTGGCTGCTCAGCAGCAATGAGCTGGCATCCATGTTCATTAGTGCAGAATGGATTGTCACCCTCAGGAACAGGAAGGCTGAGTGGCCCACAACTCTGTAGACCCAGCAGCACCAGAAGGCGGTAGTGGTCATTGCTGCTGGGACAGCTATTCTCATAAAGAATTTGAAGTATTTGGATTGGCGTAGATGGGACACCCCAGCCACAGGGTTGGAACAGGGGTCACTTTGGAGAGCCGGGGAAGAGGGTCAAACAGGGTACCATTTGAGGAGTTGACCAAATGGTACAGGAAAGGAGGTAGTCATGGCCCCACCCATTTCTTGGCCACACTGTCACGGCTGCTGGTCTGCCTTCCTTTACAGACCAAAAAATTATACTGGAAGTGGAAAGAGACACTCAAGTGTCAGTTAATTGTCCATTCAGGGCCTTAATATGCTTAAAGACAGGGAAGGTGGCCTGATTCTTTACCTCAGCCTCAAATACGTGAACACTGGTTGCCTTCTGCTCACCTATTTTGTTTTATGCACCCACATACCTGCCCCTGCAACCTCACACAACCTTCAAGTCAATCACTGTGGTCTGTAAATTTCAGCCCCATGAAACCATACTAAGGCAGAAGCATTAATAACCAAAATTACAAATAGAAATGTTAGGTCAGATGGCCAAATGTTTGGACAAAGCAATAGGTTTTTAGGAGATTATTAAAGGACAAATGTCTACTAGAAAGACAGAAAGGTGGAGGGAGAATATTCAGATTTTGAGGCAGAAGCAATGAAGGAACAGACACTAATAGTGAAAGAATTAAAAATGGGGTGCATAAAAGACCAAAATTGGGACAGAATGTTGTGTGGCTGTAGTAGATAACATTTTAACAAAAGTTCAAGGCCATAGAGGGATTTGAAAACAGAATGAAAATTTTAAAATCGAGACAGAGTTTGATTGTGAACAAATATAGCTCAGTATAGGAAGAGAGTGGATTGGGGAAAGGAACTTGCTGCAAGTTAAGACACTGGCAGTAGAGTTTTGGATGTTCTCAAGCTTACAGAAGCTAGTATGTGGAAGACCAGCCAGGAGTGCAGTGGAATAGTTGAGTCTAAATATTAAAACAGCATGAGCGAATGTTTCAGCGACAGCTAAACTGGAACAAGGTGACATCCAATGAGATTACTGACGCAGAAATACATGATCTTATTGATGGCACACATCGGATGTTGGACGTTCATCTCAGAATCAAATGTAAAACAGACTGGTTTCATCTTAGACTGTTGCCAGGGAGAGGGTTGAAGTCAGTAGATAGAGAACGAGTTTGGATCAGGGACGGAAAACAGTTGCTTCAGTATTTAATTGTAGGAAATTTATGATCATGGTGTTGGAAAGGCATTCTATAATCTAGCCACTGTGGAAGAATTGAGAGAGATGTGATGCAGAGCTGGGTGTTGGCACTCTACATGTGAAAACTTATGTCCTGCCTTCAGATAATGTCACCAAGGGCAGCATTTGGATGGGAAGTTAAGAGGGCCAAGGATAACTCTGTGACAAATACCAGATCAAGCAGTGTGGATGCAGGACCAGAAGCAATCGCAGATGATCCTCTGGTTATGATTAGAGAGATAACAATGTAATCCTCGAGAGGTGTCTCACTCAGCCAAAAATAGTGCAGATATTTTTGACAAGGATGAAGTCAACCATGCCAAAGGCTAAAGAGTGGTTCTAGAGGATGAGGGCATAAAGTTTCCCTTTATCACTGTTACATAGATGTCATTTGTGACTTTGCTAAGAGTTATTTCATTACTATGGCAGGAATAGAAATCTGATTGAAAGGATTCAAACATGGAGTTCTGGAATGATGGAAGATTTAAAGATAAAAGGAACAACTCTTGAAAACAGAATTTTTATTATAATGGGCAGCATGTAGACCAGGAGAGGAAGTGGAATAATCAGCAGTATCTTGGAACAGGATCAGGGAACAGGCTTTGAGACGGATAAGGTGAAATCAGAGAGATGAGTGAAAAGCTAACAAATGTTATGAGTTCAGGACTGTGGCAGGAGAGAGCATTAAATGTAGTTCGGCCAGGTAGCCTAGTGAGAGGAAACATGAAATGTTATTTGAACAGGTCAGCCAGTAAAAGGCATGGTGCCACAGAGGCAGCTGACCAAAATAGCTTGATCTCAGCGACAGAGAAAGCTCTCACATATTGTTGGATGTGAGGTTGGAAGGAAAAATGGAGAGAGATTTAAATGGAAGGTTAACAGAAATGTAGCCAGGAGATAACGGTACTCCCAAGATGTTCTGGGAAAAGTGAGCAGTTTTAGATGATGACAGCAAGTGTTTGGATCAGCTATTCATAATAAATATTAATGATTTAGATGAGGGAACTAAAGGCAATATCTCCAAGTTTGAAGATGACTAAGCTAGTTTGGGGGTGGGGGGGGGTAAACTGTGAAGAGGATGTAGAGATTCTTCAGGGTGATTTGAACAAGATGAGGAGGAATATACATGGTAGATCAAGTACAATGTGGATAAATGTGAGGCTAATTACACAGGCAGCAAAAGCAGGAAGGCGGATTATTATCTGAATCGCAACAGATTGGGAAAGGCGGAACTGCAAGGCGACTTTTGTGTCATTCTACACCAGTTGTTGAAAGTAAGCATGTGGGTGCAGCCGATGGTGAAGAGATCTTCATGGTGAGAGGATTTGGGTACAGCAGTAGGGATGTCTTGCCGTGATTGTACAATGCCTTGGTGAGATCACACCTGGAGTCATTCCTAAAGAAGGGCTCATGCCCGAAACGTCGATTCTCCTGCTCCTTGGATGCTGCCTGACCTGCTGCGCTTTTCCAGCAACACATTTTCAGCTCTGATCTCCAGCATCTGCAGTCCTCACTTTCTCCTTGAACTGGTTTCTGGGATGGACTAACCCTTTCATCATTTATATAAATAGTTTAGATGTGAACATAAGAGGGATACTTAGTAAGTTTGCAGGTGATATCAAAATTGGAGGTGTAGTGGACAGTGAAGAAGGTTACCTCCGATTAAAACGGGATCTTGATCAGATGCACCAATGGGCTGAGAAGTGGCAGATGGAGCTTAATTTAGATAAAGCAAGCTGCTGCATTTTGAAAAAGCAAATCAGAACAGGACTTACACACTTAATGGTAAGGTCCTGGCAAGTGTTGCTGAACAGAGACCCTTGAGGTGCAGGTTCGTAGTTCCTTGAAACTAGCATCACAGGTAGATAGGATAGTGAAGGCAGCGCTTGATATGTTTTCCTTTAATGGTCAGAGCATTGAGTATAGGAGGTCGGAGGTCATGTTGTGGCTGTAAGCCAATTTTGAAATATTGTGTGCAATTCTGGTCTTATTGGACGGATGTTGTGAAACTTGAAAGGGCTCAGAAAAGGTTTACAAAGACATTGCCAGGGTTGGAAGGTTTTAGCTATAGGGAGAGGCTAGGGCTGTTTTCCTCATTCCTGATGAAGGGCTTATCTGATTCTCCTGCTCCTCAGATGCTGTGCTTTTCCAGCAACACACTCTTGACTCTGGCATCTCCAGCATCTGCAGTCCTCACTTGCTTGTCCCTATTTTCCCTGGAGCGTCAGAGAATAAGGGGTGCCCTTACAGAGGTTTATAAAGTCATGAGGGGCATGGATAGGGTAAAATAGACATGGTCTATTCCCTGAAGGTGGGGAGTCCAGAACTAGAGGGCACAGGTTTAGGGTGAGAGACGAAAGATATAAAAGGCATCTAAGGGGCAACTCTTTCACACAGAGGGTGGTGCATGTATAGAAATAGCTGCCAGAGAAAGAGGTGGAGGCTGGTACAACCACAGCATTTTAAAGGCATCTGGATGGGTATATTAATAGGAAGGGTTTAGAGGGATATGGACCTAATACTGGCAAATGGGACTAGATTAGGTTAGGATACCTGGTCAGCATGGACGAGTTGGATTGAAGGGTCTGTTTCCATGCTGTCCATCTCTATGACTCTATGACTATAACCTATAAAGATAGACTGGATCAGTTAGGACTATGTTCACTGGTGTTTAGAAGAATGAAAAAGGATGTCATAGAAACTGTAAAACTCTAACAGGACTAGACAGGGTAAGTACAGAAAGGGTGCTTCCAATGACCATGAAGTCCCAAACCAGGGGTCTCAGCCTAAGGATATGGGATAGGCCATTTAGACTGAGATAAGGAGAAATTTCTTCATCCATAGAGTGGTGAGCATGTGGAATTATCTGCCATGGAAAGCAATTGAGGCCAAAGTATTCAATGTTTTCAAAATGAAGAAAGATATTGTACTTAGAGCTAAATAGATCAAAGCGTATGGGGAGAAAGAAGAAACAGGTACTGAGTTGGCTGATTAGTCATGGTCATATTGAATGGTAGAGTAGACTCGAAAGGTAAAAAGGCCTATTCCCACTCCTATTTTCTATGTTTGTCGGTCTTTTTATAAACATAGAATCATACAGCATGGAAACAGTTCCTTCGGTCCAACTCATCCCTGCTAAACAGACATCCCATTCTGACCTAATCCCATTTTCCAGCATTCGACCCGTATCCCTCTAAACCCTTCCTATTCATATACCCATCCAGACGCCAGTTAAATGTTCTAACTGTATATGCCTACACAACTTCCTCTGGCAACTAGTTCCATGTACAAGCACCATACTCTGCATGAAAATGTTACTCCTTGGGTCCTTTTTAAATCTTTCCCCTCTCACCTTTAACCTATGTCTTCTAGTTTTGGACTCCCCCACACTAGGGGAATACTTTGGCTACTTACCTTATCCAAGCCCCTCATGATTTTACAACAATGTCTCCCCTCAAGTCTCCAATGCTCCAGGTAAAATAGCCCCAGCCTATCCAGTCTCTCTCTATAGTTCGAATCCTCCAGTCCCAGCAATATTTTTGTAAATCTTTTCTGCACTCTCTCATGTTTAGCAACATCCTTCCCATAGAATGATGATTAAAATTGTGCTTTTATGCCTGCACTAGATCTCTACTTGAGCATCTTATATACTGCCATTCTCCAAGTAACCCTGCACATTCTTTCTTTTTTAAATAACCATCCAATTCTCTTTTAAATGAAATGATTAAACTTGCCTCAACCCTACTCTTACAGAGTTTGCATTCCTGCTCTGAACCACTCTCTGTACTTAAAGACTTTCCTAATATCAGTTTTCTTTTTTTTTACTGAATACTTCAAGTCTGTTCTCTCTCTCTCATTCTCAATTGGGTTCGGAAAGTCCATAACTCCAGTAAGTTAGTTAAGCATGATATTTCCTAAAGACATTCACCTGCATTTGTCCATGAGACAAATTTCTACAAGTTTCCCAATTATCAAAGTTAAACTCACTAGGCTGTTGTTGCTTGGCTTTTCTTGACAACCATTTTGAATGTTTGTAATTCTTTAGTCTTCTGACTTCAAACCTGATTCTTTAATTCACATTTCTTTCAGTATCCTTGAAGGCATCTCATGCAATGCCAGTGCCTTTTCCTCTCCAATCTTCTTGGGTTGGAGAACAAAATCACCTTAACTTTCTACTTCTCACTTGTATGCTATGACCCCAAAGGAATGTGCAAATATTGAATGTCAAGCAAAATTCTAATGCAATCCACAATCAAAAAATCTCTCAATATGTGTTAACAATTGCATTTATTACTGGTGTAAGCTACTTATTAAAAACCGATTGTACTTGTCAAAATGCTAATATGTGAGCCCAATGTTCATAAGTCAGTTGAGCTGCATAATTTCACAGGTTAAAGCACTGATATGGATTTTTTTGGAATTATACTGACATCAAGAAAGAAAATTGTGTGCATGTGATGCTTAGGTGGGTTGTAGACCATTAAAAGGAAGTATTGGAAATGTGAACTTAATTTTAGTAGCCTTTGAAAAGTTCAAAACACCTCCCAAATCACTGGCAAACTTTGACAAGGTTGAAGAGAAATATGATAGGAAATAACAGATGAAGGGCAAAGTGACCCAATGTGTATGCATGGGTCAGTAGATAAATGGCAAAAGTTGTTCAACACTTAACTCTCTCTTTGATCACTCATGAAGTGAAGCTGTTATGGCATGAAGTGATTGCAAGGAGGGCAGCCCTGTTTTCCGCTCCAAGGCACCATCCTACCAGATAGAAATTTATGCAAGCCTGAAAGAAAAGTGGAGAGAGACTGGAGGTTGTGTCTGACAGTTAGTCTCAGTGATTGTGCTAAATGTATGCTCTGTCTTAGTTGCAGCTGATGACATTATTTCATATTAAGCTCCTAGCTGGCACATAGCCTGTGCAGATTACTCTTGGTCACTTCTAGCTGGATGCTCCAATACCTGTACAGACAATTCTATAAATTGGGGCTACTTTTGCATGTGCAGACGTTAGGCTGTGCTGACATTTGATAACTGATGTGTAAAGCAAGATATGGGGGGAGTGCTTCTGAATATTATCCCACAGTCAAGTTACATACAATTTTATAAATTGCAGTACATATGGCCTGAAATGGCAAACCACCTGGACAGGGGAAACTTCTCCATACCACTCCTTAGCTGAGACAAATTACTTGTACCTATATTTATAACTGAAGATGCAAAGGGACCAGAGAACAAACATAGATATTGAGCCTGATAGACAGGAATGACAAAGGTACGTTTTGAATGTGATGAGTTATTTTTTTTTTCAAATTCATTTAGGGGATGTGGGGCATTAATGGCTTGAGAAACATTTATTGCATATTCCTAATAGCCCTGGAGAACACAACTGGAGATTTCCTTTTTAAACCACTGGTCAGATGTTTCCCAGAAATTTGTGGGAAGCTAAGGAAGAGATTGCTGGGACCTTTGCTGAGATATTTGTCTCATCGATAGCCATGGGCAAGGGGCTGGTGGAATGGAGGTTGACTAATTTGGTGACATTATTCAAGAAAGGCAATAAGGAAAAACTAGGGAGTTAAAATTCAGTGAGCCTTATGTTATTGGTGGGTAAGTTGTTGGAGGGAATTCTAAGGGACAGGATTTATGTGCATTTGGAAAGTCAAGGACTGATTAGGGATAGTCAGCATGTTTTTGTGCATGGGAAATTATGTCTCACTGACATGATTTGAGTTTTTTGTAGAGGTGACAAAGAAGATTGATGAAGACGGAGCAGTATTGTTATCCAAATGGACATCGACAAGGTTCTGTATGGTGGACTAATTAATAAGGTTAGGTCACAAGAGATCCAGGGGGAGCTAGTCAATTGAATACAAAATTTGCTTGAAGGTTGGAGATGGAGGGTTATAGAGGGTGGAGGTTGTTTTTTGGATTGGAGGCCTGTGACTAATGGTGTGCCACAAGGACTAGTGTTGGGTTCACTGCTTTTTGTTATTTATATAAATGACTTGGATGTCACTATAGGAGGTATGGTTCGTACGTTTGCAGGTGACACCAAAATAGGTGGTGTAGTTGACAGTGAATAAGATTAAGAGTGCACAGAACCATCAGATGGGCCAACTGGCCAAGGAGTGCAAATAGGGAGATTAATTCAGATAAACATGAGGTGTTGCATTTTAGTAAGGCCAACCAGGGTAAGACTTATACAGTTAATAATAGATCCCTGGGGAGTGTTGCCGAAAAAGGAAACCTAGGTGTACAGGCACATAGATCCTTCAAAGTGAATTCGCAGATCGGTAGGGTGATGAAGACTTGCTTGCTTTCATTGGTCATAATTCTGAGTATTGGAGTTTGCAATACTGATAAAAATCTGCTTGCCTCTCTATAGGAATGATATTGTTAAACTTTAAAGGGTGCAGAAAAGATTTACAAGTATGTTATTGGGACTGGAGGGTTTGAGCTATAGGGAGAGATTGAATAGTTTGGGGCTTTTATTTCCTTGTGGCTTCAGAGACTAAGGGGTGACATTATAGAGGTTTATAAAAGCACAAAGGGCGTGAAAAGCATGAATATCCAATGTTTTTTTCCTAGCGTAGGGGAGTCCAAACTAGACGACATATGCTTAATGTGAGAGGGAAAAGATTTAAAAAGTGCCTGAAGGGTGATTTTTCATGCAGGGGGTGGTGCATGTTTTGAATAAGCTGCCAGAGGAGGTGGTGGAGGTGAGTACAGTAACAACATTTAAAAGGCACCTGGATGAGTATATGAATGGAAAGGATTTAGAGGGATATGGGCCAAATGCTGGCAAATGGTTCTAGATTAGTTTGGAATGTCTGGTCAGCGCAGATAAGTTGGACCATTTCTGTTTCTGTGCTATATGATTCTACGACACTGCAATCCATTTCGGAGGGAGTTCCAGGATTTTGACTCACCGACACTGAAGGAATGACTGCATGTTTGACAGCCTGGCTGATGAGACGCTTGGAGCAGAACTTGTTAGTAGTGGTGTTCTGATGAATCTACTGCCCTTGTCCTTAGATTAGATTACCCACAGTGTGGAAACAGGCCCTTCGGCCCAACAAGTCCACACCGACCCGCCGAAGCGCAACCCACCCGTACCCCTACACCTAACACTACGGGCAATTTAGCATGGCCAATTCACCTGACCTGCACATCTTTGGACTGTGGGAGGAAACCGGAGCACCTGGAGGAAACCCACGCAGACACGGGGAGAATGTGCAAACTCCACACAGTCAGTCGCCTGAGGTGGGAAATGAACCCGGGTCTCTGGCGCTGTGAGGCAGCACTGTGCCACCATGCCACCCATTTTTTAAAGAAATCCCCCACTGCAACTTCTACCACCTGGTCTGGCTCATTCCACAACACCAGGTCAAATATGGCCCCTTCCCTTCTAGAAGATAGTGGTCATGGGTTTGGAAGGTGCTACCTAAAGAAACCTTAATGAACTTCTGCAATGTGTTGTGTAATAAAGGAATAAATTAGCTTCAGATCCTGTATGCACAAGGAAACTCTCAGCAAGGTCTCCTGATTGTGATTCCTTGCAGGTGACCCAGCTATACATGTGACTACATTGAATAAGGACAAATTGGGATAAAGACCATGATGCCTTGCACAGTCAAACAGCCCGCTAATACCTTTGACCTTGAATATGCAAATATTGAATTACCACTCGGATAAGCAGATATCCAGCATCAGTGGAACTGCACAAGTCCAAGAATCAACTGTCTGGAGTGTCAGAAATTTGAAGATAAAAAAGGGCAAATAAAATTTTAAAACTTAACAACTTAAACAATACATCTAAAGACTTCTGATGTTTCATTATGGTCCAGTATACATTAAATAGTGTTAACATTTCTATTTTAAGTCATCATATTTTCATAATAAAAATCTATATTCAGACACTTCCGACCAGATGTAGCCTTACCCAACAATCCAGTAACTGATACTGTTCCAAAACACAGACAAAAAGAGACAATATCACCCTAGCAGTCACCAGTCTTTCACCATCCTTCTGAACACCTGGTAAAACTTAGCAGTTTGAATGCTAATGATTAGAAAATAAATTCCTCGTCAGTCCTGGGAAGAAGCCTGCGCCAGACTTTGTTTAATGTAACACAGTCATTGTCTGCATGATCTTGACAGGCTGCTGCTCAGATTTCAGTGACATATTGAGCTACAACCATTGAGCCTTAGAGTCATAGAGATGTACAGCATGGAAATAGACCCTTTGGTCCAACCCGTCCATGCCGACCAGATATCCCAACCCAATCTACTCCCACCTGCCAGCACCCAGTCCATATCCCTCCAAGCCCTTCCTATTCATATACCCATCCAAATGCCTCTGAAATGTTGCAATTGTACTAGCCTCCACCACATCCTCTGGCAGCTCATTCCATACACGCACCTGACTGAAGAAGTTGCTCCTTAGGTCTCTTTTGTATCTTTTCCCTCTCACCCTAATCCTATGCCCTCTAGTTCTGGACTCCCCCACCCCAGGGAAAAGACTTTGTCTATTTATCCTATCCATGTCCCTCATAATTTCGTAAACCTCTATAAGGTCACCCCTCAGCCTCCGATGCTCCAGAGGTACAGTCTTTCTTCACCTGTTCTGCCATTCAGGACTTTGTGGACAGCACTTTGTCTGGCACCTCCTGCGATCTTGCTGCTATCAGTGGCCCTACAAGGAACAAGGAGCTCCCGAAGGGATGTACAAGTGATCGTCAGACTGCACAATTTTCTCTGCAACCGTGTGGCAATGCATGGATGCAAGTAAATGTAATAAATTTCAATAAATAAGGCATATATTAGAGATCCATTCATATTGTTGTGTAATTATATGCTGAGATAAAAACTGTCATTAAAGTGGAGTTGAGGATCATCTCATCAACTGCAATCTTATTGAATGGTGAAGCAGACTCAATGGGCTGAAAGGCCTATTTCTAAGAATTGATAAAACAGCACTTCAGTTCAACTGGTATGATTTAATAACAAGAGCGTGTGAATTGATTATGGAAGCTAATTAAACATAGGCAACTATCAAGTGACAAAAAGCCTTGTTGAAACCCAAAACAAACTTAACCTCGCGTGGAAATTTATGACCGAGATAGAACAAGTAAAGTTTGCATTAAGCCAGCACACAGGTTAATGACAAAACCTGAACTCATCGTTTGGCTACAGTGTGGCTAGTTAGCTAAGGTGGCTAGACAATGGTTTCTGCTGCAAAGTAATGCCAATAACTCAGGTACAATTCCTTCTCTGGTTTGCTCACACTCAGGTTTAACTCACCACCACTCTCCTTAATGAGAGAGAGTGGGACAGTGCCATTTTTTTTAACCTTCGCTGTAGATGTTAACTTTCCAAAGATCGTCCCATGCAGAATGTATTAAGCTTTGTATTGGAAGGTTGGTTGCACGTTCTGCCGGGTTAACAGCTGGTTTTTGTTGTTTTGAAATCTGCAAGCACTTACCTGAAACCAGATCCGACACCAATGTTGGGAATTCTAACAGTTTTCTTCCCCACTCACAGCCTACAGGAAAATTACACGCCTGTCCCGAATCAGGCGTATTTCTCTTGGAGGGGAATCCACCAGCAATCCAATGTTTGGCGTTTCCAACCGGATTAGGAAAGATGCCTGTAACAGACAATTGATTGAAATGTTATCGATTAGACACCGTGATGTCTCGCTTCATCACCCCAGACAGGACGGCGTTCTTCCTTTCTGGGAGAAAGGGGGGCTGGTGAGGTGGATAATGTTGCTCAGTGAGTTTTGGCGCGGGGGTCACTTTAAACATTGATGAGAAGAAAGGAAAGCGACACGTGGGAAGTCTGGTTCCAACACACATGGTTCCGGGATATTTCCCTGCGCGCTGCACCATGAGATCAAAGACTTTGGAACAGACAGTTTATTGCATTTGATTCATTTGCCTGTCTCCCTCTCCTCCCAAGTCCCTCCCCACCTCATAAAACAAGACTTGCGGAAAGACTCTCTCCTCACATCACTGTTAGCAAGAGCAAGACATACTCTGGGCTTTTTTTTGCTTAAAATGCTTATCAACACCCTTGGAGTTCTCTAACACATTTCGTGAGGGCTTTCAGCATCGAAGCACTGCATTTCAATATGTTTTTCATAAGGAAATCTAAATTATCCAGTCACGCTGAGGAAATCTGTTTTTTTTGTTCTGACAGATGTAGAGTCTTTAAAACTGAGAAAAAGAAGTACAATTCGTCATTTCGATGTTTAAACCATGCCTCTAGTTCACAGTAAGTTGAAAGACAGCCCATGTCCCGAAGGCAGCGCTGATTGTCCATGAGGGGGCGCCACACCCCACCATAAACCCTGTCGTTCCTCAAACAGCTCCTAGTCCAAGTCTGAAACGAGGTAATGAAAAGGCAATCACAGTCTGTCATAAACGCTACCGTTCTCGTGTCGACCCCGCACCAACGCAGTGAATGGCACCGATGGAAATCTCGCTGAAAGAATCCAGCAAGGCTTCCAGTAACGAGGGCGCACAAAGAATTTTGTCTTCGTTTTAATGAACCTCTGGGATGCTGAGGGGGCTCCTATTAAAAGTCTTGCCCATTGCTGTCTGTGAGACGGCGTTCTGTGTGCACTTTTAATTTTGATTTGCATTCTAATGGGACTTTTACCCGTTTTAGCTGGTCACTCTCACTCTCACTCTCCACCCTCCCACCCCCCACCCCACACACACACCCAGTGTTGTTTAGGTACAACATGAGGCAAAATGAGAGACAGTTTAAGAAACTGGACACAGTTCAGATTTTCAGATGTCACACACAGGCGTATGTCACTCACTCGGGAGTATCTGGAGTTCAATTCAGATTTGGGGGAAGCAATGTCACCTTACTGTATCAGAATACATAACGTCCAAGCCCTGACGTTCAGGGATGCTACATGCAAATTCTCGCAACGGGATCACATTTCCTTTTTAAGCCCTGGGTCCTGCTAATTATACGGAGGTCCTGTTTGGAAAAGTTTCGCGAGATAATGCTAAATTATGTTTTATTGTGGAACTTGAAGCCGTGCCCAGCATCATGCTGTAATCGCACATTTAATGAGCTCTGGGAAGGAATACTGTATTGGATTCGAATGTAAAGAGGTGGAGGGCGGTGAAAATCAAATAAATCCACCCAACAGCTTTCTGCTCGCTGATCCGTGCCCAAATTTGAACAAAATGGATTGGTTTGAAACGGAATTTATTCCGTTATAATTTTCGTTTGTCACCAGGATCCGTGCACAGTCACACAGATATTTATCAAGTGGTAGATGATTGAAGTGTGTTTTTTTTACGGAATGCTTTATTCCCCAGTGACTGTTTGTCTGGGTGTTGTTTTGCCAAAGGTAAACAATGGAGAAAGAATGAAAAGGGGCTTTTTTTTGTCCTACGATCAAAAGCATTTGCTGGTTTCTGCAAGGGTCTGTTTGCTCCAGTGCATCTCTCTGAAAGCGTCTGTTAAAGAGGAGCTCTCCCTCTCTCTCTCTCCCTGAGCGACCCTCATTTATTAGATTGTAATTTGCATTCTGTCTCTTCACAACCACCCCCCCCAACCCCACCCCCTCCTCCCGAAATGACTCTGAGCAGAATCAACGCTGTCGAGGAATTATCCTCCCCGTACATCCGACCGCACAAGGAACCGACTAAATGATTGAAACATTAAACTCTGCAGTCGCCATTCTTTCTTTACCTCCTTTGTCTTTCGCTGCCCTCTGCTTTTCCTCGTCTTTTGCAAATGTTTATATGAACTCTGGACAATGCCCCGCACAGCTACACACAGCTTTACACAGAGGCGTGCATGCAGACTCGTTCCCACAGTCTCGCCACAGACACACCGCTAACATGCACAGAACTCACACCGCACACTTGCAATACACACCTCAGCTCTGCATCCCCTGCGCGTCGTCATACTCTGCCAGACACACAAGCCGGCTGGACACACACATGCAGAATACTCACGCGGCAGATCCAGTCAGACACACACACAGCATGTTCTCGCACACGCCCTCACACTCATTCACAGAGTTAGGGAGAGGATCGCGTTCACCCTGAAAGCACACACCCCTCCTCACTCCCCACACTCCTGCTTGCAGGCTCTTACATTCATTCTCCTCAGTTTTCCAACATGTGCTCGCCGTGCCTCTGCCAACCTCCTGCGTGTTTTCTTTGTGTTCTCTCCGTCCCTCACATCCCTCTTGCTCACTTAAAATCAGAATCTCCAATACTCCCTCCCCCAGTCCCATTAGAGCGGATATCTCCCAACATTTAGCCTTTGGTCAAACCCATTTCAAATTTTTGGAGCAATTTCACCAATGAATATTCATAAGCACAAATCACAGCATTGAAGTTCTGCTACAATGGGCTAATTCAAAAGTCAGCGTTTACCTCTCGCAGGTCGGATGCTCAAGAAAGTCCCTTTGAAACGCGATGTACAGTCCAGACTCGAAAATGGTAGGAGGTGCTGCACAAGCCGGTGGTGAGGGAACGGTGTTCCGAGCAGAGACTCGACTTGCCCGGTCACTCTCTGAAGCGCGACCGGGAGCAGAGTGTGTAATCGTGGGCACCAGTGGCTCCCCTCAGCCGGAAGGGAGGAAAGAAGTACAATTCTAAATTGCAACAAGTTCAAATGCGGGATTTGACACCTATCATTATTCCGTCAGCACTGTGGAGGGTGGAGCCCCCACGTCTTTGGGGCTGGATTGCCGGGAAAAAAAAGGACATCTGAATCTTGGATGAATTACAAAGAGCCAATTGATGAAAAGACTCCCACGACCACCTTTAACCCTTAAAAGGAATATTGTCCACTCTATAAAGTTTCCTCCTCTTCCCCCCCGCCCCTCTCCCTAAACCAGCAGGTCGCTTCTTCCCATGAAGGGACCTCTTTGAGATATCCGATCTCTGATGAAATGTATCTGCCCTATCAGTTCTTCAAAGATTAGGTTTGAATGAGAGTGGGAAAAAAAAGCGGCTCCATTTATAGCCAATGCCGAGCTGTGATAGGGCTGATTGCCCGCGAATAGTTAGGAAGTGCAGGTAGGACAGGAAGCGATCTCTCTGCAATGGCTCTTACTGACCATCTTGTGTGAATTGACGATAATTTAGTTATCTGCCTCTCACCAGCACCCCCAGCCCACCTACCCCTCCTCCCCCTCCTTTCAGTTTAATGTGATTGTAAGGTTTCGGGCTGTCTAACAGATACCTAGACGGTGTAACCGAATTGTCGTTAAACGGCTTGTGAGACAAAGCAAATGATGGTCTAAAGTGGGTTTTTCCCTGATAATAAAGAGTTAACTGTGCAGAAAGGCATTGACAATCTTGACTGAAAATGAGAGTGAGTTTGTTAGGAAAAATGAAGAAAAAAGCTATAAACAATTAAAATGGCTTATTTAATGTGGATTCATTATTAAATGCAAAAAATTTAGTGGGGGGGGGGATCAGAAATTGCTGGAAAAAGCTACAGCTGGAAATTGCAGAAGGGTTACTCGAGCCGAAACGTTAACCCTGGCTTCTCTCCGCAGACCTGCTAAGTTCTTCCAGCCATTTCTGCTTATGTTATTAAATGTGGATTTTCGTTAGCATTCCTGTGTGAGCACCGTCTTCTAAATGAATGTGCCGACTGCGAGACGATTGAGGGTAATTTCAAATCTCCAGGATTCACTGGTTTGGAATATCACCTCTCATTTATTCCGCCAGCCGAGTGCCAGCAATTGAGGAGCTTTCACCGAAAGAACCACAGAGCACAGATGGCAAATTAAAGGACAGGAGGTTCAATATTTCTTATTGGATTGGGGTCCCACTGCCGCGCAACTCGCGTGTGTCTAGTGAGAATTGTTAATATATGATTCAAACCCCGTGACCATAAGCAAGCTGTCCCTTTTGGGGCTCAATCAAGTATCGAATCACAACGGTGGAATCTGCCAGTGTTAATATGAGGTGTCCCCCTGCCCAATGGTGGATTGCCGCCACTCCTCACTGGCAGAACCAAGTCCTCCTCCTGGTTAGACTGAGCGCCGAGAACTCCCGAGATTCATCTTAA
This sequence comes from Chiloscyllium punctatum, assembly GCF_047496795.1. Lineage (NCBI taxonomy): Eukaryota > Metazoa > Chordata > Chondrichthyes > Orectolobiformes > Hemiscylliidae > Chiloscyllium > Chiloscyllium punctatum. The sequence goes on along the minus strand of NC_092740.1, from coordinate 51,168,743 downwards.
AACGGGGAGAGTGAAGGAAACGTTAATGAAGCAGCGTTAATACCAATACCAGCAATGCGGACACAAAGGATCTCACTGAAATACAGCCGTCACGATGGGGTATTGTAAAAGCGGGAGAGGGGGTAACACACAGGGAATAACGGCGGCTCCCAGTGTAGCAATAGAACCAGATAGGAAACAGAAAGTGGAGCAGTCTTTCAGCTCGCATCTTCCCTTGCAATGTGGCAATACTTTAGGATAGACAACACGGGGAGTCACGAGTTCCCCCTCGCTGCTTTACACAGTGGTTTCTCCTTCTTGGACAGTCATTTGAGTTGAGGATGGACTAGGGTTAGCAAGAAAGTGCAATCTCGCTTTAGTTTTGGAGATCGTGCTTTAAGAAGAGTTAAATGAATGGAAACGCGGTTCTCGGGACGAACTGAGGGTTCTGTCTTGGTTTATGGGTTAAACAGCCAGCGGGAAGGGTGGCTGCCACTTTCGGGACAAATAGCAGATGGGAGATCGATAAAAGGCGCGCTGCTTGGATCAGGAAAATGTTTCAATCGCTGGTGTCTGGACGGATGCGTCCAGAGTTTCGTGAACGCAATTTCAAGACACAAATGACTTGAGGAGAGTTACAACGGAGCTTGTACAGAGTAATGGCATGTGCTGAGAGTGAGGGCGTGTTGAAGCCTCGCCTCGTTCTCCCTGGGCAACACCGCTCCCTCTAGCGCTTTCCTCGCTGACTAAATAAAAAGCCCAGTCCAATCTCACAAGATCGGCGAGAGAAAGCTGCCAGCTCCCAGCAGCTTGGAGACTGAGCTCCGCCGTCATCATTTCCTGCATCATACTCGGAAAATCCAGCAACTCCACAACAGCACTCAGTACCACCTCAGCCGGTGTGAGAGATAAATGGGCCAATATTCAAACACATTGTCCTTCCCGAGATTGTTGCTCAGGGCAAACTACCCAAACCATCGTCCACTCCCCTGCACACGCTCTCGTACATTACTAAGTTTTCACTAAGAATTTTATCTAAAAAATAAAAGCTCATCCTGCAGGACCCGGCTTAGTGCAGCAAAAAGAACATCTTTACACATTTTCTAACCATCCCGTTTCCTGCACTCGCCCCCACCCCCTAAACCCCGGCCCAAAGAAGCGGATATTCCAATGAGAACTATACATTAATGTGGATAGCAGTCAGGAGATGTTTGTTCCCCTGAATGAGACGCCAGCAACCTTCCCGGCTGAGGGATTGCTGATGTAATTCGCCTTCCCCTTACAAGTAACAAAGTGCAAGCAAGTAAAACTAACTTAGCACCGGTGCTGGCTGTAACCCTGTCAAACACCAATGTCTTGCAAACTTAAGTTTCGTTTCCATTTTAAAACATTCGCGCGCTCATTTCTCAAGAGCTCAATAGATGAGAACGGAAACAAGGTTCCGCCGGCTTTTGGAGCCCCTTCACGATCGGCGATTTTGAACTTTGAATGAATCCTCCTCTTTGCTCTGTCTGTCTTTCTGGCTAGAGGTTAATAACGTAGCTGCTCAAAGAAAAGCTACGCCCTGATTTGGGTCAACTGTGCAAAGGTTTCCATTGCTGTTCATTCATGCAGACTCCACTAGCAAATAAAGATTCTATAGACCACCCCTAATTCCCCTTGAGAGCACAAGTCAGAAAATTTACAGGGTCTTTACAGTATCCAGTAACTGGTCATCTGTACTTTAATATCTTGTAGAGAAAGTTGAATTGGCTGAAGACTGGCAACTTTTAGGTGAGCAACCTCAGGAAGTGGCCAGGATAGATAATCCATTCAGTGCTTCTGGTTAGAGATGTTTGCATTCATGTGCATTGAAAATAGGGATTTTCATGGAGCATCCTCCACCAGTGAGTTATAGAGTCATAGAGATGTACAGCATGAAGAAAGACCCTTCGGTCCAACCGTCCATGCCGACCAGAATATCCCAACCCAATCTAATCCCACCTCACCATTCACATATAGATGTGATAAGAGTTTTGACCTGATCCTCCCTTGGAACTACTTTGTTCTGTTCTGAATCATTCGGCATGGTGGTACTGCAATACATTACAATAGGAGGTATCCTTAGTATGGAGATGGGACTTTTATCTCCACAAAAACCTTTCTTACCAATTCTATCATGACAACTACTTCTGTGACAGGTAGGTTGGTGAGGATGGCGTTGATTTGGATGCCGGTCTTTGAGTAAAGTTAAGAAGATGGACAGATTTTTGATTACTAAATGACTGAAAGGTTATGAGGAGTGGGCAGGAAAATGGAGTTAAGACAGAGATGAGATCAGTTATGATCATATTGATAGCAGACAGACTTGAGGGTCTGAAATGTCTACTTCAGCTCTTAATTCCTATGTTCTAATGAGGAGAAATTTCATCAAGCAGAGAGTGGCAGTTATGGAGGTCAAGACATTGCATGTTTCTAAGAAGAAGTCAGATATAGCTCTTAGGGCTGAAAATATCAAAGGGTCTGGGAGGAAAAGTGAACAGCGTACTGACCATGATGGCCAGCCATGATCATATTAAATGATGAAGCAGGCTTGAAGGGCTGAATGGCCTAATCCTGTTGCTATTTTCTATGTTTCTGTGATTGGCAGGAATAGAGTCCGGTAGGCTTTCCCTTTGTTACTTGTCACAGGGGTGGTGCACTGGTAATCAAGCCCCACTAGTCCTGGAGTCATTACAAAAGTTCTTTTTTTTTAAATGAGCAATTTCCCAATTTACATTTTTTTAAACAAGGTTAACAATAAACATGATCACTGTACTTTATAAGAATTACTATATATTACAAATAAAACAGATCCTAGCTACAGGTAAACTACAATGAACCATTCACATATCACCCCTCTAACTAAAACTCTAATCTCATTATACACTTGCCCCTGCACACATACAGATAGACACAGACAAAAATAAATGTGTGGGATGTACAGAAGGTAAAATTGAGAAAGCACTTCAATGTCCCTAATCACAAAGTTCACTGAATTTGGCTTGTCAGCATGTGCTACTCTGGTTCTCCTTTCGATAGTTTCACTTACTTGCAGAAAATACAGGGTGTCCGGTTCACACTTATAAAGGCTAACTGGTTAAAAGGCACCTTACCGCAACTGCTAAGAGAGAAATAAAATTACTTTGTTCAAGCTTAAGGCGTTTTTTTATTGCAAGGTGGTTTTTACTGCACAAAAAACAGACACTTCCTGTTACTGCAAAGTCTCAAAGTTTTCTCTTTCAAACATTCACACCCCAAAACTGTTTAGCTACTTGGAGCCAATCACAATGTTGCTCTAATCAATGACTGGTCACTAGTCCACAGACCACTCAGCTACTTGTTGCTGGCTAACAGTCCATCGAGTTTGCCTGTAACCAGACTTCCATTACTGTTTCAACAAGCAGCAGTGTAAACAGTACTTACAATGATTATCATCGAGTCATTCAGAATTGAAACAGACCCTTCAGGCCAACTAGGCTATGCTGACCACCATCTCAAATTAAACTAGTCCCACCTGCCTGCTCCTGGCCAAAATCCCTCCAAACCTTTTCTGTCATGTACTTATCCAAATGTCTTTTAAATGTTGTAATAGTACCTATGTCCACCACTCTTTCAGGTTACTTCCTTTTAGAAAGTGCAGTAATCCTTCAACAATTGTTTCGCTTTTAAAACAGCTATTTTCCCAATCAGAACACAATCAAAAATACAGAAAAATAAAAAGATACGATCTTCATACCCTCTTGTTGTATCCCTCACCATTTGCTGCAGACCCAGTCTGGTAAATATGGCTTTCATTATTCAACCATTTTGGTCAGTACTGATGCTACTTGGCCACTATCACTGATGGACATTGAAGTCTCCCATCCAGGGAACATTCTGTGGCCTTGTGCTTCCTCTGTGGTATCCAAAACAAAGGACCACTGAATCCAAGCTGTGGGGAAGGAGAAGTAGGTGAATATCGGCAGATTTATTTGCCCATTATCCCACTATCATGAGACTTTATCGGATTTGGTATGAGTGTTGATCATTCCCAGATCCACTCTCACCTGGTATGTATCAGTTTGGTGAGGATGTCAGGTGATCATATAGATATGGGGCAGCTCTTTATTTTGGCACAAGTTCTAGACGGAACATAAAGGTTGCTCCAGGCTGGACTGTGTGTTTTTGCTAGGTCTGAACTGAAGGATAACACCAGTCAGGTTTTATTCTGATTATACTTTGTCAGAGCCGTTGGTATTACTGCACAGCTTGCCAGAACATTTCTGGGGACTGTTAAGAGTCAACCACATTGCTGGGGGGTCTGGATTTTGTGTAGGCCAGATCAGGTAAGGACAGATGACTTCCTGACTGAAAGAGTGTTTAAAAAAAACGTAGAACAGCATCTTGATGATCACCAGTACTGGGAGTAGAATTAATGGAGTTAAGGCGTTAAATATCACGCAGTTTTAAATTTCTAAGGGCCACCTCCAAACAATATTTGTTTAAAATTTATTTTGTCTTCGAGAGCTAAGATTTAAGGCAACATTGCCTTGAGAAATGGCTGATGGAGAGAATGTTTTTGTTGGTTCCTGCGGCAAGATAACTCATGTTTGGCACTCACCGTTGAATGTGTAACCCGTTTTCCGTTCATGTTAAATTAAAATGTATCGATGGTTTGTGTGTGGACCTCCTGGAGTTTACTCACCCCCTTGGCCTCGGGGACTGGCTGCCGTCATTGGCCGTCCCTCATCACTGTCTGGGTGGGTGGCCGCCCCAGCGGCTCCACAGGTCATTGAAATCCCATTCTAATCAAGCTGTCATCGATCTGCCGCTCAAACTGTAACGCCAAGTAAACGAGGACGTGCTGCTGAGATTACCGGACATAGGAGGCAGTCAGCAATGAACTGCATTCAAGTGAGAAAGAGGAAATTCAGAAGCCAGCTAACAGGCAAGGAGAGGGAGGCGAGACTGAGGGACTGGGAGAATATTATCACTCAGCTGTATTTCCAATACCAATCCTAGTTATTAGGGTGGTTTCACTTAATTTAGCTTCTTCCTTATGCTGGGAATTATTCCAGGAGTGCCTGAGCCCGGGATATCTAATATCCTGCAGTCTTTTACACTTGAGTCTAGAAGCTAAGTGAGATGATAAAGGGGGTATGTGTGTTTGAGGAAGGGGGCAGGGAGCACTGGCGGAAGTGAGTACCCAACTCCTGTGGCTATTCTCCTCTCTAACAGGTATACCATTTTGGATACTGCTGGAGGGGAGTAGCCTCTCAGGGAAATATATACAGCAGCACCTAGGCCTGTGGCACCACAACTGGCATTGCTGTAGAGCAGAGTCAGACACAGTCTAAGTGAGTGACAGTGGTAGGAGACTTGCTAGTTAGGGGCACAGACTGATGTTTCTGTGGCTGCATTCGAGACTCCAGGATGGTGCGTTGCCTCCCTGGTGCCAGGTTCAAGAATGTCTCAGCAGTTACAGTAACTTCTCAAGGGGAAAGCTGAGCAGCCAGGGGTCATTATGCACATTAGTACCAATGACATAGGTAGAGAGATGAAGTCCCCGGATTGAGTGGAAGGAGTTAGGAACAAGGTTGAAAAGTAGGACCTCTAGTGTAGTAATCTCTGGGTTACTACCAGTGTCACATGCCAGTGAGCCAAGGAATAGAATGATAGCACAGATGAATGCGTGGCTAAGCAGCTGGTGCAGGAGGCAGGGTTTCAGGTTCTTGGATCATTGGGACCTCTTCTGGGGCTGGTGTGACCTGTACAAGAGGGATGGGGAGCACCTAAACTGGAAGGAAAGCAATAGCCTCACAGGGAGGTTAGCTAGTGCTACTTAGGAGGGTTTAAACTAGAGTGGCAGGGGCTGGGAACCAGAGCAGCAGGTTGGAAGGTTGAGGGATTGAGGGGAAGGTAGATTTAGGACCAGTAAGTCAGAAAGGAAGTACAGGCAGAGACAGGTAAATGAACACAATGGTATTAATGGGCTGAAGAGTGTTTATTCCAATGATAGGAGTATTATAGATAAGGATGAGCTTAGAGCCTGGTTCTGTACATAGGACGATGATGTTGTGGTCATTACAGAGACTTGATGAGAGAGGGACAGGACTGACTGCTCAATGTTCCAAGGTTTCATTATTTTAGACAAAGGTAGTGAGGAAGGTAAAAGAGGTATTGGGCAAAGCCTCAAATGAGTACTTTGTGCCAGTGTTCGCCCAGGAGAAGGATTTGACGAATAGTGAGCATGCTCATCTGCAGAGGCATTTTAAATCAAGAAAGAAGTGGTGTTGGGTCTCTTGAAGAGCATTAAGGTGGATAAGTCCTCAGGGTCTGATGATATCTACCCCAGGCTATTGGGAGAGGCAAGAGAGGAGATTACTGGGGCCTTGACCAAGATCCGCATTACCCACTGGAGCAGTCCCAGAGGACCAGCGAGTGGCTAATGTTGCTCCTCCATTGAAGAAGGGAAGTAGGGATAATCCAGCAAACTATAGATCAGTGTGTCTCACAATGGTGGTTGGGAAGCTATTGGAGAGAATCCTTAGGGATAGGATTTACATATATTTAGAAAAGCATGGTCCAAGTTGGGACAGTCAACATGGCTTTGTGCAGGGTAGGTTACGTCTTACCAACTTGATGGAATGTTTGGAGGAGGTGACAAAGGAGATTGATGAGACTAGAGCAGTGGATGTTGTCTACATGGATTTGAGTAGGTAGTCTATATCGTAGGCTCATCAAAAGATTAAGATGCATGGCATCCATGGTGGCTTGGCCTCACGGATTGGCTTGCCCATAGAACCCAGAAGGTATTTCTGGAAGGGTGTTTTCCTGGCTGGAGGACCATGACTAGTGGTATTTCACAGGTATCCAATCTGGGACCTCTGCCATTCATGGTATATACAAATGACTTTGATGAAAATGTAGGTGGGTCAGTTAGTAAGTTTGCAGATGATACAATGACGTATTGCACCTAAATTGGAAGGGAACAAATATACTGGCAGGGAAATTTGCTAGAGCTGCTCGGGAGGATTTAAACTAGTAGGGTGTGGGGGGATGGTGGGACCCAGGGAGATAGTGAGAAAAGAGATCAATCTGAGACTGGTACAGTTGAGAACAGAAGTGAGTCAGACAGTCAAGGTAGGACTAATAAATTAGACTGCATTTATTTCGATGCAAGGGGCCTAACAGGGAAGGCAAATGAACTCAGGGCATGGTTAGGAACATGGGACTGGGATATCATAGCAATTACAAAAACATGGCACAGGGATGCCCAGGACAGGCAGCTTAATGTTCCAGGATACAAATGCTCCAGGAAGGATAGAAAGGGAGGCAAGAGAGGAGGGGGAGTGGCATTTTTGATAAGGGATAGCATTACAGCTGTGTTGAGGGACGATATTCCTGGAAATACATCCAGGGAAGTTATTTGGGTGGAATTGCAAAATAAGAAAGGGATGATCACCTTATTGAGATTGTATTTTAGACCCCGAATAGTCAGAGGGAAATTGAGAAACAAACTTGTAAGGAAACCTCAGCTATCTGTAAGAATAATAGGGTAGTTATGGTAGCGGATTTTAACTTTCCAAACATAGACTGGGATTGCCATAGTGTTAAGGGTTTAGATGGAGAGGAATTTCTTAAGTATGCACAAGAAAATTTTCTGATTCAGTATATCGATGTACCTACTAGAGAAGGTGCAAAACGTGGTAAAAAAGGACTTGTCCGAGCTGCCTATCTCCTTTTCGACCTATCCACTCCACCCTCTCCTCCTTGAAAAAGACTCCCGCCCACCTTCCAAGGACCCCTTCGCCCACCTCCAACACACTGCATCCACCTGGACACCCCGCGCTGGCCTATTACCTGCCCTCGACCTCTTCATTTCCAACTGCCGCCGGGACATTAACTGCCTCAACCTGTCGTCCCCCCTCCCCCACTCCAACCTCTCACCCTCACAACGCGCAGCCCTCCAATCCCTCTGCTCTAATCCCAACCTCACCATTAAGCCAGCGGATAAAGGGGGCACAGTGGTAGTCTGGCGCACTGACCTCTACACCGCTGAAGCCAAACGCCAACTCGAGGACACCTCTTCCTACTGCCCCCTCGACCATGACCCCACCCCCCATCACCAAACCATCATCTCCCAGACCATACAGAACCTCATCACCTCAGGAGATCTCCCACCCACAGCTTCCAACCTCATAGTCCGGGAACCCCGCACTGCCAGGTTCTACCTCCTTCCCAAGATCCACAAGCCTGACCACCCTGGCTGAACCATTGTCTCAGCATGCTCCTGCCCCACTGAACTCATCTCTACCTACCTCAACACTGTCCTATCCCCCCTTAGTCCAGAAACTCCCCACAGACATTCGAGACACCACCCACGCCCTCCACCTCCTCCAAGACTTCCGTTTCCCCGGCCCCCAAAGCCTCATCTTCACTATGGATATCCAATCCCTCTACACCTCCATCCGCCATGACCAGGGCCTCCAAGCCCTCCGTTTTTTCCTCTCCAGACGTCCCCAACAGTACCCTTCCACTGACACTCTCATTCATTTGGCTGAACTGGTCCTCACCCTTAACAATTTCTCCTTTGAATCCTCCCACTTCCTCCAGACCAAAGGCGTAGCCATGGGCACATGTATGGGCCCCAGCTATGCCTGTCTCTTTGTTGGCTATGTAGAACAGTTGATCTTCCGTAATTACACCAGCACCACTCCCCACCTCTTCCTCTGCTACATTGATGACTGCATTGGCGCCACCTCGTGCTCCCGCGAGAAGGTTGAGCAATTCATCAACTTCACCAACACATTTCACCCTGACCTTAAATTTACCTGGACCATCTCTGACACCTCGCTCCCCTTCCTGGACCTCTCCATATCCATTAGTGACGACTGAATTGACACTGACAATTTTTACAAACCCACTGACTCCCACAGCTACCTGGATTACACCTCTTCCCGCCCTACCTCTTGCAAAAATGCCATCCCATATTCCCAATTTCTACGCCTCCGCCGTAACTGCTCCCAGGAGGACCAGTTCCACCATAGAACACACAAGATGGCCTCCTTCTTTAGAGACCGCAATTTCCCTTCCCATGTGGTTAAAGATGCCCTCCAACGCATCTCGTCCACATCCCGCACCTCCGCCCTCAGACCCCACCCCTCCAACCGTAACAAGGACAGAACGCCCCTGGTGCTCACCTTCCACCCTTTGCATCAACCAAATCATCCGCCGACATTTCCGTCACCTCCAAAAAGACCCCACCACCAGGGATATATTTCCCTCCCCACCCCTTTCCGCCTTCCGCAAAGACCGTTCCCTCCGTGACTACCTGGTCAGGTCCACACCCCCTACGACCCACCCTCCCATTCTGGCACTTTCCCCTGCCACCGCAGGAACTGTAAAACCTGTGCCCACACCTCCTCCCTCACCTCTATCCAAGGCCCTAAAGGAGCCTTCCACATCCATCAAAGTTTTACCTGCACATCCACAAATATCATTTATTATATCCGTTGCTCCCGATGTGGTCTCCTCTACATTGGGGAGACTGGGCGCCTCCTAGCAGAGCGCTTTAGGGAACATCTCCGAGACACCTGCACCAATCAACCAAACTGCCCCGTGGCCCAACATTTCAACTCCCCCTCCCACTCTGCCGAGGACATGGAGGTCCTGGGCCTCCTTCACCGCCGCTCCCTCACCACCAGACGCCTGGAGGAAGAACGCCTCATCTTCCGCCTCGGAACACTTCAACCCCAGGGCATCAATGTGGACTTCAACAGCTTCCTCATTTCCCCTTCCCCCACCTCATCCTAGTTTCAAACTTCCAGCTCAGCACTGTCTCCTTGACTTGTCCGGACTTGTCCGACCTGCCTATCTCCTTTTCGACCTATCCACTCCACCCTCTCCTCCTTGACCTATCACCTTCATCTCCTCCCCCACTCACCCATTGTACTCTATGCTACTCTCTCCCCACCCACACCCTCCTCTAGCTTATCTCTCCACCCTTCAGGTTCACTGCCTTTATTCCTGATGAAGGGCTTTTGCCCGAAACGTCGATTTCGCTGCTTGTTGGATGCTGCCTGAACTGCTGTGCTCTTCCAGCACCACTAATCCAGCATAAGGTAAAAAATTGACCTACTCTTGGGAAATACGGCAGGGCAAGTGACTGAGGTGTCAGTGGGGGAGCACTTTGGGGCCAGCGACCATAATTCTATTAGATTTAAAATAGTGATGGAAAAGGATAGACCAGATCTAAAAGTTGAAGTTCTAAATTGGAGAAAGGCCAATTTTGACGATATTAGGCAAGAACTTTTGAAAGCTGATTAGGGGCAGATGTTCGCAGGTAAAGGGAAGGCTGTAAAATGGGAAGCCTTCAGAAATGAGATAATGAGAATCCAGAGAAAGTATATTCCTGTTAGGATTAAAGGAAAGGCTGGTGGGTATAGGGAATGTTGGATGACTAAAGAAATTGAGGGTTTGGTCAAGAAAAAGAAGGAAAGTTTAGCCAGGATAGATCGAGTGAATCCTTAGCAGATTATAAAGGCAGTAGGAATATACTTAAGAGGGAAATCAGGAGGGCAAAAAGGGGACATGAGATAGCTTTGGCAAATAGAATTAAGGAGAATCCAAACAGTTTTTACAAATACAGTAAGGACAAAAGGGTAACTAGGGAGAGAATAGGGCCCCTTAAAGATCAGCAAGGCGGCCTTTGTGTGGAGCTGCAGAAAATGGGGGAGATAGTAAACAAGTATTTTGCATCAGTATTTACTGTGGAAAAGGATATGGAAGATATAGACTGTAGGGAAATAGATGGTGACATCTTGCAAAATGTCCAGATTACAGAGGAGGAAGTGCTGGATGCCTTGAAATGCATAAAGGTTGATAAATCCCCAGGACCTGATCAGGTGTACTCTAGAACTCTGTGGGAAGCTAGAGAAGTGATTGTTGGGCGTCTTGCTGAGATATTTGTATCATCGATACTCACAGGTGAGGTGCCAGAAGACTGGAGGTTGGCTAACGTGATGCCACTGTTTAAGAAGGGTGGTCAGGTCAAACCAGGGAACGATAGACCAGTGAGCCTGACCTTGGTGGTGGGCATGTTGTTGAAGGGAATTCTGAGGGACATGATCTACATGTATTTGGAAAGGCAGGGACTGATTAGGGATAGTCAACATGGGTTTGTCCATGGGAAATCATGTCTCACAAACTTGATTGAGTTTTTTGAAGAAGTAACAAAGAGGATTGATGAGGGCAGAGTGGTAGACGTGATCGATATGGACTTCAGTAAGGTGTTTGACAAGGTTGCCCATGAGAGACCGATTAGAAAGGTTAGATCTCAAGGAATACAGGGAAAACTAACTATTTGGATACAGGACTGGCTCAAAGGTAGAAGACAGAGGGTGGTGGTGGAAGGTTGTTTTACAGACTGGAGGCCTGTGACTGGTGGAGTGCCACAAGGATCAGTGCTGAGTCGTCTACCTTTTGTCATTTACATAAATGATTTGGATGCAAGCATAAGAGGTACAGTTAGTAAGTTTGCAGATGACACCAAAATTTGAGGTGTAGTGGACAGCAAAGAGGGTTCTCTCAGATTACAACAGGATCTGGACCAGATGGGCCAATGGGCTGAGAAGTGGCAAATGGAGTTTCATTCAGATAAATGTGAGGTACTGCATTTTGGGAAAGCAAATCTTAGCAGGACTTATACACTTAATGGTAAGGTCCTATGAGGTGTTGGTGAACAAAGAGACCTTGGAGTGCAGGTTCATAGCTCCTTGAAAGTGGAGTCGCAGGTAGATAGGATAGTGAAGAAGGTGTTTGGTATGCTTTCTTTTATTGGTCAGAATATTGAGAACAGGAGCTGGGAGGTCATGTTGCGGCTGTACAGGACATTGGTTAGGCCACTGTTGGAATACTGCATGCAATTCTGGTCTCCTTCCTATCAGAAAGATGTTGTGAAACTGGAAAGGGTTCAGAAAAGATTTATAAGGATGTTGTCAGGATTGGAGGATTTGAGCTATAGGGAGAGGCTGAACAGGCTGGGGCTGTTTTCCCTGGAACATTGGAGGCTGAGGGGTGACCTTACAGAGGTTTCCAAAATTATGGGGGGCATGGATTGGGTTAAAAGACAAAGTCTTTTCCCTGGGGTCGGGGTGTCCAGAACTAGAGGGCAAAGGTTTAGGGTGAGAGGGGAAAGATATAAAAGAGACCTAAGGAGAAACTTTTTCATACAGAGGGTGGTACAAGTATGGAATGAGGTGCCAGAGGAAGTGGTGGAGGCTGGTACAATTGCAACATTTAAGAGGCATTTGGATGGGTATATGAATAGGAAAGGTTTGGAGGGATATGGGCCGGGTGCTGGCAGGTGGGACTAGATTGGGTTGGGATACCTGGTTGGCATGGACCGGTTGGACCAAAGGCTCTGCTTCCATGCTGTACATCTCTATGATTCTGTGACTCTATAAAGAGTGGTTGAGTTGTGGATTGTGTAGAAGGTTGTCAAAGGATGCAGTGGAATACAGATCAATTGCAGATATGGGTGGAGAAATGGCAGATGGAGTTTAGTCCCGGTAAGTGTGAAGTTCTGCACTTTGGAAGATCAAATGTTATGGAAAATTATATGGTTAATGGCAGGACCTTGAACAGCATTGATGTACAGAGGGATGTTGGGTTTCAAGTCCAAAGCTCCCTGAAAGTAGATAGGGTGATGAAGAAGGCATATGGTATGCTTGCCTTTATTGGTCAGGGAATTGAGTCAGGGTGTCATGTTGCAGCTTTATAAGATTTTGTTTAGGCCACACTGAGCGTACGGCATTCAATTCTGGTCGCCACATTACAGGCAGGATGTGGAGGCTTTGGAGAGGGTGCAGAAGAGATTTACTAGGCCGATGCCTGGATTAGAGACTATGAATTGTAAGGAGAGGCTTGGGTTGTTTTCTCTGGAGCGGCAAAGGCTGAGAAGAGACTTGATCAAAGTCTATAAAATTATGAGATGCATAGACAGGGTTGATGGTCAGAATCGTGTTCCCAGAGTTGTAATGTCTAACACAAGAGGGTATGCATTTAAAGTGAAGGGGGAAAAATTTAAAGGAGATCTGAGGGGCAAGTTTTTTTATGAGAGTGGTAGGACTCTGGAATATGCTACCAGGGTGGTGGTGGAGGCCGATACAATAGGGGCGTTTAAGGGACTTTTAGATGAGCACATGAATATGCAAGAAACGGAGGGATATGGACTAAGGGTAGGCAGAAAGAATAGTTTAAATTGGCATCATATTTGGCACAACATTGTGGCCAAAAGTCAGGCCCAGTCAGGTTGACCATAAAACCATCCAGTGTGACCTATTCAGTTCACTAATTTCATTGAGGGAAAGCATGTCTGCCAGCCTGACCTGATCTAGTCTACAAGTGACTCCAGAGCCATCGTAACATGCTTAATGTTTCAATGTCCTTTGAAATGGCCTGGCAAACCACTCAGTTGCACTAAACCATGATAGAAAAGTTTGTAAGGAATTAAACCAGACAGACTATCTAACCTAGGCACCAAGAGCACAGTGGAAACCTGTGAAGTCCTTTCTGAATATCTGGGGGGGGGGGGTGTGCGCTTGTGCCAAAGTTGGGAGAGAGTTCCCACAGGATGTAATTATACTTTTCTAATCATACTTTACAACAATGCCCCAGGCTGAATCATTATCCTTGGGTAGGTGTTGTCCTTTTTGACAGGACAGTTATACCAGAGGTGGCAGCAGAGAGGTATACAGTCAGGAGTGAGCTGCACTATGAGTCCTCAACACTTAATGTTTTTTTTCAAAGTGAATCTCTGAAGAGAAATAACTACATTTCCTGTATTTGAAGTGTCTGTGTTTGTGTGTTGCAGTAGAGTTTTATACTTTCATAATTCCGATTGTGTAAATGAGCATTATGTCTTTGCTAAATAATTCACATTTACACAATAGATCAAGGGACTTTAGAATGGCTCAGTCAAACCCTCAAAATGATGATCAGGGCATAGTGTCATGAATATCCCTATGATTGGGACAACAGGCGGGAATTTCATTTGTTTGCACCTTGAGATTCATCAAACGAGTCTTCTGGTTTCCACCCTCTTGAATTAGTTTATGGGCATGAGGCAAACTATCCTCTGGAACTCAGCAATGACTCTTCCATTAATGTTATGTATTTGTGATCTGAGAGCAGTTCACAGGAGCCTGCAAAATGGCTGAGGAACACCTTAGAGCTTTTCAAGCAACCAGGAAGAAATAGTCAGACAAACATGTTAAGATTCAAACATTTCAAACCAGGTGTTGAGGTACTCGATTACTGCCTATTCAGGGTGTACAACTGAAAGCATGGCTTGGTGGGTCATATGGGCTCATCAAAAGTATTGGTAAAGTAAATTATTTAATTGGCACCCCAGATCATCAGGAGATAAATCAGCTGTAACATCATCAAGAGGACGGTGTATAAGCAAACACAGGAGTTTTGGGTAGTAAGGAGAGTGCAAAATGAAAAAGACAATGAGAATGTGGCAGAAGAAAGCCTCAACAATTCCCAAATGGAACCTTCTAATGTCCAATTAGCTAACACCACATCCTTAGAGAGACTGGACACAATATTTTCATATTTAGGCACAGAACAATGAGGAGACTCAATAAGGCTGTTCACTGAATTTAAAGGATTCTGTAGGGTAAACCAGTGTGTGCAGCTTCAGCCATATACTGTATGATGTAGAAGTTAGAGAATCCTCCTCCAATCCAATTGTATTGTTATCACTTAGGTCCAGAGAAACAGGCTCTAGTGAAAGCAGAAATTAAATACATGCTGGAAAATCACCTAAGTGAACCCAATCAATATATCTGGTGTTCAGCAGTTGTGTCAATGCCTAAACGTAGCCCTATTCAGTGTGGACTGCAGAAGGACCAATGCAGTAACAAAGGTAGACTCTTATCCAATTCCGTGTTTAAAATACTGTATTACAGAATTGATAGTGCTGTATTCCTTACCAAAATAGATTTGTTCAAGGAATACTATGAGGTTCCTTGAACGCTTCAAGCGCAGGAGATATTGACTTTTGCCTTAACAAACTGTCCTTCCACAAGTGATGGAATTTGGGCTAAAAGGTGCCCTATCCTTTTTCCTTAGACTCATGAAAAAGTGTTTGCCAATGTTTCAAACCTTGTGATTTACCTTGATAATATGTGAGTAGAAAGTGATACTTGGAAGGACCACTGAAACAACTGTAAACTCCATTTAGAAAATAGCAGGCAACTAATTTGGTCATAAACTTTGAAAAAATGAACGTATAAAAGCACATTAACTAACCAAGGACAAGTCATAGGACAAGAACAAGTGCTGCCAAGAAGAGTAAAAGTACATGCTTTAGTGGAGTACTGGATTTCATTACCATAGCTGCTCCATTGATAAACAGATTAAAAAAGGTAATGTGGTTATTTCACTACCAAGCAGCTTTTGAAAAGCTGAAAGAAATGAACCAGTGCTGGCTGCCCCTAATTTCTCTAAACTTTGAAAGGTATTAATCAATGCTACTGACTTGGAGGGAGGTGCAGTTCTGGTATGATGAGATGAGTCATGATTGGAGAAACCAGTAAGATACTTCTCCAAATAGCTAAATTAACACCTAAACAGATACCCTACTGCGATTGCTACTGACTTTAAGAAATGTTTAATTTATGTCAGCCAAGGTAACAGGGTGACTCAAGTATATTTTGATTATAACCCCTTAGCATTAATAGTAAAATTCAAAAGAACAAAATGCCTGGCTATTTCAGAAGAACTTGCTATTGCAACCTTATCAATTAATATTTTTCCCACAATTGTGAACAGTGCAATTTCAGACATTTTGTCAATAGCATCATTTTTTGAATTATATAAATACCAAAAAATATCAGAGCTAACTTCAGAGATTACACATAAATAGTGAATGAAAATCAGTGGCTATATTTGTCTTCATTCTTTTAAAATTCTTTTATTCATTGATGAAGTTTGGATATCGCTGGCAGAGCCACATTTATTACTCATCCCAAATATATTTTATTGTTTCTACACTTGCAATGACATACATTTGAAAATATTATTTCATTTTCCCTAAGGATGGATTGAGGTGCTGGTGTTGGACTGGGATGTACAAAGTTAAAAATCACACAACACCAGGTTATAGTCCGACAGGTTTATTTGGAGGCACTAGCTTTCAAAGAACTGCTTCTTCATCAGGTGGTTGTGACAATCACCCGATGAAGAAGCAGCACTTCGAAAATTAATGCCTTCAAATCAACCTGTTGGACTATAACCTAATGTTGTGTCATGTTTAACTTTGCCTAAGGATGAAGGTGTTAGAAAGGCTTCATATTTAACAATGCTTTGTGGAGTTGAATTTTGAAGAATTGTGGAAGAAAAGATTTACAGATATTTCAGGTTCTGTGAATATATAGATTATTTATTTTAAAAACATCACTTTGGACATTAAACATTGCTTAACAAGGCATTCCTTGGAAACTACAAGGTTTCAAGCTAATTGTTGGACTTGTTTGTTGGAAGTCATCTGGCTGGGTTTACGACAGCCAGAGGGCTAGTTTCTGTCTGCAGAGTTGGTGCCTGGGAGTTGGAGCCTGCTGAAGGAAAGACGTTCACATGCTCAATTCTCCTGTACCTGAAAAAAAAACATTGTTTGTCCTGTGTGTTACCTGGAAAACTGATTCAGCTGCTGTTATGAGAAGTCTTTGAGGCAATTAATCTTTATATTTTCTGAATGACTTCATTTACATCATCCCAGAGACAACTGTAATGTCCACGCGTTAGAACACCAGAGCAACAGACATCTAAGCATCCCACACCTTACCCTTTGCAACGTCATGACATAAAAATATTGATCCAAAGTGCTTTTTCAGTACAAAGTGAATCTTTGTAGAGAAATCCATGTTTTTGTTCCCTTTATCTAATGGGAGTGAGTGTGTGTTTTGGAACATTTAAAGCATAGATATTTATACTTCCATATTTCAAACTATGTCTAACTAACTTTAAATCTTTACTGGAAACTCTTTTCACAAGGAAATCTATAGTTTTGCTGTTTATGAAAGAAACCTCATGGATGGATCTTTTATAGATAAGGATATGGATAGTTGGCATATTCAATAACTAAGTAAAACGTTTCCAATTATGTTGTAACCAATAGATTAGTGGGTCGAGAAGGAAACAGTACACTCGTCCATCTTTTTCAGAAGAAGGGCACTTAGAGATGGACAACAAATGTTGGCCTAACTAGAAATGACCACATCCTATTAAAAGAATTTTTAAAAATGTTGAATCATTTGGAATCAATTGCTATGTTTTCAGCAAACAATGGTTAAGGTAATGTTCAGGCTGGCCAGTAAACTAAGCTGTTACCAAACAGGAAAATGAGACAAAACTTCCAGCCTCAGTCACAACTGAGTTCAGTCTGCCCTGTATAATTTGAAACTAATCACATGTAGATAGCACAGGTAAAGATATTCCATGTGTTTTTTCTTAATTAATGTCATAAACAGTCACTGGAAGTGTCCCCCGTGTCATCCAAAAGTGCTCCCTTTTA
Source organism: Chiloscyllium punctatum (assembly GCF_047496795.1). Taxonomy (NCBI): domain Eukaryota; kingdom Metazoa; phylum Chordata; class Chondrichthyes; order Orectolobiformes; family Hemiscylliidae; genus Chiloscyllium; species Chiloscyllium punctatum. The sequence continues at coordinate 51,151,180 of NC_092740.1, read as the reverse complement.
AAATGGGCCAACGAATGGAAAAAAATAAAGCTTAAAACAAAGTAAATTTCTGATTTAAGATAACATTATTGGCTATGCCCACCCAACAATCCAAATCTGAAATGGCAACTGTTTGCAGGAAATCACAAACGTGATCGCAGACATGTGCTGCCTGCTCCTGCTGCAGGACCACCCAAACGGTGACAGACCAATGAAAGAGAGGTGATGAATCAGAAGGATCACCGGAAGATAAAAGGTACAGAAATATTTTCATTAAATGTTTATGATTTATAGGTCAGAACATATTTTTTATACTTATTGATAGAGTCAGAGAGATGTAGAGCACAGAAACAAATCCTGTGGTCCAACTCATCCATGCCGACCAGATATCCAAAATAAATCTAGTCCAATTTGCCAGCACTTGGCCCATATCCCTCTAAACTCTTCCTATTCCTATACCCTTCCGGTTGCCTTTTAAGTTTTGTAATTGTTCCAGCCTCCACCACTTTGTCCAGCAGCTCATTCCAACCTCTGTGTGAAAAAGTTGCACATTAGATCCCTTTTAAATCTTTCCCCTCTCACCTTATGCCCTCTAGTTTTATAAACCCCATTCCAGGAAAAAGACCTAATCTGTTTCCACTACCCATGCCCCTCATGATTTTATAATCCTCTATATGGTCACCCCTCAGCCTCCGACGCTGCAGGGAAAATAGCCCCAGCCTATTCAGCCTCTCCCTGTAGCTCAAACCCTCCAACCCTGACAACATCCTTGTCAATCTTTTCTGAATCCTTTCAAGTTTCACAACATCCTCCTATAGCAGGGAGATCAGAATTACATGCAGTGTTCCAAAAGTGGCCTAACCAATGTCCTGTACAGCTGCATCATGAACTCCAAACTCCTATAGTCAATGCTCTGACTAATTAAGGATAGCATACCAAATGGCTTCTTCACTATCCTATCTACCTGTGACTCCACTTTCAAGGAACTCTGAACCTGCATTCCAAGGTCTCTTTGATCAGCCACACTCGCTAAGACTTTAACATTAAGTGTATAAGTCCTGCCATGATTTGCCTTTCCAAAATGTCCTCACCTTTATCTAAATTAAGCTCCATCTGCCACTCCTCAGCTCATTGGCCCATCTGATCAAGGTCACATAGTGCTCGAAGATAATCTTCTTTATTGTCCAATATGCCTCCAATTTTGCTGACATCTGCAAACTTATAAACTAAAGCTCCTATGTTCACATCCAAATCATTTATATAAATGATGAAATGCTGTTGACCCAGCACTGATCCATGTTGCACACTGCTGGCCATAGGCCTCCAGTCTGAAAAGTAACCCTCCACCAGCACCCTTTGTTTTCTACCATCAAGCCAGTTCTATATCCAAATTGCTCGTTCTCCCTGTATTCCATGCGATCTAACCTTGTTAACCATTTTTCTCTGAGGAACCTTGTCAAACACCTTACTGAAGCCCTTATAGATCATGTTCACCGCTCTGCTCTCATCAATCTTCTGTTACTTCTTCAAAAACCTCAGTTAGTGAGACATGATTTCCCATGCACAGTCATGTTGACAATCCATAAACAGTCCTTGCCTTTCTAAATAAATGTAAATCCTGTCCCATAGGATTCCCTCCAACAGCTTACTCACCACTGACATATATAACTATATAAAAATCATAACTGCAAATTTTATATTCCAACTGAAGGAGTCTCCATGGAAATTTAGATGTCTCATATTTGACTAATCTCTGAGTAGAATGCACTTTGACTTCTAATGTTACTTCTGCAGATTTTATGTTTTTAACACTCATAAAATTATGACTATTGCTGGTTCTATGTCAAAATGTTTTGCAGTTATTTCCTTATCACATTTAACAACAGGGTTCCACTTCACATCTCAGAGTTGCTTAAATTAAACAATGCATGTTCTTCAATTGGTGAAAGAAAAATATAGTTCATTTCAATTTGCAGCATGTGATTTAGAAACCTGATAGAAACTTGTGAACTGTTTAATTCAGTGGGATGAATTTAAATGTATTCTTCCTCCCTAGCTTGGTGAATGTATCTTATACAGTTTGATTGTTTAGAAATCAATTGGGTGGGAGAGAAGTGGAAAGAAATCTCAGAATGCAAGTAATGAAATAATACATCACCAAGTTGCAGAAGTTAGGGATTAGTTCCACATGCAGTATTGTCTTAACTTCAAATATTCTCTTAAATCAAAAAGAGTAACATTTATATTTTTCATACTTGCTGTGATAAATCCTGCATGCAAACTTAAGTTGAATGACATCTGTTAGTTCTGTTCTTTGCCAAATATAAGTTGTGAACAGCAAGGCCATTCACCATGAGAGTCATCAATTTATTTAATATTAAATCATAAAATTCATAAATTTATCTAAATTCATAAAATCATAGAATGTTTTATCACAAAAAGAGGCCATTTGGCATCTAAGATGGCTCCTTGAAAGAACTCTCCAATATTTTACCAGGTTGCTGTTTCCTAGTAGTAATCTCCTTTACTTATCCTGTTCCATTTTGAAGATTATTTGCTTCCATCACTTTTTTAGGCAATACTTTCCACACTAAAATAATTCACTGTGCAATATTTTTACCTCCTATCACCTTGTTTTTGTTTTTCCAATTACTCTAAATCTATGTACTTTGCTATTAAAGCAATAAATTTTAACTTCTTTCAACAACTCATATAAGCTTGCATAAACCATGAGGAACAGTTTTTCTTTAACTATTCTTGATTACTTCATGATTCTGAGCATTTATGTAAGATCTTCCTTTAACCTTCTTTGTTCCAAACAGCACAACCAAGTTTCTCTTTTCTGTTCATATAATTCACACTTTTCATTCCCTGTAAACATCAGAAAATCTTCTCTGCATTCTTTTAAAAGCCTTGACATCCTTTTCGAAAGTATGGTAACTTAAATGAGCTGTTTACTCCACCTGAAGACTAACCCCCAGTGTGTTTTAATGGTTTATTACAACATCCTTGTTCTTGTCCTCTGTGGCTCTATTTGTGAAGTAAATATTCAAACTTCCTTTTCACAACCATTTTCAGCTATGGACAGACATCTGTGGATTTTGACCCAACAACACTGAAGGAAAGGCAATATACTTCCAAGTCAGGATGGTGTCTGGCATGGAAGGGAACCAGCAGGTAGTGACGTTCCAAGTATTTTCTGTCCTTATCTTTCTTGATGGTAGTGGTTGTGGATTTGGAACATGCTGTCTTTGGTAAATTTCTGAAGGGCATCTTGCAGATGGTACAAGCTACTGCAACTGAGTGTTAGTGTTGAAGGGAGAGTGGACATTTGTGGATGAGGTGCCAGTCAAGTTGATTGCTCTGTGCTAGATGGTGTCAAGCTTCCTGAGTGTTGTTGGAGCTGCACTCATCCAGGCAAGTGGGGACTATCAAACCCATTGCAAAATTCATAGCCTCTGACCTGCTCTAGTAGCCATACTACTTATGTGGCTCATCCAGTTCAGTTTCTGGTCCCCGAAGATGTTGATAGTGGGGGATTCAGTGATGGAATGCCACTGAATGTCAAGGGCAATGATTAGATTTTCACTTGTTGGAGATGGTCATTGACAACTACTTGTGGAGTATAATGTTAATTGTCAATTGTCAGCTGAAACCTGAATATTGTACATTTTGAATATTGCTGCATTTGGACAGGGGTTGCTTGAGAATCTGAGCAGTTGCAAATGTACTGAACATTGTGCAATCATGAGCACACAACTCTACTTATGAAGGTCATTTATGAATCAGCTGAAAATGACACAATCCTGAGGATCACCTGCAGAGATAGCCTTTGTGCCAGGCATGACTCTAAGCACGTATTTGCCATTTCACACATCCACTCATGTCCCCCACAAGTCCATTACAACAGTTCTACTCTATCTGCAAGCTTTGCTACATGTGTATAATTAAAATTATGCCAAGTGCACAGAGGTTTAAGTTATCAATATGCTTCTTAAAACATGATAATCACAAAGACAACCCAGAAGGACACCACTGCACAAGCCACTACAGTCTGTTATATAACTATTGTCAGCTATATTCTACATTTTGTATCAACACAATTCTTTTCATCAAAATGAGTTTCAGTTTCACCAACAAGTTTATTAAGTGGCATTTTATTAAACAACTTTTGAAAGTCTTTATATATAACCTCAACCATGCTGTTCTCATCAACTCTTTCCATTATCTTTCAAAAGAATTCAATCAATTTACTCAAATATGTCTTGTTTTAACCAAGCATAAATTTATAAAATCTGTTCGCCCATATTTTTCCAAATGTTTATTTGTTTTGTTGAAGTTTCATGTCTCTATGAATTTGACTATTATGAACATCAGGCTAACTGTCCTAACGCATTGTAACATTTGCTGTCCTCTGGCACCAATACCATATGTAAAAAGGATTGCAAGACTGTGGCTGAAACTTCTGCAATTTTCATCTTTATTTCCCCGAGCAACTTAAGATGAATTCAAACCTTGTCATTTTTTTACTTTGACGACCACCAACTTTTTAAGTATCTCCTCTTTATTTTTATTTTATCCAATTTCTCTGCTACTTTCTCTTACTCTGGCATTGGCAGTGTCCTTCTCATTAATGAAGCCAAATGCAGCATTTGAAGTATTTAAGCCAGACTGTCCATATTCACAGGATCTCGTTTTTTATTTTGTAATTGACACTCACTTCCTTTGACTCTACCTTTACTATGTATGTTATTTATAAAAGACTTCTGTTTGTTAACATTACCTGCTCATCTATTCTTGTACACTCTTTTTGCCCCTTGTATTTCCTTTTTCAGTTCTTTCTTGCACTTAGCATTCAGCTCAATTCTCTAATGAATTATGCATATACCATTTACTTTAAGCCTCCCCTCTCTATTGCATTTTAATCCTTATCTATTTAGTTATCGAGGGAACTCTACCTTTAGATGCTTTTCCCTTCTCCAGGTCTGTACAAAAACAATCTCCTTATTGAAGGTTGCCATTGCTTGTTACTGTTTTATCTGCATATCATCGATTGCAATCCATGTGGACCAGAATTTTTTTATTCAGAGAAATTAGCTCTTCTTGAGTTTCACAATATTACATTTTATTTATCTTTATCCTTTTCCATGATTAACTTAAACCAAACAATATTGTGATTGCTGTTTTCCAGATGCTGTCTCACTGTTTCATGCTCTGGTTTCCATGCTTTATTCCGTATTCATTTCTGAACAGAATTCCATAGAATTGCTTTGCATGTTTAACACAAGATTTCGTGAAATCTTTTATAAAAATATTTCAGTATGCATTTCCCGATGCATTATTTTACACAGGCAAGACTTTTAGTATTTTTAGTGTTCAAACATATTTTGCAAAATATCTCCAATTCATACTGGAGGTTTTGCTTGTATAAAGCTGGACATTGTTGTTTAAAACCTGAATGTAGAAGTTGTAGAAATTGTTTTAAGACTTAAAAACAAAAGAACAAAGTGAGAGCTACTGAACTTCAGAACCACACTAACTTTCCTATTCCGTTCCAGGAGTTGTTTTGTCTGTTGATGCTTGTTTTTTAATGTTGTCATAGAAAACTACTTTAAAACAAGGACTTGCCCTCAATGACATCATCCCAAATGTCTAAGAGAAAAGTTTTGTTGCAGAAACTCAAAGAGAATAAATAAGTGCAGAATTTTGTTTTTTGTTCTCAACAATAAAGCATAGTCATCAAGAGAGGGGAAAAAATATAACAAAAAGTGAATGACTAATATAATGTCATGTCTAAGTAGATAAAATGGAAACTGGTATAAAACACATCTGTCAAGAACATTTTATTTTAAAGCAGCATTATTTATACTAATTCTTGGCAGCTTACCTCAAATTCTAAACTTGTAAGCTCGCTACAAATACATGAGGCTCATTAGCAGCTTGTATTATTAATTACTTGGTTTTTTATTGAGTATTCAAGCAACAAAATATAGGTACAACAGTAGAAACTGCAATGTACCATCATGTTCCAGTATCATTTTGTTTGTAATGTACATAAATGATATGTTTGTTTTATATATCAGTGATTTAGATGAAAATGTCAGTGGTCTCATTAATATGTTTGCATATCATATAAAAATTGGTGGAGTTGTGGCCAAGGAGGAAGGATATGAAAGGATGCAGCAGGAGACAGATCAGCTGGAAAGTAGGGCGGAGAAATGGCAGATGGACAAGTGGAACGTCCAGACAAGTGTGTGATGATGCATTTTGGGAAGTAAATCCAAGAGGAAACTTTACTGTAAATACGTGGACCTTAGGAACATTGATATGCCAAGTCCATAGCTCCCTGAAAGTGGCATCAGAAATGAATAGATGGTAAAGAAGACATACGGCATGCTTGTCTTTATCAGTCGGGATACTGAGTATAAACATTGGCAAGACAGGTTGCAGCTGCATAAAACTTTAATTAGGACTCATTTGGAGTGTTGTGCATAGTTCTAGTTGTTGCACTATAGGAAGGATGTGGACACTTTGGAGAGGGTGCAAAAGAGGTTTGCCTGGATGGTATCCGGATTGGAGCATATCAGTTATAAGGAGAAGTTGGATAAACTTGGATTGTTTTCACTAGAGCTTTGGAAGTTGAGGGGTGACCTGAGAGAAGTATATAAAATTGTGAGAGCCATGGATAGGATGGATTGTCAGGGTCTCTTTCCCACGGTGTAAATGTCAAATACTAGGGGGCGTAGATTTAAAGTGAGACAGGGAAGGTTTCAAGGAGGTGTGTGAGACAAACAATTTTCCACAGAGGGTGTAAGATGCTATAAGAGCTGCCAGAGGAAGTGGTAGAAACAGATACAATTGCAAAGTTTATGAGGCATTTAGACAGACAGATGGATGGGCAGGGAAAGAGGGATGTGCAGGCATTTATGATTAGTTCAAAATAACATCATAGTAAGACAGATATGTTGTGCCAAAGGTCCTGTTCTTGTGCTGTATTATTCTATGTTATATAAGTAGGCAAGCTAATAAAGTAAAATCAGGATTTTTTTTATCCTTGCAAGATAGGTGGACATCTCTGGCTAGATCACTGTATATTGGCTAACTAACAGAAGACAGAGAGTTGGAATAAGGCGGTATTTTCAGGATGGCGACCTATAACCAATGAAATGCATCAGGGATAATTGCTGGGGCCACAATTATGTGCAATATATATTAATGACTTGGATGAGGCAAGTGAATATACAATAGGCAGGTTTGCAGATGATATAAATGTAGGTGGGAAGGTAATTAGTGAGGATGACTCTAAGAGTCTGTGGAGAGGTATACACAGATTAAGAAAGTTGGTAAAACCTGGCAGATGCAATATAATGCAGGAAAATATGAACTTATGCACTTTTGCAGAAAAAATAAATGAGCTGAATATTATTTAAATGGAGAAAGACTGCAGAAAGCTACAGAATAGAGGGATTTGAAAGCCCTCATCCATGAATCACAAAAAGATAGCAGCCAAGTTTAGTGGGTCACAGGGAAGGCAAATGGACTGTTGGCCTTTATTTCAAAAGGAATAGTGTACAAGAATAAGGAAGTCTTGCTTAAACTATACAAAGCATACAAGGCACACCTGGAATATTTTGAACAGTTTCAGTCTCCTTATCTAAGGAACGTTATACTGGTATTAGAGGCAAATGAAATGATGATACCAGTATAACCAGTTGATACCAGGAGCAGAGATATTGTCTTATAAGGAGAGGTTGTGTAGATTGGGCTTGTATTTATTTGAGTTTAGAAGAATGAGAGGCAACCGTCTTGATTCCTTTAACATTCTTAAGGGGCTTGACTGAATAGCTAGAGAAGTAGTTGCCACTTATATGACAGACTAGGAACAGGGATTTAGAGTAAAGAGTCATCCATTTCCATCAGGGATGAAAAGGAATTTCTTTCCTCACAGGTAGTAAATCTAATAGAATCATAGAATCCCTACAGTGTGGAAACAGGCCATTTGGCCCAACAAGTCCAGATCGACCCTCCAGAGAGTTACTCATCCAGAACCAATTCCCTACCCATTTACCCCTGATTAATGCAGCTAACTTACACATCCCCGAACATTATGAGCAACTTAGCATGGCCAATTCACCTAACCTGCACATCTTTAGATTGTGGGAGGAAACCAGAGCACCTGGTGGAAACCCATGCAGATACAAGGAGAATGTACAAGCTCCACACAGACAGTCACCCGAGGCTGAAATTGAATCCAGGTCCCTGGCGCTGTGAGGCAACAGTACTAACCACTGTGCTGCCCCATATTTTGTGGAATCCTTTACCACAGAGGGATGTTGAAGCTGCATCATTAGGTATATGGATGACTGAAGTGCACAGATTTTTCAAAACAAGGGTTATGGTGATAAGGCAGCAAAGTGGAGTAAAGGAGGATTCACAGATCAGTTAAGATCTCATTGAATGATGCAGACATGATGGGCCAAAGGGTCTATTTTCTGCTCCTACATCTTAGGATCTTAAGTTATTAAAGGTGTCAGGACAGGTAGAGGGACCAGTTATTAAAGCATACAATATTTTAGGCTTCATAATTAGGGGCATAGCATACAAGAGTAGGAAGGTTATGATAAATTTCCATGAGACATTGTTTCGGTCTCAGCTGGAATATTAGAGTCATAGAGTCGTACAGCATGGAAACAGGGATTTTGGTTCAATTTATCCATGCCGACTAGGTTTGCTAAACTGAACTAGTCTCATTTGCTTACATTTGGCCCATGTCCCTCTAAACCTTCCCTACTCATGCACCTGTCCAAATATTCTTTAAATATTGTAATTCTACTTGCCTCTACCATTTCCTCTGGCAGGATATTTCATATTCGCACCACCCTCTGTGTGAAAAAGTTGCCCCTCAAGTCCCTTTTAAATCTTTCCCCTCTCACCTTAAACCTATGCCATCTACTTTTGGACTCCCCTACATTGGGGAAAAGACCCTTGACTATTCACCTAATCTATGCATGTCATGATTTTATAAACCACTATAAGGTCAGTCCCAACCTCTGATGCTCCAGGAAAAAAAGCCCCAGTCTATTTAGCCTCTCCCTATAGCTCAAATCTTTCAGTCTCGATAACATCCCTATAAATCCTTTTTGCACCCATTCCAACTTATTAACATCCTTCCTAGAACAGGATGACCAGAATTGAAGTATTGCTTACAGTTCTGGGTGTCACACTTTAGGAAGAATGTGAATGCACTGGGCGAGTACAGTAAGGTTTTTGAGATTGGGTGAAGGAATGAGACTCTTCAAATCTGAGGAAAGATTGGAGTCTTTGGGATCACTTTCCTTGGACAGGGGAAGGCTAAGCAGAACCTGTATAGAGTTTTCAAACTTATGAGGAATCATAAGGGATTGGCAATAAATGTTGGTCCAACCAGGGATGATCACAATCCATGAACAAATGAAAAACGTTTGGAAACATCTTGGAACATACCACTCAACAACAGGAATATGAATTGAGCAATAGGGAAATAATACAGAATTATCTTTGTCAAAAATTAACTTATGTGGAATAGTTCAATGACAGTCATGAAAAACTTGGCATGATCTTGTTTATTTGAATTAAGTATTGTCTTCTCTCTACTCAGAATCAATATGGGGGAGAAAGAGGCCATTCAGTTCAATGTGTCCTCACCAACCTTGAGTGAACATTATAAGTTTGTGCCAATTTCCTGCCTTTGCCCCATACTCCAGTTTCTATTCAAATAATCTAACGCTTTCTTAAATGCATCAATTGAACCTCCAATCAATGCACCTCCAGGTAATGTATTTCAGACCTGTGTCTGAAAAAACCCTCTAATAGCATTTTGTTTTAAAAACAAGTTAAAAAGTCATTTTTGATCTGGCTATCATCACAAACAGCTCTTAACAATTGGAGGATTTCAGTGTCCATCACCAAGAGTGGCTTGGAAGAGCTGTTAGTCTCAGTGAGTCCTGAAGGATCTATCTGCAGGTCCAGTTTAGCAACTGGTAGTGAAGAAACCAACAACAGGAAAATAAACCTACTTGATCTTACCGTCACCAGTCACAGATGCATTTGTCCACAGCACTATGTAGTCCTGTGGAGCCAATGTCTCTCTTTCCCATTCAAGCTACCCTCTCTTGTGTTGTGTAGAACCCACTCTGCTGAAGAGTTGCAGCACCACTATCACCCCAATCAAATAGATTTCAAACAGATCTAGCAACTCAAAATTGGACGTATATGACATGCTGCTGCTCTTCAGCAGAGTTGTATTCAACCGTCACTTGTAATCGGATGGCCCAACATATTCTTCACTGTAGCACTGGTATTAAGCTAGGGTCAACCCAATTTCACACAAAAGTGCAGGAGAGTATGTCAGGAGCAATACCAGTCATATTGCTAAAATTGAAGAGTCAACCTGGTGAAGTTACAACATAGGACTGTTTGCATGCTAAACAACAGAAATAGCAAGTGATCAATGGGACTAAGTGATCTCACAACTAATGAATCAACTCTAAGCTCTGAAGTCTTGCCACGTGCAGTCATGAATGATGGAGGATAATTAAGTAACTCACTGAAGGAGGAAGGTCCCCAAAACACTCCCCCCCCAATACTCAACGATGGCGAGCCCAGCACATCAGCACAAAAGCAAAGGCTAAAACATTTACAATCATTTTCAATAAAACAGAGTAGATGATTCAACATAGTTTCCTTCTGAAGTTCTCAGCAGCACAGTTTCCAACCTTCATCTAATTCAATTCATTCCACATGATAACAAGAAATGGCTAAAGGCACCAGATACTGAAAAGTCTAAGGGCCCTCACAAAATTCCAGCAATAGTATTGAAGTATTCCATAACTAGCTACATACCTAGCTGAGCTGTTTCAGTATAGCTACAACACATGCCTACCTGCCAATATAGATAATTGAAATATAAACAGAAATAATTTGAGAAAATCTGCAGATCTGACAACATCTATGGAGAGAAAGCAGAGTTAACATTTTGAATCCAGTTCTGAAGGGTCATCTCAGTTCTGAAGAAGGGTCATTGGATTTGAAACATTAACTCTACTTTTTCTCCATAGATGCTGCCAGACCTGCTGAGTTTCTCCAGCAATTTCTGTTTTCATTTCAGATTTCCAGCATCTGTAGTTCTTTGTTATATTTGCCCAAGTACAAAATGTAATACAATTCCAACCCAGCCTTATCAATCTACACTTAATCATCAATAAAGTGATGGAAGGAGTCTTTAACATTTGCATCTGCTGAGCAACAACCTACTTATTTACACTCAGTTTATGTTCAAGCAGGGCCACTCAGCTTCTGACCTCATTATAACCTTGGTCCAAACATGGACAATAGAGCTGAACTCTAGAGTAAGTTGAGAATAATTGCCCTTTACATCAAGACAGCATTTGACCAAGTGTGACATCAAGAAACCTCCAGAAAAACAAGGAATCAGGAAGAAAACTCCACACTGCTGGAAGTCACACCGAGCACAAAAGAAGATAATCATGATTGCTGGAGGTCAGTCTCCTGAATTGCAGGACATTACTATGAGAGTTCACCTTGGCCCATCCATCTCCAACTGCTTAATCAAAGACTTTCTCTCCTTCGTAAGGTCCAAAGTGGCAAAGTTCTCTCATGTTCACATAATATGACTTCTCAGATTCTGAAGCAGTCCACGTCCAGATGCAGCAACATCTGGATAACCCTTTCAGGTTTGCATTGATAAGTGGCAAGTAATATTCACACAGCCTCAGGCGACCGACTGTGTGGAGTTTGCACGTTCTCCCCGTGTCTGCGTGGGTTTCCTCCGGGTGCTCCGGTTTCCTCCCACAGTCCAAAGATGTGCAGGTCAGGTGAATTGGCCATGCTAAATTGCCCGTAGTGTTAGGTAAGGGGTAGATGTAGATGTAGATGTAGGGGTATGGGTGGGTTACGCTTCGGCGGGGCGGTGTGGACTTGTTGGGCCGGAGGGCCTGTTTCCACACTGTAAGTAATCTAATCTAATCTAAAAGTAACATTCACACTGCACAAGTAATATTCACACTGCACTAGTAATATTCACACTGCACAAGTAATATTCACACTGCAGTAGTAATATTCACACTGCACAAGCAATTTTCACACTGCACAAGTAACATTCACACTGCACAAGTAATATTCACACTGCACAAGTAACATTCACACTGCACAAGTAAAATTCACACTGCACAAGTAATATTCACACTGCACAAGTAACATTCACACTGCACAAGTAATATTCACACTGCACAAGTAACATTCACACTGCACAAGTAAAATTCACACTGCACAATTAATATTCACACTGCACAAGTAACATTCACACTGCACAAGTAACATTCACACTGCACTAGTAATATTCACACTGCACAAGCAACCTTCACACTGCACAAGTAATATTCACACTGCACAAGTAATATTCACACTGCACAAGCAACCTTCACACTGCACTAGTAATATTCACACTGCACAAGTAATATTCACACTGCACAAGCAACCTTCACACTGCACAAGTAACATTCACACTGCACTAGTAATATTCACACTGCACAAGCAACCTTCACATTGCACAAATAACATTCACACTGCACAAGTAACATTCACACTGCACTAGTAATATTCACACTGCACAAGCAACGTTCACACTGCACAAGCAACATTCACACTGAACAAGTAACATTCACACTGAACAAGTAACATTCACACTGAACAAGTAACATTCACACTGCACAAGTAATATTCACACTGCACTAGTAATATTCACACTGCACAAGTAACGTTCACACTGCACAAATAACATTCACACTGAACAAGTAACATTCACACTGCACGAGTAATATTCACACTGCACAAGCAACATTCACACTGCACAAGTAATATTCACACTGCACAAGTAACGTTCACACTGCACAAGCAACATTCACACTGCACAAGTAATATTCACACTGCACTAGTAACATTCACACTGCACAAGCAACATTCACACTGCACAAGCAACATTCACACTGCACAAGTAATATTCACACTGCACAAGTAACGTTCACACTGCACAAATAACATTCACACTGAACAAGTAACATTCACACTAAACAAGTAACATTCACACTGCACGAGTAATATTCACACTGCACAAGTAACATTCACACTGCACAAGTGCCAGGCAATTTCCCATCTCCAATAACAAAGAATCTGACAGTTTCCCTTGGCATTCAAAGGCATCACCGTTGCTCATTCCCACACTATCACCATTGTGGCAGCTGAAGATGACTCAAAACCACCACCACCTTCAACAAGGGCAATTAGGGATGGCTAATACAAGACAAAAACACAAGACATAGGAGCTGAAGTGGGCTATTCAAGCTTTGCCATTCAATGTTATCATAGCTCATCTGATAATCCTCAACAACACTTTTCTGCTTTTCCCCATGACCATTGATGCCCTTACAGATCAAAAATCTGTCTATCTCAGCCTTGAATATACTGAACAACCTAGTTTTGATATAAATCTGCAGTAAAGAATTCCATAGGTTCACTATTGTTTGAGAGAAGTTCCCCATCTCTATCTTAAATGTGCAGTCTCTAATTCTGAGATTATACAGACTTGTCCCTGACTCTCCCACAAGGGGAAGCAATCTTCCTTCACCTACCTTGTCAAGCTCCCCAAGAATCTTGCATTTTTTAAGAAGGTTGCCTCTTCTGAATTCCAATTAGTACAACCAGCTCTATCTCTAACAGATAAGTGAAAGACCATGTGCCTTTCTTTGCGGCCCAGGCAGGTCGGACTTTCCTTAACCCAAAGGGTAAGAGGATGGAAGGGCGATACGTTTACAGACTCACTGAAAGGGAATGGGTTTGTCATTGCCATTGCCAGATGTGTAAATGTGAAGCTGCCTCGAGAGAAAGGGATAAGTTTATCTTGGTGCATTGGTCCATGGAGGCTTAACAGGAAAAGATTTAACAACACAGAGAAGGCTTCTCTTTAAATGCCACTCACTTTTCCTGCATTGATTAAGCCTCTGTTACACTTTGTCTAGGAGCAAGGCCCCATCTCCTGCCATTGATCTCAGCTGTCAATCTCAGTTACAAGCACTCATATTCTGTGGTTCCCCTTCCTTCCCCCACACCGTCCTCAGGGAACAGAATGAGCCTTTAAAGCTCAAAGCATGATATCCAGCTACACATCTGTGAGCCATGTTGCAATCTAGTTTTTGAATGAGGACCATCTATCCGACATGTTGATGGCTCTATTTTGACAGTTCTAGAACACTTCCATTCTGACCCTCCAGAGTCCCCTTTAACTGCTGAAGCTTAAAGAGACTGTTGTGGCCTTTCCGATTGGTCAGAAAACCCAAAAATCAAAAGCAAATGTCACGGCTGAGATCAAAACAAACAGTCATTGTTGAAGCTTCCAGGTCCCCAATCACTACCAACACTCCACTTAAAATCCAGCCAATTAATGAAGGATTTAAAATGATTTGCACGGAAGTCATGGTAAAATTGTCATCATTTTGCAGGTATCCCAGTTAAAACCTTGTAAATCTAAAATCAACCCAACAATTCATAATTTTGTTTGAATTGATGAGTGCATATGTATATTTGCCAGAGTAATTAATAATTGATTAAGATAATAAAGAGCTGAATTCCTGGCTTAACTTTACTAGTGATAGCTTTTATCTCATCTGATAGCCACTTATCTGAAGAGGCCTCTCTGTTTTAAAAGCTTCAAGGATTTTAAACACTGCCATTTTGAGTTACAAACAATTTAATTTTGAAACACTTCAGTCATATTCAAATTCATCATGCATCTCAAACATTATTTTAAACATTCCATGCTAATTAAAATCCTGCTGTTCAACGGAACATAATTTTAGCATTGATTGCAGATTAGAATTCATTGAAAATGGCGACATCTTGACCACTAATTCCCTGGAGCATCTTTGAATAAAGATTAAAATTGATTTTGAACTTTGAATGGACTGAATGATATCTGTATGTTGTTAAATGGCTTGGAACATTTTAAAATCTGCTGTTAGTTAACTATAATTGATTAGATTTATAATTGGAACACAGGCCTGTCGTACGATATTAAAATAGTAGACTGGACATGAGGTGAAGTTCTGGTGCTGGGGAGGTAGAGGTGGTGAGCTTGATAGGATTATTGAAGGATTATCAGCAGGAAGCTGGGAAAGCAAGTTCCCCCACCCTGGAATTTAAAAAGTACGTATGGACTGTTTTTCTTCAGGAAAACCTGCTTCCTACTCATAGGAAGTTAATTCTGGCTATTTCTGATTCTTTACTGTGAGTGAGCAATTTTCTGTCCTTTACAAGGGTATATTGGGAAACAATGGCATAGTGGTACTGTCATTTGACAAGTTACACAGAGACCCAGGTAATGCTCTGGGGATGTGGGTTCAAATCCCAGCACTGCAGAAAATGCCATCTAGTCGTAGTCATAGAGATGTACAGCACAGAAATAGACCCTTAAGTCCAACTCGTCCATGCTGACCAGATATCCTAAACTAATCTTGTCCCATTTGGCCCATATCCTTCTAGACCCTTCCTATTCATATACCCATCCAGATACCTTTTAAATCTTGTAATTGTACCAACTTCCACCATTTTCTCTCGCAACTCATTCCATACATGCATCACCCTTTGCCTGAAAAAGTTGCCCCTTAAGTCCCTTTTAAATCTTTTCTCTCTCACCCTAAACCTATGCCCTCTAGTTCTGGACACCCCACCCCAGGGAAAAGACCTTGTCTATTTATTCTAGCCATTCCTCTCATGATTATATAAGCCGCTATAAGGCCGCCCCCTCAGTATCTGATGCTCCAGGAAAAACAGCCCCTCCCTATAGCTCAAACCCCCCAACCCTGGCAACATCCTTGTAAATCTTTTCTAAACCCTTTCAAGTTTTGCAACATCCTTCCAAGAGGAGGGAGACCAGAATTGCACACAAGATTCCAGAAGTGCACCAAACAATGTGACTAACTTGTGTGAATCCAAGGAAAGCGACGGGACCAGACAGAGTACCAGGCTGTGCACTCAGGGCATGCACAGATCAACTGGCAGAGGTCTTGTCAGACAACGTCAACCTCTCCCTGCAGCAGGCCACTGTCCCTGCCTGTTTCAAGAGGGCCAGCATCATCCCTGTGCCTAAGAAGGCTCATGCAGCATGTCCCAATGACCACTGCCCAACTTCACTGGTCATGAAGTGCTTTGAAAGGCTGGTCATGGCATTAATCAACTCCAGCCTCCCCACTACTCTTGACCCACCCCAATTTGCCCATCAGACCAACAGATCCATGTCAGATGCCATATCACTTGCCCTTCACTCCTCCTCAAACAGCTTGACACCAAGAATAGCTACGTAAGAATCCTACTCATTGACCACAGTTCAGCCTTCAACACTATTATCCCCTCGAGACTGATTACTAAACTTAGTGATCTTGGACTAAGGCCCACTCTCTGCAACTGGATCCTCAGTTTTCTGACCCACAGGCCACAGTCAGTGAAGACTGGGGACAATATTTCATCCTCACTAACACTCAACACTGGAGCCCTGCAGGGGTACATACTCAGCCCTCTACTGTACTCACTGTAGACCCATGACTGCATCACCAAATACTAGACTAATGCCATTTACAAGTTCACTGATGACACCACCATAGTCGGTCGAATCTCAGATGGCGACGAAACAGACTACAGACGGGAAGTGGAAGAACTGGAAAAATGGTGCACTGAGAACAACCTAGCTCTTAATGCCGACAAACCAAGGAACTTTCAGCAGGATGTTACTCATGCCCTCCTACACATTAACTGCACAGAGGTGGAATGAGTGGAGAGTGTCAAACTCCTGGGAGTGGTCATCCACAACAAGCTTTCTTGGACTCCTCATTTTGATGCACTGGTTACAAAGGCCCAACAATATGTCTTCTTCCTCAAGCTGAGGAAATTCAGCATGATGGTGAATACTCTTGCCAACTTTTATTTGTGCGCCATCAAGAGCATTCTGTCTGGATATATCATTGCATGGTATGGCAACTATTCAAGATCAGAGACGGTTACAGAGAGTGGTGAACTCATCCCAGACAATAAAGGCCAACCTCCCATCTATAGAATCCATCCACCAGACCCGCTGTCAAGGAAAGGCTGCCAGCATTCTCAAAGATCCCATCCCACCCTGGCAATGTTTTTCTACAACCTCTACCACTGGGGAGCAGGTGCAGAAGCCTGAACACACGCACCAGTCGGTTTTGAAACAGTTTCTACCCTACTATTGAATGGACTCACAAACTCTCAACATTCGCCTGTACCTGTGATTTTGTTTTTACTGCTGTTTATCTATTATTTATTTATCTATGCTACTTAACTCTGTGATCTGCCTGTATTTTTCGCAAGGCAAAGATTTTCACTCTGCCTCGGTACGCGTGACAATAAATTCAATTCAATTCAAACTGCCCTGTACAGCCACAACATGACCTCCCAACTCCCATACTCAATGCTCTGACCAAAGCATACTAAACACCTTCTTCATTATCCTATCTACGTTAGACTCTGCTTTGAAGGAACTATGAACCTGCACTCCAAGGTCTCTTTGTTCAGCAACATTCACTAGGGCCTTACCATTAAGTGTATAAGTCCAGTCCTTATTTCAATTAAAACAAAATAATCTGGAATTAAAAGTGTAATGGTGGTCATGAAAACATGGTCAATTGTCATTTTAAGAACAATCTGGTTTCAGTGATGCCCATTTGGGAAGGAAATTGAAATTGGCATTTGAAGATATATTGGCGAGTATTGCCCTGATTCTATCTGACTACTAAAAAGCCTCAAAAAAGGAATGAAATGGGACAGGTCACCTGGTATGGACCAGGCATCAAAAACAACAATCAAAAACTCAACTCTGTTGACTCTGCAAAATCCTCCCTTACATGCCTCTAGGGGTGAGAGCTGTTTCTCAGACTAGTCAAGCAACAGCCTGACATGGACATACTCATGGAAATGTACTAATGTCCCAGGCAACACCGTCATAATCTCTGTGAAATTCCTGTCCCACTGACAGGACAGATCCAAAGGTGATGGCAGCAGAGTGGTATACAATCAGGAAGAAGTTGCCCTGGGAGCCTTCAACATTGTGTCTGGGCCTGAGGAATCTCATGGCATCAGGTCAAACACTGGCCAGGAAATGTCTTGCTGGTTACCATGTCATGCTCCTCCAGAATACCAAAAATTTAGATGTTGACCTGGTGAAGATACAAAACAGAATTGCTGTGCCAAACAGCATAAACAGCAAGTGATAGACAAAACTAAGCAATTCCACAATCTCCTCTAGATTTGCTACGTCTAGTCCAGCAACCACTGGAGGAGGCAGCTCCACAAATACCCCCAACCTCGATGATGGAAGAGCCCAAAGTATCAGTGAACAAGGTAAGGCAGGAAATCTTCATCCAGAAGTGCCAAGTAGATGATCCATCTTCACCTCCTCCAGAGTCTTCAGCTTCACAGAGGCCAATTGGCAGCCAAATGGATTCCCTCCACATGATATTAAGAAATTCAAATAATCCTGGTGGGGTAGACATCAGTCTTTGGCCAATTCAATTCACTCCATGAGATATTAATAAATGGCTAAGGCACTGGATCCTGCAAAGGCTATGGACCCTGACAACATTCTGGCAACAGTACTGAAGACTCATGCTCCAAAACTGTCCATGTCCCAAGCTGATTTGTTCAAGTACACCTATAACACTAACTACATGACCAGTTGAAAAATGTCCCAGGTATGTCCTGTGCCCAAAAAAGCAGGAGAAAATCAACCCAGTTAATTAATGCATCATCAATCTGCTGTTGATCATTAATAAAGTGATGGAAGATATCATCAACAGTGCCTATCAAGCATCACCTGCTCAGCAATAGCCTGCAGTGTGATGCCCATTTGAGTTCTGCCAGATGCACTCAGCTCCTGACCTCATTATAGCCTTGGTTCAAACATGGATAAACAGCTGAATAACAGAGGGAAGGTGTGAATGACTGCCCTTGACATCAAAGCTATGCGTTGCCAAATGTGACACCAAGTAACCTTAGCAAAGCAAGAGTCAGTAGGAATCAGGAAGAAAAAATCCACTTATTGGAGTCATACTTGACACAAAGGCTTTTGTTGGAGGTCAGTCATCTCAGCTCCAGGACATTTCTGCAGGTGTTTCTCAGGGTAGTGTCCTAGGTCCAATCATCTTCAGCTTCCTCATCAATGATTTTCCTTCCATTATAAGGCCAAAAGTGGGGATGTTTGCCAATGCTTGCACAATGTCCAGCACCATTCAAGATTCTTCAGAGACTGAAGCAGTCTACATCAAAAAAAAACACAAGACCTGGTCAATTTCCAGAGTTGGGTTGACAAGTGACGAATAATATTTGTTCCACTCAATTGCTAGTCAATGACCAGCTCAAATGAGAGAGAATCTAATAATCATTCCTTGATACTCAATGGTTTTATCATCACTGAATTCCCCACCATCAATATCCTGGGGGGTTACAATTGACCAGAAACTGACCTGGACCAGCTATATAAAAATTGTGGTTACAAGGGCAGGTTTGAGGATAGAAATCCTGCCGAAATTAACTCACTTCCTGACTCTCCAAAGTTGGTCCATCATTTACAAGGCATAAATCAGGAATGTGATGGAATAATCCCCACTGGACTAGATTTGAAACTTGACGCCATCCAGTGCAACTCAGCCTGCTCGATTGGCATCACATACACGAGCATTTACTCCTTCTACCACTGTTGCTCAGTAGTAGCAACTTCCAAATCCACGATCACCATCATTCAGAAGGACAAGGGCAGCATATATATGAGAAAACTACCCGCGCAAGTTGCTTTTCAAGCTACTCACCATCCTGACTTGGAAATGTATCATTGTTTGTTCAGTATCACTTTAGATTAGATTAGATTACCTACAGTGTGGAAACAGGCCCTTCGGCCCAACAAGTCCACACCAACCCACCGAAGCGTAACCCACCCAGACCCATTCCCCTACATTTACCCCTTCACCTAACACTATGGGCAATTTAGCATGGCCAATTCACCTGACCTGCACATTTTTTTTTGGATTGTGGGAGGAAACCGGAGCACCCGGAGGAAACTCACACAGACACGGGGAGAATGTGCAAATTCCACACAGACAGTCGCCTGACGCGGGAATTGAACCCGGGTCTCTGGCACTATGAGGCAGCAGTGTTAACCACTGTGCCACCGTGCCACCCACTGGGTTAAAATCTTGGAACTCCCTTCCTAATGGTATTTGGGGTCTTCTTACATTATATAGATGGCAGTGGTTCCAGAAGAGAGCTCACTACCACTTTCTCAAAGGAATCTAGGTATGGGCAATAAATTCTGGCCCAGTCAGTGATGGCCTCATCCCATGAATGAATAAGAGAAGGTTGAGGAGAGCCAATGCCTAGTTGTATAATCCAGAGACCCAGGTAATGTTCTGGGGACATTAGTTTGAAACCACTACAGCAAATAAAGTCATCAAGTCATAGAGTTGTGTAGTATGGAAACAGACCCTGCGGTCCAACTCGTCCATGTCGACCAGATATCCTAAATTAATCTAGTCCCATTTGGCAGCACTTGGCCCATATCCCTCTAAACTACTCCTTTTCATAGACCCATCCAGATGTCTTTTAAATGTTGTAATTGTACCAGCCTCCCTCATGTCCTCTGATAGCTCATCCTATATATGTATCACCCTCTGTGTGAAAAAGTTGCCCCTTAGGTGTCTTTTAAATCTTTCCCCTCTCACCTTAAACCTATGCCCTCTAGTTTTGGACTGCCCTACCCTGGGGAAAATACCTTGACTACTCACTTTACCCATGCCCCTCATGATTTTATAACCTTCGATAAGGTCACCCCTCAGTTTCCTTTGCTCCTGGGAAAACAGCCCCAGGTAATTCAATACCTCCCGCTAACTCAAACCTTCCAACCCTGGCAACACCTTTGTAAATCTTTTCCGAATGTTTTAAAGTTTTACAACAGCTTTCCTATATTGGGGAGACCAGAATGGAATGCAGTATTCCAAAAGTGGCCTTACTAATGTCATGTACAGCAGCAAAATGACCTCCCAAGTCAATGCATGGGCCAATAAAGGCATGCATCCTAAATGCCTTCTTCACTACACTGTCTTCCTGTGATTCCACTTTCAAGGAACCATAAATGCGCACTCCAAGTTCTCTTTGTTCGGCAACACTCCCCAGGGTGACCCAGATGGTGGAATTTGAATTTAATAAAAAAAATCTGGAATTAAAAGTCTAATGGTGACCATGAATCTATTATCGATTGTTGAATTGGAAAAAAAAACCTCTGGTTCACTAATGTCCTTGAGGGAGGGAAACCTCCATCCTTACCTGGTTTGGCCTACATGTGACGCCAATCTCACAGTAATGTGGTTGATGCTTAACTGCTCTCTGGGATGGGCAATAAATGTCAGTGCTGCCTCATCCTGTGAATGAATAAACAACTGAAGGTTATATCACATAGAACTGGCCATATTTTATCAAAAGTCAGATAAAGATTAATTTTGTGGAATTTCAAGTAGGGTTCCTCTCGGTGAGGCGTAGCAAGCTATCTCACACCATTCTCCTTAGCCTGCCTCATTATGTATGCACCATGCCTCTATGGTGTCCTGATCGCACCGCTGTGTGCTCAGTAATGACAGGAGTTACTGCCAATAATCACCCAGATTCCTGGCAGTGCCACCAAGTTTGAAACCCAAGCTTGTACTAGACCAAGGACTGCCAGCCAGGACCTACTCTTCACAGTGCATGCTGTGCAAGTGGAACACTGAGACATTTGATTGCAAACACAAGCTCACATTCATAAATGTGATTTTTTTCCCAATGACAGGTAGCTTGTCTAGCTTGATTCTAGCAGCTCTGTACACCTGAAGTAGGCAATGAGAGGATGTGATGGACTTTGAGAGCTGTGAGAGTAGTATCAATCATTTGAGGAAGAAAGTAGGGAAATTGAGCAGAAAGAACATCACTGTCACCATGATAAAGCACTGTAGCTAGTGTCGGATGCAACAAGCGTATTTTATATATCCTCATTTTTCTGTTTGATTATCATTGTACTGGAGTTACAAGAGTCATGCCACACAGACTGTCCTTCACTGACTGATGAGAGTCTACCTTAACTTGACAAAGGACTACTCTGTTTTAACTTTGAGATAGAGCCATTTGGCTGAAGTGCATGCAGTGTGTTTACTGCATTATCTGCTGGCACATGCTACAAGTGTGACACTGACATATTGCACTGCTGTACAGAAAACGTCCATATCCTTGACTGATGATCACTGACAGTCATGACACATTTCTTGGTTTTGTGTCAGCACTAAACAGCAAGGTTAATCATGTGAGTCTTTAAGTTCTGAATGAGAGGGGAAAGTGCAAAAACGCAAGATAAGGAAGAGACTCTGTCAGTATCTAAGTAGCAAAGTGAGTTAGCATTAAGAAAGCAAGCAAGGACCTCTGTCCAATCCATGGTATCAGTGCTTGTCCCTTTGCAGAAAGTGTCCTGTAGCAACATGCCAATAAGAGTTACTCGTGTGCTCCAAAATGCATCATTGAAAAGGACGACTATATTCTAAGAGGTGGGAAATGTGCCATGACATGGTGAGACTAATATATGTCCAACTGCAATCTCCATGGATTGGGGCCAGGGTAGATGTGGTTACTCCCCATGAGAAGTTGGAGACTACTGATCAAGATGGATGCCTAGAGGATCAAACTGGATCTCACTGTTATGTCAGGAATTGTTGTTATCTAGTTTCTATGTGGAGTAAAGGAGAATGGGAAACTGCATATCATGAATTGAGATTAGGTGCGAATAACATGTAAATGCATGCAAATCGGTCTCTCACCGCATAATTGTAAGATTTCCATTTGAACCTTTAAAGCATGGTTGTACAATCAGATTTTGTTTCCCCAATATGAAAATTCCATTGTTTTAAGTTTGACATATATTCCCAATTGATCCACCAATGCCAGGCATTGGGAGAATTCAGCCACATGTTCTTGCCATTTTGAGGCTTTGACTATTTGGAATGCTGCCTACCTAAACTGATTGATCGATTTATTGTTGTCACATGCATTGAAATACAGTGAAAAGAGTTATTTTGCATGCTGTAGAGGCAGATTGCATCATACATTGTGCATTAGACTAGCAGAATACAGTGTTACAGCCACAGAGAAGGTGCAGAGAGATAGAGATCAGAATTAACTTTTGAGAGATCCATTGGAAAGTTTGATAACAGTGGGGATGAAAATGTTTTTGAATCTACTTGTATGTGTATTCAAACTTTTATATCTTCTACCTGACAGAAGAGGGTGGAAAGAGTATAACTGGGGTGAGTGGGGGCTTTGATTATGTTGGTTGCTTTCCTTAGGTAGTGGGAAAATTAGATTAAGTCAATGGATGGATGATTGGCTTGTGTGATGGACTGGGCTATGTTCACAACTCTGAGGCTGACTGGAAAATCACAATGGGTGGAGCAGCATTGGACTGTTATTGATTAACTCATGATTGCAATTGCGGTTTCACTGTTCCCCAAATTTCCACCGAAAATGGGAATGCATCTAAAATTGAGGATGGCACTTCTCAGCCAACAAATGTACATTTAGTTAACTGTTACCTAATTAATATGACATTGTTAGCCCTCATTCCTCTTGGTAAGGAGCAACATGAGCCATGTTGGTTAAATAGAAATATTGTGCCTGTTAATTATCGACATTCACATCATTATTGTAGGTCTGTTTGGTTTGCATTTATGTTAAAGAAGTGGGCAGATAATATAGCTTATCAAAAGTCTTGTTTGCTTTAAAGAGCAATGAAGTTTAATGTGTAACCATGGTGAGCCAGAAGGTCACTGGCCAATTCTAGTATGGTTGCGTTTGTGTGCATGTGAGTAATGTTCTGCTAGGTTTTTTAAAAACCAGTTCCAGTGCACCTGGTCATCACCATCATGTCCTTCTGATGAGATGTGATGGCGAAGCTGAGTAAGGAAGCTCTTGGATCAAGTACTTCCTGCAACAGAGACAAGTCAGGACCTTTGAAGTTTCTTTCAGATTTTGTTTTGATCTTACAAGGGTTCTCATATGCCTAGCATGAAAGCAAGTAACCTTCACTTGAAGAAACCAAAACAAATGAAGTGTTCAGTGAATGCCACAACGTGTTACCAGTTTAGTTACAAAAAGAGCTTTGTGTGAGATTTATAAAACCTCTGTCAGCCATTTCAAAGGACATTCAAACCTGAACATTTCAGACATCCTTTCCCATTTAAGTTACATGCAGAAAATAGAAACAGGGTTATCGATAACTGGATTCTGTCTACGAAGTATTTTCAGCAGAAATTTCTTTCCCATCGTTATATCAAATTTTGCCATGAAGAAAGTAAATCAACACCTAGCATTGGTCTGAAAATGTCAGTGCGTAATATTCAGCTTCAGAAAATACATTTTGTACAGAATGCACTTCCCACCCCTCCCCCCTTCAAGAAAACTTTCCACAACCCCCACCACCCCTTTGGAGATATTGACTGTGCCGTTGTAAGCTCACATTTTCCTGATTGAATTTCACTCCCTCATAATGATATAGCTGGAACTGAACTCCATGATGTCATCACAGCTGAACTTTCTACTGAAAACATCTGTAATCCAACTGTGCTGGAAGAACAAATTCAGAAGAATAGTTCAAAACATGGAATATGGCAGGCTAAGACACACAATTATTTGTATATAGTGCCATTTTATAACGTTTAAGATTAAATGTGGGTTGAGATTAATAGTATTGTCTTGCAAATGTTACATAATCTTTGATTGTATGTAAGACTGCATTTGCCTTCTGTTGGACTTAATCATGTATTCAAACAGCAGGGTAAGCTGTCCACCTGAATGTGTAACTGTCATTTAGGATGTGTCACTGACTAATAAAAAACAAATGGTTTCTGAACTAATTATATTTGCAAGTGGCAGGTTGAAAATACACATAAATCAAAGCAAAATACTGCAGATGCTGGAAATCTGAAAAATAGCCCAGAAAACTAATTTCTGAAGAAGAGTTATATCGAACTCAGAACACTAGCTCTGTTTTTCTCTCCACAGACGCTGCCAGACCTACTCAGTTTCTCTAGAATTTGATGTTTTTATTATTGTTCAAAATAAACGTCTGATTCTTTCTCCGCAAAAAGACTTGAGATTAGATATCATTACCATACAGTTTTATAAAAAAAACAATTTAAAATTGGAATAACAGAATACCTATGTCAGCTGGAATCAGTAAAAGTCTGTGGGAAATCATCTTAACAAATTTACTGATCCACAGTTACAATTTTGAGAACGCCACTAAAATGTTTTTAGAACCAATACTTTCAATTCGCAAACCGAGAAACTTTAGAGACTCCCTTTTTTGTCAAATCCTGGTACTGTGGCCTCAGGTTTCATTTCACTGAATCTAGGATGAGGCTTGAACTCATTTAATGTGAGGTCAGGACAAGTCCTCCTGTTTCTCCCCACCTCACAGTCAGGTAAGTTGAGCAGCCTTCTTATTGGTTAGTGCCACATTGTGACGTGCTCGCTTAGCAGGTGTTGAGTGAAATGGTAGATTGTTTGGGAAACAAGAAAATGGATTCTGCCACATGTTCAGGACTCAAGTTTAAATAATTTATTTTGCATGCACTTCTTTGTGGAAATGTTTATGTGCTTTCCAGTTATGACTTTAAGAGCATCGTAGGTTATGAGTGAAGAGTGGATGTTGGCCTGTCGAATCTCTACATGAAATTCTTCGTCAGTTTGTTTTGGTTTGGGGAGGGCAAGATTTAAAAGCTGTGCGTTATTGTAATACACTAATGTTGCAAAAAAAAACTAAGAAATCTGTGTTTAGATATAATTGACAATATTGTATCATGCATGTTTAAACAAATGATTAAGTACTTAACAAACAGTCTTTTGCAGACATCACACCCCTTTAAAACAAAGTTTATGACAATCAAATACACAAGGCAAACATGTTCACAATTGACTTTAATCATTTCCAACAGAAACAGTTTATCAAATTCAGATTCCCTTAAGCTGAACATACCCGAGGATAGATTAAAAGTTTGACTGGATTTGAAATGTTAAACATAACTTGTTACTTTGCAGATAGAACATCTCATGTCCAGTAGAAGGTACTAGTTATGTTATTTTCATCAGTTTTTCTAACATTAATTGCAAATAATTATCTATATCAAAGATGCCCATGGGATAATTTTTAAAATGAGATAATTTAGAAATTATACATAGTAATAGCCTTTACCTGCTGTTTAAATAAAAAAATTAAGGGCAGTGAAAATACTGCTTGGTTTGTTCATTCTTCGGGTTTAGTTGAAATCACAAGCTTTTGGAGTGCTGCTCTTTCATCAGATGAAGGAGCTCCGAAAGCTTGTGATTTCAAATAAACCTGTTGGACTATATCTGGTGTTGTGTGACTTCTGACTTTATCCATCCCAGCGTGACACTGGCACCTCCACAGCATTGTTAATTCTTCACAATTCTTCAATATATGTGTTCCCACATAGCCCTTTTCAATTCTTTTCCCAGAGAGAAAATACAATTGGTGAAAAGACATTGTATTTATCTTTGTCAAACTATGTTTATAAAATAATAATTAGATAGTTAAGAAAAAATATATCTGTGCCACAAAATTTGACCTATATTTTCAATGAGGAATGAATTCTACATCTCAAAATGTTAAGGTTTAAAATAGATTCAGTACTAAGAATAGGGAAGGCAAAGGTGGAATACAAAAAGAGTGCATTTTGCCAATTGCGCATGTGCCATTCATCTGATGAAGGATTGGTACATAAAGGGTCTATGCACATAGACCCTTTATGTACTCTTTTGAAAAATTATCCAACTTTCTTTAAAAAAAAACCATTGTGGATTTTGATTCCACTATTGTTTCCAGTGGGAAGTTAAAATCTGAACTTATTTTGTTCTTTTGGTGAGTTATCAAATTTATAGCCTCTAGTTATTAAGTCAGTGATAGGGTATCAAAGAGTCATTTTATTACTGTGTAAGAAAATAAACTGAAATTGATATGGAACTCTGCAGGTGGTGCATGTCAAATCATCAGAATGTCGAGAGTAAGGTACCATGGCAGCTACATGTGTTTAGGGGCAGGTTGAAAGTTCTGTTTACTTAGATTTTTAATTTTACAGTATGTTGATAATGGTTTCATTCTCATGAAAAAAAACCCTCCAGAATTGCCACAAAAGAGACAATATTGAATCTACAGGAAATATCTGGATCATAGCTAGTAATACTGTTTTTGCCAGTGAATGGCACCAGTGTCCTTCTTGCACAACAGGGGTAGCTCTCCTTATGAATTAGGCTATATACTGGAATTAAGATTGTACAGATGTGCAAGAATAAAGCTTGTTGAGCAACCTGCTAATTCCTTGAGTGTGCAACCTAGGGCATGAAACAGTTACAAAGAATTTCAGGCTGGTGATTGGATTCACCAAGCTATATTTGCCATTGTTAATATTTATACTGAGTGTCAATATTAATAAAGAGGTTTCATAGACATTGGCCCACTGCTCGACAAATAGAAAGAGCACTGAAGGTGGCCATGCTTAATCTTAATTCAATATTTCAATTTTGCCAACAGATACAGCGACAAATTAAATGGAAGTCTGCTGGATCATTTCCTGAAATACATTGCTCTAGTACTCACTTCAGAACAATTATAGAATCAAAACAATAATGAAGTGAAAGTTGGAACTATAGATGTTTTATTCAGAATTTGAACTGGGACAGCATTGTCTTTGCCAGATCTAAAACTTCCATTTTTGGAATACTGTATTTTGTGTATAAATTCTCACTTCCTGTGCTTACTTGGAAAAGTAATTTGTGCATAGCTGAATTACTGAACTTCATATCTCTCAGTCTTTAACATGCAATTCATCTCCTGGATGAGTGTGAAAAGATTGTTATTATCACTGTTCCACTAGTTTTCTATTGCCCTTGCTAATTAGCTAAGTATTCCAAAAATCAAACAGGAGGAAATTTACTCAGCAAATATTTTTATTTGTATGTTATTTTAAAATGTGAATTAAACCTTAAGAAAATTCCTGCAAGTGAAAATGAAACAACATGGTTGAGATAAAAATGACTAGCTGCAGGTCAAATGCAGAAATTTGGCATAAATTTGTCACGTTAGCACTTCTGGCATATGCCAGAAGCACTTTCCTCAAAATTCTTCAGCACAGCTCATGATTCTTTGACCATTTATTTTAATTCTGACCTGCAGAATGTTGCTTGCATTGAAGTGTAAATTATAGACCTAGACCATAGCTGAATGGAGCATAAGTGTTTTTGTAAATTTCACAGCTTTACTGATGAGTTAACAATGAAGCATACAAATTCTGTAATGCATATATGTCTGTATTACTTTACAGAAGAAATATAAAGGTCGTACTTTTCCCCCACTATGAAGGAAAATACATTTTCCATCTGGTACAGGCACATAATTTATTTCTCCCCAGCCATAGTTTTACATTCTCTTCTACCCTTTCCGCTACCTTCCCCTTCATTTCCCTTCACAAGTCCTTCACAGTCTGTTCACAGGAGAGGTAGGCTGGCAAATCGTAAAATAGGGAGTCATTGTGTACAGAAAACTTTCATTTACCACAAACAGTCTTGGGATCAGCAGACAGATGAGGGTCAACTTGTCTACCATTCTTTTTAGCTTTGTAAAGTCTAGCTCATTGAAAAGGTTAAAAGTGGACCCAACAGAAATTTAGACAGTAATATCTTCATTTTCTGTCAACAGCAGTGGATTAGATTAGATTACTTACAGTGTGGAAACAGGCCCTTCGGCCCAACAAGTCCACACCGCCCCGCCGAAGCGTAACCCACCCATACCCCTACATCTACCCCTTACCTAACACTATGGGCAATTTAGCATGGCCAATTCACCTGGCCTGCACATCTTTGGACTGTGGGAGGAAACCGGAGCACCCGGAGGAAACCCACGCAGACACGGGGAGAACGTGCAAACTCCACACAGTCAGTCGCCTGAGGTGGGAATTGAACCCGGGTCTCAGGCGCTGTGAGGCAGCAGTGCTAACCACTGTGCCACCGTGCTGTTGAATGTTTCAGGAACATGACTTTTTATTCACACTCTTTCCATGGGAGATGTTTACTATGGACATGTTTTCCCATATTCCAGTAATTATAAAAAAAATTACCCTCTTGCATGCAGAGGATACATTTACAAATCCATTTCCAACATTTCTAACTGAAGAAGCAAAGCAATTCAGCCCATTTACATTTTAAGCACAATTAAGTAGGTGGCGTTTTTATTGTTTAAAATTGTAAAATGATGAAAAATTTGAATAGCTCCTGCTCGCATGAAGTCTAGTGCATTACACTTATTAATTCTAACACATTTGCTTTGCTGAATACATTGAGGAATGGCCAGATATTGGAACTGTTGAATTATCAATTAAATGCTGGAAGACTGAGGGTGCTTCGTGTGAAGTATGCACGACGCTTGAATGCAAAGCAGAGGCAATGAAAGTGAAAGATTAAGTCTGGAGATGCTGTGGTCCCTGGTAACTCTGCTCCTTTATGTTCAGGTCGGTAGTTTTATGTCTCCTTATATTGACAGACAGGTCAAAATTTGTAACTAAATGTCAAAGCAGGGAACAATTGCACCATCAATATTTTATTGAGGTTTGTAAACTGAACCATACTTCAATAATTTAAGTTCTTTGTTGAAAAAATTCATGTAAAAGCTAGATGTGTGAGAATTACCTTTAGGCATATTTTTATGTCAAGAAATGTTTTTTTAAATTCTAAGATAACTGCTCAAAAAAACACTCTGAGATTAAACAAAGATAAAATACACAACAAAAGTGCTGAGTTCTGTTGGCACCACATCACAGCAATGTTTGACAATCCAGTGAGGCCCGATGTACATAGGATACATGATGGGCAGAAGAAGTTTACAAGGAAACTAATAATAAGCCCAACACATGATACATTCTTTCATTTATGGTGATCTCGTTGCGGTCAGGAATAAAACAAATTCAAACAATAGCAGTGCTTAAAGTAAAGAGATGTGTTAATTCAAAACTATTCACCGTAAGGACTATCAGGTGTCATTTTCTGTTCATGCTATCATTGTTAAAAAAACATACAACACCAAGTTATAGACCAACAGGTTTACAGTGTATTTGGAAGTACAAACTTTTGGAGCGCTACTCCTTCGTCAGGCAGGGTCATTGGACACAGAATTTATAGCAAAAGATGAAAGTGTCAGACAACTGATGTGAAGTATTGAACAAAGCTAGATTGCTATTAAGTCTTTAATCACTTAGAATGGGGTTACAGGTTTTGAGTGATTAATATTTAAATCGCAGAACTTCTTTCAAGTCACAGTCCCCAGGTAATTTACGGTTTTATTAGAAAAAGACATCTCAGCTCAGACAATGCATTAAAGGTGTGAGGTTAGAGTCTGTCTGCATCCCAACCTTGAGTCAGACTGGTTCTAATTCCAAAGTAGGAATTTATGAAACATCACATGGATTGACTCCTAAAATTTGTTTTATTCTTTCTTAAGTAATTAGTATTATGTGGTTTTCAAGGTGTACAATACATTTTAAAGTAAACAAATTATCATTTGGCAGCAACTTTTAAGAACAGGTCTCAAGCATTAGGTATTTGTTTACTATATAATATATATGACATAATGTTTATTATATGTTAAGAACACCAGGGACCAGATTTTCTTTACCCATGGGCCATGAATTGGGTTGTAAAATGCTGAATTTTTTTTGCAGGAAAAATAATTTTCTTCTGCCTTCCCAACCCCACACCATTTTTGTCTGGTGTTCTTACTGGTTTGTTTGACCTTGGATGCAAAATCCTTCTGCCTCTTTTGTAAGGTTTGAGATCTGCTGTGGGACTGCAGGAAAGTTGGCATTGTCACATGGACTTAGAAAACCCTAAAGAATAGCACAGCTACCTGGCCAGTTTGTGACCACCGGAAGAAACTTGTTGAGGAGTTGGGAACATTCTGAATAGTGCGTGCAAAGTTGTAATATGTGTTGCATCTTCCCTGAAAACTGTGCAGTATATACATTCGGCACATGACAATGGAAGGAACAAAGGCAAATGAAGGTGCCACAGGCATTCTAAGAGGGCAAAGGAGTGGCATGGCTGAGCTGATGAGACAATTAGTATATGAGGATGCAGGGTAGAAGAAAGTGCATGGGTAATCTGAGAGGTCATGGGTGATCTGAGGGGACATGTGGTGGCTTCTGAATGACTGGGGTGAGTGTGCGATTTAAGGAGCTTTTAAGCAATGCTGGGATCTGAACTGCTATGTTGGAACATGTAATTAGCATGCATATACACCACACTGGTCCTGCACTCCATCCTGACTCATAAAATACACTGTTATCCTGACCCGTGGGAAAATACAAAATCCCAGGCAAAGTCACACATGGATTGCTTGTGCTTTTTGGATGGCACAGAAATGTGCAGGTCTGAGTTTCCTGAACCCATGAGGAAATTGGGTCCAAGGGTGTCCTATTTCAGAACATAAGAACTAAGAGCAAGAGAAGGCAATTCAGCACCTTGAGCCTGCTTGTAATTTAATACGATCAAGGCTGATCTCATCTCAGCCTCAACTCCACTTTCCTGCCTGCTTCCCATAACCGTTTAACCCAATACTAATTAAAAAGCTATCTGCTCCTTCAATGTATTCAATATCCTGGCGTCGACCACACTCTGTGATAGTGAATTCCATAGATTCACAATCATTTGAGAGAAGTAATTCCTCATCATATGTGTTTTAAATCTGTTACCCCTAAGCTTAAAACTATGACCATTCATTCAAATTGCCTGACAAGGGAAATATCCATTCTTAGTAATCCTTTTTAGCATCTTATGTATCTTATTTAGAGCTCCTCTCATTCTTCAAAACTCTCACAAGTTAGACTTAAATGCTCAACCTTTCCTCATAAGCCAAGTCTTTCATCTCTGGAATAGGTCTAGTGAACCATTTCTGAACTGTCTCCAATGCAATTACATCCTTCGTCAGGTAAGGAAAGCAAAACTGTATTCAGTACTGCAGATGTGGTCTCAGCAATGTCCTGAATAAATTGCAATAACACTTTCCTAGTTATACTCCATTCCTTCAGCAATAAATGCAAAAATTCCATTTGACCTCCTTACTGCTTGCTGTACCTGCATATTAGTTTCTGTAAATCATGCAGGAGAACACCCAGATCCCTCTGCACAGAAGCATTTTGAAGTTTCTCTCCATATAATAACAAGTTGCCTTTTTATTCTTCTGTTATAGAGTCATAGAGATGTACAGCATGGAAACAGACCCTTCGGTCCAACCTGTCCATGCCAACCAGATATCCCAACCCAATCTAGTCCCACCTGCCAGCACCCGGCCCATATCCCTCCAAACCCTTCCTATTCATATACCCATCCAAATGCCTCATAAATGTTGCAATTGTACCAGCCTCCACCACTTCCGCTGGCAGCTCATTCCATACACGTACCACCCTCTGCATGAAAAGGTTGCCCCTTAGGTCTCTTTTATATCTTTCCCCTCTCATCCTAAACCTATGCCCTCTAGTTCTGGACTCCCCGACGCCAGGGAAAAGACTTTGTCTATTTATCCTATTCATGCCCCTCATAATTTTGTAAACCTCAATAAGATCACCCCACAGCCTCCGACGCTCCAGGTAAAACAGCCCCAGCCTGTTCAGCCTCTACCTGTAGCTCAGATCCTCCAACCCTGGCAACATCCTTGTAAATCTTTTCTGAACCCTTTCAAGTTTCACAACATCTTTCCGATAGGAAGGAGAACAGAATTGCACACAATATTCCAACAGTGACTTAACCAATATCCTGTACAGTGCAACATGACCTCCCAACTCCTGTACTCAATACTCTGACCAAGAAAGGAAAGCATACCAAACGTCTTCTTCACTATCCTATTTACCTGTGACTCCACTTTCAAGGAGCTATGAACTTGCAGTCCAAGGTCTCTTTGTTCAGCAATACTCCCTAGGACCTTACCATTAAGTGTATTCGTCCTGCTAAGATTTGCTTTCCCAAAATGCAGCACCTCGCATTTATCTGAATTAAACTCCATCTGCCACTTCTCAACCATTGGCCCATCTGGTCCAGATCCTGTTGTAATCTGAGGTAATCCTCTTCGTTGTCCACTACACCTCCAATTTAGGTGTCATCTGCAAACTTACTAACTGTACCTCTTATGCTCACATCAAAATTGTTTATGTAAATGACAAAAAGTAGAGGACCCAGCACCGATCCTTGTGGCGCTCCACTGGTCACAGACCTCTAGTCTGAAAAACAACCATCCACCACCACCCTCTGTCTTCTACCTTTGAGCCAGTTCTGTATCCAAATGGCTAGTTCCCCCTGTATTCCATGAGATCTAACCTTGCTAATCAGTTTCCGTTGGGGAACCTTGTCGAACGCCTTACTGAAGACCATATAGATCACGTCTACTGCTCTGCTCTCATCAATCTTCGTTGTTACTTCTTCAAAAAACTCAATCAAGTTTGTGAGACATGATTTCACATGCACAAAGCCATGTTGACTATCCAAAATCAGTCCTTGCCTTTCCAAATACATGTACATCCTGTCCCTCAGGATTCCCTCCAACAACTTGCCCACCACCGAGGTCAGGCTCACCGGTCTGTAGTTCCCTGGCTTGTCTTTACCGCCCTTCTTAAACAGTGGCACCATGTTTGCCAACCTCCAGTCTTCTGGCACTTCACCTGTAACTATCAATGATATAAGTTTCTCAGCAAGAGGCCCAGCACTCACATCTCTAGCTTTCCACAGAGTTCTCAGGTACACCTGATCAGGTCCTGGGGATTTATCCACCTTTAACAGTTTCAAGACATCCAGCACTTCCTCTTCTGTAGTCTGGACATTTTGCAAGATGTCACCATCAATTTCCCTACAGTCTATATCTTCCATAGATAGACAGACACTGGAGAAGAAAAACAATGAGACATACTTGGCATTCACTTTCCTGTTCAATGATAAGTTTCAAGAGATTGGGTTTTAAATGCAAAGCTAGTAAAATATTTCTGGGCAATTATCAGTCATTGAAATGGTTACTAGCAGCTATAAACTGCAATTTCCATCTCCATTCTACTTCTCATTTGTGCTTTCAAAAGCTTCCTTAAAATCTTTAAGTGTCATTAGTTTTGCCACTTAAACTCCACTACTTTCTGCTTAATGTTCACATTTTATTTTCAATTCAAAACATTTACGTACTCCTGTGTGTGTGGAGCAGTGTAAATCTCAATTGTTACTGCTGGCCCTAGATCAACTCAGAGGAGTAGACTATGGCACATGTTCAGTCACAAAGTAAGATATGCTTTCCTCACATTATTACCATTAAAATGCTTTGATTTTCAAATATAATTTTAAATGGCTGAATAACCTTTTATATCTTCAGATATGTGAACGAAATAGGAAGTTATTAACTTTGAAAACCTTGTTGCCTGTATTCTAACTCACACCAAATTCAGTTCCTGCATTATTCCAATGCTTGTTGGTCTATAATAGATTGCTGGGAAAGCTCAGCAAGTTTGGCAGCATCTGTGGAGAGAAATCAGAGTTAATACTTCAGATCAAGTGATCCTTCCTCAAAACTGAAAACAGTTCTGTCAAAGGGTCACTCAAACTGAAATATTAACTCTGATTTCTCTTCACAGATGCTGCCAGATCTGCGGAGCTTTTCCAGCATTTTCTGTTTTTGTTTCTGACTTACAGCATCCACAGTTCTTTCAGTTTTAATGATGTATAATAGATCCTGCTTAAGAAATACTCTGGTTTTAAAATTCGTATCCTAGTTTACAAATCCATGGCTTTGCCTCTCCCCTTTAGTTATCTCCTTCTGCTGCATGACCCTCTGAGAATTTAGTCTTCCTTGAAATGTGACCTCTTGTCCAGTGCAATTCTGAGGGATAAATTCAAAACTAGGTCCAATGTGCTTGTTGGGTGGACATGGAAGTCTGATGGCATTAGTTAAAAGAAGTGCAGAGAAGTTATCTGCAGATCCCTGCCCAATATTTATCACACAATCAACATCACAAAAACCAGATTATCTGATCATTATCAATTTGCTGTTGATGGGAGCTACCTACTTTCCTTCTAATACCAATACCTTCAACCAAGCTTTTAATAATCTGTCCTTATGTGGCTCAGTGTAATGTTTTTACATAATGTCTCTGCAAAGCACTGTGAATGTTTTAATACATTGAAGGCACTCATATAAATATAGTTGTTGCTGTATGGAATCCCTAGAATGTCTTACAATGTTGAAGATGCTATACAATTTCAAAAGGTTTGGTTTTTGTTACTGTACTGGATTGTGAAGCAATTCAATTGTTTAGAACCTTCACTATGCCATGATGCACTTCTGTAACCAAAGGTAATGTCAATGTCCAGTCTCTTTGCTTCTGAAACATTGTACATTACTTCCACAGTGTACAATTAAAGCAGACTAACATCAAGCAAATAAAGCAAATTGATTTGTAGTACAGACAGCCCCATGCCTCTGGTTGTGTGTACAGCTGTTTTTGCTGTCGGTACTCATAGCATACATCTGTTTCTTTTCAGCTTCGGACTCTTTTTTTATGTAGAACAGCAAACAAGAAAAGGGATTCTCCCATTACAGTTACCTGGAATCTTTTCAGCCTTCGTTCAGAGGTGCAGGGCTAACTTCAGTGCATTGCTAGTGATCAGTCATGCCTAGGACCTATTTTCTGGCATAATCTTCTTGAAATCCTCCTCTACTCCCTGTCTCTTCTATAAGACAACTATAAAATATTTGTATAATGCCTTTAGCTTAAAGAAACCTCCCAAGATGTTTTCCAGGAACATAATAAATAAATCCGCCTTAAAATCTAAACAGAAAGAATTGTGAATACTGTGAATCAGAAACAAAAGCAGAAGTTGCTGGAAAAGCTCAGCAGGTCAGGCAGCATCTGTGAAGAGAATTCAGAGTTAACGTGACCCTTCTTCAGAACTGATGGTGGCTAGGAAAATGTCAGTTTATAAGTAGAAGATAAGGTTGGGAGAGGGGGGTAAGGGTTCCCTTTGCTCTTACCTACCATCTACCTACAGTCTACACTTTGTTTCATCAATGTAGAGGAGATCACATTGTGAGCAGCAAATGCAGTAGACTAGATTATGTAAAGTGCAGGTAAAGTGCTGCTCCACCTGGAAGGTATGTTTGGGCCCTTGAATACTGAGGAGGGAGGAGATAAATGGGTAGATGTAACACCTTCGGCCGTTGCAGGGGAAGGTGTCGTGGGGCTGTGGGGGGGCTGCTGGGAGTGAAGGAAGAGTGGATCAGGGTGTCCTGTGGAAGATGGACAAGGAAAAGGAAGGAAATATCTGGTGGTGGCATCTCATTAGAGGTGGCAGAAATAGCGGCTGATGATTTTCTGGATGTAGATGCTGGTGGGATGGTCGGTAAGGACCAGGGGAACCCTATTGCTATTGTGGGAGGGAAGTGAGGTGACAAGGGTGAAAGTATGAGAAATGCTTTGGATCCAGTTGAGAGCCCTGTCAACAACAGAGAATCCTCGTTTGAGGAAAAAGGTGGATATTTCAGAGGCTCCCTTGTCGAAGTTGGCCTTATCAGAACATATGTAACGGAGACAGGGGAACTAGGAGAATGGAATAGAATCTTTACAGGAAGCAGGGTGCGAGGAAGTAGAATCCAGTTAGCTTTGGGAGTCGGTGGGTTTATAGTGGATTTTAGTGGCCATTTGATCCCCAGAAATGGAAAGAGATGTCAAGGAAGGGAAGAGAGGAGTCAGAGATAGACCAGGTGAAAGTGAGGGTGGGGTGGAAATTGGAAGCAAAATCGATTAACTTTTCCACTTCCGGATGAGAGAGGGAAGCAGCACTGATGATAACATCGATACACCGGAGAAAGAGTTGTGGATGGGGGCTGGTATAGGACTGGAACAATGAATGTTCTACATATCTCACGAAGAGACAGGCATAACTGGGACTTATGTGGGTATACAAAGCCACCCCTCTGACCTGAAGAAGATGAGAGCAACAGCATCCACATCCAGAAGATCATCAGCTGTCACTTTCGTTACCCCCTGTGAAATACCACCACCAGGGGGCCCTGTAGCCCTCCAGACTCAATATTGATATCAATCATTTTTGGCCTGAACTCTCCCATGTCCTAGTCCCCGACCCAACTCAACAAGCCTTGTTATCAATTAATCTGTCATTGAATAGAATAGAATTATAGAATACCTACAGTGTGGACACAGGCCGTTCAGCCCAACAAGTCTAAACCGACCCTCCGAAGAGTAACCTACCCAGACTCATTCCCCTACCCTATTATTCTACATTAGCCCCTGACTAATACACCTAAACTACACATCCTCAACACTATTGGCAATTCAGCATGACCAATTCACCTCACCTGCACTTCTTTGGATTGTGGGAGGAAACTGGAGCATCCAGAGGAAACCCACGCAGACACGGGGAGAATATGCCACTCCACACAGACAGTTGCCAGAAAGTGGAATCAAACCCAGGTCCCTGGTGCTGTGAGGCAGAAGTGCTAACCACTGAGCCACACATCACCTATTAAAACCCAAAAGATCTGAGGACGTTGTAAATCATTAATAAAAACAGAAGTTGCTGGTAAAGCTCAGCAGGTCTAGCAGCATCTATGGAGAGAAGTCAGAGTTAATGTTTCAGAACTCAGGAGGAAGGTTTCTGAGGAAGGGTCACGAGATCTGAAACATTATCTCTGATTTCTCTTCACAGATGCTGCAAGATCCGCAGAGCTTTTCCAGCAACTTCAGTTTTTGTGTACACACAAATGTTAGCCAGATCGTTCTCCAATCCTTTGTCCAACTGTTTTTCTGTCTCTTTGGGCTCTATCCACACCTATCATTTACTGCTTACCCCTTCCCCCCCATCCTATCTTCTGCATATAAACCATCAGTTATGAGGAAGGGTCACTGGACCTGAAACATTAACTCTGATTTCTCTACAGAGATGCTGCTAGTCTGCTGAGCTTTTCCAGCAACTTCTGGTTTTTTGCTCCTTAAAATCTATCTATTTGACAAATATGTTGCTGATGATATTGAACCAGTATTTCTTCAGCTGTTGTCTAAAAGGTACAGAAATTGCGCCAGAATGCCGAAATGCTAACAGTCTCAAATTTCATGAGTCACTAAATTTACATAATTATTCACAGTATGTGGAAAAAGGGGGTTCATGAAATAGAAAATTGCCTTACCTGCAATTTAAAGGAATAGAGACAATTACACCGTAATGCCACAATGTGAGACAAGTATTCAAAAAGCATTTTAAAACTTTCAAAACACATTCCAACTCATTAACAGCTTTTGCCAAGACTCAATAAGCAGAGAGTAAAGAGGTGACAGACAAAAATAAAGGGATGTGAACACACATGCAGATTTGAGTCCACAACTGTTTGTCTCTGTTACTGTAAAACTAGTTCTGTCATGCGTATGAGCTTTTGTCTTTAAAGTAGATAACAGAGTTACGTATCTGCCTTTGTGCTGGTCCTGACCTTGGGAAAAACTTCCCCAAAGCCATTGACAAATAGTTGTAAATTAGTTCCTTCTGTCTTTGGAGGGTATTATCATTCAAACTTTGCTTCACAACATTCAAGAAGAAAACCTTTATTGGATTAGCCATTTCTAAGAGGACTCATATAAAAGCAAAATGACGCAGATGGTAGACATCTGAAAAAAAACAAGGAAATGCTGGAGAAACTCAGCAAGTCTAATTTAAAGAAGAGACACATTGGATTCAAATTGATAATTGTTTCTTTCTCCACAGATGCTGCCAGAATTGTTCAGTTTCTCCAGCATTTTCTTGTTTTTTTTCTTGCCACTCTCAGGAATAAAAATAAAGCGCCTGAAAGCCCCAGGATGTCTAAAAGCATCTCTGGCTAGAGACACACACAGAATTAACATTTTGAGTCCGAAATAACTCCTGTCAAATATAAAAATAGGAAGTGCTGGAGAAACTCAGTAAGTCGGTTGTAAAGAAAAGACACCGTGGAATCAAATTGATAATTCTGTTTCCTTCTCCACAGATGCTGCTAGAAATGTTGAGTTTCTCCAGCTCTTTCTATTTTTATGTCCGAGAGCAGTCATTTGGGACACAAAATGTTAATTGTGTGTGTGTATCTCTCTCCAAAGATGCTTTCAGACATCCTGGAGTTTTCAAGCACTTTATTTTTTATTCCTGTGTGGCCTAACTTAAAGTTCTCAATTGAAAATCTCCTCCTAAAAGACAACTACACTGCTCCAATTCGAGCCTTTGGATCATCTAGTTTTAATTGCTTCACCACTGGTGATTGTGGCTTTCATTACTGTAAACTCTTGAATTCAATTCTTAAACCTTTCCACATCCTTTTGTTGTTGTAGTCACTCCATTACTTACCCAGGGCAGAGAAACTCCCAAGGAAGACTGGGTGACTATTGACTGTCGCGTGAAGTTAGAAAGAAGATCATTTATGGAACGAAATTCGTCAAATAGGTATACATGTGTAGGTACCAGTGGTGTGGGAAAAATGGGTGACAAGGCGCGAGAGATTATAAATTCTGGAGATTTAATGGTTACTCTTAAAGTGCAAAGTACAATGAGTAAGGATATGCATTTGAAAGTTGTGACGACTTTAGGTGGTAGTATTCACATTATAACATTGGACTATGGTTGTTGGATAAGGTTATGATGGCATTTTAATTTTGGGCTATTCACTGAATTAGACTTCTACTGAAGCAATCCCTATGCTTATGGACAAGTTCGCATTTTGATTCTCGGCTCACTATGAACTGCATTGTTCTCAGTACAGCCACCGTATATGTCATTATCTAAGACTTAGAAATTTATCAGAGATCCTCTTTGTGAGCTTCTGATTAAATGAGAACTCATCAGACAGCAACCACGAAGGGTGGTGTCTAACTGAACACAAAAAGATTAGCAGATTTCATCACTCTGGTGCTTACTCATTTATTAATATAGACCGATGGAAGTTAGCTTTCTCTTGGCAAAAATGCAGGAAGCATTTTAGTAATGATAACTGGTAATAAAATACCATGTTAACCATAGTCATCCGTGGAGTGCTACAATTGAAAAAGCTGATGTTATAGCAAAGATATGACCTGTGTATGTATACGTAGTGTGTGAATTTGGACATAATCAGGGTTAGTTTGTTAGTGCATTGTTCTGGTGCAGTCAGGGAATTGCTATACCAAATTTTAACTGATGATGGCATTGTTGAGAGATTAGATTGAGAGATGCATAATCTATAAAACATGAAAAAATAACATAGAAAGGAGGCCTATACTGCGATTAAGTCTTTCATATTTTGACTACATGCATATTCCACATCTTCAGGATAAAATATGTTATCCAAATTAATACTTTATTTCACAAATTGTTTCTGTATTTGCAGAAAATTGATAAAGAAAATCTGGAGTCAGTGAATATTCTTTTCGAGTTATCTGTTTAACAAGTTTGTGGTTTCTGACCATATTTTGATAGCAAGGAGACTAATAGCATCCTCTGTCAGTTACACACAAATAGGTCAGCAATTTTAGCCAAAGCAGAGATCGCTAGTTTAATGCAGATATACAAAAGTTGCTGTCCGCATTGTACTGCTAGTTTACTGAAAATGATATTTCATTTTCTGCTCACCATTAAGGTGCATCAAATACCATGATAATGCTGTATTTATTTGATATACAGTATAAAGATTATTTTACACCAGAACATTTGGACCTGTCTATTTAAGTCTAAATACCTTTATAACATGATAATTGTCAATCACTGCCTGTCAATGTTCCTGGCAATGAAATTGAACTAATACAAATATTAATCTAATTCTTTCGTAGAGTTGTAGAGTCATAGAGATGTACAGCATGGAAACAGACCCTTCGGTCCAACCTGTCCATGCTGATCAGATATCCCAACCCAATCTAGTCCCACCTGCCAGCACCCGGCCCATATCCCTCCAAACCCTTCCCATTCATATATCCATCTAAATGCCTTTTAAATGTTGCAATTTTACCAGCCTCCACCACTTCCTTTGGCAGCTCATTCCATACACGCACCACCCTCTGTGTGAAAAAGTTGCCCCTTCAGTCTCTTTTATATCTTTCCCTTCTCACCCTAAACCTATGCCCTCCCCAACCCCAGGAAAAAGACTTTGTCTATTTATCCTATCCATGCCCCTCATAATTTTGTAAACCTCTAGAAGGTCACCCCTCAGCCTCTGATGCTCCAGGGAAAACAGCCCCAGCCTGTTCAGCCTCTCCCTATAGCTCAAATCCTCCAACCCTGGCAACATCCTTGTAAATCTTTTCTGAACTCTTTCAAGTTTCACAACATCTTTCCGATAGGAAGGAGACCATTTGCATGCAATATTCCAACAGTGGCCTAACCAATGTCCTGTACAGCCGCAACATGACCTCCCGACTTCTGTACTCAATACTCTGACCAATAAAGGAAAGCATACCAAATGCCTTCTTCACTGTCCAATCTACCTGCGACTCCGCTTTCAAGGAGCTATGAACTTGCACTCCAAGGTCTCTTTATTCAGCAACACTCCCTAGGACCTTACCATTAAGTGTATAAGTCCTGCTAGTATTTGCTTTCCCAAAATGCAGCACCTCGCATTTATCTGAATTAAACTCCATCTGCCACTTCTCAACCCATTAGCACGTCTGGTCCAGACCCTGTTGTAATCTGAGGTAACCCTCTTCGCTTTCCACCACACCTCCAATTTTGGTGTCATCTGCAAACTTACTAACTGTACCTCTTATGCTCGCATCCAAATCATTTATGTAAATGACAAGAAGTAGAGGACTCAGCACCGATCCTTGTGCACTCCACTGGTCACAGGCTTCCAGTTTAATTGTTGGACATTTTAAACGCTGACATTTATTTTCACTAGTTTTTGCCATCTGTGTTTACTGCCTCAATGCAATCTTTCATTGTATTTCTTAATTTTGTTTCTTATTCCTATTTGACAGTGAACCCCCTCCTGCCCCTCCCCCACCCCCAGCTCCGGATTCTGCATTTCCTTGGTTCTTGTGCTGCTAATTTACAAATCTTTCAATCTGATTGTTAAGAAGATGCATCTTTGATTCCCCTGGTCACTCAGGTCCAGTTTCAATTGCTGTGACCTTCTCTAGGAGAAAGTGAGAACTGCAGATGCTGGAGATCAGATTCTCTGTCCATACATCCAGCAAGTTGGCACACAAAATGCTTAAACATGCAAATATGCAAGGGTAAGTCTAACAGCTGGCAGATGCTGTTAAATTTCTTCCAATCTAGCCAGCTACAATTTTCAGTTTGATGGATTTGGAGATGCCGGTGTTGGACTGGGGTGTACAAAGTTAAAAATCACACAACACCAGGTTATAGTCCAACAGGTTTAATTGGAAGCACACTAGCTTTCGGGGCAACGCTCCTACCACCTGATGAAGGAGCGACGCTCCGAAAGCTCGTGTGCTTCCAGTTTGTTGGAGATTGTGTTGATTTCAGTGTCAGGAAAGGCTGTTGCAGGTCAGCTTTGAATCTGTTACAGGTTCTCCCTGAATTATATTGCCAGATTTTGTTACATCGATTATGTTAGTTGTTATACTTGAGAAATTTTAGTTACAGTTTAAAGAACTGGGAGTCTAATTGTTTGGTAAATAGTGCTGAATTTTCTAAGTAAATTAAGCTATTTAGTAACTGGATAATTAGTACTTGAGCTCAGTGAATTAGCCACTTTATCAGCAAAATTAGCACACAATACCATCTTGGAACCCTGTTCCAAAGGTGAAGGCTTTGGCAGCATAAATGCATCTCCAATCTATATAACAGCTAAAAAATTTCAAAGAGTCAGAGTTTATGGAAACAATCAGGGAGACACAAATAAAACAAAGGGGATTGGAAGCTATGTAAATGACCAGTTTCTCTAATTCTCAACTAAATAATCCCAATGATAAAAAAAAGTATCATGCCTACAAGAGATAGTGACTTTGTTCATATTTCAAAAACAATTGTAGGTCTACAAAACTGCATTTATTATTCATATTCAAATATTTTTAATTGTTGTAATTGATACTACTTCCCTTGCTCTGGAGTACGGTTTCAGATTTCAGAGGACACTGAAAGAAACAATGCTTCTTTTAAACAGCTATAATCAATAGACTTTAGTTAATCATCAAGGTACATTCAGAGGCCCCAGGAGTAAATTAATGTTAGTGAAGATATCTAGTCTGGTCAGTGCCAAAGATCATCAGATTGTGGAGATCAAAAG
This sequence comes from Chiloscyllium punctatum, assembly GCF_047496795.1. Lineage (NCBI taxonomy): Eukaryota > Metazoa > Chordata > Chondrichthyes > Orectolobiformes > Hemiscylliidae > Chiloscyllium > Chiloscyllium punctatum. The sequence continues at coordinate 51,107,724 of NC_092740.1, read as the reverse complement.
GACTTTAACAATTAACAATGTTCAAACAGAATGTCATCCATGTTTAGTTAAGGCTTTGCACTTAAATAGTCAACTCATTGAAATGTTAGGTATTATAAAACATCAAGGCTTCTTATTGAATGACCATAGGCCACAGCAGAACAAAAGCCAAATAGCTGAAGAATATTACCACATGGCTGCCAGCCACCTTTCAAAACAAGGATTATAGGACATTTCGTGTTCAATCCTCACAAAAATACCAAATTTAGGGTGGTTTCTGTGCTGTAAAATTATAGCTGTACCCATAAATTTTGCCTACCAGGATTGTCAACTTTGAGTAAAATAAATACAGAATGTAGACATTTTAATTTTGTGCAATTTTATGTGTCCCAGCAAAAATGTTTAAAAAGGTGATCAACATGAATCCCAATAAAACAATGAAATGATTTAATTACTATAAAGTTAGAAAGACAAAGGAACATTTTGTGACTTAAAGGTCAAACTTTTATGGTAATTTAAGAAGAGTGTTATTTTGACAGTGCCAAGCTAAAAAACCTCATTGTTTCTGGGCTTCATAAAAATTCAAGTAGTATGTTTTAACATATTTGCACAAAGAAATCATGCAGTCTAATATATAAGATGAACACAAAATTAAAGTCTTACCATTAAAAATGGGGTAACAGTTCGCTGCAAATTGAGATATAATAACTTGGCATTTTGGAACTGATAAAATAGACAAAAAAATGGATCAACTATCCAGCTCTTGAATGGCTTTAAAAAATATTTATAGTACTATAATTTAAAATGATGAAGTACAGGTTCCAGCTTTACATGGATCACAAATATTTGACGGTAATATATTTATTGTGGCCACTTTCAATGGTCTGACCTCATAACTATTTATGCACTGAGGCAGTGACCATTAACCTGTGACTTTATAGTTTCTCACATATTCGTCATTTTAAAACAACGCTAACAGACAGTAAATATGCTTTGTGTTACTCATAAAACAGAAAATACTATGGCCTACCTCTTGTCAATATACTTCACCATGTCTCCTCTGTTTCTTAATGAAAAGACACATAGCCTTTCTGCATGATCTCTTTTCCATCCCCAATCAAACTAACCAGAGTACATTCCTTGGTTAGACTTTAAACTTTCTTAAAATCTACTTGAATACACAATAAAATTGAGTGATTAACAGGTTAAAAGCTAATT